>NC_090022.1:222080116-222765949 GCF_037176765.1 Anolis sagrei | reverse complement strand
TAGCAGCTAGCCACCCATCCCCCAGGGAAAGCCCAGGGCTGTGGGGATTTTAGGAGGAAGTGAGTGATTCTAATATGCTTCCTCCCGAGTTTCTGCGATGTGTAGAAGGGCCCTCTGTCACACCGTCCTGCATGGGACAGATGTGAGGGCCTTCTTAGTGGTTGCTAAAACTCTTTCCCCAGAGAGGTTAGACTAGGATCCTCCTTGCTGTCTTTCTGTAGGCAGAAGACCTTTTTGTTTCAGCACATCTTTTAGAATTGATTGTTTAGTGGGATTGTCTGACTATTTTTTTTCAATGTTTATGTTTTTAACAAGATTTTATTATTCAATAGTTTGATTACATTTTAAAACTTTTGCTGCAGATTTTTAGTACATCTACAGTGCAGACTTAAATGCAGTTTGACACCCACTTTAACTGCCAGGGCTCCATGCAATGGAATCATGGGAGTTGTAGTGAAGAAGACCCTTAGCCTTCTCCACTAAAGAGTGATGGTGCCTCACCAAATTAGTTATCCCAGGATTCCACAGCATTCAGCCGTGGCAGTTAAAGTAGTGTAAAACTGCATCATTTCCACAGTGCATGTACCCCTTGTGTTTGTTTTAACTCTTGTAAACTGCCTTGAATCTCAAATTGGAGGAAAAGGCATAAATGAGTAAATATCTCTGTATGGAATTCACCTTGTCTTTCCCCAAAATAGTGTTCATTATACTAAAATGAATTTGCTATGAAATTTTCTGTTATGGATGGTGGAGCCAGCGTTTTCTAGTTGTTCTGAACATTGGATTACATTTTCTCCCAAATTTATAATTGCCTACCAGAATTCATATGCCTCATGAATACAATCATATAGGTCAGAGTATTATGTGACTGTATGGCCATGCTCTAGCAGCATTTTCTCCTGACATACCACCTGCATCTATGGCTGACATCTTCAGAGGTTGTTCAGTATTAAAGTAAATACTTTATTTTTTAAAGCAAATATGGTTTCTCTTCACCTTGCTCTGACCTAGTGTGATCTGTTTTGTATGAATTGTGACTCCTGTCTGTGCATTCATTAATGGTATCTCTGTTTGCATTATATATTTGCTCTTCTTGATTGGTGCTTGTGGCATAGCCAGAGTCTGTAAACAATCCTTATTGGAAAGCACTTAGTTCTGAGCAAATAAAACAAATATGATCAGGCTGCATAAATAATGATCCATGGATAAATGCAGCAAAATGATTTAAACTAACCATAGGATACAATATGCTTATTTCTGATTCCACCTCATATCTTTGGATGCTCATGTGTAACTACAAGAGGAGAAGAAGAGAAGAATTTGTTGGCGCTGATTGTTATTTTAAAACCATATCAAATTTATGTGCATCCTGAGTAATGCTGGCTGGCTGTTGCACTCCAAGACTGGAAACACCTATGACCACTGCACCACACAAAAGTCCAGAAATATAAGCAGTTTATTGTAAAACACATAAAAAGCATATTAAAAAGCAGGAATAAGAAAGGAAAATATATAATCCAAAAAGGTTTAGCAGTAGGTGATAATCAAACAATAATCCAAATGTCACATAAAGTTCCAGAGGTCACAAAGTCCAGGAACGGCCAGAAATAACAGATACAGCATAACTCCACAAGCAAGAAGGTATAGCTTTATAAAACCTGAACAGGAGTACATGAACAGGAACATAGAAAACTTCCAGGATATATTAAATTCAAAACTAAGGCTTGACTTGAACCAGGAACAAGAGAACAAGCTTAGCTTCTCATTCTAACACAGCATTACCTGAACTACCCTAAAGCACCTATGATGGCACACCAGGAAGATCTAATGAGAAACTAGATGTGTCTGGCTATTTTCCCAGTAACCATCGGTATGCCCTAAATTACTTTAATGCCCCCAAAAATAAAACTCTAAAAACAAGATTAAGTTCAACAATTGTTTACTGAATAATCAAGGTATAAAAGTACAGTTTGATTATGATGGTGTTAGAACAGTGAAATATAAACTCTGAGGTAACAAACTATAATTTCTATGAGGTAAGTCTTCTATAAACTATGGCAAGTGTGTGCTATAACTATGGCATATATAACTATTAACTATTGGGGGATGTATATTCTAAGAATTCTATGAAGCATATATGATCTGTTCTTTATAACATCTACTATAAACTCTAAGGCAAATACATTCTAATCTATAATCTATAAACTTTGGCAAATATAACTATTCTATGAAACATGTGTTATCTATGAACTATCTATCTATAAGGCAAATATGTGATAAGGATGGCCTGTTCAAATTGCTAGGCCAGACCAGACACTATCTGGCTAACTATCTATAAACTATGACCAAAAGGAATGGAATAAAAAGTCTTTCTGCCAAGCTCTGAGCCAGAATGGGCTGAACCAACTGAGTTCGGCCTCTAGGGGGATCCTAAACTCCTACTCTAAAACTTAACAGAATGGAACAGTCTAACTCCAGGGAAATAAACAGGCCGAGACATCACAGCACCCATGAAAACAGTACGTCTCCCGTGAATTTTCTCCACAATTTTCCCATTTATAACATTTCACAGGGAAATACAAAGAAAAAGTAGAATAAATAATGGAGAGAGCATCTGCAGTGGGAATATCTGACTGGAGATATAAATGGATGGAGGTACAAACTGATCTATTTTCAGCAGTGGAATTTGTACCCCAAATCATTTCTGCCTCTTGAACTATACAGGGAAAAGAGTTCCAAAAGGCATGCACCTTCTAGGAATGCCCACATTCTTCACGTTGCCTGATGGCATTACACAGATTTCAAAACAACATATAACATTTAAGCTGAAAATCTTAGTGGCTGGTTGGACATATATGGGGAAGTATCTGTTCAATTTCCTGGCCTGGAAAAAAAGGGTTTTCTATGTGACCGTACCAGTAAACAAGTCTCAAGTAACCTCCAAGTCAATTCCTTTCAGATTTCTTTAGACTTTAGTTCCCAAAATCCCTGCTCATTGTTCGTTTTGGCTGGGATCTGTACTGACACGTGGTTTCCACATTAGTTAGCCAAAAATCAACTTTAAGTTTAGTTCAAATTCTAAAGGAGCTATTTATGGTGTTTTTGTACCTTAGATATATAAACTTAGACTAAAACCCGGAGAAAATTCACACTCCCCCCCCCACCCCCCCCCCCCACCCCCGGTAATCTCTTGTTCTAAGTGCAGGTTAGATATTAGGACTATCAAACATCGTTGAAATGCAATCCTTGCTTTTTCATATATCTGGACAAACATTCTAGAAATGTGGGGCCATACATACCAATTTGCATTAGAAAATTCTACATCTGTGAGGTGGTATATGCCTCTTCTGAAATGAGAGCCCAGTAAGCTGTTCAGGCCAAAGGATTATAAAGTGAAATGGAGTAATTTTCTTCCACTTCAACTGCAAAACAGACTGGGCTACAATGCAATGGGAGATGCCCTTAGGACTCAGTGAAAATTTGTGTCAAACTCTGTAATAAAGCATGAAATAAAGTCACTTTATAGAAAAAAATTCCTTTCCTCTGAAAAAATAGTGACACAAAGCAGTTTGGCATAAATGGCCCTCAGCAAACCTAACTTACAGTGTAAAGTATTGCTTAGATTATTATGCTAATAACAATCAGATTGACTATGGATCATTTTTAATTCAGGAAGGTATCGCCTGCCTAGAAAATACTTTTGATAAACTCTGCAATTTTTCTACCCTTTCACTTCAGAACTGGCAGAAGGGAAATCTAATTAGTGACCTATTAAATTTAAGAATATCCTTGGTAACCAAAGTCAAGAATTTTTGAATAAGTTATAAGTGAGAATATATAAATGTTAATATAAAGTAACACAATGCCCTATCAAAATTACGGAAATATGATGGCACTGGGCTTAAGTTTTATTTCTGAGCTGTTTCATGATGCTAGATTTAGAAGTGACAATTATGAGTGCTGCCAACAACAAATTACTCATCCTTTTATCAAATGATACATCTTCAGTGCTGCATCAGCAAAACAATATTGTGCACCACTTTATTCTGCTTTGCTACACTTAGAGAACTGTGTCTGGTTCTGGCCAGCAAAGATTTAACAGGCTATCAATAATGACTAGATGGCTCTGTGGTCTTCCAAATCTACATTTCTATGGTTCACATATCAATTGTAATATGTGGCCCATTTAAAGCAATTGGGCCAATAATTATAGGAGCCTATGAATATAAAATGCTTGTATGTATATTGAAATAGCTGAGGATAACACCTTTTCATCTACAAAACAGAATTTCATAACGGCATAACTGATGGCATCTTTGATCAGATTTTGAAAGGGAAACTTATACTGTACTCATAGACACATCTAAAGATCCAAGTGCCACAAGGGCAAATGGAAATTATTTCCCATCTCTCTTAAAAATCTTCCCAAAAATCTTCTCTCATGGGTTTGGTATTCTAATGAGTAGTATAAATTGTGGAAGGGGAAATCCCAGAAAATCAAGGCAGTGCACTTTCTGTGACTAGAGCTGACATTTTCAAGATATTACAATTGAGCAGGCATTTACCTAAAATCATTCTGGTCCCAAAGGCTATTATATGGAGAAGAAATTCCCCAGCTTTACAAATGGCATATACTTTTTCACTCATGGAACCAAGTCTCATAAAATATGGTCTTATGTTTATTAAATTACTCCTGTAGTCCTCCCTACAAATGCAATCAACTTCTTTTCTTATTCTTTTCTTCCTGGTGTTTCCATTCCTGTTGAGGTCTCCTGTTTTTCCCTGTCATCAAAGGTGATGCAAGTAGTGATTAGCATCTGGATAATTGGACAGGAAGATGTGCCTGGCATTAGTATTTTCTTTTCAGTATCAGAGAGAAACTATTTTATATTCCTAGAACTACTAAATCACAATTCCAGGGCTATATAATTTCATTTATTGATATTAATCTTGTATAAATCATTATGAGAAACCTGTTAGCGGAAGAGTAGAAAGGATTGGAGAGGGGGGACACAAGTCATTTGTAAGCATTAATATGGGAAGTTGCTGCCAATTGCGAGAAAAATAGGGTTGAACACTGTGAAAGCCACCCACTGTATGGCTATCAGCTTCGTCCCAGTAGTCTTAAATCAAAGAAAATTTTGATTAGAACCACCACTCCTCAAAATGTTCCTCCAGCAACAGCAAGAATATCCCTGAGGACAGCAAAATCAGGCAATTCCAACTGGATGCCCCCCCCCCCCCCACAAGGGTCGTCCTCCAGGGACAAACCAAGAATGAGCAACTTGGAAGTCCCTGAACAGACTCAGAAATGGAGTTGGCAGATCAAAAGACAACCTGGCAAAATGGCTCTACCTAGAAGAACCCATCACCTTGTGTGACTGTGGAGCAGAATAAACAATTCAACATCTGTATGCTTGCCCACAATGCCCTGACTCATATACAGAGGAAGAGCTGTTTAAACTGCTACAGACAATGCAGTCACTGTTGCTTTTTTTCAGTCTAAAACTAGGTAGCTGCTTGTGAGTCCTTTATTTTATCAGTAGTAAAAATATTGATTTATGCGATGCTTTTGACACAAAAATAAATAAGCAGTAATCAAGAATTCAATTTTTCTTTGCCAACAAAACAAGAGTAAAAGAGACTCATTTGTTGTTATTTGCCATGCAGTCAACTTCAACTTATGGCAACCCTATGAATGAGAGACTCTCTAGAGTACCTGTTTATTAACAGCATTTGCTCAGGGCTACAATTTCCTTAAATGAACCTATATACCTGAAATGTGATTTTCTTCTTTTCCCTATTTGCTCCTACTTTTGCCAAATATCATTGTCATTTCTAATGAAGCATGTCATCTCATGATATTTTTGAAGTATGATAGCTGCAGCTACTAGGGAGCGTTCAGGGTTGGTTTCTTCTAGGACCCATTTATTAGTGTGTTTAATAATAATAATAATAATAATAATAATAATTCTTTATTTATATTCTGCCCTATCTCTCCAAGGGGACTCAAAGTTGATTTTCTTCCTATCAGCTTTCTCACCTAACCTGCTTTCATAACCCTACATAGAAATCATAACTACTATGACATGGGTGATCCTGACTTTGGTATTCAGTGATATTTTACACTGGAAAATATTATCTAATTCCTTCAGAGCTGTCTAAATCCAAGCCTGCAGTCCCAATCCTGATTAATGACTGAGCCACTACCTTAAAATGTTTTAACTTTTCAGTATCTTCATTGTCCGCATTTAATGTCATGTAAATCACCTGTTATGTAAATTAGTAATTCTTGGTGGGTTTTGTAGCTGAAGTATAAAAAGAAAAAAGAAGTTCATTAACTGATTTCAAGAAATTGTGACTTCTTTATCACAGTGTATTAGCCTTGAACATAGGACCAAATGTTCCAGTTTGTATTCTCCAGATCATTCTTCTTCTTCCACATCTCTAGCAGTTCCAGATTTAAGATACTCAGAACTAGAAGCATTACTTTTAAGTAAGAAATTTGGTACAGTTAATGCCTGGAGCCCACAATTGTTTTTGGAAATATTTACTCTCTATTTACATAAGAGCTACTAAAATCATTCCTTTTAGTTACTTGGAGAGAATTGGACCGCTACAAGAAACTAGCCTATGTAAACAACCTCCCCTGATTTACTTTGTTTTAATCTCTCACACAGCAAAGTTTAAGGTACAGCACTTTTTAGCACCTGAACTTAATATTACTCCACCACAATTTAATGAAGCAGCATCTCTGTAAAATAATAGTAACTTGAAAATAACACTATGTAACAAAATTTGAAAAGAATTCTGTTCCTGGTTTGAAAGTGTTATTTCCTGTTTAATTGTGCCATGATTACTTGGATACTCCAGAAACTTAGTTTTAGTGGCTGGCACAAAGTGCTTGAGATTCTATGACATATTCACTGAAAAACTACAGCAAAATTTTCTGCAGGGTATCCCACAAAAAAAGTTTTTTTTGTAGTTTAATAAACCTTTTCCCATGTTTTTTATGATAGAACCAATTAGGAAATGAAATGTATAACCCAGGAACAAAAACCGTGTTAAATAGTGTAATGGGTACACAGCAAAATGAATGAAATTATTACAAGAGGAATTCATTTTGAGTAATGAGATATTTAGCACAAGCTCTGAAAATATTAAGGTGAACTGTATTTTGCCCTTTCTTTCTTTTTCCCTTAAGATTTCTCCACTAAAGATGGAAACTATATACCCAGAAAATCAATGTTTTCATAACCAATTATGCCTATTATATTTACTGTGGTTGTCACGCAGCTTTAACAACTATAATTGGATTTCCATATCCATGAATTACACAACCACAGCTTGAAAATGTTTTAAAAACTTATACTATTTCATTACATCATTTTGTATCATGGGACTTGAGCATCCACAGATTTTGATATCCATGGAGGGGGTTTCCTGGAATCAAATCCCAGTGGATATAAACTTTCCATAAGGTTCCCAGGTACAGTGCTCTGGGACTCCAGCACAGGGAAGGCTCAGGTGGCGAGATTGGTGGTCTGGGGAAAAGGAAAATGTTGGCAAAGGTCTTTGAAAGGTGATTTTAGCAAGGAAATATATTATTGTCATCATTATTATGTTTATTGTGTTTATTTGTATATCACTTTTTCTCTCCATACAGAGACTTAAACGGCATAGTAATATTACTTAAAATATACAATATGAAAGTATTAAAACAGTATTAATCATCATTTAAACCATATAAAATCACAGCAGCTTCTGATGATCTTAAAAATCGTCTTCTTTAAAACCCTGCCTAAATAAAAAGGTTTTAGCCTGCTGCCGAAAGGATATCAAGGAGGTGCCCATTCTGGTTTCCCTAAGCAGGGCATTCCAGAGTAGAGGGGAAGGTATCGAGAAGGCCCACTCTCTTGTTCCCACCAACCAAGCTTGTGGTAGAGGTGGGACTGAGAGAAGGGCCACTCCTGAAGATCTCAGGACCCGGGCAGGTTCATGCAAGGGGATGCAATCAGCTAAATAGCCTGGATCTGAACCATCTAGGGCTTTAAAGGTCATAACTCGCACTTTGAATTGTGCCATTGTGCCCAGAAACAGACTGGCAGTCAGTGGAGCTGCTTCAACAGGGGGATCGATTGCTCCCTAAAGCCAGCCCCAGTGAGCAACCTGGTTGCAGCTCTTTGGGCCAGCTGAAGTATCCAAGCACTCTTCAGAGGTAAAATGCATTACAGCATTCCAAATATAGGGCCCTTCCACACAGCCATATAATCCAGAATATCCAAGCAGAAAATACCACAATATCTGCTTTGAACTGGGTTATCTGAGTCCACACTGCCATATATTCCAGTTCAAATCAAATAATGTGGGATTTTATTCAGCTGTGTAGAAGGGGCTTAGGCGTGTATCGCCATGGTCAGATTGGCAAGAGGGATTTCAAACTATAATTTGCTCCTGTTTAATTCTTCTGCTTGTCCTCATTCTCCTCCCTACTTCCATTTTTGTTATGCGTATAATAAAACATTTTAGAAACCACACTGCAAAGCCCAGGAGACATTGAGGCAATGCACATCCACGAGAGGTACTGACAGTGCTTGAGTACTAAAAACAGAAGTCAAAAGAGAACTTTAGGAGTAACCTGAACTACTTTCAAGATCTCTCTGGGAAAGCACAGTGGGAGGGATAATTCACTTATGAACTGAAATGAAGCTAATTCCCCTCTCTAATAGTAAGGTCATGTTGTTTGCTGGTAGGGACCTTGTATATGGTCCTGAATTTTTATCAGTCTGTTGCTATACATTTGAATAGATAACATTTTGACTCATGATGCAAACAAAAACACGCCATTATAAAATATGAATATTCCAAAACAAACGTAGTAGCTGCCATGGGCTGTATAATATGACATTGCTTTATCTTGAAATTTTGATATCAAAGTTACTTTTTGCATTAATGAAAACTCTTTGCTTGACATTTTATTTTATATATCAGAAGCACCTTTTCTAGTTCTGCCTTGTAGGAAAAGGTTGTCAAGTGAAGAAAAATGAATAATGGCTTAGAGATGCTGCTCTGCTTAATTAAATATGAGAGATTGCTCGCTGTAACTAGGCTACATCTGTGTTATTTCTGTGTATGACAGATGACTGTATAAAATGGTAGGAAGGGTAGATATTCATACTCATTACTTGAATTAATAAGAGTAAGATTGGTAAAATGACACTTTCATTCCCAGTATCATTAATACACAATGCACTTCAGTTATCACTGCTCTAGAATATATGGGTTATTAGTAAGAAACAAAATATACTGAGGATCTTGTCCTAGAAGAGAAAGTGGAACTTTACAATTTAGAATACTGGTTCCCAAACTGTGGTCTGTGGACCACCAGTGGTCCACAAGAATTAAAATGTGGTTCACAGTCTCATAGTTACAACAACATTACAACGATTGCAAGTGATCTCGCAAAGCCCTCTTATAGTGCCAAGACTTATTAAATATAGTTTACTTTGGGCAAGTAGATGGCGACTATTGGATGGCATGTGATCTGTATCACAAACTAGAGCTGATGTGGTCTACCCAATGCAGCTTTCTGAATCAGCACCCCAAATAACCAAACCAAATCTAAAGTTGACCAAAAACTGATTTGTAACCTTTTAGTACTAATGTTGGAGAGTGGTCTCTGGTCAAGTGGTCCCTGGTCAAAAAAAAAGTTGGGAACCACTGATTTTGAATCTTTTCAGCATTTGAGTCATCCAGCCTGCTTTTCTGTTGACAGTTAGGACATAAACTTGGTTTTGAGTACATTCTGAATATTTCTGTCTTGGGTTGGAATTGCTAAAGGTTCAGGATTGTGGTTTCTCCCTAACCCCATTGACTTCTTCTCGGTTCTGCTGTAGGTGGGTTATTTTGTCAGCACTGGCAGTGTGGTACTAGATATATAGGCAGTTCATGAGCTATGCACAGAAACAGCCCAATTTAAGCATCTGCTCTGACACATTGAATCAGTTAACAAACGAGGCTTACCATTTTGACATCACAAGCAGCATCCCAACAGGCAGCATCCCAATGTCTGTCTCATTCTTTATGTCACATCATTTTCTTCCCATAGTATTACCTTATAAATGTTTTGTGCCTGTTAAGTGATTATCTTTTAATGACTATATGAAAACTCACATTGTTATTGCCTCTTCCCTACAAACACTATGATTAAGAACTAGCACAGGAACTAAGACAATGGCAACAAACAACATTCAGGGCAACTTGGGGGTAAACTCTTGTATTGTGCCAATATATGCCACACATGAGGCTGTATTTTTGCTTTTTCCAACACAGAAATGAAATCTGTCTTAATCTTTAAGACCTGAGATTCTAAACTGTATATGTAGTTGGTTAAATGATCTATAAATGCTTAATATCTACTATAAATGATAGGCATCCACATGGGAAATATGATGGTCTCTTATACCCAGGAAGTGGATCTGATAAGAGGGAGAAAATTTGTGCTATATAGTTTTCTGTTTGCAAGGAGAATCCATCTAAATGTATAACAGAAAGCAAGGTAATTATTTGTTCTTACATATTAATTTCACAATGAGATGACAACGTGTAATATATGATTATATATTCATTCAACCCATTTAACAAAATACGTACATCAGATAATGGCAGTGAATATTTTAATATGATGTACTTTCATTATTATAGCTTTTTAAAATTCTGCTGTCTATAAGCATCGGGAGTGGGGCAATGTAAGCCTATTTGAGAGACCTTGCCCATTTCCCATAAAGCAGTCTTCCCCATCTGGTCTCTTCCTTATATTTTGGACTATAGATCCCATGAGCCCTAGACAAGGTGAACAAATGTTCTGAGGATACAGTGTTTGTAACCCAAACCCTCTGAAGGCTTGTTTTGTATATGCATTTTCCTGCACAGGTAAAACATTTCCTTATGTAGATGAAGAAAGGATGTCAGGATGTACCCAGGCTATGGCTGCCTAACAGTTTTGCTATTCCTGTAAGAAAAAAAAACAGAATCCTCTCCAGCTTAAACTTTTAAGTTTATTTTAAATATGTAGACTCCATTACACACATACCCCACCCCTCATGTCTGTTTCAGTCTGAGATTATTCCTTGTTGTTGTTCATTCGTTCAGTCGCTTCCGACTCTTCGTGACCTCATGGACCAGCCCACGCCAGAGCTCCCTGTCAGCCGTCACCACCCCCAGCTCCTTCAAGGTCAGTCCAGTCACTTCAAGGATGCCATCCATCCATCTTGCCCTTGGTCGGCCCCTCGTCCTTTTGCCTTCCACTTTCCCCAGCATAATTGTCTTCTCTAGGCTTTGCTGTCTCCTCATGATGTGGCCAAAGTACTTCAACTTTGTCTCTAGTATCCTTCCCTCCAGTGAGCAGTCGGGCTTTATTTCCTGGAGGATGGACTGGTTGGATCTTCTCACAGTCCAAGGCACTCTCAGAACTCTCCTCCAACACCACCGCTCAAAAGCATCTATCTTCCTTCGCTCAGCCTTCCCTAAGGTCCAGCTCTCACATCCGTAGGTTACTACAGGGAATACCATGGCTTTGACTAGGCGGATCTTTGTTGCCAGTCTGATGTCTCTACTCTTTACTATTTTATCGAGACTGGACATTGCTCTCCTCCAAAGAAGTAAGCGTCTTCTGATTTCCTGGCCACAGTCTGCATCTGCAGTAATCTTTGCACCTAGAAATACAAAGTCTGTCACAGCCTCCACATTTTCTCCCTCTATTTTCCAGTTGTCAATCATTCTTGTTGCCATAATCTTGGTTTTTTTGATGTTTAGCTGCAACCCGGCTTTTGCGCTTTCTTCTTTCACCTTGATTAGAAGGCTCCTCAGCTCCTCCTCGCTTTCGGCCATCAGAGTGGTGTCATCTGCATCTCTGAGTTTGTTAATGTTTCTTCCAGCAATTTTCACCCCAGCCTTGCATTCATCAAGCCCTGCACATCGCATGATGTGTTCTGCATACAAGTTAAAGAGGTTGGGTGAGAGTATGCAGCCTTGCCGTACGCCTTTCCCAATCTTGAACCAGTCTGTTGTTCCGTGGTCAGTTCTGACTGTTGCTACTTGGTCCTTGTACAGATTCCTCAGGAGAGAGACAAGGTGGCTTGGTATGCCCATCCCACCAAGAACTTGCCACAATTTATTATGATCCACACAGTCAAAGGCTTTAGAATAGTCAATGAAGCAGAAGTAGATGTTTTTCTGAAACTCCCTGCCTTTCTCCATTATCCAGTGGATTATTCCTTAGCCTAGTCTAAATCAGTGGTTATTAACATTTTCCCTTACCATCACCTCCTTCAAATATCTTTTCTTACTGTGGATGATTATGACTGTGTGTGTAACCCAAGCTGAGTTGAATAGATTCCTTCCTCTTTACTCCCTCTGTTCTTTTTTGGTCATCATGTACTTGGGACTTTTATCTTCTCATTATACTATGTCCCAAGCAGCCAGAAATGGATTTCGTTTTAGCCTTGAATCCCTTATCATTCTTTCTTTAAGCCTGGCGGAACGCCTAAGAGACTGATCTGCTTTCCTATTCTGATTGATAACATCCCGTCTATCTATTTGCTCATTAATTACTGCAGCTGGGCCAGCTGCCAAGCTATTCTCAGGCTCTAAACTATGGGAATTCTCTGGAAGCAATTCAGGGAGTACACCATCATCCCCACACCCTTCAGGAACATTCTTATGAGAAAATACACTTTGAACAGGGATATCTTGATCATGCTCTGCATAAATATCATTGGAAACACCATTACCCACATGAACCTCATTGTCATCATTCCACACATCCAAAGCACCCTGATCCTTAAACACAATCACAGGCTGAATCCAACACTCACTTCTTGTTCCTCCTGCCCATGGGTTATCTTGATGCACCTGGGAGGAGAGGTTTCTGAAAGCTGAGCTCCAAAGAAACTGCTCAACTAAAATAAAAGTGAAGAAATGTAACTACTTGAAGAAACATTAATAATGTTTTGCACTAAAACTTTCTATCAAGTGTGGAGAAGTAATTAAATTTTTCAGTTGAGGGAATTGTTTGAAGCAAATCTTTTTTCTAAGGCTACAGGTTTTGTATTATTTGATTATTCTTCTATATTATATTCTTCTATTCTAACAGGCTTATTCTATATTCTCTTATTTTATATACAGCAGTTCTTTTGAACACAAAATTCTACCACTAGTTAGCAATTTAATATTATGAATGTCCATGTGTTTCCTGGACCATTTGGTTTCTTTTACATATGTGAGTTGAAAATCAGAATGCTTTTGTAACAATCATTGTAAAAAAAAGATACTAATAAAAAAAAAACCAAAAATGTGATTCAAGGATTTTGAAAGCCTACCTCTACATTGTACATTGAAAATTCCCTAATCAACCTCCTCGTTTCAGTGGAAAAAAATATTGTATGAATCTACTGTCATCATTAAATTAATAGTGTATATTTACTGAACTGTAAGTGGCTCTCTGCATCACAACACATGATGGCAATTCACATCCAACTAAAATAAATTGAAAGGGTGTAATTAAATTGTAAGAAACTGCTACCATTTTTCATTTCTTTCTTCCCTGTCATCATAATGTTAAGTAAACTAAGTGCATGGTGAAATGTCATATTGTTTTGCCTACTTTCCCATCAATGACTGTTATCTAATGGAGAGATCAATGTACTTGCAATGTACAGCATGCAACATCTTTTCTATATAAGCCATGAAAGGCCATGAAAGCCTTCGACAACACAGTCTAAATATGGACTAATAAATGGCACACCTGTTCTCAATATTATTTCTAGTCATTCATTAATAACCATTACTATGTATGATCCTGGAATATTTGTGCAGGTCTACCTCCTGGCTGAATCAAGGCTTACAGGGGGAAATTACTTAGAAAAGATGCTATAATCATAACAGCTGGAAGAGACCACATCAGTCACCTAGTCAAACCCCCTGCCATGAAGGAAAATACAACCAAATCACTCCCAACAAATGGGCATCCAGCCTCTGCCTCAAAACTTTTCAGAGAAGGACACTCTGCCACCCGGCTTTTATTGTCCAGAAATTCTTGCTAATATTTAGGTGTTCAGGTATTTTCTTGTAGTTTGCGCCATGTCCTAGTCTCTAGAGAACAGCTGAAAACAAGCTTGTCCACTCCTCAATATGACATCCTTTCAAATGTTTAAACGTGGCTGTCAATTCCCTTCTCAACCCTTTCTTCTCTAAGCTAAACACACTGGGCTTCCTAAGCTGCTTCTCATAGGGCTTGGCTTACAAACCTTTGATCATTTTGGTTGCCCTTCTCTAGAAGTGGTTCATATTTCCATAGAGATGAATGCTACTCCCAAGGAAGGCCAATTTATATTTTTAGGAATCAATTGAGAGTGTTATCTTATGAACATGTCCTCCAGTCTATAATCATTAAACGGCAGGATATGTTTTTAAAAAAATACACATTGTGGCAGAACAAAAGGTCAGTATGAAATGCAAAGCAATCCATTTCTCCTATTGAAATAGCAATAAAAATAAATGTGTTCAGTTCTTCATAAAATATTTACCTCCCAGCTAACATAAGGGACAGGTCAGTGAAAAATGAATGGAAGGTTTACATTGTTTTCAGGGAGTAAGCTTACATTTGGGACACAGCGTGTTTTTATTTTGTTGCTGATGTTTTACTGCATGCCGAGCTCCTTTCGAAGAGCTTCCTGCTCCTGGCAGCAAGAGATTTAAGACCACAATAAATCTGCAAAACAATATAACATGGTAAGCATTGGTTTCTGTTGAAGAAATCAGCATTCATTCATTAATGAGAATCCATAATTAATTCACCTAGCTTGTGTGGGATCTAAGTAAATATATTGTAATGGCTGAAATGATAACTTGTGCTCACATATAATTAAACTGATTATTGTCAGATAAACATCCTCATTTTGTACTCTGGCTGGGCTGGGTCCAGAGGAGCTTTGTCCAATGAAGGAAAGGGATCCGTGATTCAGCCTTGTGCAGCTGCAGTTCATTCAACCAAACTGAAATTAAACACAGCAACTTACAAATAATGTAGCTTCTGGCCAGAAGGAAATGAAAAATGACATGCAAGAATCATCCTGACTCTGAGTTTACAAAGGTACAACATAAAGATGTAATTTTTGTTTCAAGCAATTAGTAGTCTTGCTTAATAAAGTTTAGCATATTCACTTTAAAAGCATGTTATAATCTAACCAAATGTCAGGTTGTATCCTTAATTATAAAGTAAATTCATTTCTGATTGAAGCCTAGTCAGTTTCTTGACTGTATTTCACTTCAATTTCATTTCTCTTTCCGTTTCTGCAGCCAGACTCAATTTCTAGGTCTAAATATTTCTTTTGATATTGAGTTCTAACTGAGGCAACTAACTAGGGAGTGTTTTTTGAAAAATTCTGTCCATTATATCATCTACAAAATTTGCATTATTGTCTCATCTATAAAGGATTTAACCAACATCTTAGGATACACTTACACTATAGGTTTAATGCCGTTTGACACCACTTCAGTTGCCATGGCTCAATGCTATGGAACCATGGGAAGTTTCATTTGGTGAGACACCAGTAATCTTCTGTAAAGTAGGTTAAAGAACTCATAAAACTAGATGCTGTGAACTATACTTCAGAGGAAGGACTGGCAAAACCACCTTTGAGTATTCCTTGTCTACGAAAATCCTATGTATTTCATGAGATCACCGTAAGTCAGCAGGCTACTTGAAGTCACATGCAAACACACATACCTCTTATATTGCCTCAGAAATGATTGAATTAATTGGCTTCATTGCCTACAGAGAAAAGAACATTACTTTTTGGACTGAAACTCCCAAATTACTCCAGCATTTATTTGTGCTAGTTGGGATGACCTGAGCATTGCAGTCCAAAAAGATAATGTCTACAATGCTGCTTTTTACCACTTCATCACACTGTGGCATTTTGCCCCTTTGAAGCACTTTGGGGACAGGGTCTATCAAGTGCCATAACGTTACACTCAACAGGCTCCATTCCATTTAACCTCCAGGTGCCAAGGAAGCACTGTAAGATGCCTTCTCGGCAACTATGGAAAAGTAAGTGGTTTTTGGGGGAACTCCAATGGAGCTACCCACATTTTTGGGCTCTTTCCCCCATGTGATGGGGGAAAGGGCAATGAGTGTTGCTGCCCTTTCTCCCATCTAATGGAGACAGAGATAGGTCGCCAATGTGTCTTTTGTTGCCCCATCTAATGGCGGATGGAGGTAGGGTGCATGGTGCAGCCCCAGGGAACGTGTGAAGAGGTCCTTAAACTGTGGGTTCCAAACCCAAATCAGGTCCCTTAGCTCAGTGTTGGGTTCCTGAAAAAATTGGCAACAGTAAAAGTTTTCTGAAAGCCACTCATTTGCATGAATTATTAACAATGTGAAGTTTACAGTGGACTCTACAGAAAATGCTTCAGCAATCTTACAGAAAAAGGAAAATCAGCCAGTTTAGCTTCTTTATTATCAGTAAATATTTTATTTTTATACCTATTTTATATACCTCTGTATCATGCAACAATTTCTTTGGCAGAAAGGGATCAGGAGTGGAAAAAGAAGCCCTTGTCTTGAATATAGG
Source organism: Anolis sagrei (assembly GCF_037176765.1). Classification (NCBI taxonomy): domain Eukaryota; kingdom Metazoa; phylum Chordata; class Lepidosauria; order Squamata; family Anolidae; genus Anolis; species Anolis sagrei. The sequence continues at coordinate 222,749,315 of NC_090022.1, read as the reverse complement.
CAGTAAAATTATACAACCACACCACAAAGGATTGAAAGTAAAACCAAACTATTGGATCACATAGGAAGACACAGCACAGCTCTTCTTGCAGATCAGTGGTTCTCAACCTGGGGTCCCTAGATGTTTTTGGCCTTCAACTCCCAGAAATCCTAACAGCTGGTAAACTGACTGGGATTTCTGGGAGTTGTAGGCTAAAAACACCTGGGGACCCCAGGTTAAGAACCATTGCACTAGAGGGAGCATATTTAAAGGGATTTCCAAAATAGACCTCAGCAATAGACTCTGGTGGGGCCTTGACAAGTAATGAGGATGCTGTGTTATGATGCAGGACCTGCTGAAAAGTCATCTTTCCTCCTTCCAGTTCTCCTGTGGCAAAGTGGTTTAGCTGGGTGCAAATGTTATGAATTAGATTAGCATTGTAATATCCCATTAGTTATTGATGTTCAGATTCCCAGCCTCTTAGCTTCAAAAGCTGTTCTTAACACTTACCGTAAATGCATACAATTAAGGAGAAAAATGACAATTTTTAAAAAGTACCCATTATGATTATCTCTTCATAGTATTCTTATAGAGAAAGAGAGTGCCGCTTTGCCAAATACACATGTAATTAAACTTCCTGGCAATAAATACCCTCAATAAATGGATGAATGTTTGCTTCTGAAGCTGAAAGAACTAATCAGTTCTGGACTCAGAACAGCCCAAGTCTTAATCTTTAACAGATGGTGATATATACTACAGTAATCTGTTTGAATAAGGAGAACTGGAAAACAACAAAATTGCGAATCCTTTAATTCTTGAGTTTAACTCTCTGTCATTGCCTCTGATTACAATTTGTATTAGTTTTGGGCATAACTTTGGAATGTTACATTTTAGAATGCAACTTTCTGAATCCCCCAAATAACATTGCCACATTTAGTATATACACATTTTAAAACCAGACCTTGGGTGGTATAAGGAATAAGGAAACTCCTAGCAATATGTCCCTAAATGCACTTTATCAATGATTTAGGATTGTCTGCACACCCTTTCCTCTCCGAAATTCTATCCTAGTTATATATTTCATCTGGTCATGCTCAGCATTATTTTAAAAAATATTGAATTATTACATTTGGCCCAGCCATAGGTTTTTAATGAGTTGTTGTGCTATTGTTAATGTTTACTGCTGTTTTTTGTTTATGAGTTTCATATTGTTTTGTATTGCTGTTGTTGTTTTTGCTGATGTATTGTGGGCTTGGCCTCATGTAAGCCGCACCGAGTCCCTTAGGGAGATGGTAGCGGGGTATAAATAAAGTTTTATTATTATTGGGTGGGGTGGCTACCATTCAAAGTCTTATATTCTATAAAGAAAAAGATATTTAAGTAGTATGAAATATTTTCCAACACATTTTGAATGAATGTAATCTTCTACTAACCCAAGGAGTGACCATCACTCAAAAATTGATTTTGTCATTTGGGAGGTGTAGTTTTATATGGGATTGATAGTTCACCTACAATCAAAGAGCATTCTGAACTCCACCAATGATGGAATTGAACCAAACGTGGCACACAGGACTCCCATGACCAACAGAAAATACTGGAAGGGTTTGGTGGTCATTGATCTTGAGTTTGGGACTTGTAGTTCACCTACACCCAGAGAGCACTGTGGACTCAAACAATGATGGATCTGGACCAAACTTGGCACGAATATTCCATATGCCCAAATATGAACACAGATGGAGTTTAGGGAAAATAGACCTTGACAATTGGGAATTGTCATTACTGGGATTTATAGTTCATCTACAATCAAAGAGCATTCTGAACTCCACCAACGATAGAATTGTGGCAAACTTCCCACACAGAATCCCCATGACTAACAGAAAATACTTAAAGCCATCCAGTCCAACTCCCTTCACCAGGGCAAGAAAACGTAATCAAAGCCCTCCTGACAAAGAGCCATCCATATATATATATATATATGATTCACACAGAGAGAGATATAGTATCATAGATTTGAAAGGGACCCCTAAAGAAGGACAATTATATATTGCATGTTCCAGAGTAGGCAAACCAAACAATCTCCACATCAACACTGACAAAGAAACAACAAAAAATACTGTTTACCCACAAGCATAAAGAAATTACATAGCTTAAAAACCAACACTTTCTCATTACTTTATTTTCCAGATCACTAACTGGGCCACAGTAACGAGTGGCAGGGGAAGGCTAGTTTATAATATAAAAAACAAAACCATTAATATCAGTTTTAAAGTATTATACATATTTTAAAACATTCCATAAAAAGATACTTATCACCAACAAAGAAAAGTATGTAATAAACAGATAGGCTTATAGTTGGCAGTTAAAAATGAATTGAATCTTATCTTCCCAGACCATGTAGTGGAAAGCATTTCATAAAGTGTGTGTCACCACTAAGAATGCCAATAATATAGTGCCTTGTAGAAATGTTTTCTCCTCTTTCACTTTTCCACATTTATCTTTGTTGCAACCTGGAATGCAAATTGACTTAATTGCAATTATTACCACTTGTCTTGATGAACAAAATATTCAACAGTGTGATGTTGCCAAATATTTTTTTGCTGTGATACAAAAGTAAACCCAAAGCAAACTGAAATTCATTACTCGCAGAGGTAGTCACATTTTTTGCTCTGATCTGTCTAAATAAAGTCAGGTGGAATCTACTACCAGAAATCCTAAAAGTACTTGAATACAGTCCACCTGGGTGGAGTTCAAATGCCACATTATATCATATTAAACACACTTATTTCTGGAAGTTCACTGGAAAACATCATGAAGGCCAAGGGATAAAGTTACATAGAAGCAACAATCAAAGTTAGGTTAGACTTTAAAAATCTAAAATTGTGAGCATTTCCTCAAAATCTGTTAATTCAATTAGTGCAAAACAGAAAGACTCAACCTCGAGAAGTCTGTCCACCAAACCTCAGTGGCTTGCTCCTGAGTAATCCTAAAGCCTGTTATAGCTCTGTAGGAGATGGCAAGATCAGCAGCTAAGATAAGAGAAACTCAGTTTTATGACTATCAACCAGATACACCACACAACACAACCTCCCCTCCCCCCAAAAAATACCCTGCTTTCTGGAAGAATACCAAATTTAAAACTGGTTCTTTAATAGTTGAGTAGAGGAGATAATTTCATCAGGTTTTGCTCATCATCAAACCAAATAACAAGCAGCATCTGCTGATATTTGCTTGTCTATACATGCATTAATGGGACAGAAGCTTTATCCAGTTTTCACTCTGGCAGTCCAAGGCAAGAGGAAAGCCACTCCTGAAACACAGCTATATCTAAGACCATTTGGAGTTTGCTAATGGCATGTGGTAGACACAGCAAAAACTCTCTGGTCTGAAAAAACCAACATTGGCTGTTATGGTGTTGTGCGGTGTAAAGCACCTCATTGTTCTGATAACTGTATGGCCATAGCGACACATAGTTGTGGGATGCAGTTTCTTCAGCAAAGACCAAGAAACTACTCATGGTGAGGACAATATGGATGGAGCCAAATACTGATCAAATCCAGAAATTGATCTGTTTCAAGGGGGGAAGAGAGCTGGGACTGGGATGGGTGGGTGACCAAAGTAACATTGGAGTGGTTCAAATGGATGTGTGGGAATACCCAAAGATGATTCAAGAGTAGACCATTATTCAGACTCTATCCTAGAACAAATACGAGGATTTTACCCCTAATCTTTGCATGCACCCTGATTTTTACACTTCATTTTATTTTTCCTTTAATCTGAATGTTTCGCTTATACAGTTATAGAGCCCCCAGTGGTGCAGTGAGTTAAACCCTTGTTCCGGGAGGACATTGGTTATTCCCAATAGAAATACTGTTTAGGAATTTGAATTTTTAAAAACAAATTGCTAAAGTTGATTTCTTGATACTGAAAATTTGTAATAGTTTGAAATAAATCCATCAGAAATTTGAGAAGGATGAAATAGCTCATCTTACAAAGATGTCTGCTGAAGAGCGTCATGTGCTTGTGAAAAGGAGCAAAAGAGAAGTTGCAGGTTTGAGGTGCAATTTTAAAGAGTAATTCTGAGAGCTGAGTTTTTGATTTGGCAGAATGTCTCTCTCATTCCACTTCTTTAGTTTTTTGAAATAGCCATTTTCTATTCACTCTTCCCCTTCATTGTCCATGTACTTAAATGGGTGCAAACTGGGTTCTAAGTCCAAAAGTCGTTTGCACTCAATTAACTCAGCAGGAAGGAAATGAGAGGGAGGAGATGAAAGAAAGCTCCTCCTTTCCAGGAGGCTCAAGCAGGAGCAAACTGCTACAACTTCTTTCAGCTTGTGTGTTCTCTGATGCTCTTTGGCTACACATGTTCTAGTTTTTATCTGCAAAATGTTGGAGGGCATGATAATATCACTAATTTTGCTACTGGAAAAATGTGACATGAGCAGTGTGAAACAGAGGGTGGAATACAAACAGCAGAATGCTTTGCCTTCAGATCAAATGATTATGGATGGTGTGCAACAAAGGGAAGATTCAGTTCAGCTGGAAATTGGGCCAGTTGGACTCAGATCTCTTTGATCACCGCCCACTTTGCCTTAAATCAAAGCTAAGTTTTGCTTTGGAAAATGCAAGACTTAGTTTCCCAGCTGATGGGCATGGGTGAAAGAACAAAGAGGTGTAGTATTTTTACCTTTTGATAGAACTGAAAGAAATTAGCAGGCACAGCACTCCTCCTGAGGGGAATGAAACCTGACAAATACTAAGCAAATGGGTGCAGGAGTTTTGGGCTATGTACTGTCAGCTTTATTTCCTGGAGAGTCTTGGCAAGTTGATATTTTTGGTGGTACAGTAAGGTCAGTTGCCTGTTGGTCACACTTTCTGCATCGTGTTGCTGCTTCCACAAGGAAACAAGTAGAGTGGGATTGCACTGGCTTTGAGTATCACAAGACTGGCCAGTGGGACAGGATGCTCCCCTTAGGCAAAAAGGGAACAGTCTAAACCCCAAAATGAAGAAATAAGTTTTAAAAAAACAGAATAGAATAACTTTATTGTTATTACACTTGTAAATGAAATTAAATGCTTTCCTCAGCACACATCACAAAAACAACACACTCATCTCTCCACACTCCCAACCACCACCACACAGCCCCCAGTGCCACATCAGTGTGAAACCATAGAGTTCAATAGAGTTATAGCTTTAGGACAGTTGCCTGTTGGTCACACTTCCTGCTTCGTGTTACTGCTTCCAGAAGGAAACAAGTAGAGAGGGATTGCACTGGCTTTGAATAGTACAAGACTGGCCAGTGGGACAGGATACCTCCCCTTAGGCAAAAAGGGAATAGTCTGAACCTCAATATGAAGAAATAAGTTTTTAAAAATAGAATAGAATAACTTTATTGTTATTGTACATTGTACAATGAAATTAAATGCTTCCCCCAGCACACATCACAAAAACAACACACCCATCCCTCCACACTTCAACCATCACCACAGCCCCCAATGCCACATCAGTGCAAAACCATGGACTTCAATACAGTCACAGCAATAGAGTAAAAGTCTGTTTATCCCTGTCTTTGTCACCCTGTTCCATCTGCCAGATTGTAAGAATTCAAAAAAGGAATATGTTGGGCAAGATGGTTCCTTAAGATTGTTCTGAGCTTTCTTAAGGCTGCAGGACTTATAAAGTTCTTCCAAAGAGGAGAGAGGACAACCAGTAATTCTCCTTGAGTCTACCAATGAGAGCAATTCTGTCAGCAGATGCACTCTTTGGGTCCTGGCCATGAGGTTGTTGTTTTTAGAAATACTGAATATGAGACACAGGTGTACAGGCTCTTGTGACACACAGCATCCCAGAATTAGATACAATAACCTGAAGCAATTTTATTCAATGTACATGTTTATTAAATTAAGAACCAATATTATTTTAAGCATTGTATGTCCAAATTTCTGTATTACTTCTGTGTGTTGCAGATGTAGACTTATCACTTCATATGTTTGTGAATATTCACAAGTCTTCTGGGTTTTTTTTTTTCCTCTGAAGTATAACCTGCTATTTCATGATGGTCTCCCATCCAAATACTAAATCAAGACTGACTCTGCATTACTTCCAAGATTAGTCTGGACCTAATATCTTTAGGCAATATTGTGCCCTCAGTTTTGTGAAAAAATGTCCGAACTAATAATTGAATATAAATGACTTTATGATGATTTTATTTCATCTAATATAACAAGCCATTTTCTGTCATAACATGTCTAGCTATTCATTTGGCTGTGACATGCACATGCATACTGAATATCACATGGCCCAATAGTTATTGAAAAGCTCCCTTTTGTTAATACATGACTGTATAAGTGCCATATACTTATTCAGCCGTACATGTACATAGGTACAAAAATGGCATGACCTAAGTCTCTGAATATCACTGCACATTAGTTTAAAAATGATGCAAATTTTGTAGTTTTATAGAACTCATTATTATTTCAAAAAGGTAGACTATGCGCCTGCATTATAGGTTAGATGGACAAATTAAGTATTCCTCAGGGATTGGGGTGACCAATATGATCTTGTCATCTAACATTTTTGAGAATTTAGTCCAATCTGCCTTTCAGAAAGACAAATTAAGTGAAGAATATAATTTGGATGCCCCTTTAGATGTCAAAATTTTGTCTGAGAGAAAACAATGACACTACTTTAGCATTCCTCCCCATACCCAGCCATACCTATGAAGATGGTTACCATGCCTTCAATTTAGAACTTAGTTCCCACATGTATAGCCTCTTTTTTCAAGACCTTGGCACTCTATAAGTTACAGCAAGAACTTACTATTGTCTTTCTAGGGCTGTATATTCCATTCCCAATTAAGAAAAGCTAAAACCCTTGTGGCAAGATACATATTTTAACAATTCCAGATAAAATAATAATCCCTGAAAAGTCATGGTTGTTCATCTGTAGGCACAAGCTTTCAAAACAGCTTTGTTATGTTCCTTCAAATTGGTTCTGCATTATGGCAACCCTACAACATGTCATAGAGCTTTCTTGGCAAGTTTTACTCAGAATTGGTTTGCCTTTTCCTTCTTCCAAGGCTGAAAGAATATGCTTTGCCAAAGTCACTCAGTGGGTTTCCATGGCTCACCAGGGATTCAATCCTAGTTCCTCACAGCCCTAGTCCATCACTCAAATAACTACACTATGCTGGCTGTCGATGAAACAATTATACTGTACCAAACTAATTATGTTTATAGGATGCTTTTTTGTCTCATCACAGCTGCAAACCTATCCCTTTTTTCATGTTCCCAATGTATTTCTAAAATGAGTGTTGAGAACATAAAGTGAAAGATATGTATGGATGAGTTATACATCTGACTAGGCTTCAATTATACACATATTGCCTTTGTTTGCTAATAAGGCAGTGCTTTGATATGTATATGTGTTGCTCATAACTCTTCATTATATAGGATATATGGTATTACTTTAAATAGGAATTTTCTAAGAGTTGGCCATCTCTATGTTCATTACTTCTACAGCATCGTCAAAGTCAATACCTGACCCAAGAGCCATTATTGTCTAACAGTGAAGGAACTTATTTGCATTTTTGTTCTGTTTGAAACCAATGTTACATATATCTACAGTTGTCCCTCCACATTTGTTTTTTTTTTATTGTTGTGAATTTGATTATTCACAGATTTGATTTAAAATGTTCTCTCTTGTAATCTTAAGATCCTCCAGTGTAACACTATGGTGAACTTCCTCCAGCCTAAGACTTTTGAAAAGCAAATTCAAAGTGGTATAAGTGCAAAATATTCATGCTGTTACTTGCCTCAGTTACAAAGACAGTATTTGCTTTCATATTATTTTGCACCTTATTTATTTTCACAATGTCAGAGTTCCTGAGAACAGTATGGTTACCTTTGCTGGAGATAAAACTCCTGGATTCTGTCACATTCAGTGTCCCTGAAAAATACCATACATTAAAGGGAGGTGTCAGAGGAGAGCTAGCCACCGATTACTTTGAAATATTTGGCTGCTTTGAAAATGGGAGGTATTTCTCATTGCCAAGCTCTACCACATCAGTATTGCATCCTTTATGTTCTCTGTGGTTACGCTTAAAAGTAGAGAGAGTACATTTCCTAATTTGCTCTAGAAACCAGCAGTACACCACAGTGCACTAGGGTGTTTAATGTCATTGCATTGACTTGAGTCTGAGGCCAAAATCATTTTCAAAACTGTTTTGCTGTGCTGTAGCTTTCCAATACGTGAGCAGCAGAAAGAACATTTGACTTAGCAACATATCGCATTAAATGGCTAGATGCTTCATTCTGTCCTATAAATTGGAGATGCTCCGAGAGGAAATAGAAAACATCTGCTGCTCAGATGATATAACCAAAAGACAAAATTTGGTAACCCATTTTTATTTGGGAGATCCTAGCCTGCTACTTCTACACTGTATTTCTTCATTTTGCATGTCATATGGAATGCAGAACCACTTTTAGAAAGTATTACGAGAAGCTACAGTATTATGTTTAATATTCACATCATGCATTTATAAGCAAGCTGTTGCATGTATTTAAAAAAATGCAATGAGTCTGCATATTACTGTACTTGCTATACCCTGATAAGTAGTCCATATATAAATGTGTCTGTAGATTATCATTAAAAATGCATTCTCATAGTAAAACTAAAGATCTGTGGTAGCTTTATAGGTATTGAAGTAGCCTAATTTCTTTGCTGTTGTAGTCTCTCCTACAAGTGTTGAGGAAGCAATTAAAAAAGAGGTTTTCTAGATTTATGTAAAGGATATTAGTCCTGCCATTATATTTTAGTGGATAAACCTGTTTCTTGCTTCTTTATGTTACCACAAGAGCACATACAGTACACAAGCCCCTTTTCAGGTGGCAATATGTGGAGGGAGAAAAGTAAAACTGTGCACATTTCCCCATTTCCAACCTTCATGGAACCCTTTCAAGGTCTGAATAGACTAAAGTCTATAAAAGTGTAACTTTCTCAACACAACTGAAGAACCCTGAAAATGGAGTTTTTCTTATAACATGAAGGAAATTCTCCATATTTAATATAACCCATGTAGGCACCTGACATTATATGAATTCATATGGGATGTCAGGTATGAATGTACTCTCTCACTATATGTTAAAAGAACACGAGAAATACCCAAGAGAGTAATATTCCTGTACACACTTACTGTGTCCTTAATTTTTATGCATGTGCTTATATAATGCTTAAATTATATTCACATAGACCCTGCTTTTTTTTGTTTCTAGGAGTAAACAAATATGTGATGTATGCAAGTATGCAAAGAGATCTTGCAGCACCCTAGAGACTAACCAAAGACCTTATCATATTGTCCACTGTAGCAAATCCGGCGGTGTCTGTCCCCCTGCATCGCCTCGCCTACCAGAAAGTCCATCCCACGTGGAGAAGAATCTGGCTTCCCTGTATTGTTGCTGGTACCACATGGGAAGCCTCCTGTGTTGTTGCCACCATGGCATACACCAGTTCCATTGTAGTTTAGCCATGGGCCCCCACCAGAAGTTCCTCTACATCATGGAATGGGAGCCAGTGGGCTCTATGGCTAAACTATAGCTGAACCATGTATGCCACCAAAAAAAGCATTGCCTGATAAGGTCGTAAGAGAAAGAAATCGATAGCATATGTTTTCATAGGCCAAGTCTATTCCTTAGGTACACAACTACCTTTAGAACATACCTTTATAGCAGACTTGTGTGACACTAGCCATAGAAATGCAAAACATGTGGCTATAGTAAAGGTAATAAGTTCAGTTAGGGGACTAAGGCAGGATAAATTATGCTGCCCAAAGCTGATATGAGAAGATAAACATATGAATGGTGAAGGGAGTTATTTAGACATAGCCTGATGCTGGCTGAGAAGCAGAAGGAAATGTGTTACATTGGCTAAGAGAAGCCACATTCGTCTGGAGTATTCCTGGGTACTTCATGCATTTGATGAAAAAGATTTAGTCTACAAAAGGTCATGCTACTAATCTACTTCTCTTGGTTAATCCCTAAAATGCAACAAGATTCCCTTCATGATGATATTTCAGATTAGCATTATATACTGTCTTTGAGTAATATATGTAAGTAAGTGGAAGAAACATCATTGTACCTCCAGGTTGTTTTCTGTTCGTTTGTTTTGAAAAGAGAGATTCAATAGATTCATTTTCTGTCCTAAGATGCAACAACATAGAGTTAATGTCTCTCATCACATCTTGAACATATTTTGACTTGAGAGACTACTAATCTAGGTCTTCAAGGAGATGACTCATTAAAATTCAGCATAACAAAATCAGCCATTTAAGATTTTAGGGTCAAAGTCTGGCTGCTAATAAGAACACAAGTCTGGCTGCTAATAAAAACACTGTTAATAAGAAACCAGTGTTTTAATAGTTTGAATGTCTTTTGCACATAGACACTCTTATTAGAAAGTTATGATTCTGCCAAATAATAATAATAATATGATTCTGTCAAAAAACACCTAGATGTACTTATTGCAATATAACCAGCCACAACTTTTATTAACAATATCTTCTCTATATCAAAACCAGACAATATTTACAGGCAAAGAGAGGATTAGTCCAGCTCCCTTCAAATTTGTGTCCAACCAGGCTGCACTAGGCTCTATGACAAACTACATTTCACTTGATTGGAAGAGTGGGAAGTGGGTCAGCCCTGGAAAACTGTTCCTAGTTGTTCCAAAACTGTAGGGCCCCAGTACGATCTCCTTCACCTTCTGAGTTGATATTTGTGCCCACTTTAATTTTAATATTGAGGTGAGAGAGGGGGGTACAAACACCCTGTAGTTTTGCTTTAAACACAACTTATTATAGAAGAATGTATACAGCAAGTAAGAGATAGTAGACACATGGTGTAGGTCTATATTAAGGCCCCAGAAATCTTGTGAGAAAAGGCCTTCTTATGAGAATTTTGCACACATATATACATGCATACATACTGGTCTTGCAATGGCTAGATGTATGCAGCATTGAAAAGCCACCCAACATGGCTCAGCAGGCAATTCGGCCATGAGCAGGCACCAGCATACTTCACCACAGTGCCTCCCCACTTGGCAAAGTATATCCAAGAGGACATTTTCAACCTGAAAATCTGAAAATTTAGACTCATTAGAATAGAATAAGATTTAGATCTCTAAGGGTGCATCTATCTACCTTGTAGAATTAATATAGTTTGATCCCACTTTCACTGCCATGGTTCAATACTGGGAGTTGAAAGTTCTTTAGACATCACTGTTGAAGACGGCTAGTGCCTCACCAAACTACAAATTCAACGATTTCATAGCATTGAGCCATGAGAGTTAAAGTGGTGTCAAACTGCATTACTGGTAATTCTAGAGTGTAGATGTGTACCCTAGGTATGGAATACCACAGATAGTATCCGAATTTAATTTAAAAATAAGGAAGGGGGGAGTGGATTCTGATGACATCAAAAACAATTTCAAATTTGAAATCTTGTTAAGGAATGCTAATACGAGAGTTTTCTAACCCTGTGCAATACATCCTTGCTAGTTTAGTTCATTTTTGTTTTAGTGTCATATTAATCTGGAAAAGAACACTGCACACTGCACACAAGTGTTTTTAAAGCCTAACTTGAGCATCCTCCCCCCCCCCCAAATAGTATTTTTGAAAGGAAAGTATGCCATTTCAGCTAATTTGTGGTCAGATTACAATTGCTATCCTTAAGAAAGTATGTTTCTATAGCAGAACATTGATCAAGAATTTCACTGAAAAGCATGTTGCTTGTGCTGAAGCATTTTATTTACAAAGATAGAAACATCCCAGTTGAATAGTATGTTTAGAAGCTAATTTGACAGCAGCATTTGTTAAAATACTGGTTAGTGTCACCTGAATATAGGATAAGACTTAATTTGGAATGTAATGCAGTTTATCTGGCCCTGAAGATTCAAACTCATTTAGGTCAGTTGCCGATGCCTGAGTAACTCCTATCGATCTTGATTTTCAGTCCAGATCCCTTGCCAAGATCTCTTCTGTTGCATGCTATGTTTCTGGTTTAAAAAAACTGTAACATGTAAGTATTGAGTAGTTCTGCTTTTTCATTGTGATCAGTTAGAAATTACCACCTTCATTGAATAGCAGCTTCATTCTCCCTAGGGTCGTTATCTTGCCTTGGATGTATCTGAAAGGTCTCATGACCTTGTCACATGGCCGCCAGAGTCTCTCTGCTTCATTGGAGGGCATGGGTAACCTGGCGCCCCATGCCCTGCATGACCTCACTCCTCTTCCAGCTGATCCCATGGGAGGAAGCATGGAGTGCATGGCCTCTCCCCATGGATTCCGGTGGCAACATGGTGGCATGTGGTGGCTCTGCCCTCCTTTACCCACAGAGCCATGGCAGTGTCGTATCATGGGAGCTGGTGGGTGACCTGGGCTAAAACGGCACGTGTCACAAAATTTAGCCCTTTGTGATGAGGTTTGTTTGCTTTTTGCTTACCTAGCTAGTCTCAGCTCCTTATGAGTTGTAGTTTTCTTTATACTATTTCTGCCAGTTTCAGCTACAGAGCTCCAGTTTTCCTTGGGATTCTGTCAATTTCTGTCCATTCCTTATACATACTCTTTTCCCCATTTCCCCCTTGAGTTTGCTGTGCAACCACATTAGCTTTTCAGATATTTCCCATTTTTCTTCTTCCATGAGACTGTTTTTTATTATGGTTTTTGCAGCTCTTCCTTCAAGAACGCCCACTCTTAATGGGTGTCTTTTTTCTATAGTATCTATCCACTCATACCAGATACTCATACCAGATACTCATACCAGAAGCGACTTGCAGTTTCTCAAGTTGCTCCTCACACAATAAAAAAAAAATCCATGGGATTCCACCCACATTTCTATGATCCTGTTAAAATCAGATTTCCTAAAATTGAAGATGTCAGTTTGACTATACTCTTCTCCATTCTGCCTCACAATTGCAAATTCTAGCATTACATGCCATTTCCTCCTACATTGCTGACTAGTACTTTGATTCCAGTGACAAACTACTCCCTCTTGGTTAGGATGAAGTCTTTATTCTCCAATAACACTATCAATTTGTATTTGCTGTGAGCATACCTGATGAGGTTTTTCAGCAAGAAAACAAACACTCTACACATTAGGGACAACAACTACAAATCATTTCCCTTTCAGCAGTTATTCCTCTCTCTCTTTTTCCTTGAAACATCTACTTGGGATGGGCGCACTGACATGATTAGCTGCTAGTCTCCCTGAGCTTTGCTTCCTGTGCTGCTGGCTCCAAACCTTGCTGTCTCTCCCCACCTGGCTTCTTGTATATTCTTTTTGATTAATTCTTTTCAGTCTTCTTTATAATTTATTGTTCTTATTCATTCATTCATTCATTCTCTTTAGTCCTCTTAACTTCCATTTAATTTTTGTATTAATTCTCTTTTGGTAGCCAGCTGCCCTAAAATGCCGACACCTAGGTGTCAGGTGATTCATCTACTCTTCATTTAGAGACATACACATATGCACGCCCTTCTGGAGATCTGCTTTATTTTTCAGCATCTGCAGCATTCTTCCTCTGAGACCTGATGGAATCCCCTTTGGAAATCAGTGTGAATATATGCCACAGATGTCAAGCAAGACTGCAGTGCTTCCTGTAATAAAAATGCACAGTACACATTGGCTTTCAAAATGAACGTTACTGGAGATATGGGAGAGATTCTTTTGACTAAGCCATCAATCTCTGTAACTAATTGCAGTTTAAAAGAAACAGTGAGATTGGAAGATTGAAGCTGCCTTTACATGCCAAATCAGACATAACTCCAGAAGATCAAGCATCAAAGCTTGAAATTCAATTTTCTATTTGAAATGGTTCCCCGACAGACAGTCTTGAACTGAATATTCAAAGTGCATTTTGGGAGTAAATGGAATTTACTTCAGCAGTTGCGTTTATTGAGATAATTAACATCTTCAATCATCTTTATAGGATATGCATCAGGCAATGATCATAATCACTCTGACTTAAAAAGTCATTGTTTTCTCTAGTGATAACTAAATACCAGAAAATAGTAACACATATTTGTTATATATGATCAGCTTGATAGCTATGGGTTGCTTTTTCCCCCTTTCCTGCAGAGTAGGAGATAAAAGTGGTACTTATCAGGAGCACATCTCTTCTCCAAAAGTGATTCCATCTACTTCAGTCTTACTATTGTCAAACAAATTACATTCTTGTAATGCTACATGTGAGATAACCAAGAGGGGTTTTAGATCCAAAGTCATGTTCAGAATTTGACACCTAGTTCTTTTAACATGAATTGGAAGAGAAGGTGTTAAGCAATGCTTGGGAATAACTGAAGGCACCCAAGTCCAGAAGAGACAACAACTCTGAGATAAGGTAGAGAAAAAATGCAAAAGGGTAAATGTCTCTGGACAGGAGAGTGAGGGCCCTTCCAGACAGATCCCAAAATGCGGGGTCTGTCTGGCCTTTACCGGAGGCATCCGAAGGATGCCACTAGTAGAAGAGAATTAATTCAGGACAAAACAGGTAAGCCCTGCTTTATCCCAATTTAATTCAATACCCCATTAGACCCGGGCCTTGCTGAAAGGCCCGGTCTAATGGGGTATTGGGCCTGTGGGCTACTGACTCCCAGGGATCATTCCCCACAGCCCTCTTGGTTTTGACATGCCAGGAGGTTGGGGGGGGGGGGAGGAAAATCATTCTCCCCCACTCCCCGCATCCTGGCACGTCATTTCTACACACCAGGAGGCCTGCCAGAGGACCATCATGGCGGCCCGGTAAGTTTTTATTTCTTTTAAGGGCCACTACTGAAAAGACCCTGTCTCTCGTCCCTGCCAACTATACCTTCAAAGGAGGCAGGACCATGAGCAGGGCCTCCCCAGAAGATCTTTACCTCTGAGATGGTTCATAGAGGGAGATGAGTTTGAACAGGCAAGCTGGGCTGGAACCATTTAAAGCTTTAGAAGCTAAAGCCAGCAGTTTGAATTGTGCTCTTAAACCCACTTCGGCATAGGTTTAAGCCCTGTCTGGAAGTGTCCTGAATTGGTTGCAATTGGGAAAGTCTTTGAGGACAATCACTTGGAAGTGAGAATGTTTTGTAACTGGCCACTGGAACTATTCAAACAATCAATTATTCGGTCTGGTGTAATAAAGTTGAACTATTATGGTCAACTTTTAAAGCTGGCTCTAGCCGACTTGACACCAAACCAAGGAGTGATTATGCTTATCATCAAAGAAACAATGTTTAAAATGAACTTAGCTGCACCAAGTCTCAAATCCAAGGAGGGATTTTATAGGGGCACCAAATAGGGCAGAGTGAGAGCATTGGATAGATCTAAATCATTAGACCTGCTGGATATCACCTGGTGGATACATGCTGGATATCACCTGGTGGATACATGGATTGTGGATGGACTCTGAATAAGCTTGGAAAGATACCTAAACTTTGATCAAAGGCACACACCCCCACCCATAAAGAACATGCAGTCCAATTGTTCTTGAGGAAGAGGGGGCACTATTTGGACTACAGTGACTTCATACAACATTCATAGCACGTGCAGATAAAGATTAGTTTAGTTCTCACAGTCAAAGTTATGGTGCCATCACAGGAGAAAAACTTAAGTAGAAAGGTTCAGCCTTTAGTTACAATGCAGGGTGATTTGATTCTGTCCTTGAGCAGTTACGTTATATGCATAAAGGCAGGTGAGAATTGAAGTAGGCTGTTGACAAACCTCAGCACATTCCTTTTCTCTTGTAATTTATCTAAAAAGGAAAGTTTCAAAGTGAGTTATTCAGTAAGACAGAGGCACTTTGGTTTGAAAACAAAAAGGGGACACACTTCTAAATTAAAATCTGTGTTGCTTCTCCAAAATAAAATTAGCTAATTGCAGTATTAGGAAAGTCTATTCTCAACAGCATCCTGTAAGAGTGGCAGGCAGTCAACACTGGGGATTGCAGGGGCAACCTTAATAAGGCACTTCTCACAGAATAGTGTGGTGTCAAAAACTTTCATGGCTGGAATCACTGGGTTACTGTGATTTTTCTGGGCTGTATGGCCATGTTCCAGAAGCATTATCTCCTGATGTTTTGCCCACATCTATAGCAGGCATCCTCAGAGGTTGTGAGGTCACTTGCCTAGTTTCTAACAGACCTCTGAGGATGTCTGCCAGAAATGCGGGCAAAATGTCAGGAGAGAATGCTTCTGAAACATGGCCATACAGCCTGGAAAACTTACAGCAACCCTGTCACAGTATAGTTTGGCAAAATATAGAGTTATAGAATAAGAGAGTTGGAAGAGACCAGTCTCAAAATTAGATTATTTTAGCTAGCTACACACCTACTTTTATTTATTCTGGAAGACACATTAAAATGCCTCAAAAGAATTCTGTTGTTGTAAGCTCTCCCATGTCCTTAGTGTCAGGTCAAAGAGGAATGCAAATGCAAAAGTTATTAAGGATCATTTATTTGTACAAAGCAACATAATTAAGGTAAGCAATGGGAGACTAGCATTCCATACAAATGATAAAAGAATAGCACTTCGACACCACTTTAACTTCCATACTTCATCCTATGGGATCCTGGGATTTGAAGTTTGCTGCAACCATAGCTCTCTGACAAAGATGGGCAAATATCTCACAAAACTACAAATCCCAGAAGTCCATAGCCTTGAGCCATGGCAGTTAGCGGTGCCAGATTGCTATAATTCTGCAATATAGTTAAAGGCGAGCAATTCTCAGAGAATGGAAATGAAGCAGGGGAAAGAGAAGTCATGTTGTGTGGTGAAAAGCAGTTGGTCAGCACCTTGGTTTTTCCCGGAAAAACAAAAGTCCATATTTACTGTCAAATTGATGCAATATGACACTGCTTGAACTGCCATGACTTCATTCTATGGAAGGATGGGAGTTCTGCTTGGCTTAGGCTCTAACAGTCTTTGGCAGAGAAAGTTAAAAATGTAGAATTACAATTTGCATGACTCCTTAGCATTGAGCCAAGACAGTTGAAGTTCTACAGTATAAATCAGGTGTGATGAACCTTTTTTCTGCCAAGGACCATTTGGATACGTATAGTATCATTTGTGGGCTGCACCTTTATTAATTAATTTTATTGTAAATAAACAATTACCACATTATATATTGTTACATTATTATAAATTATACAACTTAATTCAAAAATAGCAACCTGCCTCCCACCTCCTGCTGTGCTTCCAATTTAATAGTCCACCATCATCCCCATGCCAACTCTGCAACCACAGTAAACCAGGCATAAAGGAGCCACACAAATAACAGCCAGGGTTTCTGTGGAGCAATGCAGCAGTACCCCTGATCCATCCTTGAAAAGAGCAGAAAGCGGGCCAGAGGAGGATGGCCAGGACTTACAAAACCTTTGGCCCCACTCTCCCTGTTTCCTGCCTGAGCACTTTAACCTTGGTCTCCATCCAGGAAGGCCATCAAAGATGCTCCCTCACCCAAGGCAGCCACACCTTCAGTTTGTCATGTGAATTGCCTTGATCACTGTTCTAATTCTGTATTAATATCACCTGCTCTTTAGGTCTTTTCTGCTGTAATTTCATGAATCTTCATCTAAGATTCATTTTTTGCTAGGATTGTGATCTGTGTTAGTAGTTGGTTAGTATTTGGCTGGGAGACCAATGGCCAGATCAAATGATCTCAGGGGCCGTATACGGCTCCCGAGCCAGATATTCCTCACCCCTGATGTAGATGCATTCCAAGAAAAAGAGAGAGAAAGAGTGTTAAGGAAAGGGATCAGTGATTAGTTCCCTGGATTGCTTATTAATTATCCATGGATTGTTGATGCTTAGTCAGCTAAGAGCAGGATTTGGGATTTCTCACAGAGCGATCGTATTCATCTTTTTAAAAACAGAATTATAAAAAAGCATCACAATGCAGTAGTTTAACACTTTAAACAGATATTTGGAACAGTATGCCTGCCTTTTTTTTACTGACACCTGGAGTAACAAAAATGTATTTAAAAGGAAGTATTCATATTATCCAACATTTCACCAGTTAAACAACAGGACATCTGTGGTCAAGGAACATCAGAGTGCGGTTAAGATGGGGAAATTATTAGAAAGGAAGAACATGGCTGCATAAGGTTGCTTTTGCTTGGGTTTACTATGAAGATTAAGATGCCACCCTCTTCTCTCCCCCCACCCAAAACTGAGTTGATTGAGTACAAACTACTCTTGCACATTGAACTTGTTTCGCAGCAATTGAAGTAAACTTTATGAGCCCTGCGCTAATATATTTTGTGCAGCCCCCGGTGGCGCAATGGGTTAAAGCACTGTGCCGGCAGGACTGAAGACCGACAGGTCGCAGGTTCGAATCTGGGGAGAGGCGGATGAGCTCCCTCTATTAGCTCCAGCTCCTCATGCGGGGACATGAGAGAAGCCTCCCACAAGGATGAGAAAACATCAAAAATCATCCAGGTGTCCCCTGGGCAACGTCCTTGCAGATGGCCAATTCTCTCACAACAGGAATGGTTGCTCCTGACACGACAAAAAAAGAAACCACCTACTGCAAATGTGAGCAGGTAAACAAATGATATATTTGCCCTCCATGGTTTGCTTAGTGCCTACTTGTGAAATACCTTCTCAATGGAGGTCTGACTTACGCCAAAATTGCCACATTTCAGCACAAAGTTAAAACCTTACTGTTTTTTCCCGTGCTTTATCCATTTGCTGATTGTGTTCCTTTTGAATTGCTACAACACTGGAAATGTTTAAGTAAATTTAACTAATTTTTTACAGATTATATGTCACCCTAAGATCTATTCATGTAGGGCAGGTTACAATACTTATTTGAATATATATATAGATGTGTGTGTGTGTGTGTGTGTGTGCGCGCGCGCGCGCACATTATAGGAACCCTGCTATTTTAATTCCCAGGCTAGTGTCATAAGGCAAGAATAAGCCATGGTTTATTATTTTGCCTTGTTGCAGGGAGGAACAAATTGTAATTTTGCTTTTTATGTCATGATAAACCACAGATGGAAATTCTGTAGTTGGTGTAGCTGATTCCCCCTTGAAGGAGCCTTGCAGGTACTCTGGCGTGTTCTCAGTAAGTCAGAATTCTTTATTGTGAAATCCAAGTGAGCCTAATAAATGTCATACTTCATTAAACATATCATATTATGCCCTGGGCAGTTTGGCATAAAACCATGATCTCCTTCTTTGGGCAGTCAGAGGCAATTCCAGCCCCATCATCAAATGCATATAATGTTAGGTATATTTTCTTAATTGCTTTTGCGCTTATTGAATTTCAATTGCTATTTTGTTGCCAATGGATTTAGCTTGGGAGATGCATTTGGATTTCTTCACAGAATGCATTAAATTTCATCATCCTGTCTGTACATCATTGGTGTCATTCACAAACTTGGCTGCCTTACAGCTCACCACGATCCAGATGGTTTATGAATAAATTATATAGCACGAGTCCAAATAAAGATCCTTGGGTGACCACACTGAATAAGAAATGTAGTTTTATTTATGTTTTTTTAAAACTCTTCACATTATGAACATAGCTTTCAGAGTAAAATCACTATTAATATAATACAATCAAATGTCAGTGACAGCATAATTAAAATATCAACATTAAAACAGCAATGATTTTAAAAAATTATGCACTCTATCATAATTGTAGAAAAAGCCTGGGAAAATAATGAGACTTTTGCCTGGCGCCAAATAGATGGGAGACTGAGTGCCAAGGAGTTTAATTCACAAGATGGGTTTTTGTTAGCAGACAAGTCAGAGACAGCTCTGGGTACCATACAATTTCTAGCATATATTGTTGCTGCTAAGGGAAAGCCTCAGGGCTGATAGCTAATTGTGTTTTAGTTTGATCTTGATCTGAACTTACTTGTTTTCAGCTTTTCCTTTCATGTCTTGCATATAAAATCCTTTTTCTCAATGGAATGTAAACATCTAATTATTCAATAGTCAACCCTCTGGATAATTTGCTATATTCTCCAACTCAATGTTCCTTAGATAGATAAATGTTTCACTACAGCAAGGCAGGCTTCATCCGATGTTAAAGAGGTTTTGGTGAGACCACTATTCAAAAGAATTCTCCATGAAACCCACCATATTAGATAACTATTGACCAATCTCTTATATCCCTTGTTGGAGCAAAATACTGAAACATAAGATGGCCAAATAGCTCCAGGCTTTCCTGGATGAAGCGGATTAACTAGGTCTATTTCAATTTGACTTCAAGTCTGACTATGGGACAGAGATAGCTTTGGTCACCTTGGTAGATGACATGTGTAGTGACTGAACAGGAGGAATGTGTCCCTACAGGTTCTGCTGGACCTCTCATGATTTAAAAACCATCACTCTGGGTCACCCTTCTGGGGTGGGCCACAGGGGTACTATTTTATTGTCCCTCCAAAGTGTTTTGAAGGGTGTAATCAGAAGGTGGTGCTGTGAAATGCCTACCCAACATCCTGGCCACTATCCTCAGGGCCTGGTTCTGTCCTCCATGGTATTTAACATCTACATGACACTGTTGAGAGAGATCATCTGGCGTTTAAGGGTTTGGTGTAAGTAGTATATGCTGACAACACACAACTCTATCTCTCCTTCCCATTCAACTCCAAGAAAGCTGTTTCTTAACTTGAAGGTGAACAAATTGAAACTCAGGTCAGAACAGGATGAGGTGTTCTTGGTCAGTCAGAAAGCCACTTAATTAATTCAACCTGCACTAGATGGGGTTACACCTTCAATCTCAGGTTCACATTTTGGATATATTCCTGGACTCAGATCTGAATCTGGATGCTCAGATTTTGGCTGTGACCAGGAGTATACAATTAAAGCTAGTGTGCAAATTGCTCATATTCTTAGTGAAATCATGTCTAGCTATGGTGGCACACACCTTGATTGTATCCAGTTTAAACTACTCTAGCATACTCTACATGGGGATGCCTTTGGAAACTGTTTAGACTTTTCAGTGGATCCAAAATGTTGTGGCCAGGCTATTGACCAGGGCTGGTTACAGGAATTAAGTCCTTACCCACCCCTGCTGAAATAGCTGCATTGGCTACCAGTCCATTTCCTTGCAGAATTCAGTGTGCTGTTTTTGACCTTTAAAGCGCATAATGACTTGGGTCAGCCATATGTCCCCAGCATGAGTGTTCAGATCTGTAGGGGAGGGCTTTCACTCAACCCCACCACATTTGCAGGTGTGGATAAAGAAGAGTCTTCTCCACAGCTGCTCTCAGTGGAACTCCCTTCTGTGAGAGGTCTCTTTGGCCCATTCCCTGTTCTCTTTTTACCAGCATTTGTATTTAGGTGGGTTTTTGGATCTTGAATTTCTAATTATGGGATATTTGTTAAATGTTTTGATATTTAATTGGAAGTACACTTTTATATAATTTAGCATATTTATGTTCTTTTCAACTCTTATAAATTAATTTAACACTATCTTTTGTAAGACACCTTGAATCCCATTCTGGGATCCAACAAATAAATAATTTGGGAGTGTACAAAGTGCAGCTCCTTGCAGGCTCCATTTACAGACATTCAGACCCTCCAGAGACTCCAAATTACTCTTTTTTCTGGCCCCAAAAATACTGAAGTACCTCTTCCACCAGGTTCTGCCAGCCACCCTGAGCCCTTTGGAGAGGGGGTGGGATATAAATAAAGACGATGACGATAATGATTCCAGGTATGACAACTTGCCTTTTAAATGGTTTGATAGGGTACCTGCACCATTTAACATTTTTTGAACCCAGTTTTTGTTTTCAAAATCAGAAGTGGACTATTTTCAAGGTGGCCTAATTTTGGTAACTGTAGCTCCCAAGCCTGTCACTGTTTCCCATACTTGTGATATATGTAGGGCAATATTTTGTTGAGTTGAAAATATCCTTTTCATCTTGGTTGTTATATTGTTAGTAAATTGATTGCTGATTATGACTCAGCGCCTATTTTTTCTTCTTGCATGAGGACCTCAATATGCAATAAGAATTCAGCTCATTTTAAGTAACGCATACAAAAAAAATGTGAAGTACATTTTTAATTTGTAAATTCCTCCTGTTTGTTTGCAGAGCCTAATATAACAGGCTCAAATGCATTTTTCAGGCAGATAAGCTGCATATTTGGTGACATTTCTGTGGTTTCTTTTCTGTCTTCTGCCAATATTCATTCTGTAGGACAAACTAGACAGAAACGTTTAAAAGAAATGCATCATAGTCTGAAAGTTTCCTGGATTCCTTTATTGCATAGATGATCAATCTTCTATACTATATATTTTTTTTGTTTTGAAGTGTGACACGCTGAATGAAATTATAGTGCAAAGACAGACACAGCAGGTTTAAACGTTGACCTAGAAAGCTGAAATATATATTATTGATGTGATAAATGCTTAATTTTCCTCTGGTTAGCAGGATCCCTTCAGCACATATTACTTCAACATTGCTTGAAATTTTTGATTTTTAAAAAAATCTAGCAGGATTATAACTAAGCCACCTGATCAGCTCAAGAAACTAGAACTTGCTTTTGGTGCTCCCTTTTCAGGATATAACTTTTAATCTATTGGTTTGTTTGTTTGTTTAGTCAGTTCATTTAACCACAATTTTCCCATGAATCATATGCTAGGAATCATTATTATCAGCCCTTCAGCCTTATTCCTGAGCTCCCAACTTTCTCCTCCCTTCACTCAGATTGTCCTGCTCCCCTAAACCTTGTTATACTCAGGTTAAGTGAAGAACACTGTCCTTTCATATGTCTTCAAGTAAAATTCAGCCACCAGCCATTTCTACAGGTAGAATGGTAGAAAAATTACTCCAGGCAGTAATGGGATACTTTTCCCATGGGTGGAACTGGGATACTTTTCTTGATTCTTCAAGAGACAAGTATTATGGATCAGCCGTGACTGAACTAAAATCAAGATTTCAAAAATTATTTTTTCTTTCTTGCTCTTGTAGTTCTTTCAAGGATTTCAGTTTTAGATTTGGTATTAAATCTTTCTCACACAAGTGCTTTATCATTTCATCATGACGATAACGACCACAATCATGTCTCCTTTGGAGCAAGATTTAGCCATTAGCTGGCATTTCTACATTTCTGAATAATTCACAACCTTAGGGCTGTTATAATCAAGGAAAAGAGAGTGAGGAACTTAATGGAGCACTAAATTAAAAAAAAACAACAAATTGGTATGACTGAAACACAACAGGCAGATTTTTGAGAATCCTATTAAGAATTTGTATTGGCTGTGACACTGGGAGTGAGGGGTCAAGAGCTTCTTCAAAAGATGTAAAGATATAGTCTGACCCTGTGCACTCCGTTCCATATTCCTTGCTCCCTTATAAATGTGCATTGGATAGCAAACAAGTGATGCCAGCTTGCATTCAGTGATATTGTGGCCTAGAGCTAAATGAATTCAGATAAGCATATTTTATGATCAGTCTTGTATGCACTCTGTGCTGTTTCACTGAACCAATTAAACTACTGTGGGGCGGCTTATGGCTTCTTCATTCATCTCAGTTACTGGATTGTGCTGTTTTCCCAACACATGCACAAAGATGGGGGAGGGGTAGAGAAGCTTCTGGTTTCCATATTAGAGGCATAGTGAATCCACCAAATAGCACTACATATTTTTAAAAAGCCATCCAAAGTGCTGAACCTATTTTGAAGATAAGATTCATCATATCAGATAGTTGCTTTCAAGTTGAGACTGCAGTCTCAAGCAGATTCCCTAACATGGAAGCCACTTGTCAACAGGACACAAAAGACAGAGCAGATGGTGGAAATTAACCCATCAGATGAGTTAATTTCAATGGAATACACCAATTCCTCTCTATTTGCACCATGGAGCCTGCCAGCCCCATCTCATGATGTAGAGCTATTTCTGACAGGGTTCTGTTGCACAAATGGTGAAGAACTGGTGTATGTCACTGTGGGGGCAACACAGAAAGCTTCCTGTGTTGCATTAGCAGCAATGGAGTGGGGGGGGGGGGAGCCAGGCACCGGATGCTTCCCTCGTGGGATGAGGTTAAGTGTAAGCCGGGCAATGTGGGGCATGGTGCAATGGGTTTCCTGTGCCCCCTACTGGACTCTTCTGGATTCACCACAATGTCTGGTGATTCCAGTGACTAATGTGATAAAGTGTTAAAAGTGAAGCACCACGATGAAGCACAACTTGCACATAGTTATTCCTATGATATCCTGGTATGAAACCAGGTCAGCAAGATGAGAGGGAAGACAGATGACAAACTTTATGCTGATTGTGTATTGTGTTATATAAGCCTGGTAGGCAAGGCAAAATGAGGAAATGAGAGAGAGGATCACTGCTTTCAAGCATTAAGATATACTTAGCTGAAGCAAGAAGTGTTTCGTGAATAACCTTGATAGAACATTACTTCGGGGCTAAACAGAAGCATGTTGTTTTCCTCAGAAAGATGTTTTGAAATTAATGCCTTGCTTTTCATAGTTATCACAATAATAGTGACACAACTGGAATCCCGAGAATCTTTGCAGAGAGGATGGTTTTAGTTAGCTTATGCAGAATTCATGTTTCCCCACTCCTCAACAACAAGAAACGCAACTTGTTGACCTGCTCTCCTGAATGGAAGTCATTTTTTCTTACATTTGTTTGTTTGTTTAGAATATTTATACCCTGCTTTTCAGCCACAACAGCTCTCAGAGTGGTTTACAAATTGTTAATTTGACAGCTCCCTGCCATCAGGCTTACAATAGAAATAAAAAATTGTCTGTATGCCTTGTTTTGTGTTTTTTTTTTTTGATACGTATCTTATGGAGATATGTTTTAATATTTGTATTTTATGGAATGTTTTAAAATGATTGTGTCAAGTCAAGTTATTTGGTGCTCTTTCACATATAAGGCAAACAAATATATGAAAAACAGATTGTTAAATACAATACAAAACACACCATTAAAATCTTATATAAATCATTAAAATGCTACATATATCAATGGTGAGATACACCCTTAAAATACCACATAAGATACTGCATGGACTAGCACCTGCATAACTAAAAAGCAGATAAAACCAAGTAAATACAGCATTATTAAAAGTTAAACAGGGAAAACCTTGGATATAAACAGCCACTATTAGTTAGGAGCATCCCCAGCACAGTCCACTGCAATATCAGAAATTAGTCTCATGATTATGTGTTTGTTTATGTTTTAGTAATGCTGTAACCCACCTTGAGCCGTGAGAAGAGGTGGGCAAAAAATAAAGCTAGTATTATTATTATTAAGACATTGCATAAAAGGAAAAAGGAATGATAGAAGGAAGAGGGAGGAGATTAATTTATCCAAAATAAAATTGTTTTTTTCTTTAAGGTACGACAAACTCTATTTTGGTTTTGCTGTAACAGATAGATAGATCAACAAAATTGGTGCAAAATGTCTGAAAATAAGATTACCTTCCAAGTGTTATAAACAGAGAATAACAAACCAATTAATATGCTGGCATCAGTGGTTTAAGAATGGTCTGTACACAGTATTCAAATATTGCTGAGAAAAGTATCAATGAACAAAATTTAAATGGGAAATCTAGATCTGGAGTTCTCTGCTCCATCTACATCTAGCACATGCCATGCATTTCTTAGGTATTTTACAGTGCTGTGTGTTCGTTTATTTTCTGTCAAAACACATTGAATACAACTAGTAAACAATCCAGGCATCTTCAGCTAAGACATGAAAAGAGGAAGGAGAATGCAAAATATCTAGAAGTATTCAAAATACAAAATAAACAGTGAGAAGTGCTCATTTGTCCGAGTGACCCAGAACACTTCTCTATTAGGCTTGTTTGATTTTTTAAAAAAGGGTTCAAAACTCGTTTCGGATGTAGGTGGTGCTGGTGGTTCAATTCTAAAGTCAATTCCAATTTTCACAGAAAAAAAGTTCAAAACTTTTCCAAACTTCCGAGACTTTCCGAATCCTTCCTTAATGGTTTGAAAGTTTTATTTCCTGTTTCATTGGGTGGTCTTTACTTTGAAAGTAGTTGTTTTACTCCAGAAAGGGGGAGGGAGTAAAGGGAGCAAAGTCACCCACTGGGTTTAAAACCGCTATGCAGGCTCTAAGAGGGGGAAGGGAGGGAGCAAAGGCACCCACTGGGTTTAAGAATGCTATGCAGGCTCCGAGGGGGAAAGGGAGGGAGCAAAGGCACCCACTTTGCTCCCTCACGCTGAATTATTTTCCGACTCACTTACCGCTTTGTTACTGAAATGGAGGAAAAAGCTTCGGTAGGGCAAAGGGACTTCCGGTTTCCTTAAAAAGTTCAAAATCGCTTCAGAAAGCAAATCTTTTTGAATTTATTCCAAATTATAACGATTCCAGCTGAACCTAACCATATCTATTCTCTATATATTGATGAAATAAAGGCTCAGATTATGTTTAATTGCATCTTCCAGTCAACTTCACCACCTGCATGAATATACACCAGGAATTTATCTACACAGACATATCACTTGGGTTTGATTTATGTCAAATCCTTTTCACAGATTATTTTGATATACTTCATCAATAATAGTTTAAGCCCTCTGTGGACATATTGTAACTTGTCTCCATATTTCATGAGACGGGATATTTCCCCATCACTGAGTCCTTCTCATCGGCTAAGTTAGCTAATGTTGACTGTCACTTGTGAATGTCACTGAGATTCAGCAAAAATCCAAAAAGCTTGCTGCAGCCCTTGTTTTTCCCACTGCTGTCATCCATTTTAATTGTCGGTCTGAGTTGGTGTGTTGGATGCTAGCGTGAGTACAGTGACAAATATTAGAACAATTCATCTAATAACTGAAAATCCTTGTTTTAATAAAGTAAAGGTATATCTCCTCCTGCTTTGCGCTCAAGGTAAAGTAACCTCCAATCACCCCTACCAATGGCTAGACAGTGTTTTGCACTAGCAAACAATTGCCCTGGGGTCCCACCTGCCCCTTGCCACTTTACCTTTTATGTTCTTATTTCGACAAATTGATTAATCTGCAACTGATAACATCTGGGTTTTATATATATATTGCTGCATGAGCAGAAGAGAGATCATATAAACAATTTTTCACTTTCCTCTTTTTCACCTCAAACTGTCTCTAAAGGGTCAATGGCCCATCTGAATACTATATGTTGTGCCATATGAACTGTGTGACAGAAACATTGTTTGATTGAATTAGTACATAGATCCGGCATGGGCAAAATTGGGTCCTCCAGGTGTTTTGGATTTTAACCCACAGAAATCCAAGCTAGCTTACCAACTTTTAGGAATTGTGGGAGTTGTTCAAAACACCTGGAGGGCCAGAGTTTACCCATGCCCAATATAGATACTTGAGCATATTAATGACCAATATTACTGTTCTGCAGATGCTTAGAAATCAAGAGAATGGAAAGTCAACTCTGGACTTCACCAGAACTTACTGAAATATCCTAATGGAAGACTAATGAACTATGTTTGAATTGGCAATTACATATTCTAGCCACTACAATCCCCATCTTTGAAGAATGGAGTTTCAAGGTTGTCACTAATTGTGCAAGTTTAAAGCAGAGTTAGTGTTGAAATTTCCTAAATAAGGAATTATCATCATTTAACAACATGTCCTCAATGCAGCCATGATGCAGGACAAGATAATAATTGTTAATTTTTTTCTATGACTCTTGCAGGTATCATCTTGTGAATCTTTATTGCATGAAATTTATACATGAAAAAGTATGCAAGAGCTGCTTGTCATACTGAAATGCCTGACATGTAATCTTGGAAAAAATAAATATGACTCACCTCTTCCTTCTTGTTATTAAATATTTACTATCAAAATATATAGCTCATCAGCTATCATACAAAGAAGATGTATTTCGGTAAAACAAGCTATTTTCTATGCATTTTCTGGGATGAATATGATAGTTACATTTCTTTGGCCCTACAAACAAAGCTTAGAAAAGTTATCCTTGGAACTCTTGAACTATCATGGCTAATGGAGCGGCCTGGGATTGTGCACAGAAAGTAGGCTTCCCCAGGAGCCCTTTCACACTACACAGTTATAGCATTCTGATCCCATTTAAGTTACAATTGTTGCATCCTTTTGAAATACTGGGGCTTGTAGTTTCATGAGAGGCATTAGAATTCTAAATATTCCTTCCTAAATGGCAAGTCCCAAGTTGCCAAAGGGTTGAGCCAGTGGCCATGAGGTTGTGGAACTCCAGAAACTTTAGTGTTACAAGATAACTTTCCCAAGCTTTACTCCAAACCAATTTAAATCTTCATTATTTTCCCCTATTGTGGAATTTTGATTCAACATCATTCAGACATGAACTGATATTATAAATAGTAGTAAGACAAGAATAAAAGGTAACTCCTCTTGATTTAATGTATTTTCTCCAAGGCTGAAAGCTAAAGCAGCCATTCAGGCCAGATTCTTTAATCCCTCTCTGAGGCTTGACCTGATTGTTCCAAGGAAAAACTGAGGTCTTACTGGTCTGACTGCATTTGACCTTCAGGCACTTGTGCAATACAGAGGGAAAGGTAGCAGAAATCTTGGGTTTCTTTAGAACATTAATGATGAAGTCATCTGCCAGAGTGCCAGAATAATTGATGGCCATGTCCTTTGTTCTGGTAGGTGAATGAGTAATCAGGCATGTTGCATCAGCCTAAAGGCCTATATATAGTTCAGCATTCAGCCTACACTAGGCTGAATGTTGTCTCTGGAAATACCCCAGCACAACAGGCATAGAACCACATGCTATGTCTAACATTTACAAGCATCTGGTATATAGAGATATTACTAAATCTAGTGTTGTATTGCTGAAAGCCCTATCCTCCATTCAGTTTCTAATCGGACAATTCAGATTGCTTATCTCAATTCACACCAATTTTGACCAAAGTCAACTTGCTGCCAATCCCAAATTCAAATCAGGATTTCATTCTCTCATTTTTTAAAAAAAACATTCTATATTGAAAAATAATCCTCTTGTTTAAAATTCCATTACAAAACACAAGAGAAAAATGAACAAAAGTAATAGAAAAGTCGAATATAAATAAATTATACAATAATTTGTTCTTTCTATCTGCCTATTACACTGTACAGATTCTCTCTGTGTTTTAACTTAAGATTTAGGACCAAATTTCCCACCATTTGAGGTATCCCCTAAAGAAACCCTAGGGATTTCTGTATTTTTCCTTTGGAATCCATGTTTATGAACCAGTTTTAACAAAACCTGGTATCCAGACCTATGCTGACAGTGGATTTGGGATCCACTGATTGGGTCCATTGTGCATGGGACTTGATATGATAGCGGTTTTAAGAATTAGGTGATACAATTTATATTTGTTTCAATCAAATGATAATCAAATCTATTATCAACTTGGGCCATACCAAAAATGTTTACTCATTTTCACATCCATGATCATGAGTTCTCTTTGATGACCTAACTATTGGGGCTCTCAAGGGGTGTTTTTCTACATTCATTTATTGTTACAATTATTATAATATATTCAAAGTTTGGAAGACTTACTTTTTAGTTACAACTTTCAGGGCACTCTGGATGAGGAATTATGGAAGTAACAGTCCACAAAAGTTATATTTCCAAGTTGAATATGTGGGGTTGGAGCTGGAAGGATAGTTACCTTCATCTGGCTTGAAAGAGCTTTATGATACTTTGTTCTGCCCATGATCTGTTCAGGATTAAAGCTTAAGTGGACCCATCCTAGATCTATCCTGGCAACCCTCTGAGTAGGGTGTTGGATTAAACTGTGGGGCATCACTCTCTTGAGTTTATTTGCTAGGAAGATAAGTTCTTCCATGTCTGTAGGTTGAATACTACTGAATCAGTAAACATTTTTAGGCTAATTCTATGATGGAGATGTGTAATTTAAGGCTCTCCATATGTTGTACTGCAACTCTCTTTATTTTTCACCTCTGCATATTCTGTTTAGGGCTCATGGGGTTGAAGTCCAATAATATCAAGAGAACTGAAGTTTTACCTCTTGTACTGTAGGGAATTTTTGATCAACTATCAGAAAGTCACAGATGTTCTATGAATATCTGCCCCATGTATTAAACTATTTTTGAGATGTTTGGTGGAAGTTAGGATGTAAGCCAGTGGTTCCCAACCTTTGTTTTGGACTTCAACTCCCAGAAATCCCAGCCAGCTTACCAGCTGTGAGGAACTGTGAGAGCTGAAGTCCAAAACACCTGGAGGGCCAAAGGTTGGGAACCATTGATGTAAGCACATAAGAAGTTTTGTGGGTTGATGAATAAGATAGCCAGTTACTGAAAGTGTAGCCAGTGCCTTTACATATCTACATATCACTTATGATTTTTAGCACTGATAGCAAACGATTGCTTGCATTAGAAGTAGCATTACTTTTTTATATAGATGAAGAATTAGGTTATGTAATCCTCAATATTCTTTAACATCAGTAATTTTTAACAGAGAACCCTAAGCCGTTTTACTTATTAATACTGTTTTTCCCGAGATCAGAACTCAAAGCTGCTTACAATAATTACAAAAGACATTGTTTAAGATACACAAGATTTGAAAGTTTAAAACAAGATTAAATAATCAAAAATTATTACTAGATTATGCACATCAGCAAACTAATTAGAAATATCTAGTTCACTGTGAAATATACAGTCACTCATCAAATGCCTGTCAGAATAGAAGAGACTGTACTTGTCTTCAAAAGGATAGTAAAGTGTCCCAATCAAACTTCTCTGGGAGGGGAGTTCCATTTATAGCAGAAGGTACATATTGAGTAGACGGAGGTTTACTCATTATTTATTCATACGTGCCTATCACATGAATATCACTTATCATATCTCCAAGATTCATTCACAATTAAGATATTTCCATGTTAATGAAATCGGGACTTTTGGTGGAGTTTAAAAGCATCAAAAGTATCAAATAGATTTTGCCCCTACCATATGTTTATCTGTATATTGCTATATAATTAAAAGCTTGAATTCTGACATAATTTCATTGTGGCCCGATTCCATATATTTTTATAGTGTCCAGCTTTGTAATGAATGCTTTTCCCTACTAGCATGAACGTGAAAATGTGTTATTCCTGTGTTTTTTATATACATATCATCAATTATAATAAATAAATAAAGGTATGGCAAATTATCAGATGTACTGATCCAAACTGCCAGAACTGTGTTTATTGGTACTTCCTGAGCAGATGTTCAAGTCAAAGAGTGAATCTATTTTCCTTCCATTTATCCATGTTGTCATCATTTTCTGTCAGCAGGGAGGCAATGATTTTATTAACTTGCTTCTCAGGAGAATCTGCTCATGCATGCTGAATGAGTGAAACCAGAAAAGGTCATGGGAATTACACTGGATGACACTGGAAGACAAAATTGTTCAGTCAAACAATGCTTTAGAATTATGCAACTGTTTTTTAAAAGATGTCATTCTGTATAGGTACATAAAACATCATTTCTCCTATTTGATCTGAAAATGGAAATGTCCTAGTGAAGAAAAATGCTTTTAAACTCTACATATAACCACGGCTCTCTTGAATCATTAGGCTATTAGTCGCAAATGCAGTGCAGGACAGCTGGGTCACGTGGGGGACAGGGCTACTGATCACTATTAATCCTGAGGACTATGCATTACTCTAGTATCAGAGATAGTATGCCTAGGAATACCAGTTATTAAGGAATGTGAATTAGAAAGTATTATTACAATTATGATTTATTTGCAGCCTTCTGTAAATATGCAGTTTGCCACCATGGGTGCAGATTACTGGAACAAATAGGATTTTGGTTTCAGCAAGCTATGCACTTAGGACTAATTTACACTATATTGTCGAAGGGTTTCATGGCCAGGGTTGTAGGTTGTTGTAGGTTTTTCGGGCTATATGGCCATGTTCTAGAAGCATGCTTCTAGAACATGGCTATATAGCCCGAAAAACCTACAACCAGGCCCGTAGGCAGGATTTTGATTCGGGGGGGGGGGGGGGCTGAGTCTGAGTGAAAGAGGGTCTACCCTAGCAAACCTTTTGTATCATTGCCCCAATACCTCCATGCATATGAGATATATTGAGCATGATGATCAGATCATGATATGAATAAACATAACAGTTTAAATAATGTACCAGTAAGGCCTTTTCACGGACCACCATGAGAATTTGGGGGGGGGGGTGCTTTGGGGGCCCCCAAAGCACACCCCCCCCCGGCTACATGCCTGCCTACAACAACTCACTAATTTACACTGCTCAGCTTAGCCCAGTGTAAATGAACCCTATGCCCCAGAGCAGCCCCAGATCCAGCAAGTTGATGCTGTAGCTAGGGTTGTTGTTCAGACAACCTGGAAACACATCTGCTCTACTGTGGCGATCTGCATCTCACCTTCTCACTGTCACCAGTGCCACCCCTAGCTGGCCATGGAGCTCCATTCAACCTCCTGGTCAATGTTGCAGGCACCTCTGCTGACATCAAAATCGGGTGTCAATGTGAATAGAAAGAAGGAGGGAATGATCACCCCTCCTTCTTGGTTGCATTGCTGTATCTGCAGATGTCTCAAATAAAGTGGAAAAATGAGCGCTTGGTAGGGTAATATGTCTGGAAATTACATTGATTTACTTTTATTGTGATTAACAGTTGAATTTAGCCCAATAGGTCTCAAGGGAACCATTTAATGGATAGACAACGCCTATTTCAAATCTATTCGTTGATCTATAATCTTAACGCTGAGACGAAGGCTACTTTGTAATATCTTGCTCACATCTATTTATGTAATTGTTATTGGTGCCCTCATGAAGCTAATATGGATCTTGTGAATGTGTTAAACTATTTCTCCTGGCTATCTGTTCTATAAATCTCAGGAAAAGACAGATAATAATATCTTACATTTGACCAATTTCTGTTCCTATCAGGCAGCTTTGAACATCCACAGCTGTAAGATGACACTCCTGTGCAGCCCGTAACTGCTTTTCCTCACAGCTCAACTGATGGGGGGCCAGCCCTGTTCCTTTGCTTCCAAAATCACAAATGCTAGAAGTAGATCCACATTAGTACATTCAGAGAGAGGGTGTGTGGAAGCTGGCATGTGTGAGGATCAAGATATGTGTGTGTGTCCCTCTTAGTGTGTGTCTAAAGGGGGGGGGGCAAAATGAGCACCAATCCCTGCAAATAAAAATCCTACTTCTTCTTCCCCTGAAAGTTTCCTTCATTCACAGAATTTTTACCAATGTAGTAACTTAAAACATCAATTGAACAGGCAACATAACCAAAAGGATATGAAGGCAGTAAATTAAAAAGTTTCAGTTAGAATTATTTTGATGTCTGTGGGAAATGAAGTCAAATTTCAACTGGGGAGGGCAGAATTTTTATGAAGCAGCAATGCCCTCATTTCATTCAACTGTGTAGCTTCACCCTTGATGTGTGTGTGTTGGGGAAACACATATGTGTATTGTAGCATATCTAACCCACATCTGTTGTCACTTGGTTTCATTGCCATTGACTGCAACCTTTGGTGCTGGAAAATTTGAGCAACCTCTTTTTAGGAGGAAAGAAAGCAAAGACACAAGGATCTACTACAGTTGATGCTGTCCTCTGTTTCTCCTTTTTTAAATAGTACACATTGTGGAGAAAAAATAGTCACTATTTTCACCATATTATTTGGACTCTATCATAGTATGCAGAATTATGAACGTTGGTGGCTACAGCTGTTTTCCTTTTCAACATTTAAAGAAACACTAGGCAGCTAGAACTCACTGTCTATTCCTGCTGTTGTTTGTAATACTACCTATTCCTTCCTGTCATGGTGAAGCTTTTGAGAGATTAACAGGAACATATTTAGAGGTAACATCAAAGAGCATCTTACCCAAGAGAAGGACAGTTTTAACAGCATTACAGACCCTCAAGCAAAGTTGTACTGGCCACCATCTACACAACCAGTCACAGGAATAAAAATGTAAAATCATCAATGAAATAAACTTATATTTATCAATACATTCAATATAATCAGTGTTTTGACATTTAAGAACATGCAGTACAGCAAAGCTTAATCACTGAATGTTTGGACAATAGTTAACAGTTAACCTTAAAACAGTACTTAGTGTGATTTACCAACTAAATACCACTTTCATATTGAAATGTTTGTTTTTCAAGTATGATTTACAAGTCCACTTTTCTTGTACTACTGAGTTAGCTGGAGGTTTCAGTGTTGAAGCACATCATCAGAAATGTATTAAATTCTGGTCAGTGCATAGATTATCATGGTGCCCCTATGTTCATTTATCCAGAATCTTTTCCAAATAATGTTTTCCATCAGTAAACTGTAAAGCTTGTTATCTTACAATTTGTTACTGACCGTATAGCTAATAGTCATCTCACAGAACCTAACAAACACACCTGAGATCTATGGAGTTTGGAGGCCAGTATGACAATAGACACCAGAAAAATAAAAGACTTCTAATTGGTATTTATGGAAGAAGACACAGAAAGGAAATAACTTTCCCTTGTCATTGTGCAATACGATGCTGCTGGTCCGTGACAAGGACCCCTTGGAAGCTTTGCAAATAGTCTATAAAATAACATTTTAAAAACCTTTGCTGAATTCTTTTGTCATGATGTTTTAAAATAACTGGATGAATAATTCCAGCTTGAATTGTAGGAATCTGATATAGTGTCACAAAGCCCAGCAATTTCTCTTGTCACTGGCAACATTGGTGCTCATTATGACAAATATCAATACTTCAGTCATATAAATAAGTGGCTCTGTCATATAAAACTCTTGAATTGTTAAATTCCAACACATCTTCCTACAGGTCTTCTGGCAAGCCTTCAGGAATGGCTATAAAACTGTAGTTAAGTTTAATGTTTGATGTCTCTATGATAAATGACTCTTAAAGCTGGCAAAGGGGTATTCAAGTGCGAGTTTAAATTTGCTGCACTTCAGACTTTTTCTGAAATTCATTGTTAACTGCCTTCAGGTGAACTTTGATGCTTGACAAAGTCAACCTAGCCTCAACAGTACTGTTCAGGTCTTGCAAACTCTTGAATTCTGTATAGAGAGAGTTTGATACCACAATTAGATGAATAAAAATTATTCTTGAGAGAAACTCTACAAATTAAGTATTTCATACTCATCAGTCAAAATAAGTCATGAAGTTAGCATTCAAGTGGTTAATCAGTCAAGCTACATGTAGGTCAGGAGCTTTGGATATAAGAGCTCAATTGCTTTTTAATATATGGACTGTGGGTGCAATGGGTTAGAGGAGTGGTTCACAAACTGTTTGAGCTGTGGAGCCCTTTTCAGAGCAAAAGTTTCTCGTGGAGGACCAAGAAATGTTATTATATTACATTATATCATATTCTAATTAATGCATATATATCAGGCATAGGCAATTGTTTTGATGCATTGTGGCTTAAAATTTGACAGACAGGCCAGGCCAGTGGCAGATGGATAGAGAGTGTTTGTGTGAACTAATTGGAAAAAATGAACAAATTCCTATACATACTCCACATATCTCATTTATAGTGCAACAAAAAAGAAAAAAAGAACAATACAATATTTAAAATGAAGAACAATTTTCACCAATTTAAACCTAACTGATTTTAGTAGAAGACCTCAGGGTCATCCAATCCAACCCCCTTCTGCCAAACAGGAAATGCACGAAGTACATCCAACAGAAGACCACCCAGCAATAATAGTAGTAGTAGTAGTAGTAGTAGTAGCAGAAACCCAAGGAGACATGTAGTCCAACCCTCTTAATAATTGATTAATTACTTAAATAAACTCTCCAAAATGACTCAGGGCAGTTTCCAACATGTAAGGCAAACATTCAATTGCTGGAAAGAAACCATGCAGAGGCACAATCAAAGCACCACCTGAGTGGTGGGAGCGAAATAGGGTTTTGGAAGCAAAGAAGGTGAAGGGAAAAGGATGGGGGAGGGTGAGGAACAGGAAAGAGGAGGGAAAGCTTGGAGGAGGAGGGAACCATGGAGCCCCTGTGTATGTTTTGCTGAGCCCTAAGGGCTCTGCGGAACACACTTTGAGAACCATTGGGTTAGAGCACTGGTTCTCAACTTGTAGGTCCCCAGATGTTTTGGCTTTCAACTTCCTAACAGCTGGTAAACTGGTTGGAATTTCTGGGAGTTGTGGGCTAAAATACCTGGAGACCCACGGGTTGAGAACCACTGGGTTAGAGAATGCACTTAGCACCAATAGATGGGAATCTTCCATTGTGGTTGCAGAATGCAGTGTTCATTAAGTAAGGTTTTGTGTACTCGTATGTCAGGCAAGAAATATCATTGTTCATCCCAGCTAGAATACACTTGTGGAATGAATGGAAACTATGTAAACAACTCAAGTCTTAGTGATTTAATTGCTCTACTTTAGGCAGAATTAGCAAATTGGTTTAGCCCAATACAGTTACTATGAATTCAAGTAAGAGTAAAACATAAACAGCAGAAATTCTGACTGTTTCTTCCAAACAAGTCTTGTTTGCTAGTCTCCAACTAGCCCTTTTAACTGAATAAAGGAACAGAATATTTTCCCTCCCATTTTAACCCTCAAACACCATTGTGAAATCTGCATTATGGGGACAATCTTTGGGGTTTATGTATAAATCTTCCTATATTAATAGACAATGAAACAACAGGGAGTGTTTTGTGGTGTTTGTAATTCTTGCCTTGCAGAAATAGGGAAGGCATTTAAAAGTTTAATTTATAAATAGACTTGCTATGATAGAAAGTTTAAAATGTTGGTTCTGGAAGCTGATGCATTTTTACTACTCAGGCAGCCTGACAGCTTAAGCTGAAAGAGATGAAGAAAGAATCATTATCAGTAGCAGATATCAATAATGAGCAAACAAAAGGGAAAAGACATGCTATGTATTTTATTTCGGGTGCAGCTATGATAGGTAGCAATTTCATTTCTTTTATTAAATGTTAGCTTTCTTACTTTGCACAGTTTCATTTGTAACATTATTATACAAAATGATGAAAGAGATAACTCAGCAATCTATTTCCATGCAAATCATACTATGTTATAAAAATGTAGTTGTATTGGAAATCATTCAGGTTTTCACTGTCATGGGAAGTTCAGTTGTAAAACATGTTAAATTAATTGGGTTTCCTCCTTAGATTATGTTAGTTTTCAGACTCTTCAGAGGTTTTTAAAGCATCTTCTGAACATCATATGCAGTGGATTATGCAGTTATTTGCATTTCATTGCAATACTGAATGCATGTTTTAGCATGTAGTTCAGGACTGCCTTCTCTTGTTTCAGACTGACGTTTGACATCACTCATTACATATGGGTTCCTATTCCCTTTGTTCTTAATTCAAGTAGTAAGATAATTTAGTACACCAATAAGGCACCATTTTTCAGTTGAGTCAAGTTTGTAGCATATGCATTTAGATCACACCCTACCACCATTAATTCATATGTAACTTTGGACAAGTTTGCTGTGAGTTTTCCAGGCTGTATGGCCATACTCCTCAGTGGTAGAGGATGCCTGCCATAGATGTGGATGAAACGTCAGGAGAGAATGCTTCTGGAGCATGGTCATACAGCCCGGGAAACACAGCAACCTGGTGATTCTGGCCATGAAAGCCTTTGACAGCACTTTGGGAAAGTTTTCTCCCTGCCAAATTAACTGTGATGGTACAATTGCATCAAAAGAAGGTAACAATTTAGAAGCTTTGAAGGAACTAGGTAAGACCCTCAACTGCAAATGTATTTCATTTGATGCCAAAGTCACAATGTTCCATGATGTAGTATTTGCAGTTTCTATAGCTAGTTGTGATAGTTAAACAGTAAAGAAAGCTGGCAAGAAGAAATTAAACCCATTCAAAAGGTGGTGCTGGAGGAGAGTTCTATAAATATCATGGAATGCCCAAAAACAAATGGGCCCAAAATCAAATTAAGCCTGACTTCTCAGATAAGTTAGCTGGGGCTTAAATCATGACATCACATAACCAAAAGTCAATAGTGCTCAATAATGTTCAAGACAGTAAGAAAAGAGGAAGGCCATAGTTCACCTGGATTGTTTAAATATGAATGTTGTTTAATACTGCTTTAATATTTGTATATTTTAAGTTGTATTGAAACACTTTTGTTGTGAATTGCTTTGAGCCTCCATATGGAGAGAAAAAGCAGGATATAAATAAGCAAAATAAATAAATAAATATTACAGGTGGATTGATTCTACCAAATGGAGGATACCCCTGCTCTCACCCATTGGACAGTGGGTGGCTGGGGTTCTTGGTGGTAACTCATTTGTGGTGTTACCATAGATCAGAAACAATACTATTATTGTGAAAAGGAAATGCATGGTAGCGTCTTGCTCTGTGCCATTTTCTGAACCACTTGATCAGCTCTTCTCAGGATAGGTAAAACGGATGAAGTATGAAGATGGGAAATGCAACAAATTAATGTAGAATGAAGATTTTAGCTTTCGTCTTCTTCTTTCCCCCTATATATGTTTAAATTCAAGAGAGTCCTACTGATGTTAAGAATAAAATTAGAGAATAGATTACAAATGTAGATATTGCGTAAGAGGCAGCAAATTCTGCTTACACATGAAGCTGAAATTAAAGTAATATTGTATTTCTACGCCAGAGAAAGACCTATCAGAGCTGAGGAATTTTTAAAAAATGAAATGACATAACACTTGGGCTTAAGAATTTGAAAACAAAACAAATGCTCCATGCTGTTGATCCAATGAGAAAATGTGGCAGATGGCAATGGGGAGGATCAGTAGAAATGCAATTTGCTTCTACGTAATACTCACCAAACTGTGTAAACACTTTAGTTATATAAATATGTTATTCTTAATTTACATCTTCAAAACAAAAGTATGTTTAATCTATTTTAGTTGCCTGCTGAACAGCCAATGAATAAATGCATGAACCTCTTAGTTATTTGCATGCCATTTCAACAGGTGCATAAAATAAATATCTAAAATGGAACAAATGGTTGCTCTGCATTTTTTCCTACATAATGCATTCTTTGCCAGTACTATGAAACATGGCGCTAGTCATCTGGATACTATAATGTGGGTGTGAGTGGGCAAAAATGACTAATTGCACAATTTATATACAATTTAACTACTTACAATGACAAACGTAAGAGATATATCTTTTAAAATATATTGAAATCTCTACACTCATGAAATTTTATTTTTCATTTTCCATCCACCTTTGAGAGTCACATATTACAAGAAGCAAACTACCGTAGTTCACAACAAAACATATTGCTCTGGAGTAAAGTCAAAGCTTGCAAGTCACTCAATCTAATCATTTGGTAGACTCAAAAAACACCATAATTAATAATTACATTTTTGGTTTGTGTCAGGAGTGACTTGAAAAACTGCAAGTCACTTCTGGCGTGAGAGAATTGGCCATCTGCAAGGATGCTGCCCAGGGGCGCCCAGATGTTTGATGTTTTACCATCCTTGTGGGAGGCTTCTCTCAGGTCCCTGCATGGGGAGCTGGAGCTGACAGAGGGAGCTCAACCTACTCTCCCCAGATTCAAATATTTTTGCACTTTCACAAGAATTAACAGGATATTTGTACTGTTATTGTAAGCATCCACTGTATGTGAGATTCAGCAGTCTTTTAAAGATAATGACAGATGCTGCTGATAGTTCTTATTATATGTACTGGTTTCTTTGGGTAGTCATCCTACTTTTAATTTTTTCATAAATATTTGCATCAAGTGCAGATGGATAGGAGGCAAAGGTGGGAAAGCATCCAAATTGGCAAAGATGAATTACTGCTTTTTAGAAAAGCCAAGATTATTTTATGTGCAAACTTTAAAACCCATTTAACAAATATTTTTACAGTCTGGTTTTCAAAACAAAGTCTCTGAATAAAAAAAACATTTTAGGAGTCAAGTTTATGTCAGCTTTCCAATTAACCAAAGCAAAATCACTACTATGCCCTTAACTAGAGAGACAAAAAAAAGTACATACCAAGAAGAAAAAAGCATAATAAGCATTATCCTACTTGACTACTACTGCTTATGGGCAGACCTGGCTTAATCAGTCCTCAGTAGATTATTTCTGGCATAACATTTATAAATGTGAGGGGTTTGCGATATGTTGTTATTCATCTATCAGCACCAATAATTAAAAGGAGCAAAATACTCTAAGGCATGAGCTTCTGTCTGATCTTGGAAGTTAAGCAGAGCTGGCCCTGGTTAGTTCTTGGATGGGAGACAATGAACAATACCAAGTGCTATGAGCTACATTTCAGAGGAAGGAATTGGCAAAAACCCTATCAATTAATGAGATTTCCATATGTTGACAGGCAACTTGAAGACACAGACACACACTGACATCTAAAATAAACCAGGATGGAATATTGTACCTCACCTGACTCTCCCACAAACTGGCCTCAAACATTATTCACCCCTACTCCAATCACAGGCAGAATGTATCTCCTCTTCCTCTGTAGCTGATGCATGGGAAAGTAAGGTGAATAATGTTACTAATTACTGGTTAGTGACCAGAATAGAAAATCTAGGTAACTGCTTTTTTATTCACAATTGCAATTCAGTCATGATTGTTACACCATTGCTGTGATTAGAAATCCTGCTCCCACAAGCTATTTTACTGGGAATCAGTTGTACAGGGAGAGGGCAGTTCTTTCTGCTCGCAATCAAAGTAGGGCTGAAGTATGTTTCTGTCAGGTTTGGGGAATGCTGGACCAGGAGAGGTTCCTGTTAAATATATTTGCATGTGTCTGTGTCTGTTACCATCCCGGGGGTCAGGGGAAGCTCACCTCCAAGTTCCAATTTGTAGTAGTCTGAATGGTGTTGGATTATGGAAGGCCAGGGTTTGAATACTACATGAGCCATGTAAACCCATCAGCTGACTTTAAGCTGTTCCAGCTTTTAAGGAAAGGAACAACAAACCTCCCTGTATCAGTCTTGCTGAGAAAACCCTATTATGTAATTGTCATAAGTCAGAAAAGACAAAGACACACAGCAGCAAACAAAGCAACAATTCATCTTGCTTTAGATTTGAGTCCCCGAGATTTTGATTATTATATTGATCATGTTTTCAAATTGACCATGACTTTTTCAGCATTCCCTCCCCCATGAACTTAAAAATTGGAATATGAGTCAGACTTACTGTGCTTTTAACTCCCATTGAGTGCTAAATAAAAATGCAGAGGACTGTGTGTCATGGGTCCTTTCTTAACATTCATTTTTGTTGCCAGTTTCCATTTTCATTTAAATTGCTCAATTCATATCTTTCTCCGGAAAGTTAAACTTGGCTTATCTTTCTCCAAGGTTTACCAGTACTATTCTAACCTAATTTGTTCTTAGTAACTGGTAGGAACTAAGCCACTCTGCTGACGTATGAATTTAAAGAAAGGAGGGCATGGCTAGAATTTAATGTAGTTCTTGGGAAAGTAAAACTTGAGAAAGTTAATTTTTGGCTTGTAACATTTGGCACTCCCATGGCCGTGTTGGTTCTAAATAATTCAGTCTAATTTAGTTCTAGAAAAAGTAATCCATTATAACAGCCAGTCTTTCACTTTTGGCAATTCCTGTGATAATGTGTCCAAGAGAAGCAGTTGCTTTGTAATGTATTTCACCAAATCTGACAACTATCAGGGTTTTACACTCTTGAAAGCAAAAACTGCACCATTTTCTAACATCATTTCTTTTCACCTTGTAAAAAGCTTTGAAAGAGCTAAACACTAAATTTCTTAAGATGAAAGCAGTTTTTCATAGTTTGTCAAAACCATTCTGAGCTCTGTCAGGTCTGGAATATAATCCTAGATGTCTCTGGAAGATCTACCAGAATAACTGATTTTAAACACTGCATCGAATTTGCAAATGGTTGGGAAAACATAGCCCTTTTAATGTATGCACAGGTGCATCAACATTTGCAGAAGTTTTTTCAAATCTAGGACTTCATCCCACACAGTCTTCTTTTCATCTTTCCTCAATTTCTCCGTGCAACCAAAACAAAGTCTCATGAAGACTATCACAGGACGCAAGCCACTTCTGGCAGTTGCTCATGGGACTCTGCTGTGGGAAAGAAGGGGAAAGCACAGGGAAAGAAAGGGAAGGCACCATTTTCAGGAGTCAGATGTTACCTGACTCCCAACGACAGAAGCTAGAGAGAAGCCAGATGGAATTGTGCAAAGGATGTGGGATGACTGCCATTCCTGAAACCCAATATGCTTTGTTGGGAACAATTTCCTCCTCCTTTCCCTGCTTTCAGGGGATGAGACCCTATGTCTCAAAGAGCAGCTTCACATGAGCTGCCAACAAGTAGGAATAATATTAGAATCACAGATCTTCATCTTGTTTGGAGTATTTGCTTATTTAAGATGACTTTGAGGCAAGGCCTATACAGATAAAAAAAGTTAGGGTTTATCTGTCATTGCAACACCACCATTTTTCTCCCCACTACATTCATATTTTTTTTTACATGATGAAAAAGGCATTGAAGTTTGAAAGCTAGTATGATGTATATTTTGAGACTTTTGAATGGCCTACTAAATATACCACTACAATGTGTGTGTGTTTTTTTTAAAAAAAAATGTTTTGTGGTCAACATGGATCTACCTCTTAGTTTTGGGGGGATTTTTTATTGAGGAAGTGAATTGCAATTTCCATGCTAAAAGAAATCTCTTTTTTAAAAATATCACAAGCTTTTGTTGTTGTTGTTGTTGAAA
Source organism: Anolis sagrei (assembly GCF_037176765.1). NCBI lineage: Eukaryota > Metazoa > Chordata > Lepidosauria > Squamata > Anolidae > Anolis > Anolis sagrei. Next base: position 222,706,698 of record NC_090022.1, on the reverse strand, counting down.
GATGCCTTCTAATGGTCTATTTTTTTAAAAAAAAAAATGCTAGCTGGAGGATTCTCTTAAGTTTGGTCCAAAAGGGACATTTCTTAAGTGTCACTTACCAAGTCTTTTCTATGTGCTAAGCCTTGTGCTCTTTCTTTCCTCTCAAAACCTTCTGACATTTGTTCTTTTGTCTTGTCCCTTCCTTTTATACCTCTCTGATGTTTTTATGCTAGACAGTCATAGACATTCAGTGTGTTAACTTCTGATGTAGCAGCATCAAGGAAACTGCTACAAATATTACTATAATGTCCGTATGTTTCATTTAGAAGAGGGAATCCACTGTGTGAAACTATTTCTATACATTCCGTACTTTGTGCTCTTTGCATTTTTCTTTGTAGTAATACCTAAGATTTTTCTTTAGTATCCAAAGAAAACTTTAGTTTCATCGGCTCTACACCTCTCCTTTTTTGCTTTTTCTGTTGAGTGAAGAAATTCAATTCCTAGTGTTTTCTTAAATCTGAAAGCAAAGTTTTACATGCTTATAGATCCTTTTTTTTGCTTAACCATGGCAGATGGAACATTTGAGTAATCTAGAATCACTTTTTATTTTCCACACTTCAAACAGAACTAGATCTAAAAAGTAGGCATTTTCCAACATTGTAACCTGAAATGTCACAAACAATGTTCCTGAGTTTCAACCATCTACCATACATATTCATTGGTGTGTGATGTTTGTTTTTATAGAAAAAAAGAGATTCAGACATTGTGGTTGTTTCAAGATTTTTGCTAAAAAGAAAGATAGATAGCAACTCAAAACAAATGTTTCACCTATTGTGAACCTGCATCTTCTGATTCTCAGTATCTGAAATATCATTGATTCTGTACCCACTAACATTGCTATGGATGTGACCCATTTTTATACTTGAAATATAATTGAATTCTTAAAGGGTTCAGAAAACACCACAGATTTAAAATGAGCCACATCCTGGAACTAAACCCTAGCAGATACTGCAGCAACCACTATACCACCAGAAAGATCCTTGGGTAAAATAAAACCTCCAGTTTTTGTGGGATTAGATCTGAGCAAAAGATAAAACTGCATGCAGACCTACAGTCAGTCTGGGAGCTTTCTAGTGGTTATACAGTTTGTTGTACTTTGCAAAGGTTCATTGTATAACTCTGGTAATGAAATTTGCAAAGATACTTTATTTCCAAGCAGAAAAAATAAATATATCTGCCACCCTTTCTCTCTATGAGTATTTGATTAACAAGTTGTGAGCAACTGTGGTTACTGTTTTATCCATAATAATTAGATCACGAGGCCCCATTCCCATAACATCACCAGGGATACGTCCCTAAGTTTCCGGGTTTAGCCTCAGAATCTCAGAGTTTGACATGTTCTTGACCTGGAAACCTTTAAATCAGTGGTTCTCAACCTGCGGGTCCCCAGATGTTTTGGCCTACAACTCCCAGAAATCCCTGCCAGTTTACTAGCTGTTAAGATTTCTGGGAGTTGAAGGCCAAAACATCTGGGGACCCACAAGTTGAGAACCACTGCTTTAAGTCCTGTACATCTCTTTGCTTATTCATATGCTTTATTTACAGATGTTGGACGGGTATCTCTCAGGAGTGCTTTAGTTGTGTATTCCTGCAGTGCGTTAGATCAAATGACTTTAGTAACCCTTCCAATTCTATGAATCTAGGATTTGGGATCCATTTGTTTACTAGTGGACACCAAGGGTCTACTATTTCAACAGAAGCTACTTGATAACCACTAGCAGGGAGTTCATCACACTAGAGCATGGATCCACTTTAAATCTGGTTGCTGCCTCCTGCAGCATTCTGGAGCTTGTAGTTTAGGGGAGGAGCCTTTAAAATGCTCAGCGAGACAGGTCCTAGGCCTCACTGAACTACAAACCCAAGAATGCTACAGGAGACAGCAACTCGATTTAAAGTGGATTCAGGCTTTAGTGTGAGGAGGCATTAGTAGGATTTGATTCCAGGATGCCCTCATGGATACAAAAATCCATGGATACTCAAATCTCATCATATACAGTGGTGTCGTAAAATAGCATCACTTATATGAAATGATGAACAACTCAAATGAGTTCTGGAAGATTTTCTTTACAAATATTTTCAAACTGTGGGTGGTTTTTATCTATAAATGCGGAACACATGGATACAGAAAGCCCACTGCATAAATAACACTAGGTTATAAATGTGATTTCCCAATTGGTTCTATCATAAAAACACAGAAAAGGTTTATTAAACTGCAAAAACATTGTTTTTGCAGGACATCCTGCAGCACATTTTTCTATAGTTATTCAATGAAAATCTCAGGGAATCTCTCTCAACCAATTCAACATAGTTTGTGGCAGCCATAAAAACAAAGTTTTTGGAGTGTAAGAACTACTTTCAAAGTAAGCACCATGCAATTAAACATGAATAACACTTTCAAACCTGGAACATATTTTTTTTCAAATGTTGTTACATAGTGTAATTTACAAAATAAATTCATTTCCCATGCTTTCAAGAAGATGTTTATGTAAATAACAGAGTTGATAATATTAAAACATGTTTATATCTCTGTGTCTCAAACACACATTGTTGCCCTGTTATCTTTGGCACTGGCATGCAAAGATTTTTGTATTCTGGCAGGTTTTCAGAAACTGAGTGACTGTCCAGAGTAATAAACCCAGTCTCTCATCCCAAGGATTGGTAGAAAGAGAAGAGTCTGAAATAAGACATTAGGGAGGTGTAGGCAAAGCAATTGGCAGTGAGGAGGGTGCACTACAAAAAGGAGTCAATGGCAGTGATTTCGTGGTGCTTACCCTGACCCTGTCCTGACCCACCCCTCCGTCGCAGGGTATCAACTACCTCTACAGGGAATATCTTTTCACAAGGAATCCCATCACTACTCACCTTTCAGTAGCAGCTAATGCTTTTCTTTTCAGCATGTCTTTACGAATTTGATCATTGAATGCCCTGTTTACCATCTGGCATAGGGAATTACTTTTTAATGCTAGCTTTTAATGTAGTGTTGGAGTTCACTTTCTGTATGGGTTTTCTGTATATCATGTAAAAGCAGGAATAGATATAACCGAAATAATAATAATAATAATAATAATAATAATAATAATAATAATAATACTTTATTTATACCCCACCACCATCCCCCTGAAGGGGACTTGGGCGGCTTACATGAGGCCAAGCCCAGAAGTGAATTACAATGCAGTAACATAAAAAGCATAAAGCAAACATCACAGTAAAATAAAATAAATCAAGTGTAAAATAACTTTTTCTGAGGTTGAGAATGTACGATGTATCCAAAGTCACCCAGTGGACTTAAATCACATTGAGATGTAATCCGTTTATATCAGTATGCATCCCATACCTTTTAAGGACTGGATGCATACTGACCCCATCACATCCGATTATAACAATTTGAAAATTCTTCACTTTGTTTCATCACATCATGGAAGGCTGGCTCTTCCCAATCCATTCAAATGCCTCCTTACATCACTCCCCCCCCCCCTCAATATTGTGCAGTGATATAGCCCGGAAGTCTCAAATTACCATTCCCATGAGATTTTCGCTGATGAAATGCATAATGATTTTCCAATAATAATAATAAAAAAACAGCAGGTGTAAAAACAGCACCTTACCAATGTATAAAATTGTATTAAATCAAAAAACATGATTAGAATCTCATGTGCAATTACTCATTTTCTGTGGTGTTTGGCAGATAGATTCCAATGGAACAGGAGCAACGTTATGATATAGCCCATTCAGAATCACATTCAACGGGTCTCAGAAACAGATCATATCCCAACATGATAAGGTCCCAAACCTGAGTGGCAATTTGACAAGAGTCATTGTGTAGTGCTCAAACCGCTACACCAAATAAACATGAGAGAAGCCTCCTCACAGGATTGCAAGACATCCGGGCGTCCCCTGGGCAACGTCTTCGTAGACGGCTGATTCTCTCGCTCCAGAAGCAACCAGAAGCGACTTGCAGCATGCAAACCAAATTAAAAAAACTCATATAATATTGTAGAAAATCTTTATTGGCAGAAGATTTCCAAAAAGGGCTAAAAGAAGTCATAGTGGAGTAGAACTTATGCACAATTTTGAAAGACCAGTTCGATAATCCATTTCTTCCATCCTGCAACTGTTTATAGTGATTTCTTTTTAATGGGCTCTTATATGTTCTATTTAAGGCACATACATATTTGAATGCAACGTCCAATCATTTTTAAATATATCTGCAGGATAGTAGTAAACATGTTGTCAGCAAGGAGTACTCCAGATCCAATTACCAATGATCAATTCTACTGACATTCTATGAAACAAGCAACACAAAAATGTAGCAGTCAGAGCCCAATATGGTCTCTTTTGTCAAGAACATTGAAGGCTAATTGTGTTCAGTACTAAAACGGCATGATGCCTGTTGGATTCAAAATTATATTGCCTTTTTCTCACACATCATTCTTTATATATAGCACATTAACATGATGTGCTAGGGTTATCCTGGGGGACTTTTTAGTTTCATTTTAATTTCTTAATACACAATACTAATGTGCATTATATATATTATGTCACTTTACATGAGTATAACATAACCATATATATTGGCACACATGGCTGGCTTTCATGTTTCTTGAGATTTTTCTCACACACATGACAGAAGAAGTAAATCTGTGTGACTGATATTCTTACTATCGCTTTTCTTACCTTTCATGCTTCTTCATTTTCTTTGCCTGATCGAAAAAGCTAATGTACTGTGCACATTTCACAAATGAAAACAGGAACATGTGTGGCCAAATGACACCCAAACGGCAAAAGTTACTAATGAGGACAAACACACAAGCTAAGAGAGTCTGGAGCTTTTTCTTTTGCCGGACCTTTCTAGGAAAGGCAAGACCTCTCTCCTGCTGAGTTAATGGAGCACATTTGAGCACACTTTTGCACTTTGAGCTCAGTATATAGCAAATGATATAACTTGAGAATAAATAGGGAAAGTGAGGAGAGGAGAGAGAAACTGGAACATTTTTAGAACATCTGAAAAATGGAATGATAAATCAGGAGTATCCCTGGTCCCTATCAAATTAGGAGAGTTGGAGGAAATGATAAAGCTACTTCCACTGTTCGGATTATAGATATAGACTGCAATCCTAAACTCATCTACCCAGCAAAAAGCTCTATGAACTCAATGAGGCTTCCATTTGAGCCAACCTGTAAAGGATTGTACTGCCAAGCATTAAATCCAGCACACAACAATTTATATCGCAGAAAAATCTTATTTCCTCTTGTTGTTAGCTTTCCTATAATGGGTATGGTATTAACTTTTCAAAATATATAAATACTACACTTCGATGGAAATCTTACTGCACATTTTTTTTAAAAAACTTTACCATTGTATTTTCTATAGTGATACTGTCTTTCTGAATTCCTTAAGGAAAGGTACAGTTGAAACTAAAGTAGGGCAAAATAATATATACTATACTTTGCACCATACAATTTGCCTTATTTCTTTTAGAATTTGATGGATTAAGAGCACATTATCACATTATAATAGACTTAACCACATATGATTTTACTTCACATAATATGTAAAATATCTCCCTATTGAAGGACTCAAGATACAAGAAATAAAGGCCTAAATCCAGTTGCTAATCCCATCTAGAGAAGAACAACTGAATCAAAGAGGTTTACATACACTGTTTGAGTTATTGTTCAGCCATTGACTAAATTAGTCTATTCTGAAACTAACCACTGGCTTGGGACCAAATAGGCCATTTTGTGGTGAACTATTATGTGACTAAAAGCTTGAATAGCCCATATTAATGTCTGATTATCATCATTTCAGGAATAATGAGAATGTCTGCATCTAGTGTAGGAGGGGAGAGACTAGAAACTGAAGAAGAAAGAATCCACGTATGGAAAGCATGCAATAAAGTATTGCATATCAAAAAGCAGATATGATGGTTGATTGTATTTTTTAAAAATACATGGAAAGAATAATCACTAAATAACAGGGAAACACGTGCTGGGTGCACATGTCATTGTGATAGGGATTGATTATTTGAGTTGTGGTCTAACAATATCTGGCAGGCTGCACGTTAATTTTTAATAGTGACAAAGCAATGCTGTTGTGGCTCCGATCATAATAAACATGATGCCCTCTCTCACACAGGCAACTGGTAGATAGTTTCAAGATAAACCATGCATCCCAGATTAGAAGAGTTGGACATCTCTCCTTTTAGCATACATAAAATGTTTAAAAGCAATGCTTTTGAGTTTGGAACTCTGTATCTGTATGCTTGTCCACAATGTCCTGCCTCGTGTACAGAGGAAGAGTTGTTGGACGCTACATACAATGTGGTTGCTGTTGTCTGTTTTTGGTCAAAAGAAATTTAGCCACTTGTACTCCTTCTATTTTATCAGTTTTATAGTAATTAATGCAATCTTTTTGGTACTAAATAAATAAATCCTTCAGAAAACCCTTAGTCATGTAACAATGCAACATTTAACAGGTTTTAAAGCAATGGACAGTGAAGCTAATTGCCAATCTGAATATATTTGTTTTTCTATGAAGCATCAAACACATCTTCCTAAAAATACAACATAAAATAGAATTAGATAAAGAGCTAGTCTGAGCTTGTATCTGATATACAAATAATCAACTACATATTTCCTTATCTATGTTTTTAATAATATATTCAAACAAAAACTATTTTAAAAATAAATGATCTGCAAGCCAGACAAAACAAAGACTATCTCAGATTTTGGAGACATCCACAGGTAATCGAATTTTACATTTTGATGCACAATAAAGGCAAAAATCTTTAAATCATTTATTATCTCAGCTTTCACTGCATTGGTTTAAAAGAAACTAAGCAAAATCTGAGAGTCAAAATGGTGAATCATAGAATCATAGAGTTGGAAGAGACCTTGTAGGCCATCCAGTCCAACCTCCTGCCAAGTAGCAGGAAAATTGCATTCAAAGCCCTCCGACAGAGGGCCATCCAGCCTCTGTTTAAAAGCCTCCTGCGATTTTCCTGAAGTGGTTTGAGTACTAAACTAGAAGTATTGGACTAGGAGACCAACATTCTAATCTCTACTTTGCAGTGGAAACCTACTGTGTGACCTTGGACAAGTGACACTCAGCTCAAAGGAAGGCAAAAGCTAAGCTGCTCAGAACAAATTCTGTAAGAAAGAAAACACAAGAAGTTCACCATAATTGAGAAACACAGCAACAAAGCAGAGCATCTCCTACTTTATGTTGTTAAATTATGTTCTGTGGCTGTGTGCTGACATAAAACTACTGCCTGATCTTCAGAAGTGCCACATATACTTACATATTATTTTCCTCTGCTCCTTTCCTCTCCACTTACATTATATTTGCTATTCTTTTTTTTTACTTGGTAAGCAAACTGTGGGTAGCAATATGTTGATGCTAACCAGAATTAGTATCAAATCAGAATTTGCAGTCACAGTTACAGAGGCAGGTTTATAATTCTGTGGTCAGGGCATTAAATTGTAACTCAAAGCAAAAATGCTGTAGTGGGCACTCCCCCACCCACCACCTTCTCCAGGGGCTTCTCCTTCCCAGGAGCCCCTTGTGCCCTGCTCACTTTGGCACCTCTCAGGTTCACAGCCAATCATGGGCCAAATTCTGCCCTGAGCCCTGATTGGCTACCCACATGCCAGTCTCGATGTGCCACAGAAGATTTGGAGAGATGGACCAGGCCTCTGAGGTGCAGGCGCTCAACAACGTTTCTCACTCTAGGGCTTCTGGTAACACCTGGGCCCCAGCCAAAGCCCTTAAGGGCCCATGTATGTTGTGCTGCCTCAGCTAAAAAGCCTCTCTAGAGACTATGGTGGGTCACCTCCTGGTTTCCTAGACTGATTGGCCAAATACCCAAAAGGCACCAGAGGCCCCCCTTTGAGGTTGGAAGCTAAGCAGACACAGGCCTGGTAAGCACTTGGATGGGAGACCCCCACAAATGCCAAGTGCAGTGGGCCTACCTGGCTACAAGTTACTTCCCTCTAAACCTGGTATGTTTAAGCTGCAGGAAAGCAGATAGTTACATAAAAAGAACTCCAGGCTCCCTTGGGCCACCACAATGTTGCTTGTAACGTAGCATTCCCAGGTCGGCCTTTCTGTACTTGCTTGACACATGCTACAGCTGGTGCCAGGCCCCCATATCACTGAATCAGCCTAACTACAGGAATGCAGGAAGACCTAAGGATTCAGACTCAATTTCTAGTCAAATTCTATGGAGCTATAATAAATAAGTAGATAACATAATTTGAAACTGGCTGTTAGCTACAGTATTTATTATTGTTGGGCTACAACTGTCAGAGTTGGCGATGAGGGGGTCTCTCCCCTTTTTGGCATTTGGCATGGGCCCGGGATTTGTGTACCTCCCCCTTTATTAGAAAGGGGAATCATCCAGGTGGCTTATTAGGGGTGCAGGAGTACCAGTGTCCCAGGATGGTCAGAAAATAGACTGTTTTGTGGAATCAGTCAGCAGCGGGCTGTCTGATTCAAGATCCAGAACCCATGCATGGCTGTCAACCCTGTTTTCATTGTAACCAATAAACAAGTTGTGGCCTTTGGTTATCCCTACACCGTGTGGTCATCTATTTGTTCAGGGAGAACAGGTGGAGGATGGTCGATCACCCTGCCCACACAATAAAGTACTCGAGATAAAGGAGAGAAGAAAGAAAGAAGGCATGGAGCATACAAACCCATGGAACGTTCCTCAGTCCTCTAGCATTCAGAGAACCAGACGGCATCTACACAAAGCTGCTGTGTAGTTAAATGTAATCATGAAGTGACTCATCTACTTTATAAATGCATCCACAAATGTGTAAAGCTGTGAAAAGTTACTGCTGGATAATATCTATCATAATGCCCCAGGTAGCATGAGTCATGTGATGTATTTCTGGAATATGAGGTGGCCTAGTTTAATGGGAACTGGTTGATTGGGAGAGACCTTCTTCTTTCCACAGTCAGTTGAGGTATATTACTAAGTCCTATATAGCCAGCCTAATTGTTCTATCATCTTTCATTTTAAATTTAATTTCCTAAGATTATTTTTTAATGTTAAAAATTAAAACTGCCAAAGTATTTAAAAGAATAAAACATCTAGGCAGCATAGTTTCATAACTCTTCTCTTAATTATGCATAAATATGTGGAAAATTAAATTTCACTGACAGACATTTTTTCAAATTTAGGCAAAAGCCCAAACAGAGAATACCACATTTACATAATAAGCAGTTTGTATCATGGCTTACCTAATGACTTTGTTAGCTTACTAAATAGATGAAATACTTTTCCAAATTGTGCAAATTATAGGCTGGATTTTTTTCATCTCTTCAGGCATTTTAATAATATTAAACAATTTGTCTTTAGTGCCAAAGCTCATTGGCTATAGTTATCGCAATGCACAGAACATCACATATACAAAAACATCAGTGCCTCATGAATATTGATAAATACTTTGATATTATTTTGTTTCATCATACTTGAGCCACATTAACTCACAGTTATGCTGGCTGATGATTGTCAGTGTAACTTTAATTATTGTTTGATAATGTCAAATTGAGAAGACGGGTTTTCACCAACTTGCAATAGATAATGAAACATACCAGAAATTAAAAAAGAAACAGGTTAAATTTTAGAAAATACTAGATCCCTTTTAAAATGCTTCAATTGTAGGGTTTTGCATCCAAGTGGGACAGGGCAATTCTCAACCTGTGGGTCCCCAGATGTTTTGGCCTTCAACTCCCGGAAATCCTAACAGCTAGTAAAGTGGCTGGGATTTCTGGGAGCTGTAGGCCAAAAGATCTGGGGACCCACAGATTGAGAACCACTGCACTATTTTAAATCCCAAGTGGCCCTGATGCAGCCATTTCTACTTGTAATGGCTGGTAATACCAGTTGCATTTTTGTAATTCAAGTTTCATGGTAGACAGTAGGATCAAAGTGAAGTTGTGACAATTTCATATCATTTCCAAGAGCTATTGCCCATTTTTTGCAAAATTTTATCCTTATTCCAATTTGCATATCAATTGCTCTCTATCCTATGGAATTAATCTAGAGCAGGGGTCCTCAGACTAAGGCCCGGGGGCCAGATACGGCCCTCCAAGGCCATTTACCGGCCCTCACTCAGGATCAACCTAAGTCTGAAATGACTTGAAAGCATACAACAACAATCCTATCTCATCAGCCAAAAGCAGGCCCATACTTCCCATTGAAATACCAATAAGGTTATATTTGTTAAAATTATTCTTCATTTTAATTATTGTATTGTCTTTAAGTGTTTTTTGCACTACAAATAAGATATGTTCAGAGTGCATAGGAAATCATTCATGTTTTTTAAAAATTAAATTCCGGCCCTCCACCTGTTTGAGGGACTGTGATGTGGCCCTCTGGTTAAATAGTTTGAGGACCCCTGATCTAGAGTATAAACTTAGAGAGAAGAGACCAAATTAAAAAATAAAACTAGTTCATAGAAAAAAGTGTAAATATTATCTTCACCCTCTTTGAACTGATTCTGTTCTGTTCTGTAAAACATCTCTCTTCTTCCTCCTTAAAGTTAGTCACTAGAGAACCTGGGACCAATCACATCTTGGCGACTTCAGAGCATCAAACAGCTATACTAAAAAAAAAAAAAACTACTATCCTCCCCTCTCCCTCCCTTCCCCTCCTCCATACACACAAATACTTAGAATGCTCATTAATTTTTCACTATTTGTTCTTCAGCCAGCAGTCTTTTAATGGTTCAGAGTTTGAGACACATTAACAAGAATTAATAATTGCCAATTAGAGGTACTACTACCCTTTCATGTTGCTTTTGGATGCAACTTCATTTCCCACTAAAGGAAGGCTCAGGCATCATAATGGCATAAACAGAAAGTGCTAATAACAAAACAGAACATGGTAATCAAGAGGATGGAAGGGGAGTTCCTATTGATGTCTGTGAAAACAATTGCAGATGCCTCTTGGTAAGAAGAACAGCAGGCAAGAGAATTGCTCTCTGCTTCAGAGTTGCAGCTGCCCTCATAAGCACAGTGCTCAAATTGAAGCCAGTCAGCATGGTTTTTCTCATAAGCACTGGTGAAACCTACACAAGCTATGGCATTCAAAGCTTTCCAACTCTTCTATTAGAGAGTCTGTTGGTTTTCTTGCTCTAGTTTGTTTTATGAAGGATGCTTTCAGACAGCACCAAAATCCGCATTTTAAAAGTGGGTTTAAAAATCCTGGTACCTGGTAGCAGGTCCGTGCACAGACCAGTCAGTCCCGGGATTGTTTTCCCTGCAACCCACACATTAAGATGGAGGGCGGACAGGAGACATCTGGTGGATCAAGATGGAGGAGCAACAAATGGAAGGTTTTTTTTAAAAAAAAAATCACTCCATTAGAGCTGGACCATATATGCGCACATGAAAATATATTAATATAAATTAAGCAGATTCGCATGCGCACATATGAGATCCTGTGCATAACAGAGAGATTTTTTAAAAAAACTTCTGTCAGATTTCTGTCTACCCCCAATTCTTAATTCAACCTCTGTTTAAGATTATAAAGTATAAAATAAAGAGTTTCAAAGAGTTCTAACTGCTTTCCATTTGTGCTTCCCTTGAACCATCTGTATGTTTGTTTGATAGCCCGATCAACTGATCAGCTATTTCAAGCTTTTTAAAAGTGCAGGTGTGCTGGAGCAGCTTACATAGGGGGAAAGGAAGGAAAGCATGTGTTGTGAATGACTCCAGGGATATACAGTCATGCGAAGGTACCCATTTTCCATCAGAGTCAGGTTATAAGCACACCTTTTTAACACATGTTTTTTACCTTTTAACCCGATCTCTCCCACACTTTGGCTATTAACCCTGTTATTTCTGGGTTTTACAACATGTGTAAAAAGGTCCTCTGTTATACTTTAATTTTGACAATGTTGCATAGTGGTTGGAGTTTTGGAGTTAATTTTAAATCAGGCGGCCTCAAACTTTGCCCCTCCAACTCCCAGAATTCCCAACCACTCAATTAACTGGATAGGGCTTCTGGCAGTTAGAGCCCAAAATAGCTGGTGGGGCACAATTTGAGGGTGCCTGTTCTACAGAATTGAGGTTGAAATCCCTACTCAGCCAAGGAAATACACAGTGTGACTTTGAGTGAGTTACAGTCTCTCAGCTTCAGAGGAAGACAATAGCAATCTCTTGCCCCAAACCCATGCACTCTGTGATAGAGGTAGGTAAGTCAGGGTGTATTTAAAGGCAGATAACAGCTGAACAGTCACAAAACCTCTTCATCTTCCTGTTTAGAAACCAAGGATAAACACCTTGCCTTCAACAAGACAGAAGACATACTGAGGTAAATGAAAATGGATTTATACGACTGCTAAAAAGAAGGAAGGAGGAGGGGGGATTGATATTTAAAGAGAACAGCATAAGAAAATATGTGAGAATTTGACTTCTAAACAAATATTTTATGCAGCTTTGTTTTATGTATGCTCTTCTCCCTAATCCTAGGGACACATCCAGACAGCCCCTTAAAAGTGCAAGCACCCAAAGCAAATGCATTAGGCTCAAATTAATTTGACACGGGAAAGACCTGGGTCTTCCTGAAAGATACAGGTTGAATCCAGTATGGTTGTTGTCTGGATTGCCCCCTCTGAAGTTCTGGGACTTTCGCACAACCCTCTTGTGTTTTCCAGGCTGAATCAGCCCAGAATACCCAAGAGGGTTCTAACCCCCACCCCAAAACCCCTTAAAAACAGGAGAAAAACATTTCTACATGCCAGGAGAAGAGGGAAGGCAGAAAATAGCTCCTCGCCCCCCCCCCCCTTTTCTATGCACCAGGAGAGCTCTGGAACTAATTTAATGACAGCTGGGTAAGTTATTTTACTTTTTCCCTCATTTTTAAGGGTTTTTGAGAGGGGATGTGAGTGTCTACCTGTCCTCCCGGAAGGTTCTGGGAGGGCATGTGGACACTGCCCCAGAAAAGCAATTGCTTTCTGGGGCATGTGTGGATTTAAACCCGGGCACAATCGAAGTTAACAAACCCAATTGCTACCATGTTAAAGGGCTATGTGGAACCCTAGATCATTATTAATAAGGCCAAGAACAAAAAAATCCAATTTCTTTAGTTCAGAAACCAAGACAACTTGTGTTTGGAATCAAATTGCATCTTTTCTCAAGCCCCAGGAGTATAGAGTTTAAAAGCAGGAAAATGCTGCTTGTATACCCAAAGTGCTACTCACATTGTGCTGTGTAAGGCTAAAACACTTCCAGATCTACATCATAACATTTGTAGCTATAAATTGGGGAACAGGGCATGATATTTTGAAAGATTAAAAAATTTGGTGGAGTATCCTTTTTCTCTTCATATAACTTTATCACAAGATATAAGATCACATCCAACTATACATCAGAGTTGGGCAACTCTCAGAGCTTAGGGGCCACATTGACACATTACCCTAAGAGACCCCAACTGACCTCTCTGCAAAAAAAATGGGAGAGGATTGCTCCCCAATGCTCTGGGGAACCCTCTAGAGCAGTGGTTCCCAACCTGTGGGTCCCCAGGTGTTTTGGCCTACAACTCCCAGAAATCCCAGCCAGCTTACCAGCTCTTAGGATTTCTGGGAGTTGAAGACCAAAACATCTGGGGACCCACAGGTTGAGAAAGACTTCTCTAGAGGAAGTGGGAGACATTTCCACTATGTTGGGGGGGGGGGGGCAGGAAAGGCCTTCTTACAGCAAAAGGTGTGGCCCAAAAGTTATCATCAGCTTATAAGGTCCCCCTCATTTATCTCTCAATGTTTCCACCTGGTATTTTTCCTACCATATTTTATTTGATGCCTTGAGTTTACAAACATGGAAAAATACATCAAGACTTCTTTTCAAAGTCAGCTTGCCTGTAATAAGTGATTTAAGCTTGTCATGACTTTAATTAGTTTTTAATGGAAGTGTTGAGATTCTCAGTATACTAATAGTGCTTAGCAGGCCCGTAGCCAGGATTTTGTTTCGGGGGAGGGGGGCTGAGTCTGAGTGAAAGAGGGTCTACCCTAGCAAACCCTTTGTATTGTTACCCCAATACCCCCATGCATATGGGATAAATTGAGCATGGTGATCAGATCATGATATGAATAAACATAACAGTTTAAAAAATGTACCAGTAAGGCCTTCTTGTGGACCACCATGATAATTTCCGGGGGGGGGTGCTGAAGCCCCCCAAGCTTCCCCCCCCCCCCCCCGGCTACATGCCTGGTGCTTAATGTTAAATGTTCTTGCAGAATGATGATTAAATGCAGTAAGATTTACATTCCCAAACAAGAGAATGAAATTTTCATATGTGTATTTATTTATTTATTTCATTTACTTATACCCCGCCCTTCTCACCCCGGGGGGGACTCAGGGCGGCTTACAGTGGGGACACAATTAGATGCCCAAAACAATTCACAAGCAATACAAATACAAACAATTCAACAATTAATTAAAAACATCAGTACATAATAAAATAATAAAAACAGTCTCATGCTCAGGGTTCAGAGTCCATATATCCATTCCATTCCATTTGTCCTTGTCTATCATCAGATCCTTCAGTTAGCTGTCAGAATGACCAAAGGCTTGATCCCAGATCCAGGTCTTCAGTTTTTTCCTAAATGCCAAAAGGGAAGATGACGATCTAATCTCCCCGGGGAGTGAGTTCCACAGGTGGGGGGCCACCACTGAGAAGGCCCTGCTCCTCGTCCCCGCCAGCCTCACTTGTGACAGTGGCGGGGTCGAGAGCAGGGCCTCCCCAGAAGATCTTAAGCTTCGAGGTGGGACGTAGAGGGAGATCTGTTCAGACAAATACACTGGGCCGGAACCGTATAGGGTTTTGTAGGTCAAAACCAGCACTTTGAATTGTGCTCGGAATTGGATCGGCAGCCAGTGGAGCTGACGCAACAGGGGGGTTGTATGCTCCCTGTACGTCGCTCCAGTGAGCAATCTGGCTGCTTCTCGCTGGACTAGTTGTAGTTTCCGAGCAGTCTTCAAAGGCAACCCCACGTAGAGTGCGTTGCAGTAATCCAGCCGGGATGTGACAAGAGCGTGGACCACCGTGGCCACTAATGCAGAAATAAATGTGTAATCCCACTGGGGGATAAAAATGAAAACATTTGCACAATTTCTCAATGTCTTTCACTTTAAAAAAAAACACTAATGCAGAAATAAATGTATGGTGCATTCAAACTCTTTCAGATCTCATTTCAACTAACCATAATTTAGCATCTGAACTGTATACTGTACACTATGGGTTAATGCTCACTGCACTTTGCTAAACAAGGTAGCTTCATCACCCATGGTTTGACGCTGCTGTGCTGAAATTAGGGTATATACTATTGTTTAAGTCTAGAATTTTTCTAGACTTATATAATTTTTCTTAGGCTTATACTAAACTGGGTCAGCTTTTCCATGGGTCAATGTAAGTACTGTAGTGTAACTATTGCAGTGTATTTCTTCAGTTCTAAGATGCTATCAATTGTTAGATGCACACTAATTTCAATACCATCAACAGAAAATACCTCTATCTATATTCCACAGTTCTAAGATGCATCCCATTTAGAGATGTTTATATGGAAGCAGGCCTGTAGCCAGGATTTCGTTTCGGGGGGGGGGGGGGGGCTGAATTTTTTTCATGGGGGCTCGGGGGGGGGCTGAGTTTCGGGGGGGCTGAGTCTGAGTGAAAGAGGGTCTAGCCTAGCAAACCTTTTGTATCATTACCCCAATACCCTCATGCATATGGGATGAGTATAGTTATCAGATCATGATATGAATAAACATAACAGTTTAAATAATGCACCAGTAAGGCCTTTTCGCGAACCACCATGAGAATTTCGGGGGGGGGGGGTCTGAAGCCCCCCGAGTGCCCCCCCCCCCCCCGGCTACATGCCTGTATGAAAGAAAGTGTGTGTCTTAGAATTAAAGAAATACGAAATACAGTATATATGAAAAGCAACTATCCCTTTTTCTGAATAGTGGCAAAAGGTGAGAACTAAGTCCCTCCCAGGAGTGCCTAAAAGCACTGACCTCTTCTAATCTCACCGCTATGCCATCACTTCTGACCTTTTCAAATTTCTGGGAAAGAAAATAGCAGCAGTCACTAAAGATGGCTGGTCCGCTGAAGCAGCATTGATGCTTTCCCCTCTCTGCAGAATAACCCTCAACTTATCATTGGGTCATACAAAATCCTATAATTTTGGCTCCATATCTGCCAGCAATTTATACATAAGGTTGACTTGTATACTTGTAGTTAACACAAGCTACAGTGAATCTACAGCAGACATAAAAACCCATCCTGCTTGCACCAAATGAAGAAAAGGGGAGGGGAGAAGTATGTGAACCCAAGGTCCAGTTTGACTCATTCTCATCCTACTAAATTACCATTTATCTAGATGTCTACATGTGGTATACTGTACATCCCATATCCTTTGAAAATAAATCACAAAAAAATGTAACCTCACCTTTTAGAAGCCTTGATAGTTTTCTCTACAGAACGCTTAAAACATTTCAATGAACACCTGCTGGTGTTTTGGGATTGTTTCCACCCTCTCAAGAGCTAACAAAAAGCAGCAGTTCATGTATTCTCCTCTCTCTTATGATTTTCTTTAGTAGCTGAATTTAGCAAATTGCACAGTTTCTTTTGCAGTGGATCAGTGTTGTGATGTGACTGGAAAGGGAAGGGGGTTACTTTTGAGCAGAGATTATAATCGTATATCTGTGATCTGAAGAGGAATATTTATGGTTCAAAATGCATTGAGTTAAATCATATGCAACACCTTTGCACTGCAGTGGTTTTTCCGTTATTTATTTATTTATTTATTTATTTATCATGTCAGAAGCAAGTTGAAGGTACAGTTAAAATGCATTTTAAAACACAAAGTTTTAAAAACTTGGTGTTATGCTAAATGTACCTGGCCAGAAGCTGGCCACTTGGAGTACCTCTGGTGTCACTGTGAGAAGGTCCTCCATTGTGCATGTAGCAGGGCTCAGGTTGCATTGTAATAGGTGGTTTGTGGTTTGTTCTTCTCCACACTTGCATGTCGTGGATTCCACTTTGTAGCCCCATTTCTTGAGGTTAGCTCTGCATTTTGTGGTGCCAGAGTACAGCCTGTTCAATGCATCTAGTTTGCCCAAACTTCTGTGTGTCCAGAAAATTGGTTTTTTGTGTACTTGGCTTATGTGTGACATGATAGTGCTTCCCTCTTAAATATTCCCAACACTTGCATGGTGATTCAGGTATTTATTCCATCAAACTGTGGCATAAGCAGCACAATGTAGCCTTTTTACTAGAACTTGCTCAGATAATATTCTACCAATAGATGGCTGCCCAGCACCATGAAGCTGAAAATCTCAGTTCTTAAATCAGAGACAGAAAAGAATGGCTTGAATTACAAAAAATATGTCTTTGTTGTTACTGTTTTTTTACTAATAAACACATCCATTCTTAGAGATATATTATTTCTCTTGTAAAAGAATCTCTTCTTAGAGAGATATGATTTCTTCCTTTCTTAAAGGAAGACAATTAATACCAAGCTATTTTTATTATCAAGTCCCAAATGACTTTGGCTGTTCTGTTAAACAGAGCATGGGATCTGGATTGCACCAAACAAGAAGAATTGCAGATGTCCATATTCCTGCTCAGTGAGATAGCAAACATTTGGGTTTATGCACAAAATTCAGCTATGGACACATCTATAGTGATCACTTAATATGGATTGAAGGCAGCTCAAAAACACATAGGAAAACACTTTAGAATCCCTAAACAAAGATAAGTAACACTGGGGGACTACTCCAAAATATGGTTTATAAAGCGCATCCGCATGCATAGGTGTAAACAGGGGCGGCTCAACCCATTACGCAAAGTAAGCATTTGCAGTATAGTTGATTTTTCCCGGGGGCCCTCTTGAGGCGCTCTTGGGGGAAAATAGACCTTGACATATGTGAGTTGTAGTTACTGGGATGTATAGTTCACCTACAATCAAAGAGCATTCTGAACTCCATCAATGATGGAAATGAACCAAATATGGCACACAGAACTCCCATGACGAACAGAAAATATATATCAGTGATTAGTTGGGGGGGAGGGGGGGCGCCAAAATACTATTTGCTTACCGTTTAAAATTGCCTAGGGCCGCCTCTGGGTGTAAACCACATGATACAGCAAAACCAATTAAGGGATGGGTGCTCTAGCAATGTGTATATGTACATGTGCATTGGGGGGGGGGACCTAAATCCTTCATGGCCTTGAAGCCGCAGATCCTGCGGATCTTGGAACCAGGTCACAATTCAACTCTCCATTGCCTACAAGCATCATTCAAGCCTACACTTCGTGTGTGATCAGGTATACATTTGCTTTGCTTCTGCCTTTCCCATTTTTGTTCTACATCAAGTGCTCAAGTATGGATGTGCCCTAAGTCTTTCTGATGGCCCTACATCCTGCTTTTCTCTTATAGGTAGGTAGATGAACCACAGAGAGAATTTTAAATGAAAGTACCTTACTTTGTCTACATTAGGGGTGAAACTCATAAGGCGCATCTACGCTGTCACAATAATGCAGCTTGGAACCAAGTTGGGAGGAACTGGTTTTACTGCACATGTGATTAGATTGACAGGTCTGGAACTGGTTGATGGTTGCAATGAGCATGGAGCTTCACCTCAAACTACCCTGCAGAGTTTGTTCCCTTATTTCTGGGCATGGTCCCATCAGTGTTAGCCAGTATTGCAATGATGAGGAATGCAGGGAGCTAGAGAAGGTGTTTCATGCTTCCCACTTGCTCTATCCATATAATTAATAAATTGTTAAAACTGAAGTGACCTGAAAGGAAGAGAGAACTTCATTAGCCTGCATTTAATCCCATAATAAATTCCAGGATGAAACAGCTGACAATTAATTGCAAACTGACAGACAGATTAATCCAAGTTATTCAGCAAAAAACATGCAGCCAAAGGATATCAGCCCACTCTAGGATTTCTGCCAAAAAGATCTGATAAAGCCAGAATTAAGTAACTATCCATTCCATTGGCTTGCATGTGGAATCATACATCTGATGTGAATAAGTCCCTCTCTAAAATCAGAGAAATTTAAAAGTTCCTAATATCTTTTATACAAAGGAGAGTGGAAGTTTTGATACCAGATTTGAATTCAATTTCATGTATTTCTGATTGTAGTTTTGTGCATCTACATTTTTGAATGAGTGAATGAATTTATGGCAGAATTTATGGCCTGGCAGAATTCCATATATGATGAGCTTCTCATATAGCTGCAAGAATGATGTATAGTTTTTACCTAAGAAGACAGTAGGCATTTCTGCTGTCCTCAATGTTGAGATTTATTGCCCCATGATAGAAGTGTTTTGATAACTGAAAAACTCCAGCTTAATTCTCAACTTTTTATTTTCCAGATGTTTTAGATTTTAACTGTCAAAACCCTAACCAGTATTTATTTATTTATTTATTTATTTATTACAGTCGCTTATACCCCGCCCTTCTCACCCCGAGGGGGACTCAGGGCGGCTTACACAACAAGGCACAATTCGATGCCCGCATTACATGACAACAAAAACATAACATCAATAACAATAGCAATTATAGCAATGATAACAATTAACATAAGCAATCATTATTATTGGCAAAACATCCAAAAAATCCATAAAAGCGATTAAAACAATAAAAGCAATACAAACCTCATTGCTGGTCAGCGTTTAACAGACTCATAGTTTAGGTTCTATTTTCCGCACATTGTCAGTCCTATCCATCTGGATTCCAGATGGATAGGACTGACCAATCGCCAATAATAAAAAAATATTTCAAAATCCATACATATCTGGATTGCTAAAGGTTAAAAATCAGCATTCTAGTTCTGAAAGATACTGTAGGTAGCATTGCAGAGACAGTCTGGCCATTTACCCGACTAATCTATGTCAGGCCTGCAAAACCTGTGGCTCTCCAGGTGTTTTGGACTTCCAGAATTCTTGATGATTACACAAACTGCCTAGGGCTTCTGGGAGTCTGGCTCCCAAACACCTGAGACCCATCAGTTTTGCAGACTCAATATAGGCTAAAGCATTCTGGAGCTGTTCCAATACAGCTTAGGAGTCTCCCCAGGACCTGTTGGCTATTCACATGGCCAGCCAAGCTGAAGACACACTAGGGCTGCCGCCACCGCTGTGTCACCATCACCAAGCAACTCCCTGCATCTTTACCAGAAGTGACAGCACCAGGAAATCTCTGGCAGGGAGCTACTTGTTGACAGTGATGCCATGGTGTGTCTATTGGAGGTATGAACAGAAAATGAGACTGGATGGAATCCACCCTATCCTCATAATCAATTCAAAATAGAAAAGACTTCACCAGTCTACAGAAAAAGGGCGGGAGGATGCCAGTCTGACCCCTCAGAGAATGGAATTCAAGAGCCCTGGGGGGGGGGGGGGCAGCCACTGAGCAGACTTTCTACATTCTTCCCACCAGAGGTACCCACGAGAGTGGTGGGACAGAGAAGGGGTTCCCCATCAGATCTCGATATACAAATAGGCTCTAAAGAGAGAATGCTGTGGCATAATGTAAAATAAGCCTTGTCAGAGAAAGAAAATATGTCATGCAGGTGAACAGTAAAGAACAAGTAGTTTACTCTTCATAGTTCAGAACAACATATGTAAAATATGATCAGTTGCACCAACTCACATAATGTCCTTTTATGAGTGATAAAAAATGGTCTTTCTTTTGTCTATGTGGATGAACACCTTCAACATCCCATAAAGTGAGTGCACACTCCAAAACCCTGTCTCTCCCTCTCCCTGCTTCTCTCTTCAAACACCTGCATTGCTCAAGCCTGAAAAAAATGTAACACTATCAAAAAGTCCCAGGCTCAGCCTGCTCCCTGGTCATTGCCTGATCAATCAATTTCATGCATCTTATTTTACAGTTGACACACACACATTAACAGATTCCTTGCATGCTTCAACAAATACAACCTTTAATTAAAAAAAAAACGAGTCTTTCTTAAGTCTTTAAAGACCAGCAAAAAATAAAGCACCTTCCTCAGCACAAGAAGCCATGCAAGATAAATAAATAGGCAGGCTTCTCTGGAGATATTCCATAACAGAGCAACACAACTTTTAACAATAGTGCCTAAAGGGACTCAAAAGATAATTTTATGATCCAGGAAGGTATGTGCGAGATATGGCAAACTCTGAGTTATGTTTTATCAAATCATTTCATCACCAAAAATCTACTCATTGTATTGTGCAGCCTCCTTCTATTTTGTGTTCAGAATGTCGACTTGTATAGCTGGATAAAAGCAGTTGCTAATAAGAAATTGATGCTGTTGAAATGTGCTGTGGAACAGCTGGGGGATTGTAAGCAACGAAGAGCAGGCAGGGAACATATTAAAATATTAATATCCATAAAACATTAGTATCAGTGAGTGGAAGGGACAATAATTCTGTTGCTAATGGAAATTGCATACAGTATTTACAAACTATCATTGCAGTGTCCAAGTCACAAAATGAATTACAATCTAATTTTGTTTATATTAACTTGCAGGTATTATATATGAGAATCATAAATACTGTTTCCTTTGGTATTGTTGAAATGTTGTTGTTGTTTGCCTTAAAGGCATTTCCAACTCATGGCACCCCAGGGAAAACTTGTCATGGGGTTTTCTTGGCAAGATTTGCCCGGAGGGAATTTGTCATTGCCTCCCTTTAAGGCTGAGAGTATGACTTGTCCAAGCTCACTCAGGAAATTTCTATGGCTAAGCAGGAACTTGAACCCTAGTCTTCCAGAATCTTAGCTCAACAGTCAAACCCCTAAACCTCAAAACTGGCTCTCCTGAATTCATGGATTTAAACATATAGTCATGTTAGTCTAGATCAGTATGTAAAGGGATATTGTAGCACCTTTGAGACTAACATTTTGTATATGCTCCTTCAGAGCTTTAAAGGTCTGTCCCTGGGCATTGCTCTCAATGCGTCTCATGACATAGCTTTGGGACATATCTACTTGGGACAAGTTTATCTAAGGGATTTATGCCCTCAGAGCTGCTTGGTTTCAATATATACCTGTTGAATAGTAGCTATGTCACTGGAGAATCCAATCTGTTCATAGCTGATCTATCTTCTTGTCTTTTGTCTCTACTATTGCTCCTCACCAGCCAGCAGCTCTAGGAAAGCCTGGTTATTACCTGCCACATCTACTGAAGCCATAATAAGATGCCTGTCTGATCAAAAAGGAGGAGATTGTGTGCTGAACATTTCATTCTGACTTCGGCAGACATGACAGGTGATGGCTAAGCTTTCCCAGAGCTTGTCAATGAGGAGTGCTGTCAGTGATACAAGGATAACCCATCCCCTTCCTTGCACTCATCAACACAGGAAAAAGGTGATAGCGGAGGTGTGTGCAGGTGGACAAATGGGTCAGGCTGAAATGGACTCAAACATGGCTGACAAGCTCTGGAGTTTCCTACAAACTATGGTGCATCCTCCAACATTGCTTTCTGGTTGGGTCAAGCAGTAAAACTCTGGATTTTTGCAGGAAGTTGCAAAGCTTTGATGCCAGTATGGGATTTTTTTGCTTATTTATACTCACCTCTAATCAACAAACTCTTATGCTATTAAATTATTTTTATCAGGTGGATTTATATTTGATTAGTTTTAATTCAAATTATTTATTCAGCATATTTTAGTATCAAAGTAATAATAAGTGGACAATTTTTTTGCATTTATTATTTATTTCTGCAGCTGCAAAAACCATGGGATAAAGATAATTTCTATTGCAACAGGCTGGATTATTTGAGTCCACACTGCCATATAACCAAGTTCAAAGCAGATAATTTGGATTTTATATGACACTGTAGATTGGACCTGAGAGGTTCAGTGCCAGTATCAGTCCTCACTACTAGCTGTTTGACACGTTTAGTCCGGCTCCTCAGTAAAAGCCTGATGTCATAGAGAGCCTACCAGCAGCATGTGTCTCAGGGGCATATAATCCCATCACCATGAAAAAGTAGTGTGGTTGTGGGTTTTGAAAGATGTAGGCTGGATCTACACTGCCCTATATCCCAGGATCTGATCCCAGATTATCTGCTTACCCAGATTATAATCTGGCAGTGTAGCCTCATATAATTGAGTTCAAAACTGTCAATCTGGAATCAGATCCTGGGATATAGGCCAGTGTAGATCCAGCAATACACTTTAAATTATAGCACTGATTTTTCTAATTGCAAGATAATGTTTGTGAATGTACTGTTGGATTACATATTTTTGTTCGGATGTGTATTGATGTTGAAGTTGCATTATCTGCATTGATGGTGCATGTATGAAATTTCAGCCAGAACCTTACAGTGAGCAAGCAGCGTACATACAGGTTCTGCCATTCAAAGCTCTTAACTCAGGGAAGTTCCAGACAGAACCTTAATGTGCACCCAATCGTGTTTAAAAACCCAATTCGGCCCACATTGCAGTCCACACACACCTCAGAATGCTCGTGCTTTTCAGAGGGGGGGGGGGGTCCACATGCTCTGCCAGACCTTCCAGCAGGGCTCCCAGACACAAAAGAAAAAAAAACCCAGAAAAGTCTTAAAAGAAAAAATACCTGACTGGCATTTTCCTGCTGTCATCCTTATCCTGGTGCATAGAAATGATGTGCCAAAAGAAGGGGCGGAAGAGTGATTTTCCTCCTCTCCCTTCCTTCTCCTGGCATGTCATTTCTATGTGCCAGGAGAGGGCCAGCAGCAGGAAAATGCTGGCTGGGTAAGTCATTTTTTACTTTTTTAAAGGGTTTTCTGGGAAGGGGATGGGAAGGGGTGGGGAGCTGTCTTGGGTTTTTGGGCTCCAGGAGGCCAAAAATCCCGAGACAACTGTGTGGATTGGGACTAGAAGTGGACCAGAATCCACACAGCACTCACATCTGGAAGGATCCGGGTCTTTTGAAAGACCCGAGTCTTTCTAGCTGTCAAATCGCTTCAACAGGAAGCAGGGTTTTCCTGCTTTGTACCAAAGGAATTCAGTTTTGCCTGAGGTGTTGTTTGGATGCCCCAGGTAAAAACCTGGGAAGGCATGCATTTTCCACTCTGTATGGATGTGCCCCTAGTTTCTCCAAACATAGCTTCCGGTATAGGAACTTAAGGAAGGAACTACGAGGAACTATAGAAAGACATTGTGTGTGACAAGCCTTATATGGAGATATGTCAGTAAACAGGAATTCAGTAGCACATTAGGCATAAATGCTCTATGACTTTAAAGCAGGCATGGGCAAACTTTAGTCCTCCAAAAGGTATTGGACTTCAACTCCCACAATTCCTAACAGCCGGGGGGAGTTGAAGTCCAAAACACCTCGAGGGCCAAAGTTTGCCCATGCCTGCTTTAAAGAGAACTGTAGTTAAGAGGGCAGTTTTTTTATAATTTACTAGCCGTCCCCTGCCAGGCATTGCTGTGGCCCAGTCTGGTGATCTGGAAAATAAAGTAATGAGAAAGTGTTGGTTTCTAATCTATGTAATTTCTTTATGCTTGTGGGTAAACAGTATTTCTTGCTGTTTCTTTGTCAGTGTTGATGTGGAGTGTGTCTGGTTCACCTACTCTGGAATATGCAACATATCATAGTCCTTCTTTAGGGGTCCCTTTCAAATCTATGATACTATATCTGTGTGTGTGTGTGAATCATATCCATCTATCTATATCTATGGCTGGATGGCTCTTTGTCAGGAGGGCTCTGATTACATTTTCTTGCCCTAGTGAAGAGAGTTGGACTGGATGGCCTTAAGTATTTTCTGTTGGTCATAGGGGTTCTGTGTGGGAAGTTTGGCCCAATTCTGTCATTTGTGGGATTCAGAATGCTCTTTGATTGTGGTGAACTATAAATCCCAGTAACTACAAATCCCAAATGTCAAGGTCTATTTCCCCCAAACTCCGTGTTCATATTTGGGCATATGGAATATTTGTGCCAAGTTTGGTCCAGATTCATCATTGTTTGAGTCCACGGTGCTCTCTGGATGTTGGTGAACTACAACTCCCAAAAGGTCAATGCCCACCAAACCTTTTTAGTGTTTTCTGTTGGTCATGGGAGTCTTGTATGCCACGTTTGGTTCAATGCCATAATTGGTGTAGTTCAGAATGCTCTTTGATTGTAGGTGAACTATAAATCCCAGCAACTACAGCTCCCAAATGACAAAATCAAAAAGTTTGAGTGAAGGACATACATTGGGTTGTTAGGTGTATGCTGTCCAAATTTGGTGTCAATTGGCCCACTGGTTTTTGAGTTCTGTTAATCCCACAAACGAACATTACATTTTTATGTATATAGATTCTATGGAATTTTTGTAAAGAGCCAAAAAATCTACAGCCAAAAAAAATGAATGAGCAAAGATGAACATGCTTCTTGTGTTTTTGCAAGTGCCGACAGAATTCATCTTTCCTGTCAAAACCTCTAGATAAATATCATGGTAAAATCAATTTTGTAACTGTGACAAAATATATTGCTGTATTTTGTTACAAAACAATTTACACATTCATGGAATACATTTTTAAACACATTGGGAAAGGGGAAAAAACCTTTTCTTTCTTTCAAGAAAATAGTGAGTGTGTTGACAGCATTTTCAAACAGCATGGGGCAAAGAGAAAATATGTTGTTTCCAGTGTCCCAGGGCCATGAAATAACTGTAGAGCAGCTGCTGATTCAAGGGAGAAATCGGTTGCCCAGAGAAGAGTTGTCTAGATAAGGATAGTGCACCTGATCCCATCCAGATGTTTTGTATTACAAATTCTCTAATTTTGGACTGTTGACCTATAGGATCTGGAGGGTATCACATTCCTACTGCTGAAAGAAGTTCAGAATAAGTAAAAAAGCAATATATTTCACTGACTGACAAACTGGCGATGGTGAAAATAGCCGTTACTGCTCCTGTTGAATTCTTACTTGTTCTGTCCCAAGCTTGGAAAAGTTACCTTTTTTGAATAATAAGCTAGCTGGGGGATTCTGGGAATTAAAATAGTATTTCAAGCTCATCATATTTGCTTTGGTCTTCACCATTCTGCTGCCCGAAAGTGATTAGTTGATTGGTATGAATGAGCGTTTCCTTTGTCTTCCATATTCAGAAGTATCCTGCTTTCATTTATATACACACACTGAAGACAGGAATGCAAGTGTTAACCAAGAAACTTGGTTGAATTTAAACTGGGGCATCAGCTAGCACATCACAGGTAATTTTCCTTATTTAACAAAATGATGCTCATAAAATGCAGTAAAGATTGGCACTTAAGAAGAAAGACCATTTTGGTTTCCTTTATGGAACACAATTGCGATCAGAGTGGGTTGCGTACACCTGGAGAAACTGGAATGCTTCCAGATACATCTCTTTTTAAGGCAGGACAATGGGGTTCTATTGAGCCATGGCACCTCATTCAAGAGTATGAGTAAGACTATTGTTTGAGCCTGTTGACGGAGATCAATACATAACTCCTCTCCCCTTATACACAGGAGCTAGCTTTGTTACTTTTTCATAACTTCCTCGCCCTTCTTGTCAGTCTTAGCTCTTGGTGATTGTAAATCAACGTGGCTGGAATAAGCAAAATCCGCACTCTGCGGATAGGTACAGGATTCCTTTTTTAAAAAAATCAATGATGATTGTACTAAAAGCTAATGAAAAATAGCCACTGTTGGTGATGGAAAATAAATATATAGTTCCCCTCCATGCTTGCAGGTTTAACTTTTGTAGATTTCATTATTCATGGATTAGAATAATACTGTATTTCTAGAAAACACTAGGTCCCAGTGTGACTTTTTGGACAATTTCTGCAAAATATTACCCATAAAGTTATGCTGTAGAACCTAGAAATTCCTAGAATGATCACTTCCCTCAGAATCTCTAGCTGCTCCAGCTTACTTTACTTACTTAGGCGATCCCTTGTAGTCCGAGGATAATGGTCCTTCAAGGTCGGTATTCTGTTGGTGGGTCCGTAGATGACTGTGGAACTCAATTCTTGTTCTGCATCTTCTCCTGCAGTGAGGGCATTGGTTTCTAGGTGGAAGGTGGTCCCGATCGGGGTTGGCTTGATGTGCCTTCCTCTTGGTACGTTTCTCTCTTTTACCCTCCATTCGTGCCTCTTCAAACTCCACAGCACAACTCTGTGGTCACACTGTTGAACCTAGTGATTTGTAGAGAGGTGTTATCTCGGGTTAAAAAAATAACATTTTAATCAAATTTGTTCCATTTTTATGGGGCTCGTGTACCCTCAACTATGGAGAATGTGGAGTATTGGCAGTACTGTAAGGATAAAGCACTAGTAGAAAATGCTAGGCAATGTGTATAATAAATGAGGAATTTCTACTCATGCAGACAGCTTCCAAAATTTTACATTTTTATTCGAGCAAGCTTGTGTGCATTTATTCAGAATTAAGTCCCTGGGTCAAGTCCACAAGCTTATGTCCAATCAGCCATTCTGCCATTGCCTTTTTTTCCTCTATCTCTCACCATGAAGCTCTGGAGCTATGAGCCAGTGTTTTGCCTGAAGTAAGAATAGCTCTGATTTGGAGGCTTCCTGTACAGCTATTTCTTGCTCAAGGAAGCAATAACTCAACAGAAAATCTCTGCACAATACTACTAGGCAGCTTTTGCCCTGAAGTCCCTTTACTTGCTGGTAGGCATACATCCAGTAGACCTCTTAGTGGGGCTTAACTTCTAGAGAAATAAGGGGAAAGAAATTTGTCTCTTAGCTTTGTTCAGAAAATTCACACTTCAGCCCTCCAGTCCAATTTTAGAGACAATGTTTAATATCCCTATATACATGGGAGACAAGAAGGGAAAGAGCAGAATCAAAAGAAAAAAAACTAAGGGCCTTCCACACAGCCATATAACCCAGAATATCAAGGAAGACAATCCACAATATGAGTCCACATTGCCATATAATCCAGTTCAATGTGGATTTTATACAGCTTTGTGGAAGGGGCCCAAAATAGTATAGCTTCTAAACCATGATACTTCAATTGCACAATTACTCACTGCTGAACTTTTTATTAGTGGGATATACATTACAGCTGACCAAGAGTTGCAAGGTATTTCCAAAAATTGAACAGAGTAGCTGTTCATTTACTTATTCAATCAGGTGTGCATAGAAAAACTGTATTCACCTTCAAGAGCTGAAAGATTAAAAAAAGATTTAATGAAGAAACACACAAACATGTTAAAGTAAAATGTTAGACTCTCCTGAGTGCCATTGCTTTGAATAATAATAGCAACTTTATAAGATCTGTATCTTAATTAGTTTGGTTTGTTCTTATTCTCAGCTAGAGAAAAGTGTGGCAAACTTTTAATGCAGTGTATATTTATAACTGTCTTAATTTGTACTAATATGGAAATATTCCATGTAAGAGAGATTCATAATAGCAAGTTGTCTTCTACAGTGGATTTTTCCTTTTCAGTGTTGTGACATTTAACTCCGGATTTTCTTTTCTTCACAGAATTTATTTAATTTTTTAAAAAAGAATAATCGTATCTAACAACAAAAAATGTTAATGATTCCATTACATTGGCTTTGAAAATTGAATACCTTATTAATAAATTCTTCTGTTGACAATGTTATTATTTTTCTCATGTAGTTCCAGGAATAATGAACTCTTTACACACTAAATTAGTAAACAACGATTAATTTGATATGGAAGTTTTAATTACATTTCCACATCAAAGACTCCCGGATTTCTGTTATTTCCTCTCCCTTAATCTCTGAAACCTAAAGCTGTTCAGTGACATCTGTTGAACTTGTTGGCAATTACACTAACTGACTTAGCAGTATAATTTAGCCATCTTCCTAACTATCATGTTCAGAAGCTATGATCCATAAATACAAATATCTCTTTCCTCTATATGATTTCTATTTTTGTTGTTCAGTGACACACTTCAATAGTAAGCAAAGATACTGATATATCTCACAACCTCCAAGGATGTCTGCCATAGATGCAGGTGGAATGTCAGGAGATAATGCTTCTGGAACATGGCCATACAGCTCGAAAAACTTACAGCAACCTACTGGTATAAGACTGGTAAAACTAATACATATTAGACAGCCTTCAAGAATCTTGACACAAAGGGACCTTTTAACTGTTAGATTATACTCTGTTGTTGCTGTTGTTGTGACATAGTTCCTGACTTCTGGTGATGCTAGGATGACACTATCATGGAGTTAAACTCAGGGAACAGTCCCAGACCTATGTTGTTCATTGGTTAAGTATGCCTGACCATAGAGATATATGGTTCTTCATGTAACTCCTCACATATTCATTTATGCAATCATTTCAAATATTACATTTGGCAATTTTACAAGTATTTTTGAACTTTTTCCAATTATTTTTCATAGGAGTTTTGAGCAAATCCAGAAATGTGAAAAATCTCACAGAGCATGTAGTCTTTACATACTTGCCTGGCAATCAGTTGCTTGGACTACTCATCCCTATGAAAGAAAGCAGTTCTAAGCCACTCTTGCTCAGTGATTTTAAATGTATGTTCTATCATGTTAAATACATACTATCCTGAAAGCTCATATGTGCTCATGGAACTGGGAAAATGTCCAACGGAAATACTCATAATGATGGGGCAGTAATAGGCATTGGGCCAAAATAATAAGATTTAGTTTAGGACAAGTCAGCATGTTACTTACTATTTCTTTAGTCATCTGAGTCTGATTTCACATTAACTTCAGAGCAAATAGAAGCTTCACAGTAATGCAGAAGCAATGCTGAGCAAACATGCCCTATCTCTAACCCTGGCAGATGTCCACATCTAGAGGTAGGCTTCCCATAGGGCATAGAAAGGTGTGCATGGATGAATGCCCCTTTCTTACTATGATGCATGCTTTATATCTACAATTTTATTGGGCAAATTCAACTGAGAAGAATGTCGATCTGTCTATTATTGAACCTGTCTGTTTTTCATATTTGAACTTTGTAGAAATTATCAGAGTATTTTAAAGAATAAGAACAAGGCCATAAGAAGACGAAGTTAAACAGAGGAATAAAATAAGCAATAAAATAAGATGACTCCAAATAGATGCTAAAGAAGACACCAAATAAACATCCCATAAAATTTAATAGTATAATACTTATTTAATCTCAGATTACATTTGGCATATAGATTGTATCTGAGGCCCCTCAACACAGAGGAATATGAAAATTCTTTATACTGAAGCAGCATAATATTGTGGATACTGACTGGCAAATATTTTATAGTGTTTTATGTGAGATTTTTTCCTGTGCTGTTTTGAAATACTAGCAATTGAACTCAGAATGTTGTGCAGAGCAGGGCATCTGTCACTGAACTACAGCCTTATGATGCAAATGCTACATTTGTGGCTATCCAGAAAACCTAGGGATTTCTCATACCTCTACCTCCAGAGTCATTAAATCTAGTTCAAATAAAATTCCCTGGTCATGTAGAGCAGGGCATCTTAAACTTTTTCCACTCATGACCCCTTTCCACCAAAGATTTTTTTGTTATGTGACCCTGGGCATATAGGTATACAAAATGGGTTTAAAAACCAAACATTTACTAATAATACATCAGCATTTGCAAGGCTTGCTAAACAGGCTGATTTTCTTTTTCATGAAGTGCAGCTGAAGCATTTTCTGCAGTCTATTGTAAACAGTGCATGTTGTTACTAACAGATTCATGCAGTGATGTAGATGATCCATTGACATATTGTTTACACTATGTTGTAAGGACAAGCAGGAAAACCCATCTCTGCCCCAATCATGATTTTGTATAATTCCTGTTCCTTGGTTCTCTTTTCTGTGCAATGTAAGAAGCTGTTATGTGTTACTACTTAGTGTAAATGAATGATGGCTAGATGCCATTGTAGCATCACTTCAAGTGCTGTAGTGACATTTATAACATCAGACTTTTTTAATAGTTACATTTGTTCTGGTGTTGTTACAAGTCAGACCTCAGTACCTCTAAGGATGCTTGCCATAGATGCAGGCGAAACATCAGGTGAGAAGCTCTCTAGAACATGGCCATATAGCCCGAAAAAACCTACAACCCTATAGTTATACAATCACACTTAACAGATTATCTACCTGAATAGCATTATTATTGTATTATTATTATTTTTCTTGCCAGCCTCTCCTCACAGAACGAGGTGGAATACAACATAATAGAACAGTATTAAAATACACATGACAAATTTAAACAGGTAAAATACAAATTAAAACTATCAAGAAAATGCAGGTTAAAATTGAAAAGTTACACATTGACTGGAAAGATGACAGCTCATTTAGCTGTCAGAGCTTCTCCAGCAGGTCATTCCACAGTCTTGGAGCACCTGATGAAAAGGTCATCTAGGTGACGGCTACCAGTCGGATTCTGCCTGGTTGGAGTAGCTGCCCCTCAGAATATCTGAGTGTCTAAGGCAGGCATGGGGAACCTTCGGCCCTCCAGGTGTGGTGGACTTCAACTCCCACAATTCCTTGAGGCCAAGGTAAGCCTTTGGGGCGAATGCCAAGCCTCAAGGAATTGTGGGAGTTGAAGTCCACCACACCTGGAGGGCCGAAGGTTCCTGACCCCTGGTCTAAGGGGTAGATTGTATGGCAGAAGGCAATCCTGTAAGTAATGTAGACCCAAGCCATGCATGGTTTTAAAGGTCAAAATCAATGCTGTTCTTTGCCAGGAAATTAATTGGCAACCAGTGAAGTGACTATGGTATAGGTGTAATATACTCACTCCTGGTTGTTCCTGTAACTAGTCTGGCTGCCATGTTTTGAACTAATTGGATTTTCTGAACTTGGTACAGAGGTAGCCCAATGACAAGCACATTGCAGAAATCCAACCTTGAGGTTATCCTCATTTGCACTACCTTTTTCTGTGTAAGGCCTTCTCTGTTTCTTACAGTTACATTCTCCCTTACGGTATATTTATTTGTATTTTTTGCCATGGGCCATTTTTGTATGGGCCATTTTTGCTTAATAAGTGTAAGGGTTTCTGAACTTCTTCATGGGGAAATCCGTTTCCAGAAATCTGTAGGAACTGGCTTCTTGAAATGGGGTTTTGTACAAAAATGTGTTGTTGTGTCTTAAAAAAAATTCACACAAAAATTACTTACCTAAAAACTATTTAGTTCCAAATAGAACTGAGCCAATGTGGATTTTCTTATCATTTGTTTCAACATGCAACAACTATTCAGAATCTGAGTTTAAACTAAGCAATAGAATTCTAGCCATTGGGTGAGTGTTTTCTACGTTAAATATATGTTTTTAATGGAAAGCATTTTTTGCATGTAAAAGCACTAGTTTTTTAAAACAAAATTTAATCCATTTCCAGAAACATAATTTTTCATCAAAATGTGTTTCCCCAAAACTAAACATGGAAAGAGCATAACGTTCTCACTTCTGTGTTATTCTTTCAAACCAGGTTGGGAAACCAGTTAATATTCTTTCCATCCCTAAATGGGAGGACTTTTTCAGAGTAGCATCCCAGGAATAGACAACCATCACCGGGTGTTATATTACAAATATTTCAGTGTCAGTTTTTAATATTTAATTACTCAGTTTTATCTGTGTTAACAACTTACATCTGCTTTAGAGATTTTGGCCTTAGTTATTGATATGGTTGTTATTGTGTAAAGGTATTGATAATTTAATATGTATACCTTGCTCTTCACTAACCTAAAATCCACACTGGTTGATTAAGGCTATACTAATGTTTAAAATGAATGAATGAATGAATGTTCAAAATGAACATGAAGAGTGAGATCATTACATTTCTCAGTTTTTACAGGCTTCCATCCTGGAAAAAAATATCTTTTGAGTATTTCTTGCCTAAGGAAAAACTTTGAAATTCATGTGTTCACCATATGTCAATAAGTAATTTTTAAGGCACATATATATATACACACATTTCTTCTTAGAGTAAAAATGTTGTCTTATTTGTAACTTTCATTTATATATGTTTGTGGAAATCAGTAGTAATATTAATTTCAGCTGGTAAAACTAGGCAGGGATATATACAGCTAGATGTCATCTTTTCCACATGCTTTTGAATTACTGCTACTAATAATAACATGACCTGATGGTACTTTACAAAGTTTCCAAAGTAAACCATATACAGAACCCTATGTGCAAACAGCATACAATTCAAATTAACTAGGCTTCTACAAAAAGTGTTTTTGATGACATCTTCCATCCAACTTCCCATACATGGCCAATATTTAGGAAATAATTGAAGTTGCAGTCCCAAACCTTTGGTAGATGTTAGTTAAGGAAAGTCTGGAAGAGAAAATTGAGGAGACAACAAATGCCTGGAAAGCTTCATAATAGAAAGATTTGTCAGTACACCTGAACCATCCTAGAATAGCCTGCTTTGCATGTCAGTGCTGAAAGGATGCCCTCTGAAGAACACTTTTACTAAGCTTTCTTGGTACCTTTTTGAAAATGCAAATGTTCTTGAATAATTGTGTTCACCACTCCCATAGAAAGATTAGTCTCTTGTGCACTTTCACAACAGGTTATGTGTCAATGATCCAAGTGTCAATGATCCAAGATCATTGACATTCCACAACCTGAATGTTCACAGGAACCACCATGGCCAGGATTGTCAGTGACAGATGTATGGCCACCTTTGAAATATTTCCACCATTCAAATGTCTTACTATGACTGAGAGTTTTATCACAGTACTGTGCTTTAAGTCTTCTGTAGATATCCGTGGGTTTTATGTCTTCTTTCATAAGAAACATCAGAAGCGATTTGCAGTATATTCTCAACTTGCTTCTGACACAACAACAACAAAAAACAAAAAAAAACAAGAAACTTCATAATTGCACGTTGTTTTCTGATTAACTGTCTCTGGACTGGCCTACAGCATGTGCATCACATATCAGCAATAGGACACACTAGCCACTTACTACTGTGTGCATTACTGCCATGCTAACATCCATTTTTATACCTGTAAAATTAAAAATCCTGGTTTGACTTGAACACCCTCTCATATCACCTATCTTTTTTTCCTGTTTACCATATGAGAGAGTTATGTGCAGTTACCTTTTTATTTCTATTCTTATTCTTGAAAACAATATTCTGCCTTAATTGGCCTGCCTTAATATTTCTATAGAAATTCAAAGCAAATCTTTGTCCCATGGAACTGAGATAGCTTGATCAGAAATTGTAATGTCCTTTGCAATATATCAGTCTGATCAGGATCAACAAGGAAAAAAATCCATCTTGCCTGAGTAACATCAAGAACATTGTAGTATCTTCTGCTGTGCATTATGAAGAATCAGAAAATATCAGTGTTTCCTGGTAGCATTGTCTCATGTTTGATTGAAAATTGTTTTCCTGCAAATTGCAACACTGAGACTCTAGTGCCACCTGCTGAAAAATAATTGGAACCCAACAACGTGTTGGGAGAAAGTCCCACATTCCCAATAAATGAATTATACATTGTTATAGTGCTGCTGTAGCAGCTCAACAGCTGTCTAAGCCACAGTGCATTGTTCAGTTTTCAAAACTATGAAGAAAATGCAATGTTTTTTCGGTGGGGACACCCCTGCTACTCTAACATGCAACATATAAATACCATAATTTCAAAATAAAAAAATTAACAGCAATTTGTCTTTTGCTTCATCTTTTCTTTCTTTAATGCAACAGTTACTGAGGAATGTACTACACAATGAGTTTGTTGTTCACCAAGGATTCCGACCTATGCATACTTACTCTAGGGTGACTCAGGGTGACTTGCTTCTGTTTAGGTTTGGCTTGGATTATCATATGCAGTCCAGAGCCCCGGATGGCGCAATGGGTTAAACCCTTGTGCCAGCAGGACTGAAGACCAACAGGTCAGAGGTATGGATCCAGGGACAGCATTGATGAGCTCCCTCTGTCAGCTCCAGCTTCTCATGCAAGGACATGAGAGAAGTCTCCCAAAAGGATAGTAAAACATCAAAACATCATGGTGGTCCCTGAACAGCATCCTTGCAGATAGCCAATTCTCTCACACCAGAAGCGACTTGCAGTTTCTCAAGTCGCTCTTGATATGGAAAAAAATCAATGTGGTCCACCATTTCCATGCTTTTTCTTCCATAAAATGTATTGCAGGAAAGGAAGGGTTTGAATTTTACAAAAACTCACTACATATTGTAGATAGGTAACAGTATTGGAAGATTTTATGGCATGGTATTTTAGAATAATTAAGGGTATAGCTTCTTAAACTTTTGCATTTATGACCTGAATTTTTTTTACATGACCCTGTGTGTGTGTGTGTGTGTGTGTGTAGTATAAAAAACAAGCATTTAAAATAAATCAGCATTTGCAAAGCTTACTAAATAGATTGATCTTCCTTTTTATGAAGTATGGCTGAATCACCTTCTGCAGAGTCTGCTGTACACACTACACAACAGTTTCATATAAATGTCTAAAACGGCCATTAAATGATGTTCAGGAAAAAGAAATTTGGATCCCCAACAGTTTAAGAAGCATTGATCTAGGGTAACCTAGTCTAACCTCCTCCTCAATTTAGGTTTGGCAATAGTGGTTCAATGTTCACATGCAGGTCTTCTTAGAATCCTCCAACATAGCAAAGTTCATTAGCACCCGTAACAGTTTTTTCCATAATGACACAGATGTACATACATTTGAATTTTTCTTCCATGAAATTCATTTCATTAGTTCTCTTTCTTTTCAGTCATATTAAGCAATGGTGCACATACTGTACCATTCTGAAAATATCATACTTTGCAACCCATGTTTGTAAATACAGTAGTGATCTGCAGCAAAATAAACCTTTCCTTTCTTTTTCTGTGACTTGAAAATGGTTTGTCACCCAATGGTTGCAGAAAATATAGTTGCGGGAGTGCCACCTAATGACTGAAATGTTGTTGAGGCATGCTTTCAGTGATATGATTCCTCTGAGCAGCTGGTTATCCAAATGGCTTCATTTTTAAAAGAAGAGTTTAGATAGAAATAATCCCCAAGACAAACATGGAAAGCTTTTGGACATCCCTGTCTAGAACTGTGCAGCACTGACTGGCGTTAGTCTTGCTTTTACTTTGCTAAAAACCACATGAATTGTTAGTAATTCATATTTTTCTATCTAGGCAGTGTGGCTAGGAAAAGAAAAACAAACCAGCACTTGTTGGGGTGCTAGTACTATTTCAGCAGAGTGTTTATTTTATTGGACTTTCTATGATGGTGCTGAATTGTCAGGTACATACAATGGCTATAATCCCAATAACTAGATGCATCAATCATTTTTCTTTGTATTAATGGAAGGAGAATTAAGCCAGTCTGATAACAAATGGACACCATTCACACAGCCAAAAGGGTCTTGGAAAAATGTTGTCAAGAGCAAAGCTCAGCTCTGCTACAGACGGCATTCATGCCTTTCCCATTGTTTTGCAAGTGGTGACAGCAACATTACATACTTAAACAAAGACATGAAAGGGTCGGATTTTCCATGCAGGAAACTGATCAAAATATGATATCACAGTATGTCCAGTATTTGGTTTAGAATCTGAATGAAGTCATTTAGTGTTTTAAGAAAATAAGGCTTCCATCGTATGAATTCTTATCCATGGAAGTGGTGGAATATAATTGTACCATGCCAGTACAGTATCAGCTTATTCTGTTTAGGCAATCACTGGTAGCCCAAGGATGATAGTCCTCCAAGTGTATTGTCTTGGTGGTGGGTACATAGGTGGCAGTGAGGACATCGGTTTCCAGGTGGAAGACAGTCCCAGTCAGGGTTGGCTTGATGCGCCTTCTTCTTGGCACATTTATCTCTTTCACCCTCCATTCATGCCTCTTCAAATTCTGCAGCACTGCTGGTCACAGCTGACCTCCAGTTAGAGCAGTCAAGGGCCAAAGCTTCCTAGTTCTCAGTGTCTATGCCACAGTTTTTAAGGTTAGCTTTAAGCCCATCTTTAAATTTATTTTCCTGTCCACCAACATTCCATTTCCTGTTCTTGAATTGGGAGTATAGTAACTGCTTTGGGAGATGGTGATTGGGCATTGTGACAATATGGCCAGTTCAGCGGAGTTGATGACGTTGGAGTATTGCTTCAGTGCTGATGGCCTTTGCCTTCCACCACGCTTACATTTGTTTGCCTCTCTTCCCAATAGATTTGCAGGATTTTTCAGAGGCAACAATGATGGAATTGCTCCAGGAGTTGCGTGTGACATCTGTAGACAGTCCATGTTTTGCTGACGTATAGCAGGGTTGGGAGGACAATGGCTTTGCAAACAAGCACCTTGGTCTTCCTACGGATGTCCCAGTCCTCAAACACTCTCTGCTTCATTCAGAGGAATGCTGCACTCGCAGAGCTCTGGCAGTGTTATTTCAGTGTCAATGTTGACTTTTGTAGAGAGGCAGCTGCCAGGGTAGCGGAAATGGTCAACATTTTCTAATGTTACACCATTAAGCTGTATTTCTAGCATTGCTGAGGGATGCCAGAAATACAGAGATAGGAAAATATTGCAGAGGGATGCCAGAAATACAGAAATACCATTGTGATTTGCTTTCTTTTATCCTTAATATCTTGTCTGGTAATGTGGATGCCAGATATTGAATTCAAATTCTAATGCTAAGGGAATACCTTTATAGATAAGGCACATTGAGGTATATTCATCAATACATAGAACAGAGCTTTTGCAAGTTCCTGATCTAAGAAGGATAGGATTTGTCAACTGGTGAATGTAACAGGTTGGAGGGGGTTACTGTCATGCATCTCAATGATTTGGAACTCTTCTTTTTACTTCTTCTTTTTTTTTAACTCTCACATGAATTTTTGTGACTCCCTCAGCTTCATGGTTTTATATTGGAAAACTGTTTGAGGGATTCATCTTTGCCATTTGCACTAGCTTTGTACAGATGCATTGCCTTACTTACGTAGCACATGAACAGTTATCTCTGGAGGTAGAAACGAAACTACTAAGCCAACATTGGAACTTTAAAACTTATCACAGATTACATGGATTCTGTATCATTTTCAATGTAAGGGTTAAGCGTTCACTACAGAAAAAAGTGCAACCTGCTTTTCTCTTAGCAAGACATAATGACTCAGCTGATGAATGAGTAATAAACTCAAAATATTTCACATTTAGATACTTATCTCTGTTAACATGCTTTCATTTTTACATGAGACTCCTTGCTGCTCATTTTATTCCCTTTTCCCAATTGACGTTTAGCTACAACTTAAAATATGGATCTCTGGTGATTGCTAGAGGGTTTGAAACTTAGAGCGGTATATAAAGAAAGTAGTCTTTTAAATGACACAAGACCTCTTCAGAGGTTGAGAAATCTATTAACACAAGACCAGGGAGGGGGGGTCAGAATTGTGGTCAGTTTCATCACCCCAGCTTCATATATTCAGAGAGAAATTTCATCATACTTCACATATTCTGAGGGACATCCCACCATAGGTTCTTCTTTCTACATGCCTCGGAAAGGTTTGAAAATGTAATTTAGTTGTGTAGTTGTCCTCTGTCTTACCAGCAAATGAACAGTGATTAGGGAAATGGCCAGCAGGCACAATCCTGCTTCCCACTCACAGATATTATTATTATTATTATTATTATTATTATACTACATTTATACCCCACCCTTCTCACCCCTAGGGGTGGCTTACAGACCATATCAAATTCAAAGCTACATTACATTATCTTGATGATTTGGCTTTATGTATTTATTTGGTTTGTATTTTAATGCATTTTAATGTATTATGATGTTATTATGTTACTAGTTTATTGTATATGGGTTTTCTGTTGTTAGCTGGCCTGAGTCCCTCTTCAGAGGTTGAGAAGACCGGGTTATAAAAGCTACAAATAAATAAATAAATAAATAAATAAATAAATAAATAAATAAATACTTATACAACAATAAATACAACATATCAATTTGAACAGTTAAAATATAAGTACAATGAAACTGTTGTAAGGCAGCAGGGCCAAAGATGCATTGCATTGGCTTCGTGCAGGTATTGCTACGGCTGGCAGTGGGCAATTAGGCCATTGAAGTATTCT
This sequence comes from Anolis sagrei, assembly GCF_037176765.1. Lineage (NCBI taxonomy): Eukaryota > Metazoa > Chordata > Lepidosauria > Squamata > Anolidae > Anolis > Anolis sagrei. The sequence continues at coordinate 222,667,675 of NC_090022.1, read as the reverse complement.
CACAGCGAGGCTGTGGGGGCCATGGAGTCACCCCGCCCAGGAGTGCTGCTATGGCTGGCAACGGGCAATTAGGCCGTTGAAGTACTCTCATCACAAGGCTGTGGGGGCCATGAGGGCTATGTTAAAAGTATGTGTCTGGACATCTTAAATCCCAAGCAATTGCTTTAGATGAAGGTCTTTGCTCTAAAGCAAGAAAAATCCCATCAATGTTCATAAGTTTTCATCTAATACATTGCATATGCTAATGCATGTCTGGGGAAAGCAAGAAAATGTCCTTTGGCAGGCATAGCTCCTTCTTCCTACTGTCCTTCTTCCATTTATTTTTAAGAGAAGAGTATGCATTTCTTATGTATATGGAGGGGAAGAAAAAGTCACATCTGAGATTTCTCATCCATTTAGAGATATGATTGTATTTCCTGTGGTAAATAGCTCTTTGCTGTCCTACATTCCTGGCATTAAAACTATTGTGGCATTATCTAGAAAAGGTTTCCAGTTTTCATCTTATTAAAGCATAGAGGTCAGAAGGTAATTACTAGCCATTCTGTCAAAGATTTGATGCTAATCCAAAGAAGTTCAAAAAGCTCTGTTTTATAGGATAACTGGGTAGGTGGCCAGGGAGTGAGGCAGTGATGGCACCTCAACATTTATAAATGTTCCATTAGTGAGGAACCATTTCTTTCCATTTTTTCACACAATGGTTTAAGATGCAACATGGGACCCAATGCAGTGCATATTGGATATCCCGATGTAGGGGAAATACTTGCTTTTGATATTATATTCAAGTGCCGGGGATGGGGGGGGGGGGTGCAAAAGATCCTTAGACTTCCCAGTTTCCCCCTTCCATTATTTACATGGTTGTAAAATACCTTGAGAATGAGTTCAATAGAAGTGGGAGGAATGTAATTATAAAGATAGTACCAGGCCAGTGCTTTATAGTAAGGGCCAGCTTTAGCTCAGCAGCTGCAGCTGGAGCTGCAGTAAATCTTGGCATCTGAAGGGTTGACAGTTTGAAGCCGGTCAGGGTGACCTCCTGACCTTCAACCCAGCTTCCCTCCCACCTAGCGAATCGAAAACAGGAATGTGAGTAGTTAAATAGGAACTGCATTAAGCAGGGAGGTATTTTAGGCACGATGTTCCGATCAGAAAAAGGAGGAAATTTTACAAGCAAAGAAAGCTCTTTAGCAAGGAGATAGAGTGATAGCACCCCCTGTGACTGGAACCAAGCACAGCCTCCAAAGATACCAAAAGATGGGGAAAAGCCTATATATACCTCTATCTGTTGTGTGTTTTGTCATTGTATAATTGGCATTGAATGTTTGCCGTATATGTATTCTGCCCTGAGTCCCTTTCGGGGTGAGAAGAATGAAATATAAATACTGCAAATGAATGAATGAATGAATAAAATGACTGAAGTTTTTGAAGAGCATAGTATATATTCTGTAAAGATCATTAATTAAAAACTAGGGGTGCTTCTATATTATTTGACACCACTTTAGCTGCTATGACTCAAGTTTATGGGATCCTGGAGCGTGTCGTTTTGTGAGGCACTAGCACTCTTTGGCAGTCCCCAGGATTCCATAGCATAGACCTATGACAGTTAAAACTGCATTAATTCTGCAATGTAGATGCACCTTAGGTATGTTCAGGCATATATGCAATGGATGTGCTTTTATTTGTTATATGCTCAGTATCTAGGTTGCTGATGTTACTACTAGAAGTTAAACAGGGACATTTTTCAACGGAACAGCCCCATTGTCTAGTAGCATTGAAGTGCTGAGTTCATTGGTTCCATACTTTTCATTTACCTCTATAATAATCTAATAAGACCTAAATATTCTTTCTTTCTGAATAAATTAGACCCATGCAATCAATTAGATTTATCTATAAGTTGACTGCATTCAGCAATTCATTGAATAGATCTACAGTATTTAGGACTAATCAACAGAATGACACCCATAGTTTTATATGAGCTGGATGGATGTTGTAGCCACACCTATAGAGTCAAGGTCTGCATTCACAGGTGCTTATCTATGTGAAGCTAACAGTGCAGTGACTCCAAAGCCATCAATTTCTGCACCAAGTGTTTCTGCATCAAGAGACCACATTTTGAGTTACAAAACTGAAAACTCCATGGAGACACTGTAATCAAGAGGGCAGCAAAAAACTCCTGATCTTATTTTCTCTGTTTATGCCACTAATATTCAGATTTTCATGTCATATACAGTAAAGTACTGACAAATATGGCTTGTAAGACTTGGGCTCCCTAAGAAGAAGGTGCTTGAGAGTAGGAAAAGATGACTCTTAACTTCCCTGAAGGCATTTCAACTACAAAAGCTTGTAATCAGGCTTGAGGCATTCTGAACACTTAAGGCATTCCTTGAAGAATTTTTGTATCTGTTGTTTATGTGGTGTTAAGAATATTCTAGCCTGTCTTCTTAAATAGACATGGAGATTTTAATGCACTGTACAAGACAAAGACAGATTTAAAATACTTATTTATTTATTTTATGTGACCTTTCTCCTGAATTGGAACACCAGGATTCTTACAAAAGCTAAAAAATATATATCTTTTAAAAGGTTATTGTTAATAAAATAAGTACATATTAAGATACAAATAAACATCATATTAAAATACTATTAATTTTAAAGTAAAGTAATCATTTTTGAAAAACAAAAATAAAGTTAAAAGTTAAGCACGGTCCAAGAAGAAATTGCACTGGTTGGGAAAGCCCCTGAATAGGGAGACTTAGGGCCTCATCACAAAGGCCAAGCAAAGCATCCTGTTTCACCTGACTTCAGGGAGAAAGGAGAGGAACAGTGGAGTGAATTTGTCACCCTGCGCACAGCCTCCTCTTGGTTACCCTTTCCCCATCAAACAGGGGAAGCGTCATCATTTTGCGGAAGCTTCCCATGTTGTGAGGGAAGCCTTCAGTGATGCTTTCACTCTGGTTGGGAGCAGGACTCCTGCTGGAAGTCACACAGCATCATGTGATAGCTGGTGTGGGGCTCCGTCCAGGGTGAAAGTGTCCTAGGATGCTTTTTTTTTGGTGAGTGTGATGAGGTTGTATGACAAAAGAAACGTTCTCAAGTAGAAATAACTGGAAATAAGAAGTTCGAAGTACACAACACCACATATCGTGTCAACCTAAGTTTTCCCCAGAACACCAACATGGTTTTTTCCTGACAGCAAAAACAGCAATATTTTGTCAGTAGTCACTGCATTCACGTCTGACAGACTGCTTTTCTATCTAAAGAAAATTCATGAGATTACTATGTTGCCAAGGTTAAGAAAAAGTAGTGCTCTGAATTACAGTTCCCAGCTAGCATCACAGTTCAACTCTATTAGGTAACAGGTAAAGGTTATTCCCTGACATTAGGTCTAGTCGTGTCCCATCTGGGGGTTGGTGCTCATCTCCATTTCTAAGCAGAAGAGCCGATGTTGCCTGTAGACACTTCCAAGGTCATGTGGCTGGCATGAGTTCATGGAGCATCATTACCTTCCTTTCAGAGTTGTACCTATTCATCTACTCACATTTGCATGTTTTCAAACTGCTAAGTTGGCAGAAGCTGGGGCTAACAGTCGGAGCTCATCCTGCTCCGCAGATTCGAACCACCAATCTTTTGGACAGCAAGTTTAGCAGCTCAGTGGTGTAACCCACTGCACCACTGGGGGTTCTACTACAATTCTCCAAATTCTGGCAGTACTAGCTATACATTTAATTTTAATGTCATGCTACAAAAGACATCTGAAAAAGTAATGTGTCCAATTCTGAAAGTGACACAGGTATTTCAGGCACATTGGCAAATACGGATGTAAATACTCAACTATTCAGTTCTTGTTTGTGGAGACAAACAATTAAGGACATTTTCTTATTGCTTTGGGATAAAATGCAGATCCCTGTACAGTGTTCTCCTCATATTTGACTATCCAATATAGTTTTGAAGGAATTATTCTGAAGGGAATAAGGGGTTAGTATGTGCACAAAACAGGAAACAATGTTTTCTGTACACAAACTTTTTTCTGGACAGAGAAATGGGGTTGCACAAAAAGCCCATTTTTTCTCAACAGGATAATTCTTCAACATTTCAGTACAGGAATGCCTGGAGAAAACTGCATAACATACATGTGCACACACACATGCACACACATATACACATACATACATGTACTTATTTGTCTTGGTGACCTGTTGTACTTCCCAATAGGGTTTCTCAACTGAAATTCCTCTTGGCTGTTAGCTTCCTCTTGGAACTAAATCTCATCAGTTTCTGTTGGTGAATTATAGGTTCCCACTTTGCGAACTGTCCTGCAATTTAATCTTTCTGTTCTCTGCCCTGTACCTCAAGGATGAGACAGAGAGGCCTTTAGAGTTATTAATGTATAAATGTGCTTTATTTAAATGAGCGGAAGGATTTCCTTTCACTCATGGTTTGTGAACATAGGGCAGGATTTATTCAGGATTTAAAGTAGTTCTAGATGGGAAAACTGGTTGACAACATTAGCACTTTAAATGCCAAAAGCTCCAAATTGTTATACCAATAAAATTCCTCATATGATAAGAAATCTGAAATATTGGTTTCCCATTTTTGTTGACTTTAGTGGTAAGCACATACTGAAAACTCACAGAAGTATAGCCATTCATCCATTTTAAATCAAACACTATTAAGTCCTTAATGTGCACTAAATATGCCTTGAAAGTCTCATTAAAATTTATGGGGGGGAAATCAGTCGCAAACATTTTTATACTCAAATGAAATTAGCATCATTACATTTGGGGCATGGAACTTGAAATCTGTGCCAGAGGTAATTTTATATAGCCATCTGTAAGGCAATGTATAGGAAACAATTGAATGTTTTGTATTGTCATGATGTACGCTGTTACAAAACCCTGGGCTCATCCCACTGCTCCAGTATCTCAATTAGGATTCATGTTCGATTCAGTGATTGCAAAAAATTTCAGACTGTTTTTTATTATCTTGACTCAAAGAAAAAAGCCATAATGCTGTGTAAAATATAATCTTTTAATACAACCTTAGAGCCAGAAGATTTTTTTAAGTCAATCTCATATATAAATCACTAAACAAAGGTGCCCATTAGCACCTTGTTTGGGGCTAAAAGTATGGATTTTGAGATGACCCATGGATAAGTCAACCTACTTTTGGAGAGGTTGATTTTTGACTAAAATGTCTAGATTTATACATTAGGATATAGCTACAAACATGAGATATCTTGGAGATAGGGTCCAAAGGTGAATAGAAAATTCACTTATGTTTCATATACACTTAACCTAAGGGTATGTTTATGTACAATATTTTTATAATCTTAATAATTTTGTGTGTGAAATAAAGATTGTGTTTAAACCATCAGAAAGCAAAAATGTCACTATCCCAGTCATTCACATAAACCGTTTTGGATTATTTAGGATTTCAGAATTCCACATAAAGGATGTTCAACTGTAACCACTTTGGGTTGTGGGGGCAGAATGCCAAAGGATTCATACATTGATAATGTATTTTTGCTCAGTACTCCTCAAACTACCCGATATGGAGGACCAGCACAAAAAAAATCTTTGCAGTGAACGTACCATTTTGTTCCCATTGACCAACATTGTTTTAATTCCTTCCTTCCTTTCTTGGAAATTTACCAGGGACTGACAGTCAATGGGCACCTTGTTGAATAGCAGTGCTATAGCTGAGCTTAAGAAGAAAATTGTGTCAGTAATGAGACCATTCATCACTGCAAGAACATAACTGTCTAGGAGATTAAAAGTATAATAGCATACATAATAAGATTTTAATCTGTCTTAAATTGTCTTTAATGTTATTGATAATTTGAATGCAAGTATTTTGTATGCTTTTATTTTTATTATATTTAATTGAATGTTGTTAGCTGAGTCACAATTCTGGCTGAAAATGAAAATATAAGTAAAGTTAATAAATATAATAATAATAATCTTAGCTGGTAATTTTCCCATTTCAAGAAGTACTGTAGTTGGAGACTTTGCCCTCTTGATATATAGTACTAAGCTACAATCAAAATTCTTTGTTCATATTCCTTGTTGTTGTTGTTCATTCGTTCAGTCGTCTCCGACTCTTCGTGACCTCATGGACCAGCCCACGCCAGAGCTCCCTGTCGGCCGTTACCACCCCCAGCTCCCTCAAGGTCAGTCCAGTCACTTCAAGGATGCCATCCATCCATCTTGCCCTTGGTCGGCCCCTCTTCCTTTTGCCTTCCACTTTCCCCAGCATAATTGTCTTCTCTAGGCTTTCCTGTCTCCTCATGATGTGGCCAAAGTACTTCAACTTTGTCTCTAGTATCTTTCCCTCCAGTGAACAGTCGGGTTTTATTTCCTGGAGGATGGACTGGTTGGATCCTCTCGCAGTCCAAGGCACTCTCAGCACTTTCCTCCAACACCACAGCTCAAAAGCATCGATCTTCCTTCGCTCAGCCTTCCCTAAGGTCCAGCTCTCACATCCGTAGGTGACTACAGGGAATACCATGGCTTTGACTAGGCGGATCTTTGTTGCCAGTCTGATGTCTCTACTCTTCACTATTTTATCGAGACTGGACATTGCTCTCCTCCCAAGAAGTAAGCGTCTTCTGATTTCCTGGCCACAGTCTGCATCTGCAGTAATCTTTGCACCTAGAAATACAAAGTCTGTCACAGCCTCCACGGTTTCTCCCTCAGTTGTCAATCATTCATATTCCTATATTTAAGAATATCTTCTGAGAGATGCTTAGAAGTTATGATCCCATAATATGTGACTGTAAAAGAATATTTTAATTGACAACATATTTCTTTGCCATGAAAACCATTTCTATTATAGTTCTGTCTACCTCCATCTCGTATGCATCCTTAGAGAAAATTTGCAGCCCAGTTTTTTAATGTGCTGCAAGGATTACTGATGTGCCCACGAAGACCCTCACCGTTTATCCCTAGTCAACCTTTTTAGTTAGAGGGATTAATATTTTATGTACAGTTTCTGGGGGGTCAGTCTAGATAGCCTTGTTGCATTTGAAGCCTCTGTTGCCCCGCTCCTTTAAGAATCCCCTCAGGGATGGAGCTTCTGGCAAGACACTTCTGGTTCTTGGAAGAGTCAGCCTTTTTATGAATGGAAGGTGAAGGTCTATAAATAGTACGTCCAGTTGGAGCTGTATGAGTTGTATTCAAGTTCAGTCAGAGTTAAATATTGGGACCATCTTAGAGACAGTTGAATACCATACAAGAAAGAGACAATAGGAAGAAATAAAGATTCAAGAGCCTCAGTTCGACCAGAACTGTGTCTGTCTCTCAAAGACTTTACCTTTCCTCATAAAGACTTTGTAGTGAGACTCAGAAGGAGAGAAAGTCTAAAATTCTTGTAAGTTAATAAATTCTTGTTTGATTCAACTATATAGTCTCTGATCTGTTCCCTGTGCAGCCAGTTCACCTTCCAAGTAGTTGAGATAGTGTGGGGGCAGAACAATTCCATTCCATTGACCTATGACAGTTAAAGTAGTGTCCAACTACATTCATTTTGCAGTGCACCCTTCATCAGAAAAAAAAACTGTGTGAAAATTATGGTGGAAATTATTTACTAGGAGTGGCTTTAGTTCATAGCCCATTGTGGCTTGTTAACAAAAGAAAACTTCTAGTTCTCAACAGCTGAACAAACTGCAAAAGAAAAGTTGTGGAATTGCATTGGTAGCATTGATTAGGGACTATTGGTGTTGTTATCAATGCAATAAAGGTTTATTGCAGCCATTAAGTAGTTTATTTACACTATATACACAAGAAACAACATAGCACACAGCTTAAATGAACACGTCCGTACTCATTCAGGAACATCTCCGTAAAGGTGATTACAGTCTCCCTTATCAGTGAAAGGCACACCTCGAAAATTCCAATGTGATGATACAAGTCCGTTTAAACTTCTGTGATCTTTTAACTCCACACATGCTGGATAGCTTTTCAAACATATAGCCAACTTTAAAACACACACACTATTAAATCTCCCAATTAATCAACACAGTTCAACAGTTGTAGGGGGTTTGTCACTTGTAGTGTTAGGCTGTTATGCCCTAAAAACATCAGATCCCATCTGACCCTCAAAACTAATCAGTGTTACCTCTTCTTAGTACCTGGATAAGACACTGCCAATGAATACCAGTTGCTGTGAGCTATATTTCAGAGGGAAAAACTAGCAAAACTGCCTTGGAATTTTCATTGCATAAGAAAACTCTGTGAAATTAATGGGGTCATCATAAGTTCACAGGCAACTTGAAAGCACATACATACACAGTGATGATGGGTGTGTGTGGGATTATGATGATTTCAAGATAAAGTAATCAGATTTGTCAACTTTGTTGCTTTGCTCCTTAGCATTGGAACACTTCACTCTTTTCTTGTGTATCAGCTTTTATAGAGTCACTGAGACTGTCACTATGCTTGGAAGTGTTCTGAATATAACAACTGTTACATCTCTAACAGCTTGTGATATGGCCCATCCCTTCTCATACTTACCCTTAGCAAACTACACATTTAACTCCAGCAAGGCATAGGTTATGTCACTCCATTTTCTAAAAATGGAGTGCCATAACCATCCCATTTAGTACGAGGTCTGGCACATAACTGCCCATCGTGTTATTTATATGAGTCAAAGTGTAATGAAAGTTTACTCTGTTTCTGTAGAAAGTTCAGGCATTCTGCAGATATATAGTAAAATATGGAGAAAAAGGATGAGAGGCAATATGGTTGGCCCTTCCCTTTGACTTTCACATAAAAAGGCAAAAGTCTGCAAAGGGACACATGTGAAACAAAATCTTTTACACAACACAAACTATAGCACTTTGATAGCATTTTAAATTCCACGGTAGCATCTTAAGGATTCCTTGGGTTAAGATTAGCAATTTTGCAGAGAATTCCAAATGCCCCAGTCTTGGGATTCCATAGTTCTGGTAGTTAAAGTGATATCAAAGCATGGTGGTGTTCTCTTTCATCTTACATCTGTCTCCAGTCTTCATTATGTGGCACTTCTGAAGAGAAACAACTTCTCTTTTAATGTTCCTAATGATTTTCAGCAACTTAGTTCTCTATATCTAGTATTGCAGGTTGTAAATCATACTAATGCAAATGTCATTTGCAGCTGCTGCAGAGGTGTTGTTGGGAAGCAGCTGCACAGACTTTCTGTTCTCGGTGTGTGTATTGGGTTAAGATTAATAGCAGACATAATAGATGTTGTATAACATGGCGAAAAAGCAAGTAGCTGTGGAGGTGAATGGAGACAAGTTAATTTGAGTAAATTACTGAAATTGCCCAATGTGTGACACATTAACTGCTGAAAGCAAGCTTTTACTGTAAGAGCTCCTCTGTAAACATTTCAGTGGAACGTGGCAACATAGCCGTGACAAGTTAAATGAGCCAAGGGAAAGCCAGTCTGCAAGTTGGTCTCCTATCGCCTTCTCTTGAACTGCCTTGTTGAGAAAGCAGAGAGGATGACAGGCAGCTGCCTGTAGATCTTGCAGTCATTCTCTTAGGAAGAACCCCTCATCTCAAATCTTTCTTCCCTCTAGGAACTGCATAGTACACAAACCCTAAATCATGCCAAAAGCTGCTCCTGGACATCCACATGATGTCTATGGAATCCTAGCCCCTATCATAGGATAATTCTGGTTACCCAAATTTTATCCTACATTAGCAAAAGTCAAGGAATGTTCACAATGGTTCCCAACCTTTGAGCCTCCGGGTGTTTTGGTCTTCAGGTCCCACAGTCCCTAACAGCGGGTAAGCTGGCTGGGGTTTCTGGGACTTGAAGTCCAAAACACCTGGAGGCCCAAAGGTTGGGAACCACTTCAGAGCTTCTCAGAAATTCTGGAACAGCCCTGCACTTTCAGGTTGGCTGCTTCTGATTTGAACCAGTCAAATTATTCACATGGGCGAGTGCCACCATCCCATTTTCTCTGTGTTTCTTCTTTCTCTTTTGCCTCTCTTTCCCCAGGTATTACAGGCCCCTTTGCTGAAATCAGCAGAATTGCCCAGCAACAGCTGGAGCTCTATGGCCACTGCTGCAGTGACAAAGAACAAAGATAAGGTGTTCAGCCTAACTCCCACCACTGCCTGAGTTTAGAAGTTGTACTCAGGACTGTTCTCCCATCGCTGCCAGAGTTTGGGAGCTGAACATGCAAACATTTTAGCAGAATTTGAGGCTATTCCTAAGCAGCAATGTTCCAGACCGATCCTGGATTTATGTGCCCATGTAGATGGGCCCATGTTTATAACATCCCACCCCATTTTTGGCCACTTGCCCCTCTGTCCTCCACAGGCAAGTAAAGAAACTAAAAGCCTCAAGGAATCTAGTACTTCTTTATCCCAGTCAATGTTATATATTGGAAATTCTTACTGAAATGAGGAAATATCTCCAAAATGCAATTTTACCTTTTTTTTTCTAATTTATTTTCATCTCTTGGCAGAATACCCTTGATTCTGCACACATAAACATTCTTTAGGGGCATTTTTTAACCTGAACCATACTATAATTCTCAGTGAGATCAGTGAAACACAATTAGTTCATTCCTAGTGCTAAAGTTAAGTTTGACATTGTTGCCTTTAAATAATAACATCAACAGTTATTTACAAGGAATAGTGCTGTCCTTGCAACCTACCACAGTTATGAAATGTCCCCCAGAGCTTTGACTGAATGCACTGGTAACCTCAAGGTTGGACTTCTGCAATGCACTTTACATTGGGCTACCTCTGTACCAAGTTCAGAAAGCCCAATTAGTTCAAAACACAGCAGCCAGGCTAACTACAAGAACATTTAAGGGTGAACACATCACTCCTATACTTAAGTCACTCCATTGATTGCCAATTAGTTTCCAGGCAAAGTGTTGTTTTTTTTTACCTTTAAAGCCCTACATGCTTTGGGCCCACATTACCTACAAGATCACCTACTTCTGTATAGTCTGCCCTGGACACTTAGATCCTCTGAGGGATGGCTACTCCAGCCAGCCTGAACCTAACGGGCAACCATCACCCAGATGACCTTTTCATCGGCCACCCCATCACTGTGGGATGAACGAGTTTCAACAGCTGAATCAGCTCTCAGAATTCAAGATCTATATCTTCTAGCAGTCCTACCTAGTCCATTTTAACTTGTGAATGTTAATCTACAAGTTGTTGCTGTGGTCTTGTGTGTATTTTTATATGTAGTTTAATAGTGTTGCGTTTTATTACTCTGTTTCAATCCTGTTGTGCCCTGCCTCGAGCTGCAAGGTGGGGCGGGTAATATTTTGTTATTGTTATTTGATTGGGGGCAGCAATATGACAAAAGTATGAAAAAATCTAAGTAGATAACAAAGATGTGGCTGAAATATTTGATGATACTGATTCTCAACCTGATACTCAAGAAGTCTTTGTATAATGTGAACATTGTACAAACACACACAGTGAGATGTTGTGTAAGACCATTTTCAATAAGACCTTTGGTTAGTAGACCAAAGGGTGAGATCTTTTGCTAACAGATGTTCTGTAAAAGATTGTATGATATCTAAACCTTCCACACATGGAAGAATTTTTTTTTTCATTTGTGGAGAATACTTACTTGTAAAAATACCTTCTCAAATCTTCATCCATGCCAATATAAACACAACCCCTGAGTGACTTAAGCTAAGAAGATCCCCAATGTACAGCAGGGGATAAACAACAGAGGATATTTGTGGGGTCAGAATCAAGGTTATCCCATAATGCTCAAACAAGCAAAATCAGAAGTGTTTAGTAGAAAACTTGTTTTAAGTTGTTGTCAGACTTTTTTTTAAAGTAACTCAAACAGCTTCTGAGTTTTAAAAGAATGCTGCTTTTGACGGTACAGCAGAAAACAAAAACTTCTGTACAAGACAGATTGCTGAAAGGTAGGAAATTGTTTAGACCTTCAGGTTATAAGATATCAACTTTGTAGAACTTCTTCTGTATCAATTCAACAAAAATATGTGAATCTTGGGGACCAAAATGTGACATCTGCCAATATGAGGATTAAGAAACAGACATCCAGAATACACGAATATGCACAGACACACATACATTCATCTCTGGGCACATTTACATTAGAGCAGTTATGGTGCAGTACTCTACTGCCTTCAAATTTAATGGACTGTTTCGATTCTGTTACTCTCCTCATCTGTTTCAGAGAGTCCACCAAGCATGAACACATTGTTTTTAAAACTCTATTGTGTTATTGCTGCTGTCCCGATTTTGTATTCTATACAGGGGTAGTACAGCTGAAGTTTTGAATGTATTAATAACAAAGATCCATTTTGTAAGAGTCATATTACAATATACCTAACTTGATTTAACACATTTTGCATTGCTTCCTGTTCTGTATTTATATCTTACCTCTCTAAACCTTCTGCTGCTGTTACTCAACATGAATGGTTGGCATATGGAGGATTTTTCCCCATATACCTGCAGATCCCAGGAGGCTTATCCTTGAAGCTAACAGTTGCTATTGTGCATGTAGTAGTACTCTGTGTTGTACAGGGTGTTTGTGTTATATAATGCAGAAATCCAGAAACCTATATTATCATCACAGGGACCTTTCAAAGTATTGTGACAGACATTCCAAATCTTTTCTGCTACAATGAATTCGTTTTTGGCAAAACCGGAAGACTATTATAGTTGTATGCACTTTATTAGTTTGTCTTTTTATATACCAACAAAACCAAACCAGCTTATTGTCCTATGATTACAAGAATTATAGTGTGGTGTTGTATGGTCATTAATGATTATATCATACTGTAGAGACGTTTCTAAATTCTGCCACCAATTGTACAGGTGTGGATAACTATGGAGGGAATTAATCTCAGGCCTCAATTGTATATAAGAATTCATTATAGGGGAGGCCAGTTATTACTTGTAAATTAAGGTAACTGCCACCAACGTGAGGTATTGGAGGTACCACCGATGAGATCTGGCTCTACAGACGCAGATTAATGGAGATGAGATGGTCTTCAACAAAAGTTAACAAGTTTATTATGTACAAAGCGTATGGTTGCAGGCTGTTAAATAACTTTGAATAACTTATAGAACTTTGAATGTAACTCGGTTTGTAATACAGTCCACTCTTCTAGATGACACAACTCGTGATTAACTTTTACTGAGGTGAAGCACTTTAATGAACGATGTTTCCTAATATGAATAGCCTTCCAATTTGATCTTTCCTTGATCAAATATCTGATCTCTAGTCCTTCCCTGACTAGTGATCTTAACAAGCTTCCTTTAGTCTTCTCTGACTAAAGAAACTGGTTAGGTTTCTCCCTTCAACCCTCCTAGACTGAAAAACCTTCAGCTATTCACACACACTGCTCTCTCAGGCTTTTCAAGCCTCCACTCTCAACTAACTCTCAACTCTCCACTCTCCACTGCCAACTGCCAACTGCCAACTGCCCCTCAACTGCCAACTGCCCCACATAACTTCTTCTTGCTTGGCTCCGCCCACTTCTCACTCTCCTGCCTGGTCTCCTTGGCAACGCTCACTGTAGATTCAAACCAGTTAACTCTTTTAGCTACTGTTACCACACAAACATATACTCTAACAGTTAAACATATACATAGTATCAATGACTTCTGCACACATACGTTAACGAAAGTAGACTTTTTGGAAGAGTTATGTAAGGCTCATAAGTGGGTCACAGGTGTCACTTCTCCCCCAAAAGGGCTGGGTTTGGTTCCCCCAAACGGCCCCAAGGAGGATGGCAAGGCTCGGAGTGGAGGGAGAAGCCCCACTTATTCCCCAAAGGAGGCAGTGAAGGGAACCTGGATAAGCAGGAGGAGGGGAAGTATGCTTGGCTAGGTGGCCAGGCAAGGAAGAAGCCCCTCCGGCACATTGCCAACCCATAGAGTGACAGGCAGAGGCCATCACATTGAGGCTTTGATGTGAGCACCCCCAGTATTCTAAAACAAGCTGAATTCTGGGAAATGTAGCTTAGGGTGGGCCCTTTTGAATTCTTTGGCATAGGGGTCCTTTCCTTCCCAAACTACATTTCCCAGAATTTCTCCATGTGGTATCTTCCAACTCTATTATTTTGTGATTCTAATGAGGTTTTTATTCATATAGGCCCCATGCACATATTGATAGTGCATGAAGAAGAAAGTAAATACTACTTTCCTCTACATAATGAATGTATGTGATTAAGAGTTAAGTCATTCCAATGGTTATTGTATGAGGGTGTGAGATAACTAAGTATTTCAGACTTTTGCGTGAGTTGACTGGGAAGTTCATGCATAAGGAACTCAGTTTGCATCAGTTTAAGCGAGGAAGGCCTTCCACAAGCAGGTAAAGACTGTCTTCCAGCAGGCATTTGGAGAAGAATAAGGGGCATGCTGATTTTTTTTGGGGGGGGGGGTGTTTTAAAATGCATTGTTATTATATTTAAACTGTATTTTAGCCTGACACATACAATACTATTTAATTGTTTTCTAACGTTTGTATTCACTGGATTTTAAATTGATCATTGTGTCTGGTTGTTTGTTAACAATTGAGTCCCCTCTGGGAGAAAGGCAGGGTATAAATAAAGGAAAGAAATAATAAAAGAAATAAATGAATGGAGGATGAAAAGGGGAAACGGAAGGAAGTGAGAGATTGTGGATGTGTCTACACAGGGCTGGTTAATCCGGATAATTTATGCCCTGGGGCTATCTCAGATCAAGCATGTACTTGTGCTTTATCTGGAGTCATGTGTTCAGAGAGTCCAGCCTGTCTTCTTATTGGCCCATTCTCTTATCCACCTGTTGCTGATGCACTTCTCACCAGCCACAGAGTCCCCTGCAAGCCCTTGGCCACTATCTAACATATCTGCTGAGGTCGTAATGGGGCATCTTTGCATGACCAGCAAGGTGGGAGCATAGAGAACCCTTTCTTCTTGCTGATTGTGCAGTTTCCCTATTCTGACCTCAGCAGACAATGACTATTATGTCCAGGTACTCTTAGGCTGTTGTGTGGCTGGCAATGAGTGCCAGCAGTGACTTGCAGACTACCTATCCAGTGGAAGAATATAAAGCAAACTTGAAAGTGTGGGCTGTCATTGCTAGAAGGAAGTCCATACGGTGCTCTATTTCAGGCACCAAAATGTCTTGCCTTGGCAAACTGTATATTGGCTTTATCCTCTCTTTTTTCCTGTACCCTGCTGAATACAGGAAGTAACAGTTCCTTCACACTTGCTGCTGCAAATGCAAAGTCACAGCAAATGGCATGAAAAGAGTAAAGAGCCATACAGCATATGATTTAAAATTCTGAATTTCTTCTACAAGGTTATAGCTGTGATTTCTTTGCTTGTTGGTGTTAGATCCTCTTCTCCTGCTGTGAAATCTATGATGTTCTTGAAATCTGTTATGTTTCCCATTTAGAAGAATGTCCTTTTCCTTCCCTTTTGGAGATTGCAGAACAGTAAAAAAATGTACCCTAATGGTGATTGACTCTAGCAAATATGACAGCTAAAGTACACAAATATGTTTTCACAGCATGGGTGATAGTTCTGTTCTGGCAACAGAATATGTTGCAGGTATAATATTTTCAGTGAATTCAGAGACTGATTCAGAGACTTGAGCAAAAGATACATTTAGATGCCTTTGCCATCTGTTCACAGTGTTTTTCTTTTGGATAACACGAGCTAAAGTACTTCATTAAGTATATTATAGAGTCTCACTCTATAATATAAACGGGAGGGCAGAATGTTGGATAAGTGAAACATAAACGGGAGGGCAGAATGTTGGATAAGTGAAACATAAACGGGAGGGCAGAATGTTGGATAAGTGAAAATGTTGGATAATAAGGAGGAATTAAGGAAAAACCTATAAAACATCAAATTATGTTATGATTTTACAAATTAAGCTCCAAAACATCATGTTTTACAACAGAAAAAGCAGTTTAATACATGGTAAGATAATTTCTCTCCCTAACAAAGTGAGGGAGAGAGAGGAATTTGCCTCACCTCCCCCGAAGAAAAGAATGGATGGTTCCAAATGGAACCATCCAGAAAAGGGGGCATGGCCAGCAATAGGCCTGGCCTGCCTCGTGGTCCTCACTCAGGACCTGAGCGTCGACTCACCACACCCGCCCATTAACAGTATATTCACTGGTTGCCTTTTTGGGACCAGGTAGGAATTTTTACCCCTCTCATGTTCTGGGAGGGATTTTTGCCTACCCTATACTGTTTAGGGGCTAGATAGTATGGTTGGGTTTTGTCTATAAATAGGCTTAGTGAAAAATAGTTAGGGAAACACAAAAGTTTCGGTTCACACAAGGCACCCTCCTTTTAGGGGTGTGGGCCATTTGCTAAAACACTCACCTGAAAGTTAAGTTATTCGGTGAGGTGAAATTGGATGGCACAGAAATGGGAGAGTCTGGTCTCAACAAGTTTGAGAAAGACCCCTTTCACGTTTCCCTTAGAGGTTGCCCGGGTATGGTTACCAGGGACCTAGGTTTTCGCCCCGGTTAGCCGAGGGGTATACCCGGCTGGGATATCTCTTCGGCTTCGTACTCAAGTTCATTACCCCTGTTAATTTAGGTTAAGGCAAAAATTAAATAGGTAACATTTAAATAAAGTTGCCCATAATTTAATCCAAATTATGGTGTGTTGTCTCTTTATTTCGGGGATGGGCAGGCAATGTCATGTAGTAATTACTGTATTTACGAATTTAGCACCAAAACATTGCAATGTATTGAAACAGCTGTGGATTCAGACAGGAGGCAGACTGTGTTGGATAATACAGAACATTGGATGAGCACAGGTTGGATGAGACTCTACTGTATTAACTGACTTGTATTTTTAAGGGCAATTACTGATCAGCCATCACTTCAAAACTGTATCTCAGTTATAATAGTCTACTGTTGTGTATTTCACAGAATCCTAGGGTGCATCTACACTGTAGAATTAATGTGGTTTGAGACCACTTGAACTGCCATGGATCAATGTTATGGAATACTGGGAGTTGTAGTGTGGTGAGGCGCCAGCTTTCTTTGGTAGAGAGGGCTAAGGATATTATAAAATTACAATTCCTACAGCTCCATAGCATTGACTTCCAATAGTCAGCCAGTCAAGATTAGAATATTTTTTTAATGTTTTGGTTTAAACAATGAAAGATATTGTTGGAGTACTGATCATGTTTTCCTTTTGTTTGTTGAGAAAAAAAAAGATATTTTGTTCAGAATTTGGAAACGTTATCTTTTTTGGATTGCAGCTTTCAGAATTCTCCATCTAGTTTTGACAGTGGTATACTTAGAATGTGGAAAGGTAACTTTAACAAAAACAGTTTGGAACCGAAACTGATACAGAGGGCTGGGACAAAATTTTGCTGCCTAGACCACAACATGAAATTTGAGGACAAACTGGAATGTGTCAAGAAGAGGGCAACTAAAATGATTGGGGGTCTGAAGAACAAGCCCTGTGAGGAGCAGCTTAAAGAGCTGAGCATGTTTAGCCTGCAGAAGAGAAGGCTGAGAGGAGACATAATGAGGGCTGTGTATAAATATGTGAGGTGAAATCATAGGAAGGAGGGACCAAGCTTGTTTTCTGCTGCCCTGAAGACTAGGATGTGGAACAATGGCTTCAAATTACAGGAAAGGAGATTCCACCTGAACATTAGGAAGAACTTCCTGTCTGTGAGAGCTGTTCAGCAGTGGAACTCTCTGCCCTGGAGTATGGTGGAGGCTCCTTCTTCGGAAGCTTTTAAACAGAGCCTGGATGGCCATCTGTCAGGGGTGCTTTGAATGCGATTTTCCTGCTTCTTGGCAGAATTATCTAATGGAGGGAAGATGGTGGCCTAATCTTCTCCCTAATCTTCTGAGCAGCACAATCAGGGAGGAATACTAACAACAGACTGATAAGTTACTGCTAAGTCACTCTTATCTCAGGAGAGTTTTGAACTTAACCACTTCTTGGCAGTGGGTTGCACTGGATAGCCCACGAGTTCTCATCCAACTCTGTGATCCTTTATGTTCCTCTTCTGGCCCTTGATGTGGAAAATCTCGCACACATCTCTTCACCTTCATTGAACTGTTATAATAAATTAGTGCAGGCTTGCACAACTTGTGGCCCTCCATGTGTTTTGGACTTCAGCTTCCAGAATTCTTGACCATTGGCCAAGCTCTCTAGGGCTTCTGAGAGTTGGAGTCCTGAACCTCTGGAGGGCCATAGGTTGTGCAGACCTGAACTAGCATGCATACCCGACATTGCCCTGGTATCGGAGGGGTTGCTGCTCCCTGCTTTCATCCCTTCTTTCTCCTTCTGCCCTCCCCTCCCTCATCTCATACATTTTCCCCTTTCCTTTACCTTCCTTCCTTCCTTTTTCTTTCTTTCTTTCTTTCTTTCTTTCTTTCTTTCTTCCCTCCCTCCCTCCCTACCTCACTTCTTTTTCTTCCTTCATACATGTTACTTTTCTTTTCTAATGACATTACAGAGGACCACTTTACCTAGCAACAACCAACTACTCCCCTAGCAACAGCAAATCCAGTAACATCACAAAGGGCCACTTGGCCTGGCAATAGCCTTTCTAGTACAGACAAAAGCTTTTGTGTGTGTGTGTGTGTGTGTGTGTGTGTAACTAAATCCGAGGCAGCTGCATCATTCTATCTAATGATTGGGCCAATCCTATAAACACATTTTGTTTTGAGCGCATGTGGTCTATCAATTTATAGAATGCACATAGAGCAGCAAGATGAACTATATTCCTATAGTTCATCATCTGTCCAAACCTAGAGCTTGCAATCATTTTGGAACCAATGACAAGAATTACTTTAGAGGCTTTGATCTAGAAGATACTTTGCCAGATACATATACTTTATATAAGTAAAAACCATGCACTCATCTTTTCCCCCGTTTAGTCCAACAGGGAAAAGTAATTACTTTGCTCAGCCTTTTTTTTTTCTCCTGTGAGGGAACATAAAATTAAACCAACTAATCCACTTCACTGAAAGTACTTAACGCAGCTCAGAGACTTCAATTAACCACAGCTTAATAAAGGTACTAATCTGTATTAATGAAATCCTTCAACAAATCACACTGAAACAATGTTTAAGTAATAATCAGCAATTTGAAAACAGGGCCTTATTGTGGCAAATAGGTGGAATGCATTGGATAATCAAATTCCACCAAGATTTAGAGCAAATAAATATCAGAACATGTTTGAGGCTTTTATAAGTTGTTTTTTCTCATAGCTGAATGAGAAAGATCCTGCATATGTAAGGTTTATAATACAC
Source organism: Anolis sagrei (assembly GCF_037176765.1). Taxonomy (NCBI): domain Eukaryota; kingdom Metazoa; phylum Chordata; class Lepidosauria; order Squamata; family Anolidae; genus Anolis; species Anolis sagrei. Next base: position 222,648,448 of record NC_090022.1, on the reverse strand, counting down.
CAAAGCAGTTAAATCGGTACTCCAAAACAAGTTAAATCATGCAAGTTATTTTAAGCTTTTTTAAGCACTCTACTTTCAAATACCAATGCAATGCAAATTCTTTTTTAAAATAGTACGAATAGCCCTATTATTTTGCTGTGAGATATTGTATGCATATGGATATCTATTTCTATTTTATATAAATTGCATATTAAAAGAAAACCTCTTATTGAGAAATGGCAATTGGGGGTTGCTGATCAGAATGCAGAATCCAGCAGAACTGGGAAGAGAAAATTGTCCCTGTCCCCACGCCCCACAAAACGCCACTCTGGAGAGCTGGACCTCCAAAGCAGCTTTCAAGCACCATAGTATGCAGATGTTCATCAGTTGAATTCTGAATTTAATCCAAAGGAAATGCATATCTATATAAATAAAAATGTAATTTTCATTTGTGGGATTAAGATAACTCAAAAACCACTGAATGAATTGACACCAAATTTGGACACAATACACCTGTCAGGCCAACAAGTGACCATCACTCATAAAAACACTGAAAAACAGCAGAAGAAGAGACTTAAAAAGCAAAAAGAAACCCAAAAAATACATTACAACACATGAGCAAAACCACATATATACACAAGCATACATATATATACATATACACAAATATATATACACATATATGCATATATACACACACACAACACATACACAGAAAGGGGGAGGGAAGGAAGGAAGGAAGGAAGGAGAGGAGAGGAGAGGAGAGGAGAGGAGAGGAGAGGAGAGAAGAGAAGAGAAGAGAAGAGAAGAGAAGAGAAGAGAAGAGAAGAGAAGAGAAGAGAAGGGGGAGAGAAAGAGGGAAAGAAGGAAAGAAAGGTAGAGAAGGAAGGAAGGAGAGAAGGAAAAAAGTGAAAGAAGGAAGGAAAGAGAGAGGGAAGGAAGGAAGGAAGGAGAGAAGGAACGAAAGAGAAAGAGTGAGGGAAGGAAAGAGACAAGGAAGGATGGAACCAAAGAGCGAAAGAAGCAAGGAAAAAAACAGAGAAGGAAGAAAGAAGAAGGGAAAGAAAAAGAGGGAGGGAAGGAAGGAGAGAAAGAAGGAAAGAAAGAGAGAAAGAGGGAGGGAAGGTTGGCCATAGCAACACGTGGCAGGTACAGCTAGTATATTCTATAAAATGCTATAGAATATTCCAAGCAATAAGACAACAATGGGCACAATTTAGTATACAACAGTCATGTACAGAATTTTTTTTAAAATTTTTCTAATGGTACACTACACATCATTTAAGCCTGAAGCTTTTGGAAATAGCAACCTTCCAAGCCTCCACTAACTGTAAATGTGTATAATTGTTAACCTATATTGTATGTGCATTTTGGTTTGTCATTTTTACTGTACCTCTTTGGTGTGGGAGGGGCTTCAGACACAGGACTCCTTTTTGTGTTTAGTTTGCATCAGATGCATGTTGCTGTTTGGACTTTAATGGATAGACTTCAATGGAGGTGGATGTAGATTGTCTCCTTTCAGACTTCAGTGAGTACAGTTATACAGTTTGGACTATGGACTATTGGTATTAAGAGTGAAGCCCTGTGTTCACAACACAGTGAAACTAAAAAACGTATCTATAACTGGATTATAAGAAATCTGCCTGTATGCTAAATAATACAAGTAGTTTGTTAGTAAACCTGAGATGTTATTTTTAAAGAAGACTACTTTGTTTTTTTATCTCTGAGTGCATATTTTAACTAAGATTTTTCAAGGGAGTGTATATCTTTTGGGCAATTACAACTGCAAATTTCAGCTTCAAAGAAACAACTATCCTCTGTTAACCCAATATATTTTTGTAGTGGCATGGCTTTATCCTTGGCAGTTTAAAGACATGGTTCCTCAGTTTAACAGCTGAGTTACCTGTGTGACATTACATGAATGCTTATGAATATCACTTGTTCAAAGAGTTGACTTCTAACAAGGTCATGCTTTTCTTGACAAGTGGTTTTCAAAAGGTGGTCTCCACATGTTCATGGTGATTCACATTTGCCAAACAGAAGAGACATCATTTTTACCTTTTCAATAAGGTTATGATTAATTCCAATACATTGTGGAATTTCCAATATAAGCTAACAAACAGGAGCCAGCCTTCAAACTATGAATGCAAACTGAATACGTTGGTTGTCTTTCCATTGAAAATGCATGGTAGTGAATATGATATTCTTTACAAAAAAATAAAATGTACAACTTTCTCTGTTAAAGGCATGGCAAAACTTCAAGAGCTTTAATAAGAGATTGGTTCGATCCAGCAAGTATACTTTCTTACCAACACATGGATCAAAAAGACTATGTACACCAAGATGAGAAAGCCTTGTTTTAACAACTTTACTGTTCAAAAGTATATGTCACAGGATAGGATGGAAAATAAAATCATGGTTGGCATATTGTAACACTACACTGTCACTGTCGTGTACTTCAGCAATTATAAATGGAGATGAAGAGAGAAACTTTGGTTCAGAAGAGCTTAAATTACCACCTCGTCTTTCAGTGAGTGATGAAAAGCAGTGACCTCTTCAGTTGCCTCTTCAAACATAATTGTGAAGTGACTTTTGACAAGTTAAATTTGACTATTTATGTCCTTGGCCACTACATAGTCACTCTAAGCTGAATTCAGTCCAGAGGTAAGCACATGAAATGCAGCTAATAGAAAATGACTTCTATGTGGCAGCTCTTCCAGACTCTCAAAATGTTTTCCAGAACAACAGAACAGAACCTGGGGAATATCATTTATTAATTTATAAATGATTAATTTGCTAGGTTTCTCTCCTAATATGGCCATTAGAGGACCTCACTGTATTTTAAATTGCTTACTTATTTATGTTTTACAGTATGGAGTTATAGTGTTTTATTAGTGATGTATGATTATTGTCTTATTGGGTTATATTATTTATTTCATTTGTTTTTTGTTTTTGTTTTGTTTTGTTTTGTTGTAAGCCACTCCAAGGAGAGAGGATAGGATAAAAATAAATCTTGTTGTTGTTGTTGTTGTTGTTATTGGAGCTCCCAGTGATGCAGTGAGTTAAACCCTTGTGCTGGCAGGACTGCTGACTGAAAGGTCAGTGGTTTGAATTTGGGGAGCAGAATGAGCTCCTGTATGTCAGCTCTAGCTTCCCATATGGGAAAATGAGAGAAGCCTCCTACAGGATGGTAACACATCTGGGTGTCCCCTGGGCAACATCCTTGCAGACAGCCAATTCTCTCATACTAAAAGCAACTTACAGTTTCTCAAGTCGCTCCTGACACACACAAAAAAATATTGTTGTTATTATTGTGTTCTGCTTACATTTTCTAATTAACCTCATAGTTAACTCTATATTTTGATAAACTAATTGTCCAAGCCTTTGTAATTCCTTGGTGATAGAGGGCTCTCTCTGTACCAGAAAAAAAGGCTTGGAATTAGAAGAAATTTATTGCATAGTCTTTTTCTTGAATGAAGAGATTGAATAAGTTGCGGGGGGGGGGGGGGGTAACCATGGCCCATTCAGTATGTTCACACCTTTACAGCTGAAGGCTCATGTCTTCCCATCAATTGCCTTGTGTGGAAATTGCTGGAATCTTTCTGGCAAATAAGTTTAATTTTGGGTTGCTGTGAGTTTTCCAGGGTGTATGGCCATGTTCCAGAAGCATTCTCTACTTTAATTTTCTTTCTCTCTTTTCTGGTTTGAAAGTCCAGCCAGAATAACAAAGGTACAAGCTGTAAGCCGATAAGGGTGAGCCAATGCCAAGTTCCAATGTCCAATTAGGCTCAGTCAGGTCAGAGAAGCAACAAAGTCAAGCCAGGAGCAGACAAAGCCAAGGTCATACTCCAGGGTCAGAAATGCCAGCAGTCTAAAAAGCAGCAGAGTCAAGTTCCAAGCCAAGATACAATGACATTTGCTAAGGTCACAATCCGGAGTCAGGAATAGTAGTCGGAAAAGCAGCAGGGCTAATTTTCAATACAAGGGTAACAACAAAGCCAATTTCAGGGTCCAAAAGTCAGAAATACCATCTGCTTGGAAGTCAAGCACCAGAAGGTCTTGAAAACAAACTAAGTGGCAGCAGAACCAGGGTCCAGAACAAGAATACAATGTTGGTTGTCACCAAGAACACTCTTCTCAGGGCACTTTGTCTTAAGTCTCAGCTGGTGCTTGTTTCATCATCCTTTCACAACTAATTTCTCATCCCCATCTCAGAGGAGGAGGAGGTATGGTTAACCCCTCATCCAGTTCAAAGCAGATAATCTGGGATCAGAAACTGACTTATATGTCAGTGTAGCTCCAGCCACAGTTTCCAATGTGTTGGACTCTCACCATCCCAGCAGAATAATTCTGTAAGGGGCATTATAGTCCATCTGAGGAAAAGATCTAGGTTGGTTAAAGACAACTCTGAAATAAGAAAAATTATATGTTTTAAAGAGCCAATATTAACATGTACCATAAGGAGTCAATGGTGACAGCCTCCATATAATTCTTTGTAAATCCCATAGCAAGGAAAACTAAACACCTTTTAACACTGTACTCAGAGAAGGGGATGGTTCACTTTTTGATAGGAATTAAGGTACAGTACTCAAAATACATTGATTCAGTTTTGGGGGGTTTGAAATATTTTACTTTCTAGATTTATACATGAGTATAAGGTATACATAGGGTTCATAATTTCTGTATAAGATTCACTCAGTCTTATTTATAAACTACTTTTTCTCTCTTACAGAGATACAAAGCAGTGAACAGTGATAAAAACAATACAATATACAGTTTAAAACCTAAAGACTATAAACATTACAAGAGAATTAAATGTAGATTTATTGATTTACTTACTTACTTTATTTTTATCCCGCCTTCCTCCCCAAGCGGACACAAGGCACCTAACAGTCACAAACTTCAATCAATTTTAAAACAAAGCAAATAAAAATTACAATTTAAACAGTATTGTCTATATTAGGTTACAAAATACAGTTAAAATACCACAAATATTAAAATGGATTTCAAAACATCCAATCCATCCCAAGTTGAGGGATGTCATGTGATGGATTGTGTACCTACCCATCTTCCAACTGGCTGGCAAGCGTTCTAGGATGCTTAAATTGGTGTTCGTGATGAGGTCCTAAGGCATGTATCACCATGGCCAGGTCCAATGTGATAAGGAACAGGAACAGTTGGTGCACAAGTTTTAATTGTGGAAAGGCACTCATGGACACTGTAGAAACCTGGGCCTCCAGGATCAGAGCTGAGACCAGGAGGACTCCCAAACTGCCCTATCGAGACGGTCTCGGTCCTTTCCCCTCTATGTAAAATGACCCTCAATTTAGCCACAAGTCACATCAAAATTCATAATTTTGGCCCCAAAACCTGTCCTCAATTTATATATGAGATTGACTTCTATATGAATACATCTGGTAGTTTGGAAATTGGTAGCTTTTAATATTTTTTTTCTTACATTCAGCTGAGGAGAACAAAAATCAGTTTAAGCATTGCAACTATTACTCTACATTTTCTGGATCATTTCAAGCCAAAGGGATTATTTCAGAGCTTTGGCAAGAACATATTCTAGCAGCTGACATTTGCTTCGGTTTTCTTTGTAGGATGATGCCCTGTAGGTATGCTGAGGGCAGTATTTTATAATGCTCTTTCTTCCTTTCTCTTTCCCAGGTTTTTTTGTTTCATGCTTAATTTGGTCTTTTATCAAGTTTTAAGACCCCAGTGTGTGTACAAAGTTCTTTAAAAATTCAGTTTTGAAGCATTTTTCTGTAGTAGAAATATGTTATAGAAATCTCTGTATGGCTATTTCTTCTGTGAAAGATCCATTAATATGCAAACTTGCATGCTAAAGCAGAAAATGAGCATTTTTGGCAGGCAGACCCAATCTGTTTCTAATAACCTTGAATAGCCCCAATAATGTCAAACCTGGCCTGCATATCACACAGCAACCATATAGAGTATGGCTTTGCTTTCTCCTTAATATTCAGAGCACATGATTCGAAAATCAAGAAAAATGAGTATCAGATCAAAGCATTTTCATATTACTAATCTTCATACTTTATCCCTTCATTATAATACCCAGCAGTGTGAATATTTTTGTGCCGCCAGAAATATGTGCCTGTAACAATGTTTAAGGTGCCTAAATAAGGTGCCTAATATGAGAAATGTTGTAGGACTCTAGTTAGACAGAACAATTATAACAACAGTTTATCAAATTAGATGGTGTGGCAAATTCTGCCAAGAGAGGCAAGGTAGTGCTGGGAGAAGAAATTGGACACACCAGGCATGCTTGGACAAAAGAATAACATAATGGGCGGGAAGATCTAGAGTGCCAACTCCTAGTGTTGAATGTTTGATAAAGAAACCATCAAAGTAGTTCATGTGATTTTTTGAAGTCTGTAAGGCATCTGTTTGGCTCCTCTCTGACTTTTGTGAAAACCATTTCTGTAGTCAAGTTGAAGACATCTCTGCAGATTGTATTCCTAAATTTAGTATCTGTAACAGTCTTACATTGCCATAGACTCTTGGTTCTCAAGCTTTCTGGACTATTGAACCCTTTTGAAATAAAGGCTATAGACTTCCACCTCAAAAACACACATTAACATAATAATAACACTTTATTTATATTCCCCCCTATCTCCCCAAGGTGACTCAGAGTGGATCATAGTACACATACATGGCAAACATTCAATGCCATTTTGGACTAAGACAGACAGAACAGAAAAGAGGTATGTTGTGTCGACATCCAGCATTTTTGTCGTCTTGGAGGTTGTGCTCAAATCCAGCCACGGGGGGTGTTCACACTCCATCCTCTATGATGAAGAGCCATTAGGACTTCCTTCTTCCTTTTGGTCACCAGGCATTTTCTAATCTGTTTCTTATGATCTGTTTCTTTAGCGATACTTAATTTCTCTACTTAATGCTCAAGCAGTTTTCAAACTGCTTAGGTGAACAGTAAGCTGGGCAGACAGTTGGGAGGTGATGGTTGGTAGATCTTATTGCTGGTGATTTACCAGCTGTGCTAAAGCCCAGCTCATATACATAACAAATTATGCATCCATTAATTTTATTACAATATAATATACAGTATTTATCTTGTATTTTGTACTCTAGTATAGAGACAAAATACAAGATAAATACTAAGAAGAGCTAAATTTTATTATTAAGAGTAGTGTAGCTTGGGTGAAGATGGTAACTTCCCCATTCAGTCACGGGGAGGTGACTGCCACATTGAATAGTGTTGTGCCCTCACTTGACGTAGACATATGTAAAACCTATTGACTGCTTAATGTCCTCTTTCTGCGCAAGTGTATAGTAACTGGTACTTCAGATGTTTCTGGAGGAAACAGGTTATCTGGACAATTTAAATCAAATTTCTGATGATGGTATACTGATAAAACAGCCTACAGTTTTCTGACAGACAACCTACTCCATAGGAAAGACTTTTGCTTGATCTCTCAATAGTTTTTAATGCCATTGAGCCTGGTATTTATTGGACAGGCTCTGTAGAATTAGAGGAACTGTGTTATAGCTTTTGTGTGTGTGTCTTCATTTCATTTAATGACCAGTAGGAGAAAAAAGGAACAAGATAAAATATGAGAAATCCAGTGTAGTGCATTAGAATATAATATTAACCATATAATTAAAAACTAGGTTAAAATTAAAGTATTTTACAGGGGGAAAACATAATGTGGTAATACTTTTAATACTAAGACAGTATCCTATGCTAACAAGCTATTTCTACTCAACAAAAACTAGTTATCTTGTTAGATAAAGTGTAATCTGTGTTTAAAAAAACCTTCTCTTTTTATTTAACTTTTATTTCAACTTTTAGTTATATTATTTACAATTGATTCCATCTGGTGCATATACACATAAATAGGCATCACATAGCCATATTCTTGAATATTGACCTTAACAATTAGATAAACATATATAATGCTTAAATTTACAACTCTTGTGACTGTACTTTATTCTTTGATACATTCTGTTTCACTGACTCCAGGATAACCAATTAAAAATTAGAAAACATCCTTAAATATATATTTTTTTGTTTTATTTGACATTTTCCACTTATATTGTTAATTTTCCAAACTCAAGCAGAAATATAAAAAGGGGTTTATTTTAATTGTCAATACCTGTTAAGACCCAATACTTTTTTGATTGTTTAAAATACAATAAAATTGTGTCTAATTGTTCTGGAAGATTTGTCTTTCAACACTGTTTTAATAGCTGTCTCAAACTTACACAAGACATTGACAGAAGCACTGTATCAGCTGCATACAGAAAAATGGATATTAATCTTAAGGTGGATGGCAATTTATTTCAGAAAGTGTCTTAACCAAGTAATTAATATAAATTTTGAACAAAGCAGAGGCAAAAACACTTGTTTCACTCCAGTATGTATTGGTATTAGTCTAGAGTCTCTAGACAAATGACATCTCATTTACAAATACATTTCATTTTAAATACTGCAAATAAAACTCAGCAGGCAGCTGTCAGTGTTGATGGCCTCAGGTTTATGTCATACTCTATCTCTTGGGGCCATGTCAGAAGCAGTCTTAAAGTCTATAAAAGCTATGTTATATTCCTCCCATTATGGTAATAATCCTTGGTCAACATACGTGTACTCAAACCTAAAAACTACCTGCTCTTCCTCCTGGAAATTTCACTCATTTATCCAACATGGTAGTGTCTCTAGAAGATTACTAGCATACAACTTTCTGATGACACTTAAAAGATTAATTGGTCTGTACATGGCAAGATCTGATCTCCCTTTTTTGTAGCTTGGGATTATTATTGCTGATCAATACTTTTAAACCAAGCTGCTAAAACTGGTGACCAGCATTCTAAATTTAACTGAAGCTGTTGGGAGAAGGTATGTAATTATTTCCTGGGTTCAGATATGAGATTGCCAATTTCAGATGATACAACAGGGAAACAATCAGAAAGACGTACTTAGGTTGTCTACTTAGGACCTCATCACATGGAGGTCATTAATGCAAGGGAATCCATAGGGCAGCAGGGTAAAATGTGGTGCAGCAGGGTGAATCCATTTTCTAGCACCCCACATCTCCCACATCACTCACTTGCACATCGCACACCAGAAAGTGTACCTTTCTGGCTTGTTCCTGTGCTATCCCCAACATTTTCAATCTGAACATGGGTAGTCTCCCATGTTCAGAGTCCCTCATCTTAGAACAGTTCACTGATGCAGCCAGCATGGAGCCCCACCAGAAGTAGCTGTGCATTATGTAATGTGATCCAGCCGGCTCTGTGCTGGCTGCATCTGCAAACTGCTATAGGATGGAGAAATTTAGCAATGTGATGATATCCTTACATATATAGTGCTGACAAGTTATTCATATGACAATCTAATCTGCGTAAATTTTATTGCCAACTTCTAGACACTATTTTCCAGAAAGTAGCTAAATCATCAGTCCTGGATGAGGCAAATAACTTCTGACAGTTCATTCTCAGTACCTGCATGCTTTATTTCTTAATTATTTTTTATATTTCTTCTTTAGCAACAGCCATTCTACAGGCAAAATGTCGTATCATACTTCCTGTATGAATTATATTTCTCAACAAGAGATTTCTTCCTATTTAAGAATTCTTGGTCAAAACAAGCTTTAAACATCGAGTATGTTGTCTAGTACACAATTTTGCAAATATACAATTAGATGCTGACACGAGCATAAAACATTTTTCTGATGATTTTATAGATATTTAGGGAATCTCTTAATCTAAGGCAGCTTTCTGAGTGTAGCAGATTGATTGAGGCCTGTTCTAATTTTACAGTCCATTTAACACAAGGAAACCTTAAAGGGGCTTCTAATTTTAACCCAAATTCAGCATTGAAACCTTGTGTCTCAAGATTTAAAATTGCAATTAAAGGAAAATAATCACTTAAGTATGTGCAGCAACCCTGAAACTTAACACCAAATTCAAGAAACTGTAATCAGTTGTTGATGCCCCGGTGCCAGATGTGAATGCAAATTAACCATATTTATCTCCCAAATCCTCGTCATTGAATATAATTGAATCTAAGTTATTTATAATTTGTAAAAGGCACAAACCAGAAAAATTACATATCTTATCCTTGTATTGCCTAACACATCTCAGATGTCTTGCTTTCTGCTTGTGGGATATTTTCCAAAATCACTTTGCCATTTGTCCCCAGTGTGGTTTTAAAGTCAGTTGCCAAAATCACAGCTGCATCAGTGTATGTGACTATCATTTTATTAATAAATTCTTTTAGCCTGAGCAACATATCCTTAATTGGTTAACTTTGACATAATAGAGAAAAATAAGCATTTCTTAACAGCAATGAAAATGAATACAATTTAATAACCAGAGCAATCACAATATTAGGTAGTAAATCAATGCCAGAAAAAAAAACCCTCAAAACTTTGTAGAGATCAATAACCCAAGATCTTAAGGCTACCACCCCTTGCACTGGAATATGCTTTCAACAAATGTAATGCAAAACTATTTAAGTCTTTTGGAAGAAAAACTATATCATGTTTTACAACAGAATCTCAGGGCATTTCCACACTACACTTCAAAAACCCACTTCAGCACGCATTTAAGTCTCCATCCCCAGCCCCAAAAAACCTGGGACCCAGCCACCCCAAAACCATTCCTTGCACTGGGATATGCTTTCAAGAAATGTGATGCAAAACCATTTAGGTCTTTTGGAGGAAATTCTATATCATGTTTTCCCACAGAATCTCATGGCGCTTCTACACTACACATAAACGCAGCCAAAGCAGGTTTAAAAAACCCATTTTGGCACCCATTTAAATGCCCACTCCACCCAAAAAAAACCCAGGCTTTCGGGGGGGGGGCATCTAGATTCCATTAACTACCGGGTTGGCATCCAGCCAGCTCTACCCCACCCCCCAAAAAAACCTTATAATTAAAAAAAACCTCACCAGACTGCCATTGAAGAGGTCTTTCAGATAGGGGGCGGGGAGGTTGTTTTGAGGGGCTTGGGGGGAGGGAGTGGGTGCCATCCCACACCTTTAGACTCCAGGAGCCCAAAGGGTACAAAATGGCTGTGAGGACTCACTCCTGGTTAGTTCCAGCTGGTACTAGAACTACCTGGGAGTGAGTTCACAGAGGCCCAATACACCATTAGACCCAGGCCTTTCAGGAACGCCCGTATCTAATGGGGCATTTAATTAGTTCAGAATAACGAAATATTCCAAATTAATTCATTTCTACTGGAGGCAGTAAAAATGAATTATGTGGATTATTTACATCAGACTCCCATGTCAGTCATTCATTTTGTAAACTTAATACACATAGACAGGGAAGGATGATCACATCTAGAGAGCAGTCAGTATATACAGTTGTACAAAAAAACCAAAAAGCTGTAAAAAAAGAAAAAGCATTTTTGGCATAGATTTCAATTCTATGCAATAACTATGGTTTAGCATGGCTCCCATATAGATTGTATAGAAATGAACAACTTTGTAGATTCTGTTTCATACGAAGAAGGATCTTATTTAAGGCACACAGAGTAGTCATGGTCACATTGCTCCTTTGCTTACCATATGCCATTTAAAATACCATATGTTAGCCTAGTGTATGATCTTGATTTTGATAATGTTTCAACAAGCAAAACAAATCTGTTTCCTAGTGACTCAACCTTTATTTTAAATGAGGAAGGAAGGAAAATATGTGAATGTCCATGTTAAAATCTAGTGAAGAAAAATCTTGATAAAAATTAAGACGGGTCAGGAACAATTTTTAACTATATAACTATCATAACCATCACTGATTACAATTATTTATTGATCATTACATGGATTTAACAATCATTGTTTATCATCATACAGCCAATGTAGTATAGTAGTTTGGATATTGAACAGGAACTCTGGAAGAACAAGGTTCAGCCATGGAAACTCAATGGGCATGTCACACACTCTCAACCAATAGTGCGGCCGGTGGTGCAGTGGGTTAAAGCCCTGTGCCGGCAGGACTGAAGACCGACAGGTCACAGGTTCGAATCCGGGGAGAGGCAGATAAGCTCCCTCTATCAGCTCCAGCTCCAGCTCCTCATGCGGGGACATGAGAGAAGCCTCCCACAAGGATGATAAAACATCAAAATCATCTGGGCGTCCTCTGGGCAACGTCTTTGCAGATGGCCAATTCTCTCACAACAGGAGCGACTTGCAGTTTCTCAGGTCGCTCCTGACATGACAAAAACAAAAACAAAAAACCAATAGTTAAGTAATAGAAAACATATAAACAAATATTGCTAAGAAAGCCCAAGACAGAATCACTATAAGTCAGAATCAACTTGAAGGCACACAGGAAAAACAAAGAAGCATTTACTATTATGTGTAGATAAACACCAAGACATGAATAATCACAACTTTGCTCCTCTGCTGAAGACATTAATAATATTGACTTTTGAAGGGTGAGAGATGAAATTAGTTTTGTGTTGTAAATGTCAAGTTTGACACTGTCTATTCCATACAGAGTATTAAAATCTCAGATTGATCAATATTTTAAAAAATCAAATTCACAAGTGTGTGGAAATGTTTGAACATATACGTGATTTCAAACTGTGTGTGAGCATACGATGATAAACACCAATACTAATTCATCTAACTGAGAAAAGTCAACAAGGTAGGCTTAAAAGGAATTTGAGGACTATATCTGTAATAGTAATAGGATCAATAATAAATAATTATTTAACTACATCAAGAAATAACAAATGAGGCAGTCAGAACACTGGATGAAGAAGGGAATATATGCAAATATGACAAATGAATTATTTTCACCTGTTTTCACTACAAAAGATGTCAATCAGATCTTCATGGCAGATATTTTCAGGAAGATAACGTGGGAAGTTAAATAGTGTTCACAAGAAATTGAGTTAAACCTCCCAAAATAAAGAGAAACAATTCACCCAATCGAGATAATATCTGTTTGAGAGGGTTTTTTATGGTCTTAGATGTGAAATTGCAGGTCTTCTAACATAAATATGCACTGTGTCCCTTATAGCAGACTCTGTATCAGAGGACTGGCAGGTGGCCAATGTAACATCAGTTTTTCAAAAAGGGATCCTAGGGGGATCCAGGAAATGACAGGCGAGCAATTTTAGCACCTGTTTCAGTTAAACTGGGAGGACAGGTGTTATGCTAGACAAAACGGTCAAGCCTATAGGGGGCAATCCCTGCTGGAGAAGTATAAATGTGGCTTCTGCAAAGGTAATTCCTGTCCCGTTAATCTTCTAGAGCTCTTTGAGAGTGCCAGTAAGCATGTGGAGAGGAATAATCTGGTTGCCATTGTTTGCATGATCCACACTGTGATAATATCTTTATTAAGCCAACCAAAAAGGCATCAACATTTGTACAAATGGCCAAGACTTCCAGAAACCTTCATCATACAGGAAAGGGGGAGATGTCTGCATGCCATGTGAGAATGGGTCTGGAGACTGTGAAGCTGGGTTAATTGAAAAGTGCACCAAAGAACCCTGTTTTTGCTGGGAGTCGGGAAAATAAAGGTTAAAGCTGGTTCCTCGTTTGTGGAGCTAATTTCCAAAAGGTACCAAATCCATCTGAACAAATTTTTACAGGAATCAGGGAGGAAACATGCTTAGAATATGCATTCTTTTGGTATAAAATGCAACTTTCCAAATCCTACACTGAAGTGACTTGTTGCATGTTGATAGTTTTGATCTGCACATAATACAGGGTTAGTCAAAATGCATAGGCCAATAAGCCATTCAATTGAATGGCTTATTGGCCTATGCATTTTGACTAACCCTGTATTCTACTCCTAGCCAACAATGTACTGCTACCTATAATTCATTTTTCCCCTTTTTGGATTTGGTACATTTTGGAAATAAAGTCCACATATTGAAAATACCACACATACATTTTTTATTTTATGTACATACAAAAAAAGATCTTTAGGTAGCTTTTATACAAGAATGGAAATTATTTTAGAAAATGGATTAGAGTAAGAAACTTGATTTGTAACTAAACTGGATAAGTTTACTTATTTGAGCAATATTTGAACCTCCAGATTCATGTAATATAAAGCACTCTTCTTCCAGTGTAGAGTCCCATTTCTGATCTGTCAAATTTGGTATTTTCCAAGTTATGCAAAAAATAGAGGTAGCCATTCTGGTCATGATGCAGATTTCAAAATCCATTTTGTGACAAAACAGAGTAGGTGATTTTAAAAATTTTAAAAAACTTTGACAAACATAGTAATCATAAAATAAGAAGAGAACTTTTTAAGGAACCTATAAATTATTAAAGAGCCAATTGTTTGTAAACAAAATTACACATTCACATAATTGTAGAAAGTCAATAGGTCAGATCTTTAGAGCAGAAAATAGGAATAACCAATTATCTCAAAAGAAAGGATGTGTTATATATTATGATGATATTAAGTTATTCAGAATGGTTGGAAAGGACCAGGTTTCAAAACAATCATTTCATACTAGAAGAACTGACGTTAAAGTGGTTTCTTTTTATGCACGTGTCAAGTGATGCATATTAAGGCAAATAATTACAAACTTCATGATGTTGGGAATCCAAGCTGGTGATGACTTGACTACAAAACACCACTGCCATATAATGTAGAGATTGTTGCCAATGTGGATGGCTTTAAAATGAGATGGATAAGGCTAGCAATTATAATAGCTGTGGATTAACTGCAATATTGTTTTCTGTTGGAAAACAGAAATGGGAGAGTGCTATTGCACTCCTGCTCCCGTAGGCAACTGATTGAACAGGATGTTGGTTTAGATGGGTGTTTTGGTCTGATCCAGAATGATTTCTCTTAAATTCTTTTGATCCCCTTTATGCATCCTCTAAAATTAACTACAGTTGTGTATATATTCAATAATATATATCAAGTTAAGCAAATTGGTTTCATACAAATACACACATACACAATGTCTAGTTTCTCTCTGTTCTGTTTTCCACTAACCAGCGAATCTGTCTATCTTTAAAGGATGGAGAAGTTTCCTAGTAAGAGCTGGGTTTAATATTTTGAAAAATGGAGATTCCATCAACTTGAATAAGGGAAAAATATGACATACTTGGAAGCTTGCACAGTATTTTGACATCTTTGCACTCACCTCATATGGATAAAATGACTTTGCAATAGCAGTACTAGAATTTTCACACTGGCATTGTCAAACTGAAAATGTCATCACTGAATCTCAGGCAGGAAAATGGATACAGGGTTATTCACAACTGAAGAATCTTGTGAATCTTGTTTCAGGTTGTTTATAATTTGCTTCTTGTTTTTCAGGCAATTCAGCAAGTTGTATCAAATAAGCTATGTTCCTCTTTCTGAAATAATGTAGAACGATAATAAAGTATTACATATCATTTCTTCCTGTTATGCATTTGGATACAGATAACAATTGAAGATTGTTTCTGGAAGGGCTCAAATGTTTTCTTTTCATAGTATCAAATAATACAGAATGAACAGAATGCTTCAGAAATGTCAATGATAAGGGATAAAGGTTTGATTCTTTTTGCTGCTGTAATATTTAAGCATTATAGTGCCAAGAAAATACAAGGATATTTTCCAGTTTCTATTGAATGTTTTTCCGTTGCCTTCAGTACCACATCTCCAGGAGGAACTGCAATGGGCAAACAGACATATGTATATATTAGTCATCAGCTGCAAAGGTATATTAAATGTTGAAGTATCCATCTTGATCTGTCCCATCTGGTAGAATGATTGTATGAGTCAGTGTTTTTTCTGGAGATGTCAACTATGAATAGCTAACCTGCTCATGGATCCAGCTAATACCTATAGAGATATACATATTCTTTGTTGTCCATATGTTCCTTCAGGTTGACTATGGCAAACCCATCATAAGTTTTTATTGGCAAGTTTATTCAGAGGAGGTTTGCCATTGCCTTCTTCTATGGCTGAAAGAATGTGATTTGTTCAAGGCCAGTCATTGTCAGTTTACATGACTGAGTGGATTCAAACGCACATTCCTTATCATCCCATTCAGCATAAACTACTATTTCTCACTGATTCTTACTTGTTAAATCAGTACCCAAGAGCCTGAAAATGCTTTGTGTTCAGATACACAGCATATTTGCACATTCTAATGTACTGTATATTCCAGGGTACTAGATGACTTTTTAGGCATGTAAAACATTATAAAATTTGGGAGGTTGTCTAGTACCCCAGATATAAAATTAAAATAAGAATAAAATTACCAGTAGAGCCTCTTGGTGTGGAGGGCCTTGGTCATGGGCTCCCCTCCTCCTCTGCTGCTTTGGCTCATGGCAGCCTTCCGGGCAGGCTCCCTGTCCTTCCCGTCTTCCTGGCTGCCGCACGGGTCAGGCCGCTCTCCTTCTTTCTGGCCAGGCCTCACGAGAAGCGCTTCTTCTCCCTCAAGACAACATTGTCTCACGGGAGAAGAGGAGCTTCTCGCGAGTCCTAGTCAGGAAGAAGGAGAGCGGCCTGACCAGCGCGGGAGGCCCTTCTGCTCAGGCCACTCTCCTTCTTCCTGGCCAGGCCTCGCGAGACGTGCCTCTTCACCCACGAGACAACTTTGTCTCGCAGGAGAAGAGGCACTTCTCATGAGGCTTGACGGGGCTGGGAGACAGAGATGTCATTGCGGCAGAAAGGAGAGCGGCCTGAGTAGCGCGGGAGACTGGAGGCGGCGCAGGAAGCCGCCCAGAGGCCCAAGGGCAACTGCACACCAGGTGTAGAGGACAGAAACCACCTGGCATAGAGAACAGAAAATGCGGAGTCGTCTTAAATGACGAGTATATCCCCAACTCTCTATTTTGTGTGCTAAAGTTGGGGGATCGTCTTATAGCCCCAGTTGTGTAATACCCCGGAATATACGGTATATTTGAATGGGCATTATGTTAGCACTCTATTAAAACTAGCTGTGCATTAACACTGTGTGTACATGCTACTACAGCTGTATCATAGCTATAGCCTTTTGCTGTATAACCAGACAACTATATATTTTATTTAATCATTTTAAATGTGTTTCACTGATGGAAAAGATTGTAATAATAATCAAATAGTAATTATTATATTGTTCTTATAGTGCTGATACATTTCATTCTGGCTTCAGACTGGCTATGGAACTTATGACTTCATCACTCAGTTTCACCTCAGTTCAGGGACGCAACCCCCCATCCCTGAACTGAGGTGAAACTGTCGTGAGAATAACAAGGAGAAGCTGGTTTCCCACACCCCACACCAGATTTACCATGATCCATAGTGAATTATCATCTTACTTACTGTCCTCAATGTGATGAGGTCCTTAGACAGTTTGGATCACCTTGGTGGATCCCCTGTATTGGACAAATATGTTCCTTTTGATTCTTCTGGAACTATCATGAGCTTTTGATACCACTGATCATACCAAACTAGTGTCTGCTGTCTGTAGTGGACTGGTTAGGAGTGAACAAATTGGAACTTAACCCAGACAGGAAAGAGCTGATACTGGTTAGTTAGGAGACCGATCAGGGAATAGAGATTCAGCCTGTGCTAGATAGGGTCACACTGAAATTCTTTATTACAAACATGCAGTTTGAAAGCAGAGAATATTTGGCAAATTCTATGTTAATATCCTCTAGGATTAAGTCCTTTATCATCGAGAGCCACATCAGCCTTATGGTTGCCATCAAAGTGCTGTTGAATCCATGAACAAAGAATCCGTGGAGACAGATGACCAACTATACATATAATTTTTTTAACATTGTGCTTGGTGCTCTTTACTTTTGATCCATTTTGGGTCCCTAGATGTTAATAAGCAACAACTCCCATCACTTTTGATTACCCATCATGTGAACTAGAAATAACAGAAACTGCAGCCCAACAGCCCTTGTAGTTCTGAGCATAAGGAAAAGTTAAAGGACATTTTAAATTCAGACATCATATTCACAAGCCTTGCGTCTAAATCCAGACCCCACTATCCTGACTAAACAGAAGAAGCTGCAGCCTTCCAGTTGTTACTGTATCACAGGTCCCATCAGCTGTAGCCATGATGTCTAATGAGGAATACAGAAGTTGTAGTCCAGCATCTGGAGGGGCACATAAAATGGCATGGCAAGCTGGATTCAGCCCACAGGCATCGAGTTTGACACAAGCTCTAAAGGTTCTTGGGGATATTGTTAATATCATCTGGCTCAATCAGGTTTTGAAAGGTCCTTGTAGTTGTGCATTACAGCCCCACTGAATTCTGTCATAATACAATTCTCTATGACTTCTTCCACACTATTTTACAAGCTTCCTTGACCCTCAGAAGTGGTTTTTGTTGGGCACATGTAGCTTAATAGGAAGGGACTAAGGATTCCTAGTTGCATGGTGAAGTCTTATTTTTCTTATAGGGATTAAAGTCATTGTTTTATTCTTACATCTGTTATATTCTTTATTTAGAAAACAATGGAAAACTAAATGTTTGATAGCCCTTTTCCTTTTTTAAAGTCCTTTTTATACAGAGATAAAATAATAGAAGCCTAGAGTCAGCACATATTCCCAAAGAACATCTCATCCAGTCCCTTGACAGTAAAGCATGAATTTCATATCTGAAGCATTTCTAACAGACAGCCACCCTGCTTCTGTTTAACAATCTCCAACAAAGGAGAGTCACTTTCTCTGGATGTGTCCTTAGATACATTATTGCCTGGAGTCAAGCACCTGCTTCAAAAAATATTGTAGAGACATCGCTTGGAAAATCATAAGATGAAGTGTGTCGAGCACCTGTACAAATTTTATTGAGATGACGAAAGGGAATGTTTCTGCATTGTTCAGTTGATATCATTCACAGTATTTGTCTTTTTTTTCTCCAGAAACCATAACCAGAAATACTATTCTGCTTCTAATAAAAGACATACAATTCATGTCACTTGGGAAACATTCTTTTATCTATACTGTTCTATTATTCAGAAAAGAACAGCCTAACCCTGTTTTTTCCCCCTTCACAATGAAGTTAATCTTTGTACTGAAGAGATTAGTAAGGTTATGACACTGTTAGTTAAATCTAGCCTTCCCACAGCTCTGACTACAAAAGGTGATCACTTCCAGCATTATTAATTCTTAATACAACCACCCAAGAATTCAGTGCTTGACTTATTAAGGTCGAAGTGTGATTTGAACCCACCTGAGTTTCTATCTCCTTGAGGACTTAAGATCTACTGATAAATAGCAAGGAAAATTTCCCAAGGAACTCTTGTCGTTGACTTGGCTCTGATCACCCTTTTTCTGCTTCAGAGCCAAAACTGCAATTCTTGTTTCTTGTAAATCACATTTAATTTGAGTTGTTTACTTGACCTTTTTCAAGATTTTTTTTTTAGGTGCAACATTCATAAGGGAAAAAAATCTCAGAAAGCACTGTGGGGTACTTGTGAAGTCCAAGAAGGTTTTAGAAGCTTCTTCAAGCACCCCTTAGCCTCTAGTCTCACATTTGTTTAGGACTGAATAGTGCAATGATTCTTAACCTTCCTGATGCTGTGACCCCTTACTACAGCTCCTCATGTTGTGGTGACCCCCAACCATAAAATTATTTCTGCTGCTACTTCATAACTGTAATTTTGCTCCTGTTATGTATTTTCATTCACTGGACCAAATTTGGCACAAATATTTGATATGCCCAAATTTGAATACTGGTGGGCTTGTGAGGGATTGATTTTGTCATTTGGGAGTTGTAGTTGGTGGGATATAAAGTTAAACCGCAATCAAAGAGCATTCTGAACTCCACCAATGATGGAATTGAACCAATCTTGGCACACAGAACTCCCATGACCAACAGAAAATACTGGAATGGTTTGATGGCCATTGACTTTGAGTTTTGGAGTTGTCGTTCACCTACATCCAGAGAGCACTGCGGACTCAGACAGTGATGCATCTGGACCAAATTTGGTATGAATACTCAACATGCCCAAATATAAACACTGATGGAGTTTGGGGAAAATAGACCTTGATATTTGGGAGTTGTCCTTGCTGGGATTTATAGTTCACCTACAATCAAAGACATTCTGAACCCCATCAATGATACAAATGGGCCAAACTTTCCACACAGAATCCCCATGACCAACAGAAAATACTGTATTTTCAGATGGTCTTTGCTGACCCCTCTGACACCACCTCATGACCCGCCCAGGGGTACCGACCCCCAGGTTGAGAAACGCTGGAATAATGCATAAAACAAATGTTGTTGGTTGCTTTGTGGACAATATTACACACAGCATAAATGTATCAAAGCATAGTTCTGAATAAAGTCTCGGGGTCATCGGAGCTGTGATGCCTCCATCTCAGAAATCTTGTCATAAAAGGAGGTAGTTTACATTTAATTCCTCTCTTCATGTGCAATTGAGCCCCAAATCCCCATGACTTCTACAACAAAATAGGCTTCTGTAGAATTTGGGGCCACTGATCTTGAAGCTGTTATATTTCTTCCATCATGTCAGCAGTGAGAGATGCCTTTCATTTAAGAGACATTTATCTGGCTTTATACTCATGTTTCTGCCTTCAATATCCGAAACAACTTTGTATCAGAAGATAGCTATCGAAAAGCATACAAATGAACTGAAGTATCTTTTTAGTGCTTGTAGTTGTGACTGTATTCCTTGTGTCAAGTTTAAATCAAGAGCACATTCAAGTGTTTTGAGAATCCCTGGGAGATGCTTTGTGAGTGAATAGGCAGCCGCAGCATGAATCCTCCTGTATATGGCTGACTTGAGAATGGAGTGGGCAGCATATCCTCTTTCTTATAACCTTCCATCTCATAGGAGTAGCCCTGCAAAACACAAAACTTAGTGAACACAATAAAAATGTATGTTTCCATACAGGTTGCAGCAACATGAACCCCACAAAAAACAGTGATTAGTAGCCACATGGAGAATGCACAGCATTCATTCATTTTGTGGCATGATGAAGGCCTGAGCACCTTTCATTTTTCCTGATATACTAAGAGCTGTTATCAAGTTCTTGATCTTTACAATCCAGGGGCATTTTATGATACTCTAAACTACCAGTTGGGATTTCGACTATCTTTTCTTCTTTATTAGATTCAAAGCTGATGAATCCAAGACATTTTATTTAACATTACAAGTACCGTTGTCTTTGCAGCAACATATATGTTCACAACTGAAGTAGGTGCTGATGTATCAAAAGTAGATGCTACAGATTGCAGGTCTGAATGTTCAAAGTGTTTCTTCTTCATGTACCTCATATTTTTTTGCAGTCACATTGGTCATTGGAACACCTATTGGTAGAATTATGGAATAGAAATATAGCACATCTCACAGGACAGTTATCTTCTAAATTTCTACTCGCCTTATCTCCAAACATATTGATTTCCTGGTTGTATATTTGAATCCATTGAATGGCAAGGGGAATCATCAACAAGTATAAAGTGCCATAGACTCTATTTCAGAGGAAGAAACTGGAAAACCATCTCTGGGTACTGCCTAAGAAAACCCTATGAAATTCATGGGGTTTTCATAAGTCAACAAGTGATTGGGAAGGACATACACACACAAACACACTTATATTTCATTTAGCTACCCTAGCCACCCACATGTTGCTCAAAACACCTAAACTCAATTGTTTTGGCCTTGAAGGCACTTCACATATAAAGTCACACCTCTTCCTTCTCCTCTGCTTATCCTGAGATTTGTCTCCCTGCCTGAAAATCCAGAGAATCACAGTAGTTCCTTGAAACTTCACCAAGCAACCTAAGCTTGGCACACTGAAACAGTACATGCATGCTTACTAAAAATTATGTAGTGATTTGAGCGTTCCATTATGACTTTGATGACCAGGGTTCAAAAGAAAAACTATTGGATGATCTTGGGCAAGTTGCTCTGAGTGGAAGGCAAGGTCAAAAACTCTCTGAACAAATTTTGCAAAGCAAGCTATGTAATAGGGTCAAAATTTGGGTACCCATTTCAACTAATGCCCATTTACACCATGGCTGTCTAGACCAGAACAAAGAGGTTGGCTGTATTTATTCAGCCAATGGCCATGTGCACACACCCTTCAAGAGAGGTAAGGGGTGGAATTAGAGAGGGGGTGCATGATGGCTAAGTGTGCTATTTATTTATTTATTTATTTATTTATTTAGAACATTTGTCCCCCGTCCTTCTCAACTTCCGAGGAGGGATTCAGGATGGCTTCCAAACCGGCAACAATTCAATGCCAAGACAACACCAAACACGTAATAAAATACAGCCATATACATTCAAATAATTATAAATATACATTAAAACAGTCCCCCAGGTTAAAATCATCATCCAAATCAGTCCAAATGCATTTCAATAAAATATTTTCTTCAGTAAGACAGCCTATTCTACAAACCAGGATTTAAGTTTCTTCCGAAAGGTCAGGAGAGAGGGGGCAGATCTATCCTCATTAGGGAGGGAGTTCCACAGCCGAGAGGAAGGCCAAGCATAGAATGCCAGTCTTTGCACCATAAGCTTATTTTTTGCACCAGCCTTTGTAAGAGGACTGCAGGACCTAAGAAAATATTCTCCATAGACTTCCACTATCCCCAGAAGTATTGATGAGCCTGAGAAAACTCACGTGCGTGGTCGATAAGTCCAAATGAGATGCAAGTTCTAAGAAGCACTGCTATGGGGTGCATATTTTTCTCTCTCCCAACCTTTTCCACTTGATTCTGGGCTGCTCATTACCTAATCAGCTGGGTTTTATCCAGTGTCTGGACTCAATAACCCAAACATCCATTGTACTGATTTCTACAATTAGCCAAATTTGTGTGTTCAAATGTGCACCCATTCTTTCAGAGGAGGCAGGTGAATATATACAATTTAATAAAAACAGCAACAAGAACACAAATTTAAATTGGAAGGAACTGAAACATTAACCATAGGTATGGAATTGGCACAATAAATAATTCTTAAGGTCTTTTCAAACCATTTTTTCCAGAGAAACCTATAAACATAATCTCCCTGTATAAGGAAAGAAATCGTGCATATTTCATAGGCTGGAATTATCAAAGTATCTGTCCTGGAAACTATACTATTTAATTTGACCTAATGTTTAGGTCCATATCAATTTACTCAAGAGTCAGGGAGGCTGAGTTCTAAATGTGTTCAGAGTAGGAGAAGCAAAGGAATGAAAGAATGCGTAGAGGAAATTTCATGCAACCCACGGGGCACGTGATTTCCATTCCTCACTTAGAGAGCTCTGAGATATTTTATTACTAGGGACTCAATTTGGCATTGAAATCACATCACTATGGAATTTAGACTTGGCTCAGATTAAACCTATGTGTTCTGGGAAGACCGGACTGTGAGAGAAGATGTCCGTCTCCTATAGCAAAGCCTTTGTTTTTGTGAAATGATGTTGCAGTGGAGTGGAGGAGAGAATAACCCCTTTACAGAAAGATAAAAGTGCTGTATTTCTCTTTTTTACTTCAAAACATAAACTTTAAATAGGAAATACTGTCAAAGATTCATAGAGTTGAAATAGATCACAAGGCCCATCCAGTCCAATGCAGAAAAACAGACTCAAAGCACCCCCAACAAATGCCAGACAACCTGGCAATTATGAGAATAATTCATGTGCAATCTTAACATTCTAGCATTAGAGGACTAGGGTCACATCTACATGTAGAATTAAGGCAGTTTGATGCCACTTTAACTGCCATGGCTTGATGCTATTGAATAATGGGAATTGTAGTTTTACAAGGTCTTTCACCATCTTTACCAACTACAAATCTCATGACTCAATTGCATTGAGCCATGGCCATTGAAACGGTGTCAAATTTAATGCTCTAATGTGGATGCACCCAAGGACAGATATTTGGGGTAGCCATGATCAACTCCTTGCTGCACACCTAGTCCTTCTCTCTATTAAATAAATTGCACAAGACTGCAATTCTCAACATTTTATATATCTAGCAGCACATTGCTAAACAATGACTGACACTCTTTACAAAAACAAAATTGGAACATTGGATCCCCATGTGAGAAAGCACTGGAGGAACAGGGAAAGGAGTAATAAGAACAATCAGTGACACCCGTCATAAACGTCTAATTTCATTCACACTGCTTTCTTCATACATAACCTCAATTGTGTGAAGCCTCTTGTCTTTGTTGTTGTCCTAGTTTCTCATTTTTAGATGTACTTTGATATTTTCCTCTTGGAAAACTATGTGGCTTTTGTTATAGTTGTTACTGACATGAGAATCATGTTATCCTTTCACCAATTTTGTGTGGCATTATCCTGTACATGTCCTGCATGAAAATAAACAGCTTATCCAGGTTGTTTCCATGTTCTATCGCCTTTTTTAAATACACCTTGTTCTAGTCACTGAGTGCAACAACAAACCCACTGTTTAGCTATATGCAATTGCTGTCCTTTTTATGTAAATTGAAAATCTTCAAGTTAAAAGGTGCTGCCAGGAGGTACCTATTATCACAGAAGCACTGCAAAATCCCAACTGTTAGACATGTTGTCAACAAACAACTTTGATTTACTCTCAACATAATTTAGAGGCATTTTCTTAATTGTTGTTCTGACACAACATTGTCTACTGATTATTACCTTCTGCTATAAACACACAAGTGTTTGTACACTGTGCATAATTTTAATGTATTTTGTGATTTCTTCAAGTGATGCTCCCAAAGATTAAATAGTGTAATTGATATATAAAAGCCCTGTATCCATGTGGGATACATTCCTGGGCAAATTGTGGTTACCTAAAACTGTAGACATGATCAGACGCTGTTAAATTACCTGATTCCCAGTCCCAGCATTTCATGGAGTTGATTTGGATGCATCCCTTGGGTGTGATTAAGTAAAACTGTGAATATGGGTCTTGCAGTTATGGGGTATTACTATATATATGTATGTATCTGCCTATCTATCTATCTAGATCAGGGATGCCAAACTCACTTTCACCAATTGCCACATCAGCCTCATTGTTGCCTTCAAAAGGCTGTTGAATTCATGGATAGAGGGTATCAACTATATTTTTATATAGTGGTTGGTGCTGTTTAGTTTTTACCCAATTTGGTTCCCCGAAAGTTATTGAACAACAACTCCCATCACTTTTGATTATCCTCCATGCAGACTGGGGATTAGGGGAATTGTAGCTCAACAGCCCTTGTGACTCTGAGGTTGGGAAAAAGTGAAAGGAAATTTTAAACTCAGACATCATATCAACAAGCTTTATATCTAAATTCAAACCCCGCTATCCTGACTAAACAAAACAAATTGCAGCCTTCCAGATGTTACTGTATCACAACTCCCATCAGCTCTAGTCATTGTGTCTAATAATGAGGAATACAGAAGTTGTAGTCCAGTATCTGGAAGGCCACATAAAGTAACACAGCAAGCCAGATTCTGCCCACAGGCCTTGAGTTTGACATGTGGCATAGATGATAGATAGATAGATAGATAGATAGATAGATAGATAGATAGATAGAGACACACAAACACACTATTCATTATATGAGAGCATCACTAGAAGAAAACATGAAATGAATGAAATGCATAATACACACACACACCAGATATAGGCACAGCAATACGCTGGAACATTTGAACACAAATCTGCAAGGTTCTTGGTTTGAAAAAAAAAACATGGGATGGGTTTATCCATGTTTTGTTTGATGCCTTTAAGAGATAGGGCTCAGTTTGAGCAGATCGCAAAAGACATCATGTTGTGGAAAATGATAGAAGGAGCAGTTGAGCCTTCCTAAATTTTCTCTCCAGAGAACAAGAAAACAGTGTTAGCCCTGTATCGGTTAAGTAGTTAATGTTTCTTTAAAGTAACATGGTTCTCTGTAGTTCCAGGAGATTTTAACATCTAACTTTTCTTTGAAGATGTCATGTGAAGTTTTGTTTTCCATGTTCTAAAATATGTGGTGAGTATTATCGAGATCAAGAGTAAGGCAAAGGTTTTCCAAAATGGGTGCACTAAGAAAATCACTGTGTTATATCCAGTGATGTCTTCGCACCAGCAGAAAAACTTTCGACTTGGGCAAAGGAGCAAGTTCTCTCCAGTCCCACTTGGTGTAGCTCCCCATGCCATCTGAAAAGCTACTCTCTTAAGAACTGGGGGGGGGGGGGGGTCTTCTGGAAAAAATGTTGTCCATGTGTCAGAGAGTTAGAACTGGCAAACATTGTCAAGGGGTGAAAGGATTTTAAGTTTCATAAGAGCAGAACTTTCTGCTAGCACCAGGCACTTACCAAAGGAAGTTTATTCCTACTATTTTCTAGGTGTTTGAATCCACAAAACGTTGTGCAGAAGGTGGCCCTATGTCTCATCCGTTTGTGTCTGACTATTTGTGATGCTCACATCTCCACCACTTTGTGACCCAAGTTGCACTCAGCTAGGCAACTCGTAACTTCCAGCTTCCTATGGGCTCTGTGTTTGTACATCAAAAGTTTCCAGTTCTGTCTTGCCAGTTAATACATTTATTAGATGTCAAGATTGTATTTAAAGATCATATTGCAAATGTAGGACTTTTGATATATGCTATTGTTGAGGAATGGTAAAATATATATTTAAGTGCGTACAAATTCCCAGCGGTTGTCGGACAAACACACTGCTTTCATTCTTTGGAGATTAAAAATATCTCATGTGTGTTCGGGCCTTTGCCGCTTTAATACACTGTTTCTTTTGAAGGATTTCATTTCCCGAGTTGAACTTTCGGAGCTCAGAACACCTTATCACACTTTCACAAGACCTTCTTTTCAGACATTATTTTTTTTGTAAAAACATAAAAAAAAATCCACAGCCTGTCAGGGCTTGTGCCAATTAAATCCAAGCTCTCAGGGGATTTGTTTTTCTTTTGGCGTCAGATTAGATGTTCAAATGAAGTAGTGTTTTGGGGCTGGGAGTGAATGTCTATAGAACTCTTAATGAGGCTAATCCCATGGCAGCACATTCCAAGTAGCTAATGGGCGCAAGTTCATTGCTTACTTTAACATCTCCTGGTCAAAAATGGAATGAATGACTTGTCTGATGGTCAGTCATGAGTGCATTGTGCTTAGTTAGAGTGACTGATCAGCGGTGGACAGCACAAACTGACCACAGAGAGCATTAGACAGATTCACATGCGGATGCTCAGGTAAATAATAACTGTAATAGTAATTGTTGAAGATGTGTATGAGTAAATATTTATTTCTGGAAATTAATTTTAAAGCAAATGTGCAGTCAGTAATGATGTATGTATTGGATGTAACTTTCTTTGGGTTAAACATTACTGGCAAACAACATAACATAAGAATGCAACATGGAATAATGAAAAGCAAATATGAAATGCATAAGAGAACAGCTTAATACAACATTACTCACAGGAATTGCTTGTATCCAGCCTGAAATATTTTATTATGTCAATGTCATTAAGCCATAATGTTTTTTATTCTTACGCCTTCATTCAATAGGGTCTGATGATTTCAAACTAAGTTAGTGTCCATATGCTGTATTTCATTCCAAATGGTCCTTATAACTTATAATCTACTATATGAGTTAACTGCTTGTTTAGCTCATATAGTAGATTATTGTGAAAGCTGAAATTGGAATAATTAATATGCCAGTAGAAATACATTTGAGGATAAAAAGATAAGTACCACAATCTAAAAACAAGGTAGGTTGTACAATGTTACAATTTGGGACTGAATTAAATTATACATCTGAATTTTTAACATGCATTCTTATAGCAACAAAGACTGTGTCAGATTTCTCTGATTTGCCTTTTTCATTCAATTAACATTTAAAGAAACAGTGCAATCAAATTTAATTATTAGTATTTCTATGTCAATACCATTCCCTTTTATTCTTTTGAACTAATGCCCAAAGTACTTACTAATTTCAAATGGAGGCGGTACAAAGGGTTATTTACTTCTCAGTGGATTTTTAAACATATTTCTCTCTCTTTCTTTTTGAAAGTTTCATAGATTTTACATAAGTCACATTTTGAAGTCCTAGGGGGCATCAATCTGTATTAGAAACAAAAACTCGGCTCTGTAAGATCGCTGTTTGAACTAACCAGCCATTTCTTCTTACAACAGCATTTCATATTTTACTTTTAAATTTAGTTTTCCTAGCCCAACAAATAAATTCATCTACATTCCATTTTACAGGCAGTTCTCCAAGAATATCTAATCAGCAAATTCACCACAGACAACTTAAAGTAATTTCCATAAAATCTCATATGTGCACTAAAATGAATTTAGGAGGATCCGTCAGTTTAGATAAGGTAACAGCTTCTGAGTACCTCGAAAATTGTTTAGGCATATATCCAAGGAAATTTAACTAACAAATGTAATTTTGTGTTTATGGAGGGGAAAACAGCTCTAAACATTTCAGCCAACTAAATATTAAACTATATGAGTGAACAGATAATATTCAATAAAACAAGAGGATCTTTACATTTTAAGAATTTTTAAGTGAATAATCATTAGTGTTAATCCTTTCATAGGACTATTCACCCAATGAGAACGAGCAATACATGTTTTTAAGAATCCCAGCTATCACTTATTTGTACTGTAATATAGTAATAGCACAGTATGAGTTAAATTCAGACTAAGAGTACTTAGCCTTTTCTGCCAAAGAGTGCTGGTGCCTCAACAAACTACAAATCCCATTATAGTATTGAGCCATGGTAGTTAAAGTGGTGTCAAACAGCATTAATTCTACAATGTAGATGCACCGTAAGTCACACTTAGTGTGTGATCAATTAGACTTAATCCTAAATAATGTAGATCTTAAGTGATTTTTGTAAAAACCCACTGCGGAAACCAAAATGTTTGTCAACTGCTATTTATTATGTGATATTATTATTATTATTATTATATTTATTATGTCATTTTAAATGCTATCAACTAATACTATGTAATGGTTCCCATGACATATTCTCTATAAATGAGCAATCCTGTGTGTTTCTTCCTTTAGTTTGGAATAAAATCCCACTGAGCTAAAATAAGTATTTTTCATAGTGAATACAATTAATGTTTCTAGGATCTTCAGAGCTTACAGAACTTCACAAAATGTAATACATTATAAGATAGGCCAGTTGGAGGCAAACCTAGATATTAATTAAAGTTTGATAATGTTATTTTCTGGGTGAAGAATACTCAGATATATGACCAAATGCGAAGTATAATATCATGCATTTTTGTTGTTATTGTGCGACTACAAGTCGTTTCTGACCTATGGCATCCCTAAGGCTAACCTATCACGGGGTTTTCTTGGCAGAATTTTTGGAGGGAAGGGAGGTTGCTTTTGTGTACTCTGAGGCTGAGAGAATGTGACTTGCCGAAGGTCACCCAATGGGTTTCCATGGTCAAGTGAGGATTTGAAACATGGTCTCCAGAATCATAGTCCAATACTATGCTGGTTCTCATTACATTTAGTTTGCCATTTTAAATACTTGTTAAATAGTTCTTACAAGATTCCACAAATTCAGAGTTTACTTTTGTGTTAAACAATGCTACAAAGCATACAAATTTCATAGTAGAATTTTGCTGATAATTAATTTTGAAATTATATTTTGACTTGTGATTTGACTTACAGAGAGTCATCTATGTCATGGCTACTTATCTTTGGTTTTCTAGTTACACAAATGAATGAATCAATCAATCCATCCATCAAAATACAGTCTTATAAGTCAGAATCCAGTATGAGCAGTAAAAGGACACGTACACCCTCTACCCCACTCTGGTGGCAAAACCCTTTTTCTAGGCTGACCATTCTTGATGATTCCATTAGATCCATCAGAGTTGCACCACTGGATTCCAGTCAAGAGGGAATGTTAAAATATGTCAGTTCTAAAACAATTTTGTTATCTCCAGAGTTCCGCTAATATTTAAGGAGAAAAGTACATTTGAAAACCCTGTAAAAAATTCATATATAGCCTGAAGTACTTTTATGCACACACAAAAAGTGTTCCTTCAAGTGAAGGAAATGAGCATGGCAGTTAATTTCAAAAACACAGATGTTTCAGGAAATGATGCAAAGTGGTATAAAGCGACAGGAAGAATAAGGGGATGTGTGATTTATAAATAGTATTTAATTTAATTTCTCTAGCAATCTAGTGAATTTTTAAAATATATTGATGGTACAAAACACAATACAATCCTATTTCCCATAAACTATATCCCACTGTGATCAGAATGGGAGCTGCAGTGTTGCAATGGCTGAACTTGTGCCGGCTGAACTGTGGACCTGAAGGCTGGCAGTTTGAATCCACAAGATGGGGTGAGCTCCCATCTGTCAGCCCCTGCTTCCCATGCGGGGACATGAGCGAAGCCTCCCACAGAATAGTAACACACCCAGTCATCCCCTGAGCAACATCTTTGCAGATGGCCAATTCTCTCACACCAGAAGCAACTTGCAGTATATCCTCAATTTGCTTCTGACATAATAAAAAAACTGTGTTCAGAGAGGCTTACACTAGTACATGATTCCTAAATTTTAGCAATTTTAATTGTGATTGTGTTAAATGCATACTGTTTTATTTTTCTTTTCTGTCTCTCACTTAGCAATTTATTTTTCATTCTAGCCACAAGCAGAAAGGACAATAGAAAAAATGCACCTCTAATGGCTAAAGTTGATCTCATTTTTGTGCTCTATGTAATCTGAGAGAGGGAGAGCCTGACTCTAAATTAGCTAATTATAAAGCTAATAATGTTACACCAAATTCTAAAGATGGCATATTCACTATTCACCCCTCACCCATCTCAGCCTGTCTCCATTGTACTTGGAAATCCGTGCCTTTGTTAGCAATCAGTCTGCTCAGAATGGCTGCAGTTTGTCCAACAGTTCTTGGCTTATAGAGATGGAAAGCCAGCTACAATTTTGCTTGAATAATTCTTTAATGTGGAATAAGAGGTAATAACTGTTTTCTGTTTCTCGCACATTAATCTAATGGAGAGTTTACTTTAAATAATTTTATAGTGTTTCAAGAAAGACACACACGCACTATTACAAAGTTCAAAAGGCAATCTAGTTTAAGGTCACTGATACTCAATGCATTTTGCACATTATTATATTTGAGGCGCAATTAGACTTCTATTAAGATGTATGTACCTGCTCTAGTGTGGTGATTCATATGTCACTTCCTCTTTATAATGCCACTGTTAATACTGATGTAAATATTTACTTATTTTATTTATTTTTATTATGCTTTTCTCCTGACATAGGGACTCAGGGCAGCTAACATCAAACTAACAGGGCAGCTAACATTCAAAGATAGCAGTTATTTTTTTATCATTATTATATTTTTATTGGAAATGAATAGAATATAGGGATAGAGGGGAGACAAGCAGGCAGGCAGGTTGTTGCCATTGTTGGTGTTGTTGATAATGATGCGTACCTTAAGTTGTTTCTGTCTTACGGAAACCCCAATTGGCCAATTGAAACATTCACAGCTACCTCCAATGGACAAGAATTCTTTCTCTCACCCTGGACATTCCACAGGTATATAAACCCTATTTTCCTAGTTTCCAACAGACCTCACAACCTCTGAGGATGCCTGCCATAGATACAGGTGAAACATCAGGAGAGAATGCTACTGGAACATGGCCATACAGCCCAAAAAACTTACAGCAACCCTACGGTTTTCTCTCAGGATTTTCTGGGGCTGAGAATATGCAACTTACTCATTGATTTCCATGCCTGAGCAGGGAATCAAACCCTGGTCTCCAGTGTCATAGTCCAACATACAATCCACTACATTCTGTATCTCAGGCTGGATCTATTCTGCCAAGTAATACAGTTAAAACTGCATTATATGGCAGTGTAGACCCTGCCACAATCGGGTAAGGCTTAACTCCAAATGTTAGTCTCAGAATAGTCCTATTCAATAATAATAATAATAATAATAATAATAATAATAACAACAACAACAACTTCATTTGTGGGTTGTTGTAGGGTTTTTTTGGGCTATGTGGCCATGTTCTAGAACATGGCCATATAGCCCAAAAAATACCTACAACAACCCAGTGATTCCGGCCATGAAAGCCTTCGAAAAAACTTTATTTGTATCCCTCCCCATCTCCACAAAAGGACTCAGGGAGGCTTACAATCAATGGGAATTATGTCAGTGTTGACTTATCAATCTGACTGGTTC
This sequence comes from Anolis sagrei, assembly GCF_037176765.1. Taxonomy (NCBI): domain Eukaryota; kingdom Metazoa; phylum Chordata; class Lepidosauria; order Squamata; family Anolidae; genus Anolis; species Anolis sagrei. The sequence goes on along the minus strand of NC_090022.1, from coordinate 222,616,394 downwards.
AACAGCTCTACTTTAGTTTGAACTACTGGTTGTATTTAGGCCCAAGAATTGGACAAAGATAATAAACATCATCTCTAGCAGGTGAATCTTCTTTTCACACATTTTTATTCCATCTTACGGGTTAGAATTGTAATGTCTCATCAAACTCAAGTTTGAAGAAGTTATCAGAATGCATAATACCTACTCTAGATTTTTAAAAGCTGTGTCCAGTATTTTTTTTAAAAAAAAATTGAACCTTTTGAGAAAACATGGTAAAAAAAATCTGGTTGCCAAGCACTAGAATCCTTTCTCTACCTTTACAAAAAAAAAAGTACAGCTGTTCTTGCTCTGCCTTTATCACTCCTCCATATAACTGCACTCCTCATTTTCAGAAGTTTTGAATTGTGTGTGATACCTTATACTTTCCTGCTTCGTGTTAGAAATAATGCATCAGACCTAATTTTGTGAGGCCTTGACTTAAAAATAAAAATCAGAAGTGTGTAGTGATCAATATACAACATGATCAAAAGCAATTTCATAAGAAGTAGAAAAAAGAATAGTATCGCCAAGGATTTCCCCTACCATTTTAAGAAACTTGGTGTATTACCTCTTTCCATTTGTTATATTTTATTGATTTTGTTAATATGAATGCTATAGGTCATCCATCAAACCTGGCAGGAACTCCCAGAAGTGCCGACTAGAAGAGAACATCGTCCCTGAGTTCTGCAGCACCAGGATGTCTTTTGTTAAAATGCTTCATGGTTCTTTAAAAACTAGGATTGAACAGTTAAGTTATGTTGTAGAATTTATTTTATTCATGTTCTACTTTTTTCTTTTTCAGGCTCAGAAGTCATGGATAGAAAGGGCATTTTGCAAAAGGGAGTGTGTTCACATCATACCCAGCACCAAAGACCCCCATAGGTAATGGCATTGGTTTTTGTCAGTGATATTGGGCTGTGCTTAACCTTTTTGCAGCTTCAGCATTTAATATGAAAGGTCTTCTATTCTCCTAAAATCTGATATTAAAATGACAGCTTCATTTCAATTATTTGAATTTACTCTGCATAATGAGTTCAATAATTTCATTTCAAGATGAATCAGTGATATCAAACATATGAAGACTTCTGTATGAGGCAAAGGATGCCCTCCACACTCCTCCTGTACAAGCAAAATCTTATCTGTAGTCTCTGGAACAGATTTGTCAGCAGGAACTGCAGATGGGGAAGGGAATTTATTCCACCAATTTTATCCACTGTTCATTCCACTGGCAGGTAGACACAGCTGGATACAACCCAATATGTTTAGTTTAATATAGCCTTTGAGCACAACATGAGGCAATGTTGAAATTACCTTTTATTACTGTTTTCTATTGAAAAACAAAGGGTTTTTAAAAAAAACTCTCATGGAATTGGAAATACTTTAGAAATCTGTCATCCTGATATAACACAACCAGCTGCTATTATCAGTGAGTTTGGATGTGTCCGCTCACATTTGACCTGCTGGAAGTCACAGCAATATTGTCTTTTCACATCAACTCTAAGAAGACATGAAAAGGCTATAGTGCCGTGATTTCAAGTCAGTTAAATGTGAGCTGACATGCAAAATCTTCTCCTGTTGGCTATTGTGCACCCTGATTGGCTTTGAGTGTATTTCATATGGCTGATTGCTTGTAATAATAACTTACCACCAGGACAAAACAGAACTGTGGAAAACAGACTCATCGTCTGGATCCTAAATTCCAGAGAGTTGCAGGACATGCAGCTTTCTTTAACCCTCATTTCCCAGGATAGGATATTTCAGTAGTGTTTTGTTGCAGAATTCACACAGAATTAGATCTGCAGTACAGGTATTCTGTGGTGTTGTTACCCCAATAGTTCTAAACAGTTTCCCCAAATTTTAAACACAGACCTAAGAAGATGCGGTCTATTAGTAGCCAACCATGCAGCAAGTGCCTCCTAGGTATCTAATATCTAGGAGATATAGACGTAAGATAGTTCTGTTTGACACTACATTCTGGCTTATTCTCAACCTGAAGCACATGGTTATATCATTTCTGGGTTCAATCCTGATTGCCTTTTGTGCTTATTTTGGTCTAAACAAGGCCCAGCCTGCGGGTGAATTTGTGTCTTGGAGCCTGCATTTCTCCACAGGAGTCCCAAAAAAGAAGTCATCTGGTTGTCATTCAATTAAGCCATTTCAGGAGAAATATCCTTCATTGGGAAGACACTGGCATTCTCTTTGGGAATGAGGCATCCTTTAAATCCTAGCCCAAATATGAAACATGCTGGAATTATCACTGGGATCAGAAAATACTTCACAAGTCACAAAACATTTATCATTATTATTGTGTTTTAACCCTGGCATACAAGGGTTAAGCAAGATGTCTGGAAAATGAGTTCTAAAGGCTTCTCTGTTACATTAGCAAGGGCCCACACCTTCATATGTGGCCCATATATTGGATTTATAAATATACCTTAGTTTATAGGTAAAAATAATAATTTAGAGGCTGAAATTATTGCCTACAAGGTTTGGCAAAATCTAGTTTAGGCTTCTATTATGCCTAGAAATTCAAGTGATTGTGCTTAATTTCATAGGTGTTGCTGTGGACGACTAATAGGTCAACATGTGGGGCTCACCCCAAGTATCACCATCATTCAGAATGAGAAAAATGAAGGACGGCTCTCTCGGAATGATGTCCAGTCAGAGAAGTGGTCAATCAGCAAGCACACACAACTCAGCCCCACTGATGCCTTCGGAACCATTGAGTTTCAAGGTGGAGGTCACTCGAATAAAGCCATGGTAATTAAATATATTGTGTCAGAATATAACTTTTCTCCATCATCTTCTGTATATGTGTGTTATTATAGTTTTCTGGGATGAATGTATGGACAATGAAGCCAGGGGAAAACTAAATGCATAAAAAACTGACAGTGACAATTACACTATTAACAATAGTTATTCACAATACTCTTCCTGCAATTTTGTTAATGGTTAGAGCAACAATCCATGCTGTAGATGAAGTGGGAAACCTCATGGTACATGGTAATAAATGCATTAGTATTTGACACATTTTCCAAAAACTCTTATTTTATTTACAACTATCATGGTTATTCCACAGAACACTATTCAATATGATGTCTTACATGGGCAATGTTGATAATTCTTGAATCCAAGGAGCTTAACCTGCAATAGCTAATGTGGAAAACAACAGGTGTAGCAAGAAAAATATGAGAAATAAATTTATTTATTTAATTATTTACTGCATTTATATACCGTCCCTCTCAGCCCGCAGGCAACTCGGGATGGTTTACAGTTGGCACCAAGACCATAAAATACATAAAGGTTGTGCGTCGTATGCAAATGACTGCAGGCTAAATATCCACAAATTCCATGTAGGTCAAGAAAAGGTTCTAGCCTGAATTGCCTGAGAGCCATTGACAGTAGTGTCAACAGTACTGAGATAAGTTGGCTAGTGGTCTGACTTGATATTAGAGAACTTCCTCAATCCAGTGCATTGTTTCCAGAAACATTGGTTCGTTTTTGGCCTCTCCACTCTTTTCCCAAATCAGGAGCCCTTTGGGGGGCACTTGCCCCATGGGAGAGCTGTAGAAAATGGAGGGATTGCCTTTAGCAATTACAGAAGCCTGGTGACATTGTTGGATGCTTTCTCAATGTACTTCATAGTTGGTTGAAGTGATAATGAGAGCAATTGTAGATGGGAAGATGGGATTGGTTATCATAATACCTGGGTATGAGGTAAGTTATACTATGTATATTTTAGAATAAAGGGACAACAGAAATCTGCATAGTTAGTATTTTTGGCAGCATTGCATTGTTTCTGCCTTCTGATCTGTTCACCTCAAATGAGCCATTCACCCTGTTTCCAATATTTTCTAAAATTGTAAGGCAAGTGCTAATAGCGCAGAAGGGAATCTGCTCCATTTTACATTTAGCTCCATGTTCATGCCCTTGCTAAATATTAGAGTGTATTGCTCATTGTAAATGAACCTTTTCTTCAATCAGTTTGAGCCTGGTGCCAGGAAATAATGTGGCCAAAGAGAGTGAGATACAGATATTACTGCAAAAATGAAACTCACTGCAGATAAAAATCCTCTAATATGTTTTGTTCATTTCATGAGAGTTGACTAGGCAGATCAACCCCCACTGCTTTCCACAGGCAAAAGGAGGGAAATGTAACAAAACTCTTTATTGAATATATGTTCTTTAATATAAAACAACCAAGTTCTTTCTGCAATGCAGTGTTTTGTATTTATTAAAGGAGAAGGAAAGACTTCAGCCTGTCAAGCATCCAAGAAAAAAAAACCATGCTCTATTAGATACTGATGTAACTTTGAAAATGAATGTGGTTTTCCATGTGTGATTTCTGAGACTTTCTGCTTATCATAGAAAAAGTAATTTATTCTTGCCACAGAAAGATACACTGTTTTGAGAAGATTGAATTATATTTTTTATCAGCACAACCAGTTTGCTTATTCAACAAAATGCATACATGAACTGATACAATTTAATTGTCTGATTCCAAAATACAATGCATCAGTCCTTTTTCAATGAAGCATATTTCTGCTGCAGGGAACCCTTCTACAGAGCCAAAAAAGTCGATTTAGTGTTGACAGTAAAATGCCACACTTCCTCAAGCCTAGTGACCCTTTCCCTTTTGTTATGTTTGGCCCAGTTTAAGGCTCTCCAGCACATTGCTTTCCCTGAACACGGTATATGTCAGCAAACATCATACCTTTTACCTAGCTACCTTAGCCCAGCAAGTCAACTGTGTTCTTTACATCCTTTCTAACTTCCTCTCAGACACATTCTAACAAAATATGCCAACTTTTGAGGGGTGGGGGAATATAACTGGAAATAAACATGTCATCCCTTGTCATTCATGAATAGTAGTTCAAGTTTAAGTTCAAGTTCACTTTATTACAGTCAATGACCAGCTCGGGAGAAGAGGGACACAGTGCTTCATGAATAGTAGAAACAGATGGACTTGGGCTGTGTTGCTGGGAATAGCATCAACAGCAGGTGAAAGTTGTGTCATAGATAGTAGAACTGAAGCTATATAATATAATTATAATTCCATGATTCCACTTTGTCAGATTCCATCCCTCAGAACCCTGGAGTTTGCTATTTGTTGTTTTTGTGTGTGTTCATGACCTTTCTGACCCTTTCATGAGTTTTTCTTGACAAAATTTATTTAGAAGGGGTTTGCCTTTGCCGTTCTTTGAGGCTAGGAGCATGTAACGTGCCCAAAGTCACCCAGTAGTTTCAGTGTCTGAGTAGAGAATTGAAGCTACTATGTCACACTGTTTCTCTATTTGCAGTTTATGGATTGATATTTAGGATTCTCCACTAATGCCTCACAAAAGTACAAACTGTGGGATTCCTAAGCATGTGAAGTAACTCTTGACTTTTTTTATTGAGGAAGGCCATACCTTTTAGACTTATAGATCATGTAAAATGCAAATACCTGCACATCCCTGTGTATAATATTGTGTATAACTAGCTCTCCATAACCTTTAACCATTTCTGATCTTGCAAACATTTGGTTGGAGATGTAAGTAAATAGGAAACAGATTGTCACTGAATCCAGAATTAAACTGAACATAAAATACTGCAGAGTGAATATATCTATAGCACGATTGTAATAAGGATGTCAGTAGCTTACAACACTGTGAATGTAAACTAAGTTTCTTCTCAAAAGTAGTGACAATTAACTTCATAAATTTTCTTCCCATTGTAAAAACATGTTTGAAAACCAGGCATGTAGTTGTTTTCCATTTGAAAAATGACTTGTGGTTGTTTCCACAGAAAATAAAATCTGCATTAAATAATTTGACACAGAAATATTAATTCCTGCTGAAAAATAAACAGTTTTCTGTGCAGAAAATTGAGTTTTCTGTGCCAATTAACCATGTGCAAATTTTATGCAGTACAAATCTGAAATTATAGCATTTTCTGAAAACGAGTTTATACTTCTGTGTTGAAATACTATTTTCCACCCAGATAATGTTATTTTCTGCACATAACATTCTGTTTCCTGCATGTTGTTTAATTATTAGAGGCACTTTTCTTCCATACACAGAGCAAACAAGGACAACTTGGTTCATAAGACAAAATTACAAAATTCACAGTTGAGTATTCACTTCATTATGTTAAAACAAAACATCCCAATTAGTTTGCAATGTGCAAGATTCTGAATTCCTCATAATTAGAATCTTTGTTAAAAGGAGGGTTGGAGAAAAAACGGAGAACAAAAAAGTAATAAATATTTGGCTTATGCAATCACGGTAAACTGAGATCTGTTTTGGGGTCCTGACTTTGGTGGGAGTCCCAATCCATTTTTCAGGAGCCTACCAAATTCGGGAGGAGAGTTGAAAGATTCATTTTCTATCTGGCCCATTATGGGGAGACTTTCCAAGTTCCCCTTCCCTTCATTTTAGGCATTGTTTGTCCTTATATCCTTCATTAAGACCTGGATTAAAAGCATCAAAGTTAAGATATCACTCTTTCTGTGATCCTTTCCCTTTTGTCTGTAGAGGAGACTGGGTTTAATGCTCAGTTAAAGCTGTCTCTACTCTAGAGGAGACAGTCACTGCAGGTGCGTGTAGTGTTCTCTCCACACAGCTTTCCAAGGCATTTTAAGGAGGCTTCCCCACTTCCTAGGGAAGGAAGGGTGATCAATCTCGATCTATCCTACCCTGAGTTTCCTTTTAAAAGCCCTCCCCTTTCTCTTGATTTGCAGGCCCTGAAGTGGTGCCTCCCCCCCCCCCCTTTGCACTTTTCCTTCTAGTGGTTTCCTTCCTCCCGCACTCTACTTGTAACCGAAGGCAGCTGGTTTTCAACAGCCACTGTTCTATTGCAGCCAAAAAGACATGAAGGCTGAGCCTTTGCCATTATGGCCATCCAAACAAGCTGGACCAGCCGAATTAGCTGAAAGGAACCAGCCAAATTGAATCTGTGCACAAGCCTAATAAATATCATACCAATGATATAGTCATAAAGTCTATAGTTAGATTATATTGCAAAATTAACATACCTGGAATGTATCTTGCCAGTTTTAAGCATCTGCCCACTTCTATCTGGGGACAAAAATCAGGGCATCTTTTTACAACTGTAAAATGTTAAAGTAACTTAGAACTGCATATTTTGAAAACTGGCTGCTTGAAAAAGTCTGCTGTTCTGTATGTTTAAGCTGTGGACCTTCTCTGTGCTCTATTTAATTGTAGTCCTATATCAATGACATTCTTCACCACACTGCTGTGATAGCTTTACTTGAGAGCATCATAAATATATTTTATATACATTAATAAATTGAACGCATAATAAACACACTGTATTTTCCTATACAGTAGTTTTATCACCACACTACAACTTTCTGCTCAGATTTTCTTGGCATTAAAACAATGCTTGTGATGCTTTGTTAATTGATTAAAGTAATGAGCCCCTTTAATGTCCATAAATATGTTGACTTAAACAAGAATTTGATGTCAACTACTTATAAGGTAAATATTGAACTAGAAAGGTAACTGGGATTTGCCCAAGTACTGTATTACCACTCTCAAAAGTCTTTCTTTCAATTCCAAAATTATAAAATTATACTTGAGCTTTAAAAATCCAAATTCCTCAAAGTCAAAAGTTTGTCATGAAATACTACAATAATAAGAAACATGGTTTTCTTACATGTCAAAACTATACAGCAACCCTTTGATTCTAATGAAATTTATTCAACTTGATAATTCTATGCCAGCGTCTCCAACTACCTATCGCTTTTAATTGAAGTCCTGCAGACATTAAGAAGGAGCCAGCATGGTGTTGTGGTTTCTGCACTGGGCTGTGACTCTGGAGACTAGGGATTGAATCCCTCCTTGGCCACAAAACCCCCTGGGTGACCTTGGGAAAAGCCACACTTTTCAGCTTCAAAGGATGGCAAACAGCAATCTGTTTCTGAATCAATTTTGCCAAGAAAATCTTCAGATAGCTTTAGGATTGCCATAGGTCATAAACAACCTACATATCAAAGCATTTCTATAAAATACACATTGATCAAACAGGACAGAGACCAAAACACAGGACATGAGTGTACAATTCATGAATGACTGCAGTTTAACAGCACTTTAACTGCTATAGCTCAAAGCTATGGAATCATGTGAGTTGTAATTTTACATGGTATTCACTATTTAGAGTACTGGTACTTCACCAAACTACACTAAGGTCCCTTCCAGACAGGCTCTATATCCCAGGATCTGATCCCAGGTTTTCTGTTTATCCCAGATTATCTGCCAGTGCAGACTCATATAATCCAGTTTCAAGCAAAAAACCTGGCATCAAATACTGAGATATAGGACCTTTCTGGAAGGGCCCTTCAATTCCATTGCATTGAGCCATAGCAGTTAAAATGGTATCAAATGGTATTAATTCTGCAGTATAGATGCATCTGAATTGAAACAAGGCAACTCCCTAAACCAGTATTTGAATTTTCCTGTTTTAACAAAATTTGGCTAAGACTTGCCATAGTTTGGATTTGGATATATTCCTAGGGAGGGAGTTCCATAGCCGAGGAGCCACCACTGAGAAGGCCATGTCCCAGGGCCTTTTCAGTGATGGCTCCTCAGCTATGGAACTCCCTCCCTAGGGATATTAGATTGCCCCCCTCCCTACTGACATTCCAAAAAAATTAAAAACCTGGCTTTTTGAACAAGCCTTGGAAAACACAGTGTAATGGGTGAATATGAATGAATATGGAACCCAGGAAACAATGAGCATGGAACAGCTTGACAATGTATTTGGAAGATGAGCTAATAGGAAGTTACTGGTGTTTTGTGCTTTTAATGTTTTACAGCGTTTTTATAATGTGTGTTAATCGTTTTAAATTTTGTTTTAATTTTGTTTATTTTTTTTCGGGCCATATAGCCCAAAAAAACCTACAAGAACCCAATTTTGTTTATGTTCATTGTGAAATCTAATTGTCCCAGTGTAAATCGCCTTGAGTCACCTTCAGGCTGAGAAAGGCAACATAGAAATGCAATCAATAAATAAATAAATATTGAAAACCAGAACAAAGTCTTCTTATCTTCTCCACAGAAATGAGCAAGAGGGTAGGGGTAGGAAATGAATGCAAGGCTCAATTATAACACTTCATAAAATGGTACTTTATTTTATATTTGTATTCATATGCAACCAATGACTTGCTTAAGGCAACTCATCACAACAAGATACCGATTCCATAGCCTTGCAATTTTTCGAGAGTTCAACACCAGTTTGCTGTGTGGGTGCCATTTTAAAATGAGTGATTCAAATTTTGCTGACAGTTGAGTTAGTTTTGAAGTTCTTTGGTTGCCATATTATGTAACAATTTCATAGAAAATCAGATTGTAAAAGCATCCTACTCTCTTTAAATCAACATTTCTATTTTAATTTGTTCACTTTCCTCTGCTGGCAGACTATATATTTGCTGATGTGTCGTTCATACTAATATATCTGAGCTGTAGTTCTATATTAGCTTCTGAACAAGATCTGTTGTACAAAAATTTAGTAAAGTTAGAAAACATAATTTTAGGTAAGGCTGTTGACAGCAAAAATACAAGCAAAAATGCACCAATGTTGCTAAGAGTTAGAGAAGATGGGAATAATTTTTATTACCCTTTTCTTCACTTTTTCTTCCATTTGTTTTGAACTACCATGTTCTTCCTGTAGTATGTGCGTGTGTCTTTTGACACAAAACCTGATCTTCTTCTACACTTGATGACCAAGGAATGGCAGCTTGAACTTCCCAAACTCCTCATCTCTGTGCATGGAGGGCTCCAGAATTTTGAACTTCAGCCAAAACTCAAGCAAGTCTTTGGGAAAGGCCTCATTAAAGCAGCCATGACAACAGGAGCGTGGATATTCACTGGAGGAGTAAACACAGGTAACAGCAGTCTGGCGGGAGATATTCTTGCAGTATTTGTATAGATGTTTACAAGATCCGTGATAGAACTTGCATTCAAGGAAATCAGTGACATTATAGCTGCATATTATATTTCTGTCCTGACCTTTCAGTCTAAATGTTTTATTAAGCTTTTCATTTGATATGCATAATTTTATAAAAAGCTAACCACAGCAGGTAAAGGTAGTGGTAACCTTTTGAAAGGTTTGTGTTTGCATTGGGGGGGAAAGCTCCTAGTAGCAATATTGATAGAATGGAGAGGTGTTAAACTGCTTGTCATTGTTCGAATTCTGTTCAGTCTTACCACCATGCCTATCTGAATATTTAAAAATGTGCATGTTGAATGCAAAAATGCATTGAACAATGTGTAATTTTACTCAGAAGAAAGTGGCATCAATGACATAGTCTCCAATCTCAGTACAAAGGTTTATACTCTCAGTACAGAACTGATACACATCTGATTTGTTTGATTATTCTCTGGTTGGAGCTATAGAGAGTTGCTGGAAAGAGCAGGAAGCTGTGAATATGAGGTTGGTTTAATGCAGCCCTAGGTGATTGTAGAATATACAGAGGGACTAATTAAAAAGTCTGCAAGCACAACCTGCTTAAATACGTTCTTCTACACAATCAGAAGTGAACAACTACTGGGGTTTATGAACTCACATAACTCCCCTGCCTAGAGCAGAGCTTTCCAAACTGTGTGTCATGACACATTAATGTGTCAACTCAAGTGTGTAGGTGCATCATGTGGATGTAAGGAGAAACCTGTGAGTCTATATGAAATAAGCAATCAATCATATTTTTTAAAAAATGAAAGGTTTTCATGAGATATGTTTTGTTCCCATACATTTCATTATTACAGTGTGTGTGTGTATCTCTTACAAGGGGTTGCTAGTAAAACTCAATTACTGTGTCGCAAAATGATGCATATCTAAAAGGGTGAGTCAACAACATTAATGTTCAGAAAGCTTTGCCTTAAAGGATAGAAGTCCCCTTGTTGCACTGTCACAACAGGAAAACTGGGATACACTGATCCCAAATGCCCTGCAACACTCAAAAAGGGGCATTTTTACAACAGGAAATAATCCAGAAGTCACATCTTATTCTTTTAAAAAGAAAACCATGCCACAGATGTTGTCTCTATGGGCAAAAGTAGGCTTGAATAAGGATATACTTTGGATTCAGATACAAAACAGAATTTAATTATTCATTTTTGGGAGGTATGTAAATTAAAGCAGCATTGACTGAATTAGGATCACCAGGTGAAATCCAGGATTGAGGTCATTGTCCCTTTAATTGTTGTGTAAAAGAGGAAACTGCAACAGGTATTGTATATTTGACATCTTAGGCACTACCATGTCCTTGGATGTCTTTTTTTTCCATCCAGGAGTCATTCGTCATGTTGGGGATGCACTGAAAGACCATGCCTCAAAGTCTAGAGGGAAGATCTGCACTATTGGAATAGCTCCCTGGGGAATTGTAGAAAACCAAGAGGATCTGGTTGGAAAAGATGTAAGTCTCTGGCTTATCTACAACATATTGTTTTGTCAATATTTTCTTGGTGTTGATCTTTTCAGGAATAATAGGCAAGATTAAAACAGATTATAATATGCAGAGCAATACAGAACAGTGACTTTGGCTTTGTGAAAATTATGAAATGCAAGGAAATTAAGAATAACAACATTTAAGGATAGCTTCACAGCATATAATCTAATTATTGTCTTTCCTCATACCTCTGCCCTGCACATTTCCTATCTATGTGTGACACTATTATTTTGCATTTTCTTGAAACACAACATATTGGACACATCTCATGTCACCTTGTAGAATTCCTTACTCATGTCAGCAACAGCACTGTCAATGGCTGTAAACCAAGAGCAGGAAACTTTGTGAGATGGTGTCATCACAACACAAGCTCAGTTTTATGAAAAGGAGTAGAAGTGATCTCAACAGTAACATTAATTTTTCCTGGCAGCCTTTTGTAATGAGTCACTTGTACTTCCTTGGTGACAAAGACTGAGCTGGTGCATTTTACATTTGTAACAACTATATTGTGAAGTTTGCATAAAGGTTTTTTATTGCTTTTAAAACTATTCCTAGAAAACACACCCACATATTACTTTGTGGTGAGAAATTTCAAGGAATTAACCATGTTACTTCAGAGCCAGTGTGGCATAGAAGCTTGAGCAATATACTATAGAGAACAGCATTCAAATACCACTTGGACATGAAAATCCACTAGGTGACCTTGGGCAAATCAAACTCTTAGCCTCAGAAAATCACATGTTTGGGTTGCCATAAGTTAGACATGACCTGAAGGTGCACAATAGTAGCAGCAGCAACAGTTGATTATACCAAATCAAAATGCAAGTCCTGTGCCACCTTAGATCATTTTAGGGTGGCATAAAAACAGTTTATGGAACTTAGGTCTTTAAAATTTTCTCCTAGGTCTCATTTGTTTTCAGTATTTAAATATAATATTTTTGCAAATGTTCAATAGATTTAATTCTGCATTTGGTAAATTTTCTGCTATTTGCAAAATAGGAAACAAGAAGAGACATTATGTTATGCAGTGGTTCCCAACCTTTGGGTCTCTAGGTGTTTTGGATGTTAGCTCCCACAGTTCCTAATAGCTGGTAAACTGGCTGGGATTTCTGGGAGTTGAAGTCCAAAACACCTTGCAGCCCAAAGGTTGGGACCTCTGTGTTATAGTAACAAATAAATTAATTCAGTTGAAAAGCAGTGACCAAGCATACAGTGAAAGAAGTGCCTGTGCAAAAATGAATTTTTTGGATTAAAACAAAGTACAGTAAAAGACTTCTCAAATTCAGATCACTCTTGTAACACCATAAGTGGGCTCTGAGTGTCTAGTTAAGTTACCATCAAAACAGAAAAACTGTCAAAACATTCCCTTTGTGTGCAGAATGTATTTTTGTTACATATTTATCTTGTCCTTCCTTCACCTATCTCTGGGCAGTATGCATAATTTCTCTCCTTTATTCTCAGAGTGGCCCTTTGAGGTAGGTTAAGATGAGGTGGTGAATGACCAAAGATAACCAAGTGAAATGCATAGTTGACTAGGAATCTCTCATTGCTTTCAGCCCAAAGGACTCACCAATGCCTCACAATGGCAATTCCAGAGATGAGACTCCTGCTCTGTTTCTGCCTGTATCTATTTATGTTCTACAGTGTAACTGATTAGTTCTACATCTGTGTTCAGCAACAATAATTTTGCAGTCATTTGCTTTTGGGTGACTTTCAAAGTCTTAAGAATTCTTGTGGACACTTAGAAAGAATGTTGACAAATCTCCAGAAACTGTCACACTTCAGGAAAGGGAAGCTAAGGGACCCTACTATAGCTTGTGAGTGGGTCGTTGCTGTTATTATGGTAACTCTATGACTGAGAGATCTGCAAGGTCATCAACTATCCTGCTCATCCATGCATCTGGGGAAGTAGGTAGTATATGAAAGTTTATGCTACAAACTTCATCTGTAGTCTCTAAAGTGCCATAAGATCTTGTTGTACATTGCTTTCTTTGAATTCTCCACTTTAAATGCAATCTTCCTTTTTTTTCTACTGCCTTCTACTTTTTCCAACCTTATTGTTCTTTCCAGTGAGTCTCACAATATGTATGGAAATATTAAATATTGAAGTATGGAAATTTCTGTTTAGTCAGCTTCTAGTAAGACTTCAGGCTTCATTTCCTGCATTTCCTTAGTTCATCTAATGTTCAGACTATGGTTTTTTTTCTATATGTGGCACAGAACTAAGTGCAAGCATTCAAAACAGGTGTGAGTGTTATGCCTGCTATGGATACATTTCTAAAACTGACGGAAGATATTTAAGTACCTCTTATCTGGAATTCCAAAAACCAAAGTACACTGAAGCCTGAAATAGTGACACCTTTGCTTTGCAATTGTTCAATACACACAAATTTTGTTCCATGTACAAATTTTATTCAAAATAGTGGGCCTAGAATTATCACCAGGCTCTGTGTTATAAGGTGTATAGGAAAGATAAACAAATTACAAGTTTAAATTTGGGTACTGCTTCCATGGTATCTCATTACGTATATACAAATATTTCATTTTTTTTTAAATCTGAAATACAGATCAGTCCAGATCATCCCAGATAAGGGATGATCCAGATCATCCCAGATAAGGAATATTCAACCAGTACTACTCTATCAAGTTATAAAATACTTTAAGATTAACAATGAAGGTGCAATAAAAACATGCTGATGAAAGGGAAGAGAGACTGGATTGTTGTAGGTTTTTCGGGCTGTATGGCCATGTTCTAGAAGTATTCTCTCCTGATGTTTTGCCTGCATCTATGGCAGCCATCCTCAGAGATTGTTAGTTCTGACCTCACTACTTCTGAGGATGCCTGCCATAGATGCAGGCAAAACGTCAGGAGAGAATACTTCTAGAACATGGCCATACAGCCTGAAAAACCTACAACAACCCAGTGATTCCGGCCATGAAAGCCTTCGATAACACATGGAAGAGAGTGCTATCTGAAGCAAAGTTTCATAGACCCCTCCAATAGGAAAGGGTTTATAAATAAATACAATACAGAATAGGTAATTATTTATTTTAAATTAATTGAATTATGTTATTTATTATCCATCTTGCATCACACAAGCCCAGCTGTAATAAAAATGTAATAAACAGGTGTGCAGATAGCTTTCTCCCCTGCTCCAGCTTCACCCAATTGGAAGTATATTTGTACTCTAAGAGACACAGAAATTTAGTACAATACTTACTTACTATTCGATCTCCACTTGTCAGCTTCCCCATTCTTGCTTTTTCACCAATGACCTTTCTTTAACTTCCTAAACCGAGTTTTCCTAGATAGCCTTCTGAAGGTAGAGAACCTTGTGCTTTTTATTTAGGGGTGTGATTGCCCAGATTTCCATTTTCAGCTAGTTATGAAGAAATGTAAAATTTTTACATTAAAAAAATCAAATATCAAATAACACATAAAGAACTGTTAAGGCTGTTTTGTACAACAGATTGATATTTTGTAAAACTGTACAAAATATTTGTGTGTATGCATATATATAAAATGGCTGGGGTGGTAGTGTTGCTGTGGTACTCACTGTCAGATCATAAACCACTTTTTAAATAAGTACTCTGTATATATTGACCTCATGCATAGAGGTCAGGTCTTGAGGCCATATTTATGAATTTTGGTATGACCTGTGTATAAGTTGGGGGTCATGTCATGGAGAGGAGAAAGTGTTAGTGAAATGTCCATGTGCAATGTGGATTTAGTGAGAGGTAGTGACCTATAGATATGGTGGTACCAGCTCTCTTTTAATCATAGGGTCATTTAGCCTTTACTTTTTAGAACCATGAAGAACAATGTTCTAACATGTTTACATTCTGAGACCCATATCTAATTGACTCCCTGTCATACAGGCACACATATGTGTTAAGCTGTATGTTATATCTCACTAACTAAGGCTTGATCCACACAGCTGAATAAAATCCCACATTTTCTGCTTTGAACTGGAATGTATGGCAGTGTGGACTCAGATAACCCAGTTCAAAGCAGATATTGTGGGATTTTCTGCCTTGATACTCTGCCTTGATATTCTGGGTTATATGGCAGTGTGGAATGTCCCATAGACTGTGCTGGAAGCATGTATCCTTAAAAATTAAAATCAGTACTGAACCTCCAGACACAATGTTTAAAATGTATTTGACATTGTAACAGTCATGTCTGTATAATGAACTATAACTCCTTTCTTCTGTGGTTTTCTTGTCTGAGGATAATAATTGGAAGGAACATTACCTTTCAGTTAGAAAGTGAAACTGACATGTAGGTTTTCAATACAGTATAGAAAATGACTAGATCTGCCAGCAGCTAAATTTGTCTTGTAAACAAGGACCACAACAACCTTCTCATTCAATCTCATACTGTTCCTGGAAATAAAGTACCTGACAGTTGCCTGTTTCTGGGTGCTTCAATAAGTGTGAGAAACCAATGTCAGAAATGAATCTTGCCACAACTTTATTAACTACAGGAATCTGCAAACAACGTGGACATGCAGGCACAGATTGGATTTGTCAACCTATGTAAGCCAGGTCTTCCAACTGGTTGACTTCTAGACTCGGAACCTCATTATAGGACTCTGCAGTTCAGCGTAGACCAGTGGTTCTCAACCTGTGGGTTCTCAGGTGTTTTGGCCTACAACTCCCAGAAATCCCAGCCAGTTTACCAGCTGTTAGGATCTCTGGAGTTGAAGGCCAAAACATCTGGGGACTCACAGGTTAAGAACCACTGTCCTAGACTGATCTCTTGGAGGGATCACAAGGTGTTTTAGCACTCTTTACTGAGGAAGTGATCTTGAGACAAAAACCACCTCACATCTTCCAAGGCAATCACCAATGATAAGGAAAAGAGTGGATTCTTTCACATTGCAGACAACTAATTGGCACTAAGTCATCTCACCACAGATTCACATAATGGAATTCAGTACACATATCCAACAGCTAGACATGGAAAACAGTGAAGAAACCAGCAGCTACTATGAATTTTCCCATATAAAATAATTCTTTATTAATATTTACATTTTGCTAACATAATAGAGAATGAACTTACTTTTGCTACATCCAGTCTTGTTTCTGCAGTACTGGCCAGTACTGCCATTACAGAGTTTTTGCAAGTTGTCTGCTTATTATTTTCAAAGTTGATTATTCTCTTTTTCTGGCAAATGTTTAAGTCTTTTTGTTCTGCCCTGTATGATGGCATATTTCAAGAAAAACAGAAGAATGTGAAAGTTTTGTTTTATCTATAAAGGACAAACAAATGCTCAGCAAGTGCTGACATCTAAAGAACAAAGAAAGATGGTTCAGCGTTATGGAATTTTTGCCAAGCGATTATATTTGCAAACAAGTGCTTTTTAAATAGATATATGTTCTTTTGATTTAACACAAAAACAAAGTTCCATTTTTTTAAAGTTGTTTTCTACTGACTGCTTTCATCAATTCTTAAAAGGATGTCCAAATTAGTAATGCAAAAAGGATGTTGCTGTTCCTTGTATTGCTACATTCATACTGTCTTAAAAAGAGCAACTTTTGGATGAAATATAAGAAAATCTATTTTGCAAAGTTTTTGTAACCACCCCCCATCTGTATTATAGTCTTGTCATAAACAGTATCCAACATCAATAAGCAATCAGAGCACCCTTCCCAAAACTTAACAGCCCCTGAGAGGTGATTTTTGATGAAGCACAAAGGTCTATAGAATATCTCCATACACCTGATTCAAAGAAATACATACATGCACATAATCCATACTTACACATGTATGCGAATAATAGAATGCTTTCCCTGGCATGCTAAAAAAAAGTCCAAAATAAAACTAGATGGGGCAGAGTAAACAGCTCTAACTTTTTCAACCAAAATGGGACTCCTAAAGAGGAAATGATGCATATTCTGTTGCTATTCCTTTATTTATTTATTTATTTATTTATTTATTTACTTCGCTTATATACCGCAGTTCTCAACCCAGGGGCGACTCACTGCGGTGTACAACATAGCAAAAAACAAGGTGCAAAATATAAGACACAGTATAAAATAATCCAAAATTCAACATTATCAAAAAACATAATCAATCAATACTTTTCTGCTCGACTAAATTGGCACACCAGGAGTAAGATTAATGGGGAGTAAAGTATGTAACCTAGTGAGTGGGGGAGATTTAAATAGAAAGGCCTCCAAATGTTGAGGGGTTTTTTACCAATGCTAAAAATGCATTTAGAATGCATAGTGTACTATTATAAACATAATTCTGTGCTCATTTACTGATTTCCAAACAAATATATATACATATACAAACATACATACATATATATATGTAGTGAAGGAGTTAATATAAATATTCTTCCCTTTGAAATGCGAAAAAAGGAAACTGGAATTTGACTTACAGATTTATTTGTATTTGAAACTTCCCAGTAGTACTTGGATTTAGCAAGTAAGAACAATTTTGACACCTTGCTATCAGCTTATTATCTCTAGTCTTTTATTAGCTATTCCACACTGTTTTTCCCTATGGTGGCATTCTTTACTTTTCTCTCTTATGCAGGTGGTCCGGCCGTACCAAACCATGTCCAACCCAATGAGTAAACTGACAGTACTCAACAGCATGCATTCTCATTTTATCTTGGCTGATAATGGGACCACAGGAAAATATGGTGCAGAAGTTAAACTTCGCAGACAGTTGGAAAAGCACATCTCACTCCAGAAGATAAATACACGTGAGCGGTTTACACTCTATGTCTTTCTAGAATTATAGCTGCAAAACTAAATAATGGTCTTAGTAAATGCGCAATATGCTTTTTAGAAAAGTCCAGATTGAAACGCTGCTTTAAGAAAGATTTCCTTTTCCCAGTTATGAGATGATAGGGGGGGAAAAGTATAAGGGAGGGAGGGATGGATGCAAACATTAGGTGATGTGCTCCAGGGTATGTACAATTTGCAGTCAGTTTACTTCAGATCCCATGGATTTATCCATTATCAAATACACAATCATTTAATACCATTGTTTAAATTACATTAATTTGTTGTACATCTGTATATACCAGTGAAGAGCTGGCCACATTAAATAATCCGTCCACAAATTGCCTTGCACACCTGGAAGGGAGAAAGTTCATAATGAGAATTCTAAAGAGTCCCAAGAGCCAGGGAAAACAGGCAGAAGGCCACTAGCTTTCGAGATGGGGTAGAAAGCGATGTAATATGTATGTTAAGGCTAGATGGCAGACCAAAGTATATTTGATGGAAAACTGAGTCAAATTCTGTTGAAGCAACTGACTTTGAATGACAGTGGCCAAGATGCAAAACAAGAACTGTAGAAATGCGCAAACTGTCTGTGCTCTCTGTGTCCTTCCTGTTCTTCCTTTCCATCAACTCCTCCTGCTGCATCATGAGTCAGTTGTGAGGTTCCCCATTGCTTAGGGGCTGATTTGTCAAGATTCATGTGGAGATCTACAAAGTGGATTCTCCAGCAGAGGCCTCCTTCATTGTAATCTTGATCTTTTGAAGGACTTATGCATTCCGTTAGTGCTTTTTTTAAAAAGGGGATTTTAAATTAGCTGGAAAGCCAGTTCACACAGGGCTAACCCCTTTCATTTCCTCCCCTCTTTCCCGCTGTTCCACACTGTCAATGATACCAGCTTTTTTTCTCCCAACAATGATGTAAAACAAAATGCTTTTAAAAACCCAATTGATTTAAGATTGTCATGTGCACACTAAGCAGCTTGAAACAATTCACATCGTTAGCAATAATGGCATATATTACGTTAGATGTGTGATGTATTTAGTAAAACTAACTTACTATAAAAAAGAAAAGAGAAACCAGGGAGGATTTTATGGGTAGATTACATTTTGCATGACACTTTATTAGCTTGGTAATTCAGTTATAGAATATACATTTATAGTATAGCAGTATAAATTTGCCAGTTTCCTGTAATTTATGTGAGAGTTATTATACTCTTCATGCAGGAATTAAGGGGAGAAAGAGAGAAATGGGTTCTGGGTTAGATCCAGATATTCAACCTGGAATCTTTCTTAGTGCAGACCCATTGAGATAAATCCAATGTTTGCCCCATTAGGAACAGACTCCTTCAAATCAATTACATGGTTTGTGACTAATAAGTCTAATTCATTTCAGTGAGTCTGCTCTAATTGGGGGCTGTCATTGAATTTATCCCCCTGAAATCATTAGGGCTTCGGTTAGTCTAGATTGTGCTGTTTGTTTCAGTGGAACTATCCTAAACATGTTTAATGGAGCCTATCACTTTCAGCAAATTGTGACAAGGAATTTATCTCCTGCAGGTGCTCTAATAACTGCAGCATTGGCTCC
Source organism: Anolis sagrei (assembly GCF_037176765.1). NCBI lineage: Eukaryota > Metazoa > Chordata > Lepidosauria > Squamata > Anolidae > Anolis > Anolis sagrei. The sequence goes on along the minus strand of NC_090022.1, from coordinate 222,596,598 downwards.
ACTTTGGGAAAACAGAGTCAAGAAGGCATAATCGAAACAGCAGTTTACCATGTATGCACACAAACAAAAATTGGAAAAAGGTTGCCACATAATGACTACATCAAAGATGATGTTTGGAGAGTTCTATAGCTTTGTCTCTTTCCTGCAGTTTTGAAAGACAGCGGCAAAGCTTTTTAGCAAATTACAGAAAAGTTTCCCCAACACTGTGTTCATCACAGTCTTTTGCTAGTCTCTTGCCAACATTCAGTGGTGTGCTACAGCTGCTTAGTTCTACTTCCACCGGAATCAACAGTCCATCTCCTTTCTGTAGCTGCCATTGTATCCTAAACCATGTCCCAGGGGTTGACAAACCCTCTGCAGTAGTTCCCAACCTTTGGACCTCCAGGTGTTTTCTACTTCAGCTCCCACAATTCCTAACAGCTTGCAAGTTGGCTGGGATTTCTGGAAGTTGAAATCCAAAACACCTGGAGGACCAAAGGTTGGGAACCACTGCCATGGTACTGGCACTGTAAAGAACTATAACCAGAGTTATCAGGATCTGAACTCATGGTTGTCTTGCCTTTCAGTAATGAAGTATACTGTTGAAGTATAATAATATCTTCTCTATTTTAGTTCATTTTCATTTTAGGACGTTACTGCCAAGACTTCAAAACTGTATCCTGGTGTTGCAAACCCATCTTGAAATGTCACTGTGCCCAAATGCATTGCAGAAGTGCTTTTGGATTACCACACAACTAGAAATCACTTTGAGCATAATTCAAAGTGCTTTCAACAAAGATTCAAAGTGCTTTCAGCTGCCTAGAAATGAGAGTTCCCTGTTTTTTTTGAAAAGTATTCCTTCAATATGAATTGGACTGGTTTGGAGTGACTCTACAATGATATAGTGCAGTGATAAGCACTTCCATTCATGTCTGGGGTGCCTCAAAATGACCTCACTGAGTCTGTACCATTTAATTATTATGTAATCTCTAGTTGTCACTATAAAAGGATATTGCTTCACTAGATAAAATTGCTGTATGTTTTGATTCAGAAGATTTGAATAGTGTACAGCTGGGGACCTATTGCCAAGAGTGAACATGATATCACTGTAGGTTGCTTTTTGGCATCTACCACACTCCAAACTGTTGAAAACAAATCCCCTTATTTCAGTTCCCAAAGTATGACACTGTTGATTCATCATTCTCCTCACAGTTCTAGAAACAAATTGGCTGAGTTTAGATTATACTGCATTTGCTCTTGAAAGATGATAATACTATAAAGTTCAAGTATATTTCCTGGCTCAGCTTGAGATGCCTAATTTTGCAGACCATTTCACAGCTAAATACATATATCATCAATGGACCATGGTAGAAAATTCTATTGTTATAACTTAAATCAGCCAAGTGTCGCTGAAAGGATTGTCTAGTCTTGACTAATAGCCTTCAGAATTACATTAATGCTAACACTCTCAACTGTCTTTCTACAGCTTGAATGTGTGTGTGTGTGTATATATATATATATATATAAACAGATTTAAAAATAAATATAGTTGAACATAGTGAAAACATTAAGACAAAGAAAAGACTCTGTGTGTCACATCAATGAGGAAATCAGTTGAGTAAAGAAATGCTAACAGTATACATTCTATTAGTACTTTACCTTAGTAAAATATATGCTTGTGGCAATTGCTAAAGTCCAATAATGTGGCATCAAGCTGTATAATTCAAGAAACTTGAAGTGTGGTCATGCCACTCATCTATCAGATACATTACTGTTATTCTGCTAAGAACATTACTTTTATTATTAAATGTTGTATGGGAACAAGCTTGGTGTAATTATAAGGACCATATGTTTCTATATTGTGCTTGCTAGTCACATTTCCTTTTTAAAGTCAGAACCAAATCTTTTCAGTCTATACATTTATTTCATTCTGAATGATCATGCTAGACTCTAGAGACTTGGCTAGAAAATATTAATCTTATCTTAATTATGGAATTATATCTCTGAAACAAGTAGGAAATATAGCCACCCAACCATTGTTGTTTAAATATAAATGTAGTTGAGATTTCACTTAGTGATCATTTTTATTTTCAAGTTTTTCTTTTGGCATTATTATAAAAACAAGTGAATGAATGCATGACCGTCATAAAATTACAATTTTAACAACACTGTCCTGCTTAGATAGAAGGCATTTTTCTAGTTTTGAGTGGTATTTCTCCCCCCCCCCCAAGTTATTTATTTGTTTGTTTGTTTATTGAAAAGGACTCTTTAAAATCAAATCTCCTAACATTTCTAGCAAAATATGAAAAGGTTCACAATATCAGAAAGCAAATAAGCAATCTGATACAAATAGTAGTGTAACTGCACCAGTGCAAAAATAATTTCACTGTAACATTGCATAATCTCACAACCAAACATGTCTCTTGATTGTTTGGTAAGATGATGACAACAGCTCCAGATTTTGGGCAGGATCCCCTGTAGTTCTCACATTGTATTTGGCCTCCATGGTTTGGTTTGCCCAGCAGCTAGACTCATAATAATTTTAACTGATTTCTGTGGAGGTAGGTAAATGGGCCAAAGGCTAGTTGGAGGATTCCAGTAATTTTTCCAAAGGCGTAACTTTTCCAAGTTCTAGCTCAAAACATACATGAAACTTTGGAATGAGCAATCCAACTAGTATGGATTTCTGCTAGTACAACAATGAGGCCACACAAGGTTTACTTCAGATCACTGGATAACAAAAGCAAAACCAGTTCTGAATAGTTCCGCCATCTGCTAAGCAAGCTAGATAAATGTTAGCCCCTGACCAGTTGCTGCCTCATATCATGTAGTGGGTCAGAGTTGTGCCCACCCGGAACAAAGAATAGTGAAGACTCACAGTTTATTCTAAGAGATGTCAGCGGCCTCCTTATCCAGGGCCCCTTTCACACTACACAACTATAGAACTATGATTCCACTTTAACTGCCATGTTTCCATCCTCTGGTATCATGAGAGTTGTAGTTTAGGAAAGTGAATGGATAATTTTTAGTGAGAAAGCTCTACTGTCTCAACAGACTAAAACCCCAGGGTCCCATGAGATGTTGCCATGGCATTCAAAGTGGAATACAACCTTATAATTATATAGAATAAAAGCAGCACTTCTTGAGATATATGAAATAGGGGACCAGGAGGGTTTTCTTCCCTCGGGTGCCAGGCACAGGCATAATATTTGTTGCCACCAACTACAACTGTTTGTTTCTTTCCTGGACATTCTTAAGGATCTGATTCCCCATGGCTCATGGCACAACATCGTCCTTCTAACATATGAATAGCCATGCAACTTCTCCTACAGTAAGGATATACATGTAATATAAAATATATACTATATATAATAGGTTTATAGAGAGCCAGAGTTTGAATGTGACTCTGGTTCCAAGGCAATCTACTGGACAGTTTTGGGCAAGTCGCATTCTTGCAGGATCAGAGAAGGACAATGGCAAACCCTCTCTGAACAAGTCTTGACAAGAAAATCAAGTGACAGGGGCTGCATTAGGGTCACAATAAGTTGTAAATGGCACACAGTATCAAAAGTTATAGAAATAATACTGACTTAAAATTTTCAAGACAACCACAAAATACAGCATATTATTTATTTATTTATTTATTATTTGCACTTGTTAACCGCCACTCTCAAGCCCGAAGGCGACTCGTGGCGGTGTACAGAACATAGAACACAAAGGACAACAGGTTACAATAAATCAGGACCACAACACACATATTACTAATACACAGCTACTTAACTAAAAATCCGCTTCGTCTTGTTTAGGGTCATAATCAATCTCGTAGTCATGGTCCATTCCGGTGGTCATTCCAAAAACATAGCACTTAGTTGAAGGCCTTCTCAAAGAGCCAGGTTTTCAGGCCCTTGCGGAAGGCCATGAGGGAAGGCGCCTGTCTGATTTCAGCAGGGAGGGAGTTCCACAGCCGGGGGGCCACCACCGAGAAGGCCCGCTCTCTTGTCCCCGCCAGGCGTGCCTGTGAGGCATACATATAATGTTTCCAATATTTATGATTGTATCAGTCTTTTTTAAAAAAAATTAATGCTCACTTGAATTGCCTTTTGTTGTTTTGCAAATCAGTATTGGAATCCTAGTTACATAATGTCCAGCCTGTACTGCTTGAAACTTGACTTCTTTGCATAATGTGGAATCAAATCATTAGGGATACAGTGTTTAAATTAGGCTGGACAGCTGCTCTTTGGCATTTAGATCTGACATGGCAATTTATTAGTAGGATGGGTTCAGTCATTTCAGGGTCCAATAAAACATGATCCTAAATATGTTCTCACAGTAGTCTCATTGGAGGGTGATGAGGCTTGCAGGGTGACATAAAATTGGCATAGTATTTTTCCCCTTGTCTACTGGTTAACACATCCTCTTCCTCCTGGGAAGAAAAACTTTGTTTCAGTAGCTCAATACTTCATAGGATTGATCCATTAAATATATAATAATTTATATATGCATTGATTTCTTCCTCTGTAGCAAGAGTAAAAATATAGGAGCCTGTATAGAGGAACTATATGTATGTCTCACAATCCCGGGGGGCTAAATTTGTGGATCGTATATTTCTAGTATCTAACTCTAATCACCATAGCTAAGAATCAAACTGTTGTTTAAGTCTTGCTGTTTTCTTATGTGAATGCTATTCTTTGTTCTCAGTAGAAAGTAGCTATTATGGGACTCTTTAGAACAGCTGGTAGAACACAGTAAGCCCACTGAGAAAATAAAGAACAAATAGTACTTTTTTAAAAAAGTGATGTCTTCATACAGTTGTGGCATAAATTGAAAGAAGGGAACAAAGTAACCTTGAAAAAGCATGTGCCATTGTCAAAGTGCTCTATGAGAAATCAAAGCACATCCATCTGCAACTGGATAGTGTCAAACTGTCCAGTTGGTTATTGCTAATTGGCTTCCACAACTTCTGCCACTAAGTCTCCAGGTGATTCACAGTCATGGATTTCAGAGTTTTTGATGTCTTGATCTCAGACATGCCTGATGAATGCCCAGTCAGTTTTGAAAATGTCTAAGATGAGCAATTACACACTCTATCAAGAAACCCTTTGTCCTTGAAATCTTCTTTTCCTAAAATCCCCCAAATGAAGGTATTTGTAGTGGGGATCAAGCCATGGCCAAGGGGAAGGGGGTTACGGGTTCAACCCTACCCATCCACCCTGAAATATTTCAAGTTTTTTTTAAAAAAAAAACTGGTTTACTCATGAATTTTAACTGGTTAACCAAATCCTCATGATATTTGAGAAGCAAAAAATAGAGTTTCTCCAGAACTGCGAGAACTATCTCAATCAATTTTGATAATTTATTCACATTATCATTACTTACCTTTCCAACAATTTACATTGCAATATCTGCAATAGCCAACATAGTGGAATTGTGGATGTTTAACCAACATTTTTGACATGAAAACAATGTAATCCACTGAAATGGATATCAGAATTGGACTCCCCAGGTTAAACTCCATAAGAAAAACTTAAGTTTAAATGCATTTTATGATTTTTCCAGGTATATAACAACTATGATATTTTGTGCTTGCTTTAAAAGTTTATACTCTAATTTCTCTTAAACTATCGAGTTTTTTAATAATTAGGTACCGGATTAAAGGTATTTTATATAGTTTCTAAAAATGTAATAATATGTTTGGGTCACACATCTTGATTTTTAGATATTCCAATTTAAAGTGAAAATATTTGAATAAGAGAACTTTTAGAATGCTGTAGCTCTGGTTCTAATCAACATTTTTCGTAAAAATTTGAACACAATTGTGGACTTTATCATGTCATTCTATTTTCCTTTTACCCCATGTCATTATCTTTAATAGTTTTTGAAATCTTTTTTAAAAAAACAACTGAAAGTAGTCAAGTCACTGATCTCTTGCTCTTCCCCTTTCAGAGCTCTCTCTTACATCTGCTAAAGCCCTGTTAGTTGTTGTTAATATTTCCTTTCATCCACCTGACTCCAGAAGATGCCTAATTGTTTATCAAAGCAATAGAGCATTTTTTAGTTCATGGCAAAAAAGAAAAACCCAAATATTGAAGACTAAAAAGGTAGCAGGTTGAGAACCATTGCAATAGCTGGTATTGGTGACTACCCCAGAACATGCACACCTGGATTGCAAGTAAAAACTGAAGAAACTGTAGAAACTTAAGTATCTGCCACTGGTTCATCTAATTGAAGTCCTACAAAAGAAACCAAGGAACAGTTGCAAAGACAAGAAGCTGTGCCATTGTTAGACCTTGGATTTTATATGAACAAGACTGTTTCTGATGACCAAGTGAAAGCTCTATTAGTGCAAAATCCACTACCAGAATATGTATTTCCTGTGGATAAGAAGAGGCTTCTAAGTTTGCAACCCAAATGGTTCAACAGATTTCCCTGGTTAGCCTCCTCATTTCATGTACAAGGTGCACTCTGTAAGTAAGCATGGTGTTTAGAGAAGTTGGGGAGAAAGGTGGTCATCAGCAGCATGGAGCATTGGTTGCTAAAGCATTTCTGCAATTTAAAGATGCAATACAAGTCTTCTATGGATATAAAAAACAGTACCATCAAAATAACTTGTGCTTGACTGAAAACTTCTTGCTAATTCAGAGTGGAAAATATCATAATGTAACCCATCATTATGATAAAGGAGATAAGAAGAAAGCAGAAGAAAACAGAAATAAACTTCTGTCAATTGTGGAAACCATTGTCTTTATGGCTAACAAGAACTGGCTTTAAGAGGGAGCAATGATTACCTATTACCTGTGAAAAACCTTTCAGGACCTTTTTGAGATCTCGTGCTAGATCAGGAGACACTGACCTGAAAAGTCATCTAAAAATGCAGCTATGAATGCCCAGTGTAGTAGTCCTCAAGTACAGAATGAACAAAAAGGCATTTGTGGTAACAAGATAATCCAGAAGTTGTTGAAAGATGCAATACATCACAGTGTTTCTCTGTTTTGGCAGAGGAAACTTTGGATGTGAGTACCTCATAACAGTTATCACTCTTGATAAGGTATGTTGATGTCGAAGCTTCAGGAATAAGGGAAGACTTTATAGGCTTTGTGAAGATAAGTGATATGATAAGTAGAGGCATTATTTTGAAAACATTGGAAAAATGGGCTGAACTTGCAATACTTGTATGAAGAGGGTTATGATGGAGGTGCTAATATGAGTGGTCATATTAATGGTGCATGGGCAATTATGTTCCAGAAGTATCCAGTGCTCACTCACTTAATCTAGCTTTAGCAAAGACTCACATCATTCCACCTGTCAGAAATTACATGGAACAATCTCATATGTGTGCAATTTCTTCAGAACATTGTCCATCAGACTGCAACTGTTGAAGAAAAATATAAAGGACTGTTTCCCTGAATGAAGAGCAAACAATCTGTTGGATAGAGTGACATGATGCCAGGGAGATGCGCACATAATCTGTGAAAGAATTTCAGGAGATATTTGGCACCGCAAAATCAGTGTGGAGTCTATGAGTGGAGAAGTTAGGATGCCTCACATCTGAACATCCCATTTCAGGACTTTTTCTGCAGTCAGCTTCAAGAAAAATTTACAAGGCACAGGGAAGTAGTTCAAGAAGTGCAAGTGTTCCTCCTTATTAATTGTGATCATTTACACATGCAACTTGAACAAGAGCACAGAACTTTACAATTAATGCTTTCAAGATACTGACACACTGATGGAAGAGTTTGACCTGTGGTGTAGAAAATGGGGAAAGATTGCACATGCAGAAAAACCATCAAGCACACTGGAAGCATATCTTGTCTGTGGTAGACAGTTTTTTCTGAATGTGAAAAAGCCTCTTCAGATTTTTGTAACATTGCCAGTGTCAAAAGCTACAAATGAAAAGTCATTTTCAACTCTTAAATGTTTGAAAACATACAAAAAAGCCACAGCTGGTCAAGAAAGACTGAGTGGACCTGTACTCTTGAGTGTTCACCTAAGCTTATCGATAGAGCCTGATTTCTGTCAAAGTGTATTGACACAGTTTTCAAGTGTTTCCAACATGGTATTCTTTTCTAACCACTAAATTACCAATTAAAAGTCATTTGGGGGGTTAGACTTGAAACTTAGTCGCTAAAATAGAAATTCAATTTGATTAAGTCTCTATAAAAATATAGAATGAGTCATAGAATTTAAATTATGTTGTGTTGTGGACCTACTCTTCATAATTTGCTTTAAAAAATGTCTCCAATCTCACCCCACCCCTCGCCATTTTTTCTGGCTCTGGGCCTAGCAGGGATGCATGAGGAGGGGTGGTATTTTGTTTTTGTTGTTTTGTTTTTGTTCTGTTTTTTGCAGTATAACTTCGTCAAATCCTGATCATTTCTAACAAATCTGCATGGTGCCATTTCATGGCTAGAAGATTCTCCTAAAATAACAGAATATGTTACTTTTAACCAGGAATGTGTTAATTCCATAACTCCATAATCTACATCACTCACTGCATGACTGCAGAATTTGGTACTGGGCTCAGGCTTCAAGATCTGGAAACATCAACTTCTATTTCAAATCTCTCATTCTTAAGATTCAGAAGTTTGTGAGGAATGCTTACAACCTTAGAAGTCAGAAGTACAAGTTGTCCTTTATTGAAATTGGCAGAAAGAAAATAAAAAGAGAATAAACAGTGTACTTTTGGAGACAAAGTACATATATTTTACAGGGCACACATTTACATAGGTCATGCAAGAAAAGCCCAGATTGTTCCAATACAGATCTTTCAGGTGCATATATTTCTACTATAGTACTGCAATAAGCTTCAGTCTTCCTTTGAAATTATTCTTGAAGTAAAAAATATTTCACTACCACTTTCAAACAGGAATAGGCACCACAGATCTGCTAGCCACATATGGTTCCATTTCTAGTCTTATGCAGCTACCCAAATCTCCCACCAATTATACCTGTATACTGCCAATAATATGAATAATCCCTAACACAGGGTTATGCTCACTACGCACTTTGTTTTAATGAAACAATCAAGGGTTTGTAGTTACTGTGTTGCTGAGGTGGTGGTGAAAGGCAGAGGTTTGGCAGCAAACCTGTTGATAGCAAGGGATGAAGCCCTCTAGGCATTCAGGAAGACATGCTCAGAAATTTCTCCCATCTGTTTTAAAACAATGGATTGAGTCACAAAACAACTTCTAAGAAGCAGTATTTGTAATTGTATTCTACCGTTCTGTATTGTTCAGGGTATTTTGCTTTCTTTCTGATATTTCCACACATTGAAATTGCAGTCACATGATTGATTTACTCTTTTAAAAAGTTCCAGATTGTAGATTGAATTATTCAGGCTACTACCTATTAGCAGGGGGGGTTAGATGCCTACTGATTCATCTAAAAATATATAGACCACCCCATGCCTTTTTTCTGAACAGTCTTTCTCAGTCATGTAAGTATGTAAGTATGTGCACTGAATTAAATAGCTGGTGTTAGTTTCCCAAAGTCAAGTGAACTTCAGGATAGTCAACCTTTATGAATTTGGGAATAAGAGCTATGTCTTTGATATGATTTTAGTATAGAATATATAGACTTTATACTCCATCTTAGATTTTCAGAGCTAAATTTATTCTTCCAGAAAGGTAAAAATGAACTGGAGAAGAATGTAGGGAAGGCTGAAGTTGAGTGACAAATTCTAATGTTGCGAAGCGTCTGCAGTACCTATTCATGTGACCTGTGGACTTCCCTTTGTCATCCTATGCCTGAGAATATATGAAGGGGGCTGGGAAGGCAAAGGGACGTTCAGTTGTCATCATCAGCATCTTCTCTGATCATTGCACCATCATCAAATGCATTGGAATGCTCATTTACTTATGTCCTGATCTTCCTTTCACATTGTGCTCTGTAATTAATGCATTTCTATACTCTGTGGCAATTCCTTGGTTTCTGATTGTAGCAGGAGCAGAATATGGGTAACCAAGCTGAATCTAGAGACAACGTAAGTCGTGACAAGCAAGTTGGTTAGGTCACCTTACAGTAATAAGGCATTGCTACTCTTGAGTTCATTTTGCTTTAGGCACTTCTGCTTTGTAGAAAATATTAAATTTCTGCTATTCCCAGCATGATTGCTGAATCTGGAACTCTTAAATACAATTCCAATATAATTGTGTACCATGGGCTTTTTGTTTTACAATTAATTGTATGTATAGGTTATTTATACAATGGGGTGGCTTAAGCAATGTCCTTCTACAAACGAAAGAGTTTCTTCCTTCCATCAGTGGTAGGCTTTTGAGCCAAAGAAGATCATCTACTGGCTGAATGGAGACAGTAATCTTTGCTGATTTCTATGATTACCAATGTTCTTTGAACAAATGCTATACAAACTAAGGCCCGAGGGCCGAATACGGCTCTCCAAGGTCATTTACCCAGCCCTCGCTCAGGGTCAACCTAAGTCTGAAATGACTTGAAAGCACACAACAACAACAACAACAACAACAACAATCCTGACTCATCAGCCAAAAGCACGCCCACATTTCCCATTGAAATACTAATAAGTTTATATTTGTTAAAATTTTCTTCATTTTATTGTTTTTAAGTGTTTTTTCCACTACAAATAAGATATGTGCAGTGTGCATAGGAATTCATTCATTCTTTTTTCAAATTATAATCCGGCCCTCCAACGGTTTGAGGGACTGTGACCTGGCCCTCTGTTTAAAACATTTGAGGACCCCTGCTGTAGAAGGTTGTGAGGATGTTCCCCACAACATCAAAGGAGGTGAAGCGGGGGGCTGCAGAGGCAGGGAAAATTTTCAAAATTTGTTGCCTCTCCTTCTTTCTATTGTGGCAATTTCCTGGTTAGAATTTCACTCATAGATGCTCTCATTGAGAAAATAAAAATCTGGAATCAAGCCAGAATATTTGCAAGTACGGTATTTAAGCTATTTCAGTAACTTATATCAGTACCTTTATGAAATCAAAGACACTGGGTGAGTATTCTCTTTTTTTCTCTCTGCCCACTTTTTATCATTTGCCTATTATGCTGCTCTGTACAACCACGCTTATCCATAAACTTGATATCAACAATTTCATTCACCTACACTCCAAAATAGGGGTTCTCAAACTTTTTCAGCTGTAAAGCCCTTGAAGCAAAAGTTTCTCATGAAGCCCCAAAAATGTTTATGTATTATATTACATACTATAGTATGTATAACCTTTATATATCCGGCATGGGCCAGGCCAGTGGCAGATGGATGGAGAGTACAAAAAAATTACAATATTTAAAATGAAGAACAATTTAAGCCAACATAAACCTAACAGTATTTCAGTGGAAGACCCCTGGGGACATACAGTCCAACCCCCTTTTGCCATACAGGAAAAACATAATCAAAGCACCTCCAACAGATCCAGCCTTGGCATAATAATAATAATAAAATAATAATAATAATAATAATAATAATAATAATAATAAATAGAAGAAAACCCCAGTACAGTTCAATGGTGTGCTTCTAACCCAAGTAGTCAAAGTATCATGTTTGCTATTATCCACAGTTCCAAGAATCCATTGAAATAGATACAGGGATCATATTGTAATTTTGGGCTTGATGTTTGGGTGTTAAATAATGAAATCCGGAAAAAAGGTAAATAATTAAATTCAAGAATCTAGGTAAAAAAATATTTGCACTTGTTAATTTGTCTCATTCCTCCTCACTTTAATATGACCATTGAAAGAATGTTCTAGCATTTTGATAGAAGAATAAACAGATAAAATTTTGATCAGCTTTTTCTGCAGGGTGTGGTCAAATAATTTACCAAAGAATTTGTTTTGACATATATCTCTAATGTTATTCAAGAAATGTATTGCATCTGTGGCAGTCAAGGAAATGCCCATGAGACTTTTCTTTTAAATAGCAAATTTCCTAATGTTTCAAGGTTGCCAAATTTAAATTTTCTTGTTCCTGGACATTTTGACCCACTCTGCCTGCAATCCAAAAGGATTTGAACTCTAGCGAGCAAACAGCTAGGCATTCAAGGCAAACCTTTTGTACAAAAGAATTATCTCAGACATTTCATCCTACTCCATATAGCATCCTAGAACTCTGCCCTTCAGAGACATCTTCCAACTCATTGCTGATTTAATGCTGTGCCAGATGTAACAACTAAAATATGTGATGAATTTGTTTGTGTCCTCTGCAGTGTCATTGGTATGAGACGTTCAGTTCTATTTTATCTCAAGGACAATTGCAAAACAACAACCTTTAGCCACAACGTTTCTTTCTTACAGCACAATAAAGGGCAGTCATTCAGCAAAATATGCTGCTGTAAAACAAATAAATATCAGGAATTCAGAACATGGAAACATCTTCCCTTAAGCATCCTGATTCATCTTGGAAACAGGCTTAAGTTTCCTGTGAGATCAAGGCTACCCGAGGCTCCTGCATGCCTCCCTTTTTCACATCCATGTTTTCCTGGGGACTCATGCAGTTGTCTAATAGCAGAGTGGATAAACAAATTTTGCCTTTGCGAGTTCTGCAAACAAATGGCTCATTGTTAAAAGGCACAGAGCCACAAACTCTCAAACTCATTTATGCCTGGTTTTTCATTCTGAGCATTGGCCGTGGGGCCAAGTTTCCAAAAGCCCAGTGGGGCAAAAACCCAGCCAATCCTGCTGTCAACATTGCAATTAATTCGCATTGCAGAGGTGTAGATTGAATACCTGGGAGCTGAAGCATATCGTGGAATAGGCAGCCTCAGTGCAGGACACTTAATTGCAAATGACTCGTGGATGAGGAAAGGGAACTGTCTTGTTCCAACTGCTGACCATGTTTTAAGGATGCTAATAAAATGCATGCAAAAGCTGTCTTTGCAGAGATTAACAGATAGGCAAAAGGCATAAAACCAAAGGTCAGAAGGGATTTAATAATACTAGAAGTGGATAGTGAGAAAAAATATGGAGAAAAAAAGTCTTCACAATATTGAATTACAGTTCCTCCCTTCAAGTGGCACTTTTGACATTACAGAATATATGAATAAAGAGAAGCTGGTGTTATGTAATGCTTTTATATAACAGAAAAATATTTCCATTCACCTTGTGCTTTCTAGTAAGAGTTGCCTTATTGTTTAAAAGCCATGAACATAATCAAAATCATAGTTCACTATTCCCAGCTTCATAGAGAACCAGTGTGAGTGCTGGACTGTGACCCTGGAGACCAGTGCCTTGAACAGATAAGGAAACCCACTGGATGCTCTTTCAACCTTGGAAGAAGACAAAGACAAATTCTTTCTGAGCAAATCTTATCAAGAAAACCATGATGGGGTGACCATAAGCTGGAAATGACTTGAAGGCACTCAACTCACACAAACACATCTTCATATATATTGCTATAATATGGGAAAATTCAGAAACGTTACTTTATGTGCTACAATGAAATTTTTACTTCATAGATTGCTAATGAAGGCACAGCTGCACTAAGAGGACAGTAGTTCACTGCTGGAAAGAGCATCTCTGCTTTTTCCTCTATAACATGCAGCAGTTGCCCCTGTGTTATGAATAATTATATTTTCTACTAATGTAGCAGCCCTTAGGATTCACAGCCAGCACCCAGTAGCGCAATATAGGGCAACACAATAAGATGTGTAGTGTTATGGCACTCCATTAGTGCATATTACAGAATAAAAAAAGTGATCATAGGAAAGTCATTCTGGGAATGTCATATTGCTTGATGCTACCTCAGAGTGAGAGATGCCCTGTGACAGTAGATTGACAGTCATTAAAGTAGATGATGGGGAAATGCGTTTTTGATTTCAGATAAAGATAGTGACATGAGGTTGAAGGAACACAGACTTTCCCAAGAAGAAGATTTTGTCCAGATATGGTTTCCTTTCAGATTTCACAGGGAAAGGCCATCATGTGCTTATTGATGGCTGTACATATTATTATTATTATTATTATTATTATTATTATTATTTTCTTCTTCTTCTTCTTCTTCGGTTTGTTTGTCTTCCATTTTTATAAAAAGCTCAGTGTGTTTTGGTCCTTAGTTTATGGATTGGACTTCAGGGGCTACACATTCAATCTAACAACAGAAATTTCTGGAGTTGGTATTTTTATAAAACAGCATAACAAAAAAGTGTTTCATGAATGAAATCCAACTATTATTAAGCATGTGAAACCCTGTTTCTTCTTTTGCCTGTGGATCCTATACAACACACTTGCAGGTAGTGTTGTACATAATAAAAACTTAAGACAAATTTTGGTTGTATCTACACTGTAGAAATAATGCAGTTGGATGTCACTGCATTTTTCTGCCACGACTCAATCCTCTGCAATCATGGGAGTTATAGTTTTGTAAAATCTTTAGCATTCTCTTCCAAAGAGTGACGGTGACTCACCACACCTAAAACTTCGAGGATTCCACAGCATTTAACCATGGCAGTTAAAATTACTGCCAAACTGCTTCAATTCTAAAGTGTATATGCATCCTTTGATATATTGCCGTTATTAGAAATAACTAGTTAGTAGTTAATGTTGGAAAAGTATTTGGTAGAAAAGGCGCTTTCCTATTTATCCTATGTCCTAAAATGGTCATCCCACTGAAATGAATAGAAGCCATTATGCTGATGAGAATTCCATATACATCTTGGGGTTCCTGCATTAGGTGACAAATTGGTACTGAATTGGGATACATAACAGAAATGAAGCTATTTGTTTATTAATCTCTCTATATTGCTTCCCAGTCCGTGGGGGCTCCTGAAGTATTAAACAAATGGAAGCAATTAAAACAGTACAAGGATTTTAAAAATTGCACTGTATTGCAGTCTTAAAGTAGAAGAAATAATTTGCTAGGGCTTTGCTGTAATATAGCTGACATCATCTTTCACTGCTCTAACATATCCTGCTACTATGTAGGTGGCATATACCGGCATCTATTTTTAGTCACGATTTGCTTCATCTTGTGTGTTTTTAAATGCCCCTTAAAAATATGGAAATTACTATTTTTGTTTTACTTAGTTAACCAATTATTCTTCATGTGGGTACAGGCTATATCCTCTGCAGGAGATTTTTTGAGATATAGAAAATTATTATTTATTTCCTGCCTGTCCTCATGGCTTGAGGTGGATCATAGCATTTACAAAATGGTCTTTTCTTACTGGTTTAACCAAAGAGTGTGTACCAAAATTTCAGTGTGTTTCCTCCTTCTTGTGTGTTTTTGTTTGATTTGCTGGCCTCTTTCTCTTTTCTTTCTTTTTTCTTTTATATGTTTCACTCTAGGAATCGGGCAAGGAGTGCCAGTGGTGGCTCTCATTGTGGAAGGAGGACCCAATGTAATTTCTATTGTCTTGGAATATTTACGTGACACTCCGCCAGTTCCTGTTGTAGTGTGTGATGGCAGCGGCCGGGCATCAGACATCCTTGCATTTGGTCACAAATATTCAGAAGAAGGAGGGTGAGTCTATTGACAGAATCATTTGTTGAGATTAGTCCTTCTTTGCAAGCTTTGCCATTCAATATTTGCTCATTTCAGACACAAGTAGAACTGTGCTGCAGTAATTATAACCATTACTGCGAATAGCAATCAAGATTCCACAGTTGCCACTATATATGGAGTTTGGTCATGAACAAGACTCCACAGCATTCTTATTGAAAGAGTTAATCCCATACGTGCATTTCTTGAGTTGAATTGAATCCCTGAGGACATCATAAGGGGCCAGAAGTGCAGCAGGACCGAAACATGAGGGACCAAGAACATCATCTACAAGCACAGATTTTGAAGGCCAGGTTTGGCCTAGTGGGTGATCCTTCTGTTAGAAAGCATGGGCATTGAATAGTCTGGATCCACCCAGTAAACCTTGTGAATCATAGCACGCATATCTCAAGCTGTACCTCAATATGGTAACCAATGCAGTATCCCTTGCCAGCTCACTGTTTCATAATTGATAGATGATCTTGTTTTCTTTATAAAGTGACCTGTTGCACACTGGTGCCCTTTAGTGTATGTATGTATTTATAAGGAAACAGAATAGCATTCAATATTTGGGGATTGTACTATACAGCATGGACTCTGGGAATATGGCAGAGCTTGGAAATGTTTTTGGACTGGGGAGTTTAACTGTGATTCCCATGTTGTTGCTTTTTTCAAAAAGAGTACCCATGGCTACCAAGGCTATCTTCAGGACTTCCTTTACCTGTGATGATGGTGTGTGGAAGGAAATGCTTTGAGTAAATATGAATAATAAAAAAACAATAAGAGAATGGCTTGTACCACATTTCTCAGTTGAAAGTGCTTAACACTTTCACTGTATTCCTAAGCAGAGAATGCAGCAATGAAACTGAATACAGATCATCGTTTTCCTGGCTCAAGGCAGTTCTCACACAAAAAATCCTGCTTTTAAAAATCCTTTCATATTTTGTCTTATTTGTCTCATATCCAAAGACTACTACATGTTGCTAATACAGCTTTGTTAACTGAAGGACATAGTTAGTACATGATCAAACTGTGTAGGCTATATGATGCTCCTGTAGCTTACTGCCATGATAGTATCACATTGCGGCTTTGTTTGAACAAATGCTACATCTTGCTCTGTTTACTAATGAATACTGCATTTTTTCTGCATGATTTAATTTGTACTTTCAAGATCTCTCTGAATGTCTAATTTCTAAAGTAAGAACACACACACACACACACACACACACACACATGGAAAGGTTGTACTAAAATGTCACCAAAGACCTGTAGATACTGTAAAAGAGTAGAAGAGCCAACTAGTGAAAAAGTATCTGTCTAGCCCAGTGTTCTTTTCATAGAAGCCTCTGGGAAGCCCAACAGTAGAACTTCATTGAAGCAATATCGCCTTGTTTTTTCAACCAATTGAAGCATATTGCCTGTAGTATGAGAGATGCTACACAGTTGTCCTGACTTGTAATCATGGTCCTAACCTCTATGAATTTATCTAATCCCCTTTTAATGTTGCCCACACTTTAATGATGCACCATATGAAGAAGTACCTCTTTTTCTGGTTTTAACTGGTTTTTAGCTGGTTGCCTCCAGGTTCTGGTTTTGAGAGAGCCTAAAGATTTATGCTAGTAAACACTGGATACTATAATCCCTGAAATAACAAAATTCTACTTAAATACCTTCCTAGTGCCCAGAGCAGCAGAAAACAAGCTTGATCCCTCCTCCCTGTGAGGGGAAGTCATAGGGAGGATGGAGCACGCTTGTTTTCTGCTGCCCTGGAGACTAGGACGCAGAGCAATGGCTTCAAACTACAGGTAAGGAGATTCCACCTGAACATTAGGAAGAACTTCCTGACTGTGAGAGCTGTTCAGGAATGGAACTCTTCCCAAGTGTGGTGGATGCTCCTTCTTTGGAGGCTTTTAAACAGAGGCTGGAAGGGCATCTGTCGGGGGTGCTTTGAATGTGATTTTCCTGCTTCTTGGCAGGGGGTTGGACTGGATGGCCACGAGGTCTCTTCCAACTCTATGATTCTATGATTCTATGATTCTAGTTGTTGGCACAAAACAGAGTTCAAGTCATCCCCCTTCTATTCCTTTTTGTCAGTCTATTATTACTATTAATACTATTATTACTATTATTATTATTATTATTATTATTATTAACTTTATTTGTACCCTGCTAGCATCTCCCGAAGGACTCAAAGGCCAAGGTCTCAAAACACAATGTAATAGTACATAACCTAAAGCAAATTAAAAACAGTTAAAGCAATATTAAACAACAGCAATAAAAAAATACACCAAGACACAATAAAACTGGGCCGGCCAGAGTAATGGGTACAGATTAAAAGTGCTGATGTGACAGGTGATATGTGGGATTATAGGGTAAGTGCAATGTGCAATGTGCCAACAATCTTAATTTCTAATAAAGTGCTTATGGGACTTGTTGTTGGAGTTTTCCTATTCTGGAAAGGCACATCGGAACAGCCAGGTCTTCAAGTTCTTCCTAAAGACTGCCAACGTAGGGGCCTGTCTCAGATCTTTGGAGAGGGTGTTCCAGAGTTGGGGGGCCACCACAGAAAAGGCCCTGTCTTGCGTCCCCACCAGACGCGCCTGCAACGCTGGCAGGATCGCAAGCAGGGCCTCTCCGGATGAACGAAGTGAGCGCGTGGGTTCATACACGGAGATGCGGTCACGTAGGTAGGATGGTCCCAAACCGTTTAGGGCTTTGTAGGTAAGCACCTGCACCTTAAATTGGGCTCGGAAAATAAACGGCAGCCAGTGGAGCTCCTTGAACAGGAGGGTTGACCTCTCTCTGTAGGGAGCTCCAGATAACATCCTGGCCGCTGGCCGTTGAACCAGTTGAAACTTCTGAGCCGTTTTCAAGGGCAGCCCCACGTAGAGCGCATTACAGTAGTCCAGTCTAGAGGTGACCAAGGCATGGACCACCCCAGCCAGATCAGCCTTTGTGAGGTACGGTCACAGTTGGCGCACAAGTCCCAATTGTGCAAAATGCTTACTTCTATAGTCTGGCTCATCTTCATTGCCATTTGCTGCATCTAAATATTTGAAAATTCAAGAATGTATGTCTATTCCTTTGACATGTTTATAAGTTAGAAAAACAGATCATATAGGCATAAAAGGAAATGAACTATTGAGTTATCCACAAAGAAACCAAACATTTAAACACAGATTGGCAAAAATATTATGATTAAAGATAGCCTTTTTCTTTCTGTGCTTCTTTCATGTCATTTGCACACCACGTAGTTATTGGCTATGATGGTTCAAGCCACCTTAATCACAGCATAATGTCATATGAGTTAACACATTCTTATAGATATTGCAGAGATTTTTACTAACATTTGTAAAGGTGCCTGCCTGAAATAAGACATCAGTTCACCTTTTTTTAATCTATTAACTGGCATTTCATTATTTAGAGAGAGGAAGGGAGTTTTCGGATAGTAATGCTTCTTCATCATGCTGTTTCATTGCTGAATTCTGATAAATGTATAGATCTGGGCATTATCTCTTGACTCATTTTTGTAAAGGAAAATTCTACAGGTATTTCGTTTTTAAGACACCACCAAGACAACTCCCATTTTCTAATTGACATGCACTGGTTGTCTGTTCAGAGTACAGTGTGTTCACAGCAGCAATAGTGGTTTCTCTGCTTAGAATCGATAAACTCAAGCTGTTCATTTCAATACCTTAAATGACTTCTTGGAACAAAATACAGCCACGCAGGGCCTATAGTTAAATAAGAATAGAGCTTGTATTGTGAGGAAATGTCTTTAAAGGGATGATTGCTATGATGGTGGCTCAGACTAATGCTAGGCCTACAACTATACTGAGATACCCCAGCATGCAAGGGCAGCCATTGCCATTTTCATCTCCTGACAATGTTGTCCTAGCCTTCAGAAGAAAAGTAAAAATTTGGCTTTGGGATCAGGTTTTCTGAGAATAATGCGGTGCAATAACAAATTTGGAATATGTGTAATGACCATGGAATGGGTTGGACTATGATTTCTGGATAGCGTGATTTTAATATTGAATGTATTGTTTTTAAATGTTTAATGTGTATTAATTTTAATTTATTTTAAGCTTAATGTTTTGTATGCGTTGTTAGGCATTAAATAATTGCCTATATGTAAGCTGCCTTGAGTCTTCTTCAGGGTACAGAAAAGTGGGGCATAAATAGGGTAAAAAAAGAAAGAAAGAAATTATCAGCACTATCATGCTTCCTCCCATTTCCAGAAGCCAACTGGACCAGCAGTTGCATATTTACTGGTCACTGAAGATCTTTGGAGTTTGAGACGCCATCTTATACTGTATGGAGGGGTACCAGACAATTGTATCTTGCTGAATCTTCCTTCCACACCCCAGCATTTGCTTCTTGTGATAGCTACCTCACAATAGTCAGTTGTGAATAGCATGGGGATGTGTTGAACATATGCCAGTAGGCTTATGGCACTGTTGACATATTAGATTTTATGATCCAGGTAAGCAAGACTGGGGAACTCTAGGCCAGGGGTTCCCAAACTTTTTTGATCATTTGTTTTCTCTATTCCTGATTTGTTTAATCAAAATATCATAAAATCTTGGAGTTGGAAGGTGCCCTCAAAGGCTATCCAGCCAAACTCCATTTAGCCATGCAAGAAAACACTATCTAAATCCTCCTCGCAGTTGGACATCCAGCTTCTGTTAAAAGAAGGTAACTCTACCACACTCCGATATAGTTTGGATCATTATACAGTAATTCAGATGTGTCCCTCAATTTCCTATATAATGTCTAGTTTTTTCTCTTGATATTTTATGAATAATGTTCCAGTATTCCATATGTTTTTCATCTCAAAAGCTGTACAATAGAGAGAGAGAAATGAAATGTGAAATCAGAGTGAAAAATCAGCTACATGTGAATCACTCTTATTGTAAAATGTTGAGATGTGTAGCCATAAATACATGATAGCAATAGTTGTAGCACAAAAATAGCTATAAAGGAGACTATAAATCAAATTTTTGGCCTCATATGGCTTTATTTTAAAATCTATATTAAATTTCATTTTTAAGATTAGGAATCCCAACAATGCTTTTCTAGAACCCTACAGTTCTCAGAACCACTTTGGGAACTGCTGCTCTAGGCTCCTGTTTTCCTTGAATTTCAGGGCAACCTTTTGGGTGTTTCGAAATCACATTAGCGCCCTTTCCATGACACCATCATTAGGTCATTTCCTGGCATTGGTGGCTTTTCCTTTCTAAAGAATTAAAGGCTTTCATTACTGGCCCTAAGAGAAGTGATCTAAAGTATTCTGGTGATTTTAGTTCCATCATTTCTTCTTTGGAATTCACCCAACACTACAACATACACACACACAAGCGCTTCTCTGATACGAAATGCAGCCCTTTAGCTAAGGGAAGACGGCTGAACTCATGTGTGGTTTGGCTTTTTTCCAATCCTCATTTTTAAAAAATACATTCTAACTCTTCAAAGAATCCTAAAGGAACAATTAAGCAAAATATGAAGGAGAAAATTAAAAATGTGTACATTTCCACCAATATATTTGTAATGCAGTATTTTAAATGAAGATCGGGGAGAGGAAGAGCTCAGTCTACATGCACAGTTTAGTTTCAGTTATTATGTCCCCTTTCGGCTAATTTTCTTATAACATTTCCCTTTGTTATAGTACCAAAATAACAAAGGAAACTCATAGTTATATAGTTTCTATTTCAGTGCAAGCAATTCAGCTCCTGAGGTTTTTGAAGAAAGGGTTCATGTGGTGGATTTAAAGGATTCGTTACAGAGGTGCAGATAAATAACAGCAGGATAGAGAGACATGGGGAAGTGGTATCAAAAGAACTGTGAATAGCTGGTTAGCACTGGTTTTAGCTAGTATTTACCCCCAAACTTTATCAAACAAAACAGAAGTGATCTGTTGACAACCCACTCAATAATTTAGACTTGGCTACGGACCAGATCCTGGAACTCATCTGTTCAGTGCAGTGTAACAGGCTTCACAGCTGAAAGACCGCAATGCAATTTAGCACTGTGTGCATTATCCTCTCTGACACAGGGCATCAGTTCAAAAGAGATTTCCATGTCAGGCAGGGAATGCCAAGACCCTGTCATCTGTCTCTACTGGACCTGCCAGAGCAAAGAAAGAAGTCATTCTGCTGGGAATTTTGGTCTCTGGTGTGTTTGGCATGCAAGGAGACTGCCAAATGAGAGAATGAACTCATTTGGGCACCAGTTCTACAAATATTGTTTGTGCTGGAAAGTGACTTTGTTGGAACAAACTTCTAAGTATGTCAGTATCTGTTTCAGTAACAGCTAGAATCACCACCTGAGGATTTCATTTATGTCCCTTCTACACTGCCATATAAAATCCAGATTATCTGCTTTGAACTGGATTACATGGCAGTGTATATTCATCTAATCCAGTTCAAAGCAGGTAATGTGGATTATCTGCTTTGATAATCTGGATTATATGGCAGTGTAGAAGGAGCCTTAGTATGTTCCAAAGACTCCCTGATTCATTATATTGCTGGTTCCAAGAACACTTTAATAACATTCATTTTACTTATAAACAGAAAATGCTTTTCATGTCCTATCCTTGTTTACAACTAATGTGCCCCTCCAACTCTGTGAACTCATATATAATTGTATATGACCCCCTGGAACCAATGTGGCATGAAATCCCTTCTGCTTATCCAGGCATCATTTGTGATCTAAGTTTACTGTTTCTACCAAAATAATGCATTTTTGTTGCAAACAGATGCCATCACCTCTGTCCAAATACACACATCTAGAAATATAATCTCACATGGGATGCAATCCAACATTTCTTTAGTTTTACATGTGGATATACACCACAGCACCACTACACAATCCTTATGCACAATGGGAAGATTGTATAACATATGTTAGTGGCTGGGTGCCATTGTGCAATGGACAATACACGATGCACAATCTCAGTGTAAAGTTGAGAATGCTCAGTCACAATGCAAAGCATAGAAAGCACAAACAGAAGCATGTTGTGTAATTTGCAAAGGCAAAGCATGGGCAAACATGCATCTCATTCATCTCCACTTCCACTACTATCAGAAGAATACATCCATTGGGCAATTGTGACTTTTCGACTCTTTCTTCACAGCATGGCTAATTCTTGCATATGTTGTTATCAAGCAATTTAGAATGGCAGTGGATAGTGAGATCCAAGCTGCTATGGGTTTATCCTGGTGAGAAAGAGAAGGCAATATTCTAGAATAAATCTCACCAAGTTAAAGCAGAAGCCACCGAGGTATCTATTTAATTTCAGCTGAAAATGATGCCAGGTTGCAGTAATCCGCCACCAAAATAAGCTGAGATACATAACACAGTAAAACATGCACTTTTATACACTCTTCAGGTTCAACATTCCCACCACCCCCCAGCTGGACCTGGCTTGGTTGTGGTTGGCCAAGCCTGAATAATGTCAATGAGGTCTCATAGTGGAGGTGGGAGTCCAGCACAGCCCAATCAATGGGAGAGCAGGGCCTGCCTTTGATGTAAATTTCCCTTTGTCCAATGGTTGCAGAGGGGCTGGCAGGTCTTATAACAATGGATGAAATTATGACTGATGGTGGGATTAAATATCCCTTATATGTGGGCACAATTACCCTGATGGGTTTCCCAATACTTTTATTGCCCCTTTTGATTCCAGCTCCTGATTAGGCCCAATGGCCTGACCACCAGAATTCCAAAAGAAAATATTGTCCATAGAAATGTCCAATGGCTGGGAATAACAAAGGAGGAGAATAGCCTTTCCAAAGACAGTGGCATGATTATCCCTTGGCTGAAAACCTCATGCTGGGGTGGCAAATGTCATGTATTGCCCAAGCAGTGAGAAAAAAGAAGGGTGGACCATCCGGCTCCTGCTATCCTTTGTGTTGCCTCAAGTTGTATGGGTTCCATTGAGGTAGCTGATGGATTCAATCAAATGCAAATGCAGCCTGGCAAGATATTGAAAAAAAAATTCCAGGACAAGGAAGTGCAGGCAAAAGGTCATCGCAAGACTTCAGCTGGTGACTTCTCCAATAATTTCATAAAGTGATACAAAGATTATACAGATACACACATGAAGGGCTGTGGTTGCAGTGGTACCCAGTTCTGGAGGCTTGGCCCCCTCAAGTTGGAGGGCATACACACAGATTGGAATCCATGGGTTCTCGAGGGGCTCCAACCTCCCTCACACTACCCATGGGGGGGGGGGAATAAGCTGAAAGTATGGGAAATAGGGGAAGTGGGGACATAAACACAAGGGTGGAATGGGTTCTGTTAGGCCCATGGGCTCTGGGGAACATACACAGGGGATCAGTGGGTAGCTGGGGATCCCAGGGATCCCATGACCCAACCTGGGGTCCAAACATCACAGTTAGGATCAACACCATGGGAATTGATAGGGAATTGTGGGTTAGGTAGTTACTTGATGGAAGAGAGTGGAAATAAATGGCAAAGGGAAACAGAAGCAAAATGGGGCTTGGGATATTTTTTGAAAGACCATGTGTTTATGTGTATTTTGGTAGGATATGGTTTAGAGAAGCTTAGAGAAGACAATTCTGCTGCGGAAAATGGAAGGAAAAAGGAAGAGTGGTCGACCAAGGGCAAGATGGATGGATGGGATCCTTGAAGTGACTGGATTGACCTTGAAGGAGCTGGGGGTGGTGATGGGCAGGCCTGTAGCGAGGGGGGGTTAGGGGTTCAACCCCCCCCCCGAAATGTTTCAGATTTTTTTAAAAAAACCCAGTTTACTCATGAATTTGAACTGGTTAACCAAATCCCCATGCTAAGTCTATGAGATGCAAAAAATTAAGAGTCCCTCCAGAACTGCAAACACTATCTCAAGCAAATATTTATTTATTTATTTATTTATTAATGATTCGAACTTATATGCTGCCACTCCCCTGGGGCTTGGAGCAACTTACAAGAACAGGCTAAAATTTTAAAACAATTTAAAACAATTTAAAAACAGCAATATCAGAGATCAAAATCCCATCGAAACAGATATGTCGTACATGCCCTGCGGGAAGCTGATAAGTCCCGCAAGGCACGGACTTCAGGTGGCAGAGTATTCCAGAGTGATGGTGCCACTGCTGTAAAGGCTCTGCGTCTGGTTGCTGTTAGACGCAAGGTCTTGACACTGGGAATTTCCAATAGATCTTGTTCCTCAGAACGAAGGGATCTCTGGGGTTCGTAGGGGGTGAGGCGGTCCCTCAGGTACATCGGCCCCAGACCATGCAAGGCCTTAAATATTGACAATTTATTCACACTGTCATTACTTGCAGCAATAGCCGATGTAGTGAAGCAGCCAAGTTGGGTGTGTGTGTGTTGAATGCTCTCATTAAGGAGGCTAGACTTGGTGGAGGTGGTTGACAGGGGAGGAGCTGCTGGCTATGGAAGGCTGCTCTGCCCCCTGCTGTGCTCTTTGCTTCAGCGTGAGCTAGAAGGCAGGTTTCAACCCCCCCCCCCCCCCCGAAAATTTAAACCCCCCCCCAAAAAAAATTTCAACCCCTCCCGAAATTTTTTTCTGGCTACGGCCCTGGTGATGGCCGACAGGGAGCTCTGATGTGGACTGGTCCATGAGATCACAAAGAGCCGGAAATGACTGAACGAATGAACAATAACAATAGAATATAGAACCTTGGTCAAATTTATACAGATTTAATATGAGAAAAATTTCTGGATGTGGTTGATGGCCCCTTTACAGACTGGCCAAAACGTAACTCTTATTATATCATTCCAGACTGGTGTCCTTGGCAAAAATGTGAATTCCCTGATTATAAACTATCTTTTATTGGGGGGGGGGAGGTAACCCTTGACTACCATGTCTCTAAGTGAATTCTGGCCATTGTGAGGAAAACTTGAAAAATCCTAGAAAAGTGGGAAGCTTATGGGCCTGAAGAAATGGGCCGAAGAAATGAAGGAAATGTTAGTATCATTATTAGGTGGCTAGTGTTTCACATAGGGGCATCTTGCATAACATTAAAAATGAAGTAACTATTTCTTTATTACAAAGAATTAATGTATGACTCTTCACTTTCTTTGATTTAGTTCAGTGTATTTTCTTCCCAGGACTCAAATCATCTTTTAGTATTTAAAGTACCTTTTCTTTTAGTATTATATTGTAGTCGTCACATTATATCAGAGGAGGAGTATTAAAATGTGCCCATGCAGCCAATAAAGTGGCCATAAATCTCTTAAACACTTGAGATTAAATGTGAGATGGAAGCTTCACGTTGCATGTAGCAGTAAATAAATTGCCCAGTTCGGTGTACAAAATAGCAAAAACTCAATAAATTGCTTGCACATAAATAGAAGCTTCCAAAGTTTGAGAATTGTGTACTATTTTGCCAGAGATTTGTCATTATAAAAACCTTTCCTACTGTGGTAGCACTTCTGAACAGATACATAATCATGCCCACCATGCCATCATCCAGAACTACTACCTGTTTCCCACATAAATACCATCCATTGAATCAGCAATGAGTATAACATGCAGCCTGTTCTACAATTACAACAAGATTTTTCAAGACTCGGCCAGACTGGACAAATGCATTCAATGAATATCTCTGCATTTCATAGGCTGGAAACGGAGAGCACGAGATGCTGACTGCCTTTGTTTCCTGTGTACAAGTATCTAGATGTGTTTTGCGGAACATTCTGGGGAAACAAAGAATGTAATATACGCATCTTGCTTTGATCCAACAAGGCATTTCCTAAATTCTGTTGTTCTGATGGATGGGCACATCTCCATGTTTTTCTCCAGTGCGCTATTTCATGGGATGCAAAGTATTAGATCACCAATAGCCTTTGTAATTGATGTTATTGTGTACCTTCAATCCATTTCAATCTTATGGCAACCTTAAAGCAACTCTATCACTCGATTTTCATGGAAGAATTGGCTCAAGATTGGCGTTTTACCTTCCTCTGAGGCTGACAGAATGTGAGAGGGTTCACCAGAAGATTTCCTTGGTTGGGTAGGGATTTGAACCCTCATCTCAAAATCTGAAGTCCAACACTTAAACCAGTACACTTCTCTGCCCCTCAACCATAATTGTTATAATGGGGAAATGTCAAATTAAACACTTCAAAAAATAATTGTTGATTTGATCATCACTTTGCTGATGCACCTGCCAAGAGAATGTATTCATACAGAGAGAGAAAGAGAAAAAGAGGAGGGAGGGATTGGGGGGGAGAGAGAGAATTGCTTTACTGGCAACATATCCCTGTAGCAACCTGCTTTCTCCTTCTTTAACATCTCTGTGCTGGTTTAACATAGGTAAGAATCAATTACGCCAGCTCCACTGGCTGCCAGTTTGCTACCAGGCACAATTCAAAGTGCTGGCTTTGGCCTATAAAGCCCCAAACGGCCCCAGCCCAATTTATCTGTCCAAACGCATCTTCCCCCTATGAACCACCGTGGAGATTAAGATCTTCTGGGGAGGCCCTGCTCTCAGTCCCACCACCATCACAGACGTGTTTGGCGGGGACAAGAGACAGGACCTTCTCAGTAATTGCCCCTCAGCTATGGAACTCCCTTCCTAATGAGATCAGGTCAGCCCCCTCCCTCATGTCCTTTAGAAGGATGATAAAAACATGGCTGTGGGACCGAGCCTTTGGGACTGTGCAATGAGGCAACTATAGGAACCCTTAGTATGCCAACTAAATTCGATATGGTTGTTGAGACAGTTTTAACTAGTGGATTTTAATGTCGGGATATGTGATTTTAATGCTTTTGTATGTGTATGGTCTAATATGTTTCGGCATTGAATGTTTGTCGTTTATATGTTGTGCTCCGCCCTGAGTCCCCTTTGGGGTGAGAAGGACGGAATATAAATGCTTTAAATAAATAAATAAGCATCATAACATAATGGTTTTGGATGGGGATCATTCCATACTGACTATTAAAAAACTGAACTGTGCCAAAGGTGGGAATTTAAAATAGTTTTCTGCAGTCAGGAGAATAACTGACTGGAATAGTTATTTGTATATTTTAGATCTTTTTGGTAAAATTCCTTGCGTTCCAAGTCTGACAAAAGGAGGGAAGAAAGCAAATACAGAATGCAATTTATTTCTGTCTCCTGTCTAATGACAGAAGCCAGAAAAATCCTTGCCAGAAATCCCAGTGTAATTGGCACTTGGATAAGTGCTCTTTCTGCCAGGATAAGGGAAGCCATCTTCTTGTAGCTGCTACTTATTTTGCCAATGGTTCTGTGCATCTCCCCCTTGCAATGATTTTTTTTGTGGGGTGCTGACTTACCCCTGGATCTCATGGTCAATGATTAGAAGCATTGTGCATTTGTTAAGCGTGTTTTATTTTAATTTTTTAATAACACAGGTTATTTGCCATTCTGTTCTGGTTACAAATATTTCTGCTATATTGAATCACCAAGAAATGGCACTGAAAAATACCAGGTCTTGCCAGTGGCTTAGAAGCATCACATTATAAACTGACTGTATTTCATGAAGGCTAAAAACTAAGTGACAAGTCACATAACAAATTATGCAAATGACCTGCTTACGGGAAAGCAGCTCTCTCTCTATGCAATGCAATTTTATTAACAGGAATCTCCAATTAATCAAAGGGGAAAGGTAGAGCAAAAATAAAAATTACCTGGCATGACCTTAGATTCACTATAGAATGACTGCACAATGAATATTGCTTTGAAGAATCATATTTAACTCTTTAATGGAACATGATTCATCACTGAAATGTCATATCTTCAAAATGTACCTCAGTTATCTTCCTGAACATCTTACACAAATGCAGAAAGAGAGAGACTAGATGTTATGAACTACTGTTCCCATAATCACTATCCAAAGAGGCCAATAGACCGGTGTGATAGAAGAAACAGTCTGAAGACCACTGGATTATAGATGTCTCTGTTGCTTGATTCCATAGGAAAGGTAAAGGTTTTCCCCTGACATTAAGTCCAGTCATGTCCGACTCTTGGGGTTGGTGCTCATCTCCATTTCTAAGTCAAAAAAGCTGGTGTGGCCCGTAGACACCTCCAAGGTCATGTGGCTGGCACGACTACATGGAGCGCCGTTACCTTCCCACCAGAGCTGTAGCTATTGATCTACTCACATATGCGTGTTTTCAAACTGCTAGGTTGACAGAAGCTGGGCCTAACCACAGGAGCTCACGCTGCTCCCTGGATTTGAACCTGCAACCTTTCGGTCAGCATAGCATACCACAATTTGTTTTACATTTGTCCCTTCACCAAGCAGCACAAGTTCTAGGGTGTCTTTATGGGTCATTTTCTTTGGAAGAAGATGCATAGGAGACCTTATGGAATCTGTCTAAATAAAAGCTTAGCAGATAGCATAAAAGCAGATAGGCAAAGTTGCTTGTTAGCAATACAGCTTGAGTGACAGTTTCATTGTTGCACTATAAGAGGCCCAAATCATCAATTCCCCAAACCCCATCACAGGTCAAATTCAAGCATGATGTCTCCTCTTCTGTGTGTTGTAAATTAGCATATTAAGAACTCAGTCAGTCAAGGGGCATACTTTTTAAAGTGGCCTTTGAGGCAAAAGACCAATTCAAGTGGCCCATTTTCCAACATCAAGAAGGACCAAGAAATCTAGAAGCAACCATTTGCATAACAGAAGAACAAGCCTGTCACATCCAGCTTCCTCACCATGTACTAAAATGCAGTGGTGCTTAAAGAACATTTCATATTTTTCAAACACATTTTTTATTACTGCCTTCTCTGCATTTCCAGCCTTCTGGACATTTTGTAATGTTTTAATTTTTAAATTGTCTATATTATAGAATCTTATCTGTCAAAGCTTCCCTCAGGAGTGAAGGTTTCCAGCCTAATATATTTTAACGCTCCATATACTTGATTAAAAGTAGCATTGAATTCAAATAGATAGACATGTTCCACAAATATTTTCTCTGCCTCTGAATATTGTTTGTGATTTGTTTTGTTTTGTTTGTTTTGTTTTTTCATGCATCTGCCAAAGAGTGCAAAACTAATCACAGCCTATTTTTGTGAGTCGGGGGAAAGAATCCCTTTACCAAGTAGATGTTTCATCATCCAGTCGCAGATGCTTAACTGTGGCAGATTGTGGATGTCCAATCAGGTGCCAATCCCAATTAAAACGAGGCTGCTTTAGCTAGCATCCTGTTGGTGAACTATAATGTCTTAAATTGGATTTAGAGCATTGTGACTTGTATTTTTGGTCATTGCGAAGCTTGGAGTACTCTACCAACCATGCAATAACCAAAATATTCTCCAGACCAAATTTTACAGCTGCAAATGCACACACATGAATATGGCTATGTCTTGGTTGGTGGTGAGTTGATGGATCATGTAACTAGATATGATTCTGTATACAGTATGTTGTTCTCTAGATCATGAATATTCAAAAGAGAAAGTTCATCCTATTGTTTCCAAGATACAATCCTATGTCAACCCATCAAGAATCAGGAGACATCCTATCCACACATAAAAGATGACAAACTATCACTTTACTGTGGAAATGATATTACATACTCTTTATCTATTATTATTATTATTATTATTATTATTATTATTATTATTATACTACATTTATACCCCGCCTTTCTCACCCAGTAGGAGACTCAGGGCAGCTTACAGACCATGGCATACAATGCCGCATTATATAATAATAAACATGACATATTAATTTAAACATACAATAATAAACATGACATATTAATTTAAACATACAATAATAAACATGCCATATCAATTGAACAATTCAAATATAAATTCAATAAAAAGTTTAAAAGTAAACATTCAATCTCAACTGAAGTGGGCTAATGGAATAAGCTGCCAGAAGTAGCTGGCTTTTGTTGTGAACCCAACCAGAGTCCAATATACCAATCAGTACACTACACTCCCTTTTTCCGGATCATTATTTTATTATTATCAGTCAATGCTAGTAAGTCACTGGATATTGGGTACTATGCTATGTCCTGCTGCTGTGTGTAAAACAAAAAGGCAGGGAGAGGGGGAGATGGCTTAACATATCTGCCTGCATTTTAAGATTCTCCTTGAGAACATTTCTAGAGGTTATTCTGATGAGTGCCTGCCCTTCAAAATTTATCACCATG
The DNA here is from genome assembly GCF_037176765.1 of Anolis sagrei. Lineage (NCBI taxonomy): Eukaryota > Metazoa > Chordata > Lepidosauria > Squamata > Anolidae > Anolis > Anolis sagrei. The sequence continues at coordinate 222,566,067 of NC_090022.1, read as the reverse complement.
GCATTCCATTAAATTGGTAGTTTTACAAATGTCCTGCAATTGTCTGCTGATGAACAGCTGCAGTCTGTATGAGGACACAGAACAGGGCTGTTGCATGCAGCAATCCCCATGTGCAAACTGATAGAGTGTCCTCAAATGCATCCCCAGATGACCCCAACAGTCCCCTATGGCTGTGTTCAGCAAGGGGAGATTAACACTAGTAGACAAGCTTTCTTTCAGTCAACATGTGTGCCATGTCTCATTGTTTCATGGCCAATGAAGATGCTAAGCTTATGAAGAACCCCAATGATCCTGACAAGAGTTTGAAATGGCAACATGAATTCTTGGTCAGTTTACAAATCATTGTGGGTGTTTGCAAGACAGGTGAAACAATGTGTTTCACCTGTCTTGCAAACAGAGAAAAGTTGCTATAGTGTTGGGAACCATATGGCCTTCCAATTGCTGAACTACATTTCCCATCGGCGATCACTATTAGCTAACTGGCTAGAGCTGACGGTAGCTGCAGGGATTATTATCTCACATATCTTTTTAAAAATAAGGATAATGAAATATAATTTATTTCAGCATTGCTCCTAGGGACAATTGTTTATCCTTTTCCTCACATACTATTCTGGATGGAAATGTAGGCCCTTGTCTCGCCCCTGTTAGTTGGAAAGCCATGAAAGAGATATTTTGATTGCCAAAATGACTGGTGGTTTTCTAATGGATTTCTTATTGTCACATTAATCTAATGTTTACCTTATGAAAGATAATATTAAGACTATGTTTGAAGAGTTTGAGTTAAACTTTGTTTGTGGTGGTTTACAAGATCTTTTGAGAAAAAAAGGAGAAATGCACCTGGCAGGAAAGTTAATACCAGACATAGTTTTTGTCAGGATGAGAATCTTTTCTTAACAGCTAGAGTGGATTATATTCCATATTTGATTACCTTGTCTTCCTTTTTAAAATGTGATTCATTTAAGCAAACCTATGCTAAGTTTATTTTAGATGAGAAAACAACTATCACAGTATGAAAGCTTTCATACTTGAAAGGATGCATATTTATCTAAATTGTTAAATCCAACATAATGCCTTCTGAATTGCATTGCTGTGCTGAGGCATATAAATGGGTAGTTTCAGTGACTGGTCATTCCACTGTCTGGAAATCAGGAACCAAATTGGATACTTTGTTAAATATTTTGTTCTGTGGAGGAAAACTCTTCATTCAAATAAATATGTATTGAAACTCTTGAATAAATCAAACAATGAAGTGGACTTCCAAATTTTGAATGGTTTCCTTTCAAAATTCAATATTTTCACTGGATATTCTCATACAAAAAGCATATTCCAGGAAAAATCTGTCTTAAATGTAAATTTTGCAACTGATAAAAAAGGGATGTTTTGTCATTTTGTCAACGAGTAATCATTGTTAATGTTAACATTAAGAAATGTCTGAAGTTGGTAGACCAAGATGTTACTTATGCTTGGCAAACACAATGTGACACACAAGTGGTGGTGCATGTATTTGGCAACCTATGTGATAACAATTTTAGATAAATCAAAACCTTAGGAACATTATACGAGACAAATATAAAACATCATCTTTAAAGTCCTTGTTGCATGATGCAGTTTTAAGTTGGCAATCTAAGGAGATCATTTATCACATAGGCCACATCTGCACCAAAACTGAAAAGATGATGGAGAAATACAGACCTTTAGTGTTGGATCTCAGCTGCATGTCTGCAGTGAGCAATGCTTATTAACCTGGGAAAGAACTATACTCTGGCTGTGCTTACCTACAACAGGGAAGCTAAACAGCTGCATCCAGAATCATTTATTGTGTGAAGAACAAACATAAAGTAAAGGAGAAAGCAGAGTAGCCTGCCTTGCCAGCTAGAATGATGAAAAGGCATAGATCTACCAATTTTGCCACCAAAATGGAGAATGTAAGGAATGTAGTGGCTGTTGGAGAATAAAATCATCCCAGGATCCATTTTGGAACCAGCATTCAAGAAATCTCTAGAAGAATATAAATGTTATTTTATTTTATTTATTTATTGTTTATGCTTACTTATGCAAGGCTTACCTGATCTGGTTGTATTATTTTGTATATATATGAAAAGTTGAGTGCAACATGTTAGACTGCTCTTCGTAGTTTCTATCGCTGAAGTGATGCCCTGCCATATAACCTGTATTCCATCACATCACATAAACCAAAAATGTTGAAATTCAGCAATTTCTGAAATGTTTAAAATGCAACAATACTTGTAGATAGGACAATCGAGTTTCCCTTATCTAAAATGTTTGAGGCCAGATGTTTTTTGGATTTTGGATTTATTTTTTTCTTTATTTTGGAATGCTTACATTTGCATATACAAAGTTCATCAGAAAAAGAGAAATGAAGGCTGGTCATATGCTCAGCACCCACTGAGTTTTTCCTCAAGCATCCTTCCCTGCACTGCTGTCAGAAATTTCACAGGAAAAAGAGAAGAGGGAAAAGAGAGGGAGAAATCTGCTTACACAAGACCCCTGTAAAAGCAGATATCCCGAATGCTTTTCTAGCTATCGGCACACTTTACATTTTTTAGTAAAGTGGCTGGAGAGAGAGGTGCTCCCAGTTATCCCCCATAGATCTTTTCTATTCTCTCTGGCCCAGAAATAGGTGCTGGCCAATGGGTCCATCTGCACTTTCCATCACAATCCATTTCTAGGGCATCTGCAGCCCTTGGCCAGGATGAATCTAGAACAGTTGTTTTTTTCACAGGGACCTTATATAAGATGGAGGTCCATAGACAGGGGACCGTGGGGGAATCCATGGGGCAGTGGAAGAAGCCATTGAGCAGCACCTAGGGGTGGCTCAACCCATTATGCAAAGTAAGCATTTGCAGTATAGTTGATTTTGCCCAGGGGCGCTCTTGAGACGCTCTTGGGGGAAAATAGACCTTGACATATGCGAGTTGTAGTTACTGGGATGTATAGTTCACCTAAAATCAAAGAGCATTCTGAACTCCACCGATGATGGAATTGAACCAAATATGGCACACAGAACTCCCATGACTAACAGAAAATATATATCAATGATTGGTTTGGGGGGGGGGGCAAAATACTGTTTGCTTACCGTTGAAAATTACCTACGGCCGCCTCTGGCAGCACCCCGCATTGCCCCCTTACCATCACATGGGATTTCCCTTCTGCCCCCGGTTTCATCCCACACTGTCCCAGCTTCTTGAACAAGAACAAGGGTTGTCACTCATTTTCTCAGGACAGCCTCTGAACACCCCATCAGGATGGAGCCCTTCCAGAAGTAGTCCTGGCTACATCCTGGCAACATCCTAGAATAGGGAAAAGCCCCAGATGATGAAGTCATAATTGGTGAGAGTACTTTGTTTGTTGTGGTGACCTTCCTTTGGAATTCACTGGCTTATGGTGCTTGCTGTCCACTTGCTCCCATGTGTTGGGTGTCATGTGAAGAACATTTATTATTATTATTATTATTATTATTATTATTAAAACATGTTTGAAACTGGTTTCATTCTGCTGCTTTGGTGGTGTTGTGTTTGAGGAAATTGTGTGATTCTGCTGCTTTTAACATTTTATATATAATTTTCTACACATATGAGATGGTCTATAAGAATCTTGTGCAAGATAAATTTCTGGCACTGCAAGCGAGATTTTTTTAAATTTCTAAAAATGTGGCAACATCAGAAAAACGCACTGTCTGAAAATAATTTCTGCATTGGTTTAATTAACTTTTTAGGGATGGATGGGGTAACTAATTAATTGTTAAAAGCATTAGCAAGCCTGCCAATTAAAATCAAATACGCATAAGCTGCAATGTCTCCACAATAAATGAACCCCTCCATTCATCCTAATTACCTGCCTCTAGGAGTTGGTGCTCAGCACATAGAAGTGTTGTAAAGAATACATTGTCAACTGGAGGCTAAATTAATTGAGAACCACCTAGTAGTCGTATGCTTGCAAGCGATAATGCTGAAATTTAACACCGATTCTCTATGAAACAGGATCTCGTTTTTTCAAGCACTGCATTTTAGGCCTGGATAAATCCTTGCCTTTTGTTTCTCTAATAGACCAACTTGCAATTTACTGAAATTTACTTTGATGCAGAAAGGACATGGGCCATATTTGATAGTAAAGTCTCAGAGAGTTCGAGTGATTTATATATTGGGGTAGGGGGTGCCCTATAATCCCATAAACAACCAAATGAAGTCATTATCACACTGACTGCAGGATCCTGGGAATTGGCCGAAACAAAGATCTCCAGAAGTAGTGAAAGTAATTCCCATTAGTAACCCACTGATGGGTATTCAGTGACTTCTTTTCCTCCCCCCTCCTCCCTTCCCACAGCTGAAGGAACAGACTGAATCAGGCAAAGAAAGAAATATTAAAGAATCTAGTATGCAAGGAAAAACAAACCCTGTATTTATTTTGTGGTGAACACAGTTCTTTGTATATATATATTTGTATGGTAAAATGTTTAGGATATCTCGTGTCTGAACATTGTTCCATAACAGACATTTTTGTGATCCTAGTTTCTTTAAACTTTTTTCACTTTGCATTTCAGACTTATCAATGAATCTCTGAGGGATCAATTGCTTGTCACAATCCAGAAGACTTTCACCTACACCAGGACTCAGGCACAGCATCTCTTCATAATCCTCATGGAATGCATGAAGAAGAAAGAACTGGTATGCAAAAATATTCACTAGACACAAAACTAAGGGGACGATGCTGTATTGATCTGGTGCATAAGTAGTATTGTGACCTCAGTTTGCATCTTGTATTTTCTCCTCTTCCTCCTTTCCAGATGTTATTCCTTGAGACTGCTTCACACAATCCATGCATCAAGCTAACTTAGATTGGCTCAAATTAATTATTGGAAATATAGGTCTAAAATGAGCTTACAAACTAGTTTTAGCCAATGCCAGTATGGCTTGCCCAAATTTAGTATCAGTACCAATGTAATGATAACGCTATGTAACACTATTTTTGTTTCTGGGTTATAAATGTCATTTTCTAATTGGTTCTATCATAAAAGCATGAGAAAAGTTTATTAAATCAGAAAAACCTTGTTTTTGTGGGGCATCCTGCAGCACATTTTGTTATAGTTTTTCAATAAATACCTAAATGAGACTCAGCCAATTCAACATAGTTTGTGGCAGTCACAAAAACAAAGTTTCTGGAGTATAACAGCTACTTTCAAAGTAAGTACCGCACAATTAGAATAACACTTTCAAACTAGGAACAGATTTTTTTTAAAAAATTGTTACGTAGTATACAAGAGCAAGCCATAGAAGTGACAGGAAATCCATCCACAGGAGGAGGAAATGACAATTAAAAATGTTATGTCTCTGCTGGACTCACAATCCAAAGTGACATTTTCCAAATAGTTTAACAATTTCTATATGCCTAAGAGCTCTGAAAAATTCTGTTCACTTTGCAGTGCAACAATATGTTAAATGTAGCAACAAACAGATTTTTTTTAAAAAAAATCGAATTGTTTACTCCTCTTTTTCAATATATTTAGAATGAATTTCACTATGAAATGTTTGTATTGCTGAAATCAGCTCAGGGCCAGCACATTGTCTGTTCTTTCCGCTGAAGCACAATACATAATTACAGCTATTTGATACCTCTTTAACAACCGCTGTTTTATCCTACAGGATCTTGGAATTTGTAGTTTGATGAGACACTAAGACAAAGAGCCAGCATTGTCCATAGACACCTCCATGGTCATGTGACCGGCATGACTGCATGGAGCACCATTACCTTCCCGCCGAAGCAATAACTATTGATCAACTCACATTTGCATGTTTTTGAACTGCTAGGTTGGCAGAAGCTGGGGCTAACAGCAGGAGCTCTTCCTGCTCCCTGGATTTGAACCACTGACATTTCAGTCAGCAAATTCAGCAGCTCAGTGCACCACTAGGGGCTCAAATATTAACAAGAAAAGAGCCTTAAAATGAAAGCTCTAGGAAATCCTATTTATCAACCATGCTGTTGTGACATGTCTATCTCTATCAGTGTCTGTCTACTTAGCAGGTATGTAGCCGGGGGGGGGGGGGGGCTTGAGGGGCTTCAGCGCCCCCCCCCAAAAAAATTCTCATGGTGGTTCGCGAAAAGGCCTTACTGGTGCATTATTTAAACTGTTGTGTTTATTCTATCATGATCTGATCACCATACTTAATATATCCCATATGCATGGGGGATTGATAATGAGAGGCAAGCCTCGTAACAGGTAAGATAAACCTGAAAGTAGTTCAGGAAAAACTTCAGATTGGTCAAAAATATATTGAGGGGTGACCTGACATGGAGTGTGACATTTTTTATTACAGGAAGCAACATAGCAGAAGGCAAGGAAATGATAGTTGTGACCATAAAAGGTGGCATTTTTATAGCCAACATCATGGGATAATTTAACTCAGAGACTCCTGTAGTCCAACCCAGGTTGCAAGTTTCATTTGCAGGAATATCTTCTTCCTGCTAAAATGAATTTAAAAGGTTTTGGTTGTTTGTTAAATGAGTAAGTAAGCATTTATTTAACAACAACAGGTGTACAGTAATGCTCTGTACAACAAAAAGAAGCGAAACGAAGATGTACCCAAGAATTTACAACCACTGCCACAATAAATGAGGTTAGCACTTTAAACAATACTTTCATACAGGCATCCTAATTAATTCAACCAATTTGTTCTTGCAGTGAACAAAAGTTGAAAGGTGAAAGCAAAGGTCTAAAGTAAATGCCTTTTAAAAATATTTCAGCATGGATAAGTTTTTAGACTGTTGCAGAATTTCTTTTAAGGGGTGACAGTAAGAAAGAGAAAGCTATCATAATTAACTTGGGAAGCTGCAGTATATGAAAGGTTGCTGATTATGTAACGTACACATGATGAAAGCTGAAATGGTAAGAAAAGCAGCAGGATACAGTTTGAGTCACCAAAGCCACCATTAGTTAGCAAGTCCCAATAACCTTCTGCAATATTAGAGTCAATTTAAGATGATTAGATGCTTAATTTCTTTTTATCCACTCTTTTGAAAAGGTCCATTACAAAATTAATTGGTCAGGGCTCATAAAATGATACGTAAGTGCCAATATGAGGAGGGGAGGGAGCTGCCATTTCTGACAGCCATCAGCTTCCAATGATTCTGTCAAAGCAACCACTGAGTGACTAAAAGAAATATATTTGGTTTCAATAAATGGCCACAATACCAAAATACTATTAAGCAACTGTTGTAAGTGAGATTAAAAACCCAGAACTTCAAATCATCAAAAGTTACTTACTTGACATTTAGGAGTTTATCACGTAATAGATTTCTTGTCTGATTGCACTTGGTTAGCTCCTTATCCTAGGACATCATGACCCTCCCATGGTTAAATTGCATTTCTATCTCTATTGGATCTCATCTTTTCATTGGCAGGATGAACTTTTCAATGGCTCCAATATCGCTGGTGTTCAACTATTGTTTCTGATGTGACAATTTTATTCCACTACCATACAGCTATTCCAGGAATCATGTGGTATGAATGGGCCTAGGTCTCTTCTTCTCTGTCTCTCGGCAGCGTGATGTCACTCTGTTCCCTGGGAATTATTGTATCTTTTAAAAATTGTTTTGTTATAAATGCAAACTTTTACTGCCCGGGGGAAGGGGATCAGCAGTATGCTGCAATTAGGCAAATTATTTGAAAAAATTGTAGTACAGTTCATTTGCAAAACTGTACCATTTTGCAATTATGGCATAAAAATTAAAATTAAACAGTGAGCATGTACTATGCAAGGCAAACATGAATAGAATGGCAGGGTGCAGTGAAGTAGTGCAGAAGACTGATTGGAGGAACATATCTCACCAAAGCACTACGCTAGCACTATTGGAGAAAAGGTGTGAAACTGATTGTTTCCATACTGTTATGTTTCCATAACATGGACCAGCTCTGGCATGGGCTGGTCCATGAGGTCACGAAGAGTCGGAAGCAACTGAATGAATAAACAACAACATGTTCCAATTTGCTTAAATAACATAATTACTGCAGGACAATGAGCTAGTGTGATAAAGCTGTTAGGTAAACTTACTTACTTACTTACTTAGGCGATCCCTCGTTGGACGAGTAAGATGGTCTTCCATTATGGATTTCCTTGTGGGTCCGTATGTGGCTGTGGAGCCCTATTCTTGCTCTGCATCTTCTTCCGCAGTGAGGGCATTGGTTTCCAGGTGGAAGGCGTTCCCGGTCGGGGTTGGCTTGACGCGCCTTCCTCCTGGCACGTTTCTCTCTTTCACCCTCCACTCGTGCCTCCTCGAATTCTGCAGCACTGCTGGTCACAGCTGTCCTCCAGCTGGAGCGCTCAAGGGCCAGGGCTTCCCAGTTCTCAGTGTCTATGCCAGAGTTTTTAAGGTTGGCTTTCAGCCCATCTTTAAATCTCTTTTCCTGTTCACCAACGTTCCGTTTTCCGTTCTTAAGTTCGGAGTAGAGCAACTGCTTTGGGAGACGGTGGTCAGGCATCCGGACAACGTGGCCGGCCCAGCGGAGTTGATGTTGGAGGACCATCGCTTCAATGCTGGTGGTCTTTGCTTCTTCCAGCACACTGACGTTTGTCCGCTTGTCTTCCCAGGAGATTTGCAGGATTTTCCGGAGGCAGCGCTGATGGAATCGTTCCAGGAGTTGCATATGACGTCTGTAGACTGTCCACGTCTCACAGGCATATAGCAGGGTTGGGAGGACAATGGCTTTATAGACAAGCCCCTTGGTCTCCCTACGGATGTCCCGGTCCTCAAACACTCTCTGCTTCATTCTGGAAAATGCTGCACTTGCAGAGCTCAGGCGGTGTTGTATTTCGACGTCGATGTTGACTTTGGTGGAGAGGTGGCTGCCAAGGTAGCGGAAATGGTCCACATTTTCTAATGTTACACCATTAAGCTGTATTACTGGCATTGGAGAGGGATTGGCTTGTGACTGCTGGAACAGCACCTTGGTTTTCTCAATGTTCAGTGACAGGCCGAGCTTCTCGTATGCTTCTGCGAAGGTGTTTAGAGTGGCTTGTAGATCTTCTTCTGAATGCGCACAGACGACATTGTCATCAGCATACTGGAGTTCTATAACAGATGTTGTTGTAACCTTGGTTTTGGCTTTCAGTCTGCTGAGGTTGAATAGCTTGCCATCTGTCCGATAGATTATTTCCACTCCGGTGGGAAGCTTCCCATCAACAAGGTGAAGTATCATAGCGATGAAGATGGAGAATAGAGTTGGGGCGATAACACATCCCTGTTTGACACCGGATTCCACCTTAAATGGGTCACTTTGGGAGCCACTGCTGTCCAAAACTGTTGCCATCATGTCATCATGGAGGAGCCGCAGGATGTTCACAAATTTGTTAGGGCACCCGATTTTGTGGAGGATGGTCCAGAGAGCGCTGCGATTCACTGTGTCAAATGCCTTTGCAAGGTCGATGAATGCCATGTACAGGGGTTGGTTTTGTTCCCTGCATTTTTCTTGGAGTTGTCGTGCAGTGAAGATCATGTCCGCAGTTCCTCTGGAGGGGCGGAAGCCGTTCTGGGATTCTGGGAGGGTGTCTTCTGAGAGGGGCAGAAGGCGGTTTGCAAGGATTCTTGCGAGGATTTTCCCAGCGGAGGTTAGAAGGGAGATACCTCGATAGTTTCCGCAGTCTGTTCTTTCCCCTTTTTTGAAGAGGGTGATGATGGTGGCATCCTTGAAATCTGCTGGGATTTTCTCGGTCACCCACACTTTTTCTACGAGCTGGTGGAGTTGGTGTGTTAGCTCAGGTCCTCCCTCTTTAAAGATTTCAGCAGGGATCCCATCTGGTCCACTGGCTTTGTTATTCCTCTGTTGGCTGATGGCATTGCTGACTTCTTCCAAACTAGGCAGTGCTGCAAGCTCATCCCTGGTTTGTTGTTGTGGGATTTGTGAGAGGACCTCTTCGGCCACATTGGAGCTGCGGTTCAGGAGGCTTTGGTAGTGTTCTTTCCAACGTAGTGCGATTGAGTTTTGGTCCTTCAGGAGTTTGGTTCCATCTGATGAGCGTAGAGGCTGTATGCCATGGTTTCTTGGTCCATAGATTACCTTTGTGGCTTTGAAGAATCCCTGAGCATTATGGGTATCTGCCAGGTGTTGGATTTCTTTGGCCTTCTTTGTCCACCAGATGTTCTTGAGTTCTCTTGTCCTTCTTTGGACCTCAGCTTTTGCACTAGCATAGATCTTTTTCTTAGCAGCACAGTTGATGTCTCTCTGCCATGCTTGGAAGGCTTTCCTTTTCTTGTCAATTAGCTGTTGGATCTCGATGTCATTTTCATCAAACCAGTCTTGATGTTTCTTGGTTTGGTATCCAATAGTTTCTTCGCAGGCTTGGATGATGGAGGTCTTCAGTTTGTTCCAATGTTCCTCAACATTTTCGGGGTGTTCTGTGGGTAGATGGTCCTTGAGTGCTGTTTGGAGATGGGCTCACCTGGAGGGCTCCTGAAGGGCTTGGGTGTTCATTTTGCGCCTTGTCTTCCTTCCTTGGAGTCTGCGCTTGGGGGCGATCTTGATAGCCATCGAGGATCGAATTAGCCTGTGGTCAGTCCAGCAGTCGTCAGCACCTATCATGGCTCTTGTGAGGAGCACGTCACGGCGGTCTCTGGCGCGTGTGATTACATAGTCTAAGAGGTGCCAATGCTTTGACCGGGGGTGCTTCCATGATGTCTTGAACTTGTTTTTCTGGCGGAAGAGCGTGTTGGTGATGACAAGGTTGTGCTCCGCACATTTGGTGAGAAGCAGGATGCCATTTGAGTTGCTGTTTCCAACCCCGTCTTTTCCAATGGTCCCTGGCCACAGGTCGAAGTCTCACCCGACTCTTGCATTGAAGTCCCCCAGGAGGATGATTTTGTCCTCCTTAGGTATCCCCGATAGGACGGTGTCCAGCTGACAGTAGAATTTCTCCTTGATGTCTTCGTCAGCATCTAGTGTTGGTGCATAGGCACTTATGATGGTTGCCCGTTGGTTTTTGGCAAGATCGATTCGGAGGGTTGAGAGTCGTTCGTTGATGCCAGTGGGTGCTTCGGACAGATGTTTCATCAGATCATTTCTGATGGCGAAGCCAACTCCGTGCATTCTTTGGTCTTTTTCGGGCAGTCCCTTCCAGAAGAAGGTGTAGCCTCCTTTTTCTTCCTTCAGCTGTCCCTCTCCTGCTCTCCGGGTCTCCTGAAGGGCTGCTATGTCGATGTTGAAGCGTCCCAGCTCCCTTGCAATGATGGCAGTTCTGCGTTCGGGGCGTTCACTGCCACTGTTGTCCATCAGAGTCCGTACGTTCCACGTACCGAAGTTCATTTTTCTTTTTTGGCCGCAGGATGGTGACCCCACTGGACGCGGCAGTCCAGTCAGGGATAAGTGAGGCAGACTATGTTTAGGGCACCTTTTCTAGCCCCCTCCCCGTGTGGGGTGAGCAGAGTGGGTCCTAAAAAGGGCTGCTCAGTCGCGGATACAGCTGCCGAACTACTCAACTGCCTCGGACCTTGAGGTAGAACGACTGAGTCCGTACCCACCGCCCATGTGCCAGTCTGTGACTAGGGGCTTCCAGATTTCACAGTCCTGCCCCCGTCGCCACTCGCTGATCGCCATGGGACTTTGGTTGGTTGGTTTTTATTTTCTTTGGAAGACGCCTGTGCGTGGATTTTTTTAATGTGTGGAGGTCAGTGCACAACTGATCAACACACAGACTTCACAGAGTGAGGTTCCACTGGTGATGTAGTTTAACACAATGACCGTGGCTTCTCAGTCTGTTGCAGCCTTCTTCCGCCTTCGCAGCCGTTGTAACATGTACCATGTTATCCTCCGCCTGCTCCGCCGTTGAGGTCTTTGGGTCTTCAGACTGTGCTTGGTCTGGAACTTCCCCCGCAGCCACTCCTGGGAGTGCACGACTCCAGTTGTTGTGCCTACAGGTTCATCGGAACACGCAAGCCCCCTCACCACGACAAGGTGACAGTCCATCGAGGGGGGTTAGGTAAACATGCCTAAGCACTCTCAAAATAAACATGACCAGACCTTAAGTAGTGGTTATGTGTTCTTTTTACTATAGTGCCAGTGGCTTTAGGAAGACTATTCTGCTACGTTAGTTATGGTCATATAAGGACGGGAATTTAGATGGCAGATGGGTGCAAACTACTGCTCCATGAAAGATGACTATTGAATCCCGGGAGCCCATGTTCCATATTAAAGAAGCAAGGAAAAACGTTTAATTAGTTGTAGCTAAAAGGATACAAGAAAATCCCATCTCTGTTTGGCATGCATGATAGAAACAAAGCAGTCCCCCACCCCCTCTGCCTGCTAGCTTTTTATTTACTCTCTTTGCTGAGAAAATCTAGTTGATAGTGGTGTGTTTACATTAGAATATTTTGATGGTAGAGATTTATGTGGTCTTGTTACATAAACCCACTCCAAAATGAAAACGTGCTCATGCGTTCCTGTAGTTGTTCCAGGAGTATAGCTATACTGATCAAGAAGACATGAGAAAAGGGACAAGAGACTTTTGTTTTATTTGTATTGATTTTTCTCATTTGACCCCAAGGTGTCTGAAACTCAAGGGCATACTAAACATGATGTTAAATGTGTCACTTGGAAGCCTCTAGTAAATGTAGGGGAAATAGCTTGTTGTAATTAACAGCAGCACAAGACAGGCTGAATTCCATTGGGATCTCCGCATGTAAGAAGGAAGGTATAACCCTTCTTACTCCAACCATAATCCAAAGGAAAAATCACCACTCCAGAGAGAAGGACATGTGGCATAATAAGTGGGACACTGAGGACTAATAACAAGAAGGAGTGACAATTACTATTTTAATTGGAGTGGGCCATTGCTTCATGAATAATAATACAAAAGAATAAACTTTATTAATATCCTGGCACCATCTTCTAAAAGGGACTCGGGGTGACTGACAAGGTACTCAGAGGTTCAGCACAACATAGCCGGTACATGAGAATAAAATAATATCACATAAAATTATATTAAAAAAAACAACCACTATCAACACATAAAAATAAGATAACACAATTTTAAAAACGCAGACCATCTGTAATTAAAACTAGCTGCCATCAATTCACAACTAAAGTACCAGAGTGTCAACCTCATGTAGGCCCATTTCAGCCTACTCAAGATCAAAAGCCTGCTTTAAAATTCATGTTTTTAGGCTAACTTGAAAGGATTCAAGGGTGGGGGCTAATCTAATCTCTTTTTGGAGGGTATTCCAGAGCCAGAGAACCACCACAGAGAAGGTCCTCTCTCTCATCCCCACCAATTGCCCTCAAGACAGTGGTGGGAGCAAAAGAAGGGCCTCCCCTGCTGATCTCAAAGCCCGTGCCAATTCATAGAAAGAGATGCAGTCTCAAAGATAAGTTGGACCTGGAGCATATAATTACCTGCACTTTGAATTGAGCCTGAAAACTTGTCACAAATCAATGGAGCTATTTTAGTAGGGGGATACTATGTTCCCTATAGCTAGCCTCAGTTAGTAATCTGGCAACCAACCTTTGCATTAACGGTAGTTTCTGAACCATCTTCAAAGGCAGCCCCACATAGAGTGCATTACAGTAGTCCATTCTGGATATAACTAAGGCATAGACCACTGCGGCCAAATCAGGCTTTTCGAGGTATGGGCGCAGCTGGCGCACAAGTTTTAACTGTGTGAAGGTCCTGTCAATCACTGCCTCCACCTGAGCTTCAGGTGTTAACTATGAGTCCAGAAGGACACCTAAATTGCAGACCTGTGTCCTCATTGAGCACAGGTTGCCACCCTATACCCTGATTGGCTTCACGACTGACCAGGAAGACCTCAGTCTTGTCTGGATTGAGTCTCAGCTTGTTGGCCCTCATCCAGTCCATCACAGCTACCAGGCACCAATCCAGAATCCAGAGAGCTTCCTTGGATTACGGTGGAAAAGAGTAGTAGAGTTGTGTGCCATCTGCAAAGAGATGGCAGAGTATATGCCTTTTGTGCAGACTGTTTGAGCTGTAGTCCCTGGTAGCTCGGGGGGGGGGGGGGATTTTTCTTTTTATTAGGATCAAACAAGTAGAGTATAACATAGTCACATTTCCTCCTGAGAGAGTTAATACAGTATGTATATTTTTACAATTTCTCAAAAAAGAGAGCAGAGGATTTTATAAGTAATTGCCCTCATCCCCTATTTCCTTTTCCATTGTCCCCCCCCCCCCCCCCAAAATCATCCTCTCCCTCCAGAAACAGTCATGCATTATCTCTAGTTCATAGAATATCAGGTTGATAAGTATGAAAAATGCCTCACGGAGTTCCCATGCCAGCAAAGAGTATATTATCCTCATCAATGGCTCACATCAGAGTCATTGAGATATCAGATCAATGGGAATCAGCACTGCCAGTAGGGATTATAGGTCCTAGGGGACGTGGCGAGAAATCTGAGGCCAGTGTGGTTTAGGAGATTGAGCACTGAACTGTGACTGTGGAGACTAGGGTTCAGATTCCCACTCAACCATGAGACCCACCTTGAGCAAGATACACTGTCTGAACATCAGAGGAGAGCAATGGCAATCTTCTTCTGAACAAACCTTGCCAAGAAAACTCTGTGATAAGGTCACCATAGGGTGAAAATGACTTGAAGGCACATAACAACAAAATTAAGCTTCAGATACAAGGTGTACAGAAAACCACACTTTATACACAGAATATTTATTTACTTAATACCCCACCTTTCTCTAGGTAGAAAATTATTAATATTAATATATATGCATTCATAATTTTATGTCTGGCTATAAACTCAAATCACAAAGTGAGAAGTCTAAGGAGCAAAAACAGTGGAAGCTAAAAACAACAGGGGGTGGGAGGGAGAAAAACCAATCAATTCTTTGTTTCTTTTTTTTCAAAACAGGTAAGTTCTTTCTTGTTAGTCTTTCAAAACAGACAAGGGTACTGGAGAAAAAGAGATGGGCTCCCTGTTAGAAATGTGTCTCAAGCCTATAGAAATAGTACTTCTGTCTTTGAGGATTCTGACATATTGAAAACACACATCAGAGATGATAATCTGCTTCATTCTCTGCTCACATTTGCTAATGAAACAAAAGATTATAAGCAGGTTGTAGATCCAAGTTATTTCTCTTTTCACTCCCATCCCTTCCCATGTCCTTCTGTCATCCTCTATGGCTATCTACAAATCATACCTTGTTCAGATGTTTCCATTGGATCAATACACCAGATCTTATCGTAGTCCAAGAAACCTTTTTGAGGATGGTGAATAACCCTAATTTCCATGGAGAGGAGATTTTTTTCAAGTGAAATGTCACATACATTCAATAATAACCCCTTATTTTTTAAAGGGGGAGAGACAGAGGCTGCATCTACACCAGTAGTCTGTGAAGTAGTCTGCTCCAAAGCTATCCTAGATACAGTGTGGAGGGCCCACACATACTGACATGGATGCTTCCCAAAGCCCTTTTGGAATTCACACAGTTGACCAAGCTAACAGTGCATTGGCATTGGTCATCACCCACAGGACCAGAGACCTTGTGGTGACTTTACTTGTGGTGAGGTCACAACAGGGCACCCACCAGAAATGTTGTTGCCAGCAAGGTTCTTCTGGGGAGCTCTTCTGACTGGCAAAACAGCCACAAGTCTTTTTGACTTGTGTACACTGGATTGCCCCAGATCCAGCCCAATTCATACCTTAAACATGCAAACACTCTGGAGTTTCTGGGAAGCTCTGGGGTAACCTGTGGTTTTTCTTCTCCAAATTAATATCTAGAAGCAACACTTCTGCTGCAGAACCAAACATATATCATATGGACTGGCTGCTGCGGATTCAAGCTAAATACATTTTATTTGGCCCATGTAGGCAACAAGATGAGTGAGAGAGACCTGTGGAAAGAAAGACTGCATTATTTTTGCTAGAAGAACCTGATTAGTTTGTTTCTCCTTTCGACATGCTGAAATCTTTTCAACTATTTGAACATTTATTTAGATGTCAACATTCAAAGAAACCAGGATTTGAAAAATGACTGGGTTTTGTCAATTGAAGATAAGACCTCCAAGAAATTCAGTGCTTCTTTTTTATTATAGGAACATAAGAGGATTATTGTGCTTGTGAAGAGACTATGATAAGATAATGAAGTCAGAAAAGAAAGAACTGCTATTTTAAGCAAGTGATGTTTCTGATTAAGAGTAACTGATATATAAGCCCATATAGATAAATTGTTATTGTCCTCCCAACCCTGCTCCATGCCTGTGAGACGTGGACTGTCTACAGACGTCACATGCAACTCCTGGAACGATTCCATCAGCGCTGCCTCTGGAAAATCCTGCAAATCTCTTGGGAAGACAAGCGGACAAACGTCAGCGTGCTGGAAGAAGCAAAGACCACCAGCATTGAAGCGATGGTCCTCCGCCACCAACTCCGCTGGACCGGCCATGTTGTCCGGATGCCCGACCACCGTCTCCCAAAACAGCTGCTCTACTCCGAACTCAAGAATGGAAAACGGAATGTTGGAGGGCAAGAAAAGAGATTTAAAGATGGGCTCAAAGCCAACCTTAAAAACTCTGGCATAGACACTGAGAACTGGGAAGCCCTGGCCCTTGACCGCTCCAGCTGGAGGTCAGCTGTGACCAGCAGTGCTGCAGAATTTGAGGAGGCACGAGTGGAGGGTGAAAAAGAGAAATGTGCCAAGAGGAAGGCGCGTCAAGCCAACCCCGGCCGAGACCGCCTTCCACCTGGAAACCAATGCCCTCACTGCGGAAGAAGATGCAGAGCAAGAATAGGGCTCCACAGCCACATACAGACCCACAAGAATATTGGAAGACAATCATCCTCGGAAAGCGAGGGATCGCCTCAGTAAGTAAGTAAGTAAGTAAGTATTTTTATTATTATTGTTATTACTACAAAGGCTGGATGGCCATCTTTTGGGGGTGCTTTGATTATGCTTTTCCTGCATGGCAGAAGGGGGTTGGACTAGATGGCCCCTGAGGTCTTCCACTGAAATACAGTTAAGTTTATGTTGGTCAAAAACTTTGCCCATGTCTGATATATATGCATATAATATAATATACTAAACTTTGTATGGCTCCACAATAAACTTCTGCTTCAGAAAGGGCTTTGTGGTGGAAAAGTTTGAGAACCTCTGGTCTAGAAGATAACTTTATGATCCCTTTGGTTAAACCACACAACACTGGGCATGAGTGTCCTGGAAAACACAGTTTTTGTTGTCTTTCCAGCAATTATCACACACTATGCTTGACCTGGAAAACAGTGCACAATTTCAAATCTACTGCTTTTCAATTTAGTTTACAGAAAGTCCTACATTCTATTCATTGTTATTGCTTTTTTGGTTAGTTGTACAGTGATGGTTTTACAATAACTCCTTTTCCTCTTTTACTTGACTTCAAACTGTGATTCATCTCTTCAGTGTGTAAGCAAATAAGAGCCTGCCATGAAGTTAAAATGGCTATTTTCCCAGGATAATTGATGTAGTAAATAACCCCTACATAATCAGATTTTAAGGATGCTGAATGCGCTTAATGAGACACAAATGACAACCCAATTCAGGAAGGTTTTTCCTCAAATAGTGTGTCCTTCAATATAAAATGTAACCTACTGAATTGATTTCCTGAAGCAGACCCACAGCCAAGCTGTCCTATTGCCATTATTCACATAACCATGCTTAATGGAAGTGACTGTTTTTGAAAATAAAATTTTATAGTTAATAACCCTCTCTTATGTAAAAATGTATTTTATAATCAAGGGGAGGGACACTGCTCATTGACAGAACAAAATGCCCCAGGCTTAGTTTTTGCATCTCCTACCAAACTGAGAGAGCTTCTGGTTCAATATTTGGAAGACCTACTGCTAAGTCATTTCAAAATAGATAGCATAAAATAGATTTCTCTAATTATGTATCAAGAGGTCACTCCACTCATTATTCACATTTCTTCTCTGTTTCTTTGTAAACGTGTAGGGATGTAGATGAACAAAATCATGAGAATTTGAATACCTTATGAGAAACACAAAAGCTCATGTTAAAATAAACCAGTGGTTCCCAACCAGTGGTCCACAAGAACTAAAATATGGTCCGCAACCTCACCATTACTGCACCATTGCAACAATAGTGACTGGTCTTGCAAAACCCTTTTATAGTGCCGAAGATTATTAAATATGGTTTTTTGTGAGTGAGCAGATGGTGACTACTGGATGGCATACATTCTGTATCAGAAACTAGAGCTGATGTGGTCACTCCAATGCAATTTTCTGAATCAGCACCCCAAATAACCAAACCAAATCTAAAGTTGACCAAAAACTGATTTTTAACCCTTTTGGTACTAAAGTTGGAGAGTGGTCCTTGGTCAAAGTGGTCCCTGGTCAGTGGTGTCTCTGGTCAAAGTGGTTCCTGCTCAAATGGTCCCTGGTCAAGTGGTCCCTGGTCAATAAACAATTGGGAACCACTGAAATTAACCAATTAAATAAAGTTCTACTCAATTCCCCTTTCCCCTCCCTATTTCCTTTTATGCTTTTAATAATATATCACATTCATATTTGAACATTTTTTAAAACCATGTTGGGAACCATCTGCCCTGGATCTTATTTCTGGAAGAGACACAGGAGGCAAATCAAAATATATAAGTAAACAAAGAGTCACGAGAACACTCTGATAAGCTTCTGAGGAACTCTCATGTTCTTTGTGAAGATAACTACAACATATTATTCTGGTTATAGTTAGCCTGGTTGCAAATTTTCGTGGAATCTCAATTGCATAAGAGGTAGCTTCTTGGGCTCCTTCTATACCACCATATAATCCAGTATCTGATCCTGGATTATCTGCTTTGAACTGGATTATATGGCAGTGAAGATACAATTAATCCAGTTCAAAGAAAATAACTCAGACCTCCTCTACTCTGCCATATAAAAATCTAGATTATGTGCTTTGAACTGAATTATATAGTAGTGTAAACTCATATCCTGTAACCCAGTTCAAAGCAGATAACCTTGATTATCTGCTTTGATAATCAGAATTATATGACAGTGTAGATCCAGTCCTAGGATTAGGTACTGGATTATATGACAGTGTAGAACCAACCATAGTTATTCAAACGCATGGTTTTGTGATACAGTGATCACTCACTGTTCTCCACAGTCGGTAGCAAAATCTCTATTTGCTCAGGAGTATCATGTGTGCTTTCAATCTGCTACTTGCACACAGAGCCATGTAGCTTTTTCTGTGGCAGAGAATAATTTTATTCTTTACTAGCTGCCATTTCTTATCACTTCATTTTGGAGTTAACCTGAATTTACCCTAGAATATATGCATGTTATTTATTTATTATGTCTATTTCTCTTCCACTTTTTTCCTGAGGGCTCAAAGTAGCAATTTAGCAGTATAAATGAGTCTATGTCCCCTGGGCATCTGACAAGAAATGCACCCTATAAATGGATCCACAAGGAAAGGAAGGCAAATCACGTGAGCTGACTTGTGGTGATAAGGTTAAAGCATCTTGACACAGATGAAGCTGTTGGTGTTTGGGAAAGATAACAGTGAGAACGTGGTCCTTCATCCTCAGAACCACTTGGATGGATGTGAAATACTGATAAGGTTTCAGATTAATTCACTAAGAGGAATGTGACTAATAAATGTGGCCTCACTGAATATTTTAAATGCAGAACAAAGCTACTACGTTTGAAATAAACAGAGTGTCTTAGATGTTTTCACTGTAGGATCGAGCTTCCTTTGCACTTCTCCCTTCACACAAAAACTGACTTAAGTAGGTTAATAGCAAAAGAGAAACTGAGTGGCATATTGAATAAAACATTGAATCAGTACCTTTTGAATGTCAACCTGGATTCTAGGTAAAAACATTGCAGATTACTAACTCTCTGGAGACCACCTGTTGCAACGCTTATTCTAGAAAGAGAAACATCCCTGTAATTGCTGCCAGCACATTTGTAAAGAAGCCGCATTAAAGGCTGTTTAGGGATTCCTGCCCCACACCTTAGAACAGGTATGGGCAAACCCAGGCCCAGGGGCCAGATATGGCCCCTCAGGCTCTTTTCTCAAGCCATCCTCTCTCTCACCATCCTATCCTTCCTTCCCTCTTTCCTTCCCTCCCTCTTTCTCCTTCCCTTCCACCCTTTCATTCTTCCTTCCTGTCTCCTTTTCCTTCTTCCTCCCCTCCCTCTGTCCCTTCCTTACCTCCTTCTTTCCCTTCCATCCTTTCTTCCCTTCCACCATTTCGTCCTTCCTTCCTTTTCTCCCTCTTTCTCCTTCCTTCCTTCCCTTTTTTCTTTCCTTCCTTCTCTCTTTCCTACCTGCCACCTTTTCGTCCTTCCTTCCTTCCTTCTCTCTTTCCTTCCTCCTTCCCTTCCTCCCTTCCCCTCCCTTTCTCCTTCCATCCTTCCCTTCCACCCTTTTGTCCTTCATTCCTTCCCTCCTTCCTCCCTCTCTCCCTCTTTCTCCTTACATCCTTCCCTTCCAGCCTTTCCTCCTTCCCTCTTTTTTGTCCTTCCTTCCTTCTCTTTCCTTCCCTCTTTCCTCCCTCCTTCCCTCTCTCCCTCTTTCTCCTCCCATCCTTCATTTCCTCCTTTTGGTCCTTCCTTCCTTCTCTCTTTCCTTTGTCCTTCCCTTATTTCTTATCATCACCGGGAAGCCTAGCAGGGAGAGTAGCGTGCAGCCCCCAAGTTAGAAAGTTTGCCCATGCCTGCCTTAGAAGCACTAGAATTCTTCCACTGATGTGACATTTTGGCAAAGCTTGGCAGTAATTAGTCTTAACTACTTATTTTCCCCTTCCCATAATAAAGACAAACACATCACAATGATCAGCCTTTTTTTTTTTTTTTTGCAGCGTATCTGCATGGTTTAAAAATTACTTTTGTAGGATGTGGTCTTGCTAAATGGCCAAAAATCATATGATGCTGGCTGGTGGTGTACCTTGAGCTTTGCATTCTGCTGTGGCAATGAAGACTACCACAATGGGATTCGACCAGAGTGTTCTCAACCACAGGCTAGCAGCTGTTTGTGCTCTGGGAGAGGCATCTACCAGTATTCCTTTGAAACTCGATGCCCCAATCTTTGAAGCAGTAAAAGTTTCATTCATGGTTTGTTTGTGGTTGCAGAGATATTCTGATTTCAAATCAGGTCCATCTTTTTCAAACAACCTGTAAATGTATGGTAGATCAGCTGGACAAAATGGAAAAGCATAGAAGCATATAGCCAGGTTCAATCAGTGGGTTGCTGTGAGTTTTCTGGGCTGTTTGACCATGTTCCAGAAGCATTCTCTCCTGACATTTCACCCACATCTATGAGCAGGCATCCTCGGAGGTTGTGAGGTCTGTTGCAAACTGAGCAAGTGAGGTTTATATATCTGTGGAATGTCCAGGGTGGGAGAAAGAACTCTTATCTGCTTGAGGCAAGCGTGAATGTTGCAATTGGCCATCTTGATTAGTATTTAATGGCCTTGTAACTTCAAAGCCTGGCTGATTGCTTCCTGGGGATCCTTGTTGGGAGGTGTTAGCTGGCCCTGATTTATTCTTCTCTGGAATTTCCCTGATTTTGGAGTGTTCCTCTTTATTTACTGTCCTGATTTTAGAGGGTTTTTTTTTAATACTGGTAGCCAGATTTTGTTCATTTTTATGTTCAATCAGTTTAAGTGGTCATACAAATGTGTATTTAAAGCATGACTTTATATAAGATCGTGTGTTCATCACCTTAGTCACATGTGTAGGTCTGTCTAGAGATTTTGTTTCCTGGACAGTTGCACAAGTGAAGCAGAGTCAATCTGGTGTCCTGGACAACTGATTGGGTCTGTTTGACAGTATAATAAGGTTTCTCTGACCTGCCAGGAAATCCCCACTGCCCATATCCACATAAGCTACACTCCAAAAGAGCAAAAATGTCATTGCAACTGGCTGACCTTGGGCAAAACATACTCATTGTATGACCATTATCAAAATGAGTTGGAGAAATCCATTTGTAGCTGCCTTCTGAATATAATGAAACAAAATTGTACAAACTGGAAAAATTCCAAGCAAATGTTTAAAATGCTGTATGTTTGGTATATTTAGCCCTCACATGCTATTGAATAATCCCAGTTTGTTTTCATTGTAATTCCAGTCTGTTAATTCTGATGTTTCAGGATATTTCACCAACATGTGCAGGCTGTATCCTGGGATGTATGCCATAAGTTTCCATTGTCTTCCTATCCAAAAGAAACAAAGTGCTTCAGTGTGGCCACTGGAGTTCTCATTCCTGGTGAAAATAATAAATGTACTCATAACATCTGCATAATGTTCTGCAATCAAATGTCTATGTACTACATTTTCCTTATAAACAGATCATCCTTCATCATTTGATGCGCAGACATTCCCTCTCTTCTCTTCTCTCTGTCATCTCTTTTTCGCTCACATTCTCATTCTCTTTTTTATTTGGGTGCCAGGGGAAATTTTTTCACTAAAATATTCAGCCATACGCAGCTGAATTATAAATGTTAAGGCATTCTGGAGTAGAAGCTCTTCTGCTAAGAGAACCATAATGTATTAATAAGTCTGCCCAAGAACAGAAGATACTTACCCTGCATGAGCAGTTTCTATTGGTAATGTAAAAGCAGTTTTACATTGATGAGACACCTGCAAAATAATCAACAGATGTTAAATAAACATGAACAATTATAATTCTGAGTCAAGCATTTGTTCATTCTAAATGCCTCTAGCTTTTCTAAAGTGGAGTGAGGAAGCAATAGCAAAAGATACGCCAAAGGGGCTGATAGAGCACCTGCAGTGCCTTAAGATTCACTCTTTGAACAGGCAGTAGTTTTGCCTGATTGCCATTGCTTCTGTGCCTTATCCCGAGTCTTTAGATTGCTGTTTTGTTGACAGCAGACTCCATCCATCTTGGTCTTGAAGAATTAATTTGTTTCCTTTAGGCTTGCCCTCTTGGGACAAATAGAAGAAAATGCCTTGTAGTGTACTTGTATGCTTTACCATGATACATTATCACTCCTTGTCCTTTCAGAAAGACATCGGAATGTAATTCATATCTACTCCTTTTATGAGCAAACTGTTGGAAAAAGAAAATTAAATGGGAAAATTGCTATGTTAAGGCTACAAAGCCTTTGGATTTCTTTTGAGGCAGGAGACTTTGCCCCTCTCTAACTTATCTTAGCGATGCCCACCAGGCACCAAGATGGTGTCGCACAATGGTTTGGCACCTGGAAAGATGATATCCAGTACACTGAGTAGTCAGGGGAGTGGTAAGAAGAGGAATCCACCTCTCCTCTCCCAATGTCAGTGCACTGGATATTGTCATTCCATGTTTCAAGAAGTGCTACCTTTTTTCATTTTGCTATCTGATGGGCACCACTAAGATATGTTTGAAGGGAGCAAGATAGATACCATCCCTTTGCACTTAGCCCACGGAAAGCTGGATGGCATAGAATCATAGGATGCAGCACAATTCATTACACAGTCCCATAGTTGCTGGATAATCTGGAGTTTTGGCAAAGCTCTGGATTTTCCAGTGACTTCAGGTAATGCAGGTCAAGGCATTATTAAGAGGCATTGGTCCATGTTAACCCAGATCAACTCCATGCCTCATATACTGACCATGGATCTGATCTTGCACCCCTGCTCAGAAAATGGAACATCAAGTTGTACCCTTGGTTTTGCTCCCTAAATTATGATAGTTTGTATTTTTTGCTGATTTTCCTCCTCCACATAAATTCTTAGTTTAGACTGTGTAGAGACAGATGCTGCCAGTGTACAGGTGTGTGCATATGACTTGTTCTTGAAGAGTTCAGCATATTAAGTTACATTTACAGATCACTTTTCCTCCATCAATGAATCATTTCTGATTGCTTTCTAAAGACGCTTTTGCCTTGAACACAATGGTCTGCCATTACCTGGGGATTTGGGAAGCAGCATTTCAGAAAGTTAATCAACAGGTGGACGTGGGGAAAGAGAGAGACAGGAAAACATAGTAAAGACTGCAATCCTGGACGAGCTTATCTAGGATTAAGCCTCATTAAACATATTGGCTGAGGTCTAATTTCAGAGCCATTGAATAAATGGGATTTACACACATGTTCATTTTGCATTTTTAGATTCACCAGTTAAATCAGGCTGAATCAACACAAGGAGATAATCCAGTTTTACCCATCTCAGTCTTGGCCTACCATGTAATCCGATCTTTTAAATGTCTGAACTTTTTTTTCTGGTGTGTCTTGCAGACAGAATTGGGATGGGAGAAAATTGGGGCAGAGTGGGGACTGCAAGTATCAGGAGACCCATCTGCACTACATGGAAGCCAAGAAAGACAGCACCATTATGATGATGTTGATGTTGTTGTTGTTATTTTCCACTCTGAAATTGGAAACTTTGCTTGTCTTTAGATCTCGTTTTGAGTAGTATGGTAGTAACATGATACATATGAAGCAATCACTATACAATTTTCCTAGAAATAGGCCCTATTGAACCCAGTGGGACTTGCCTATGAGTAGACATGTCCCGGGAAGTACCCAATGTCTTCAGTCCTATGCCTACTTACCTGGGCACTATGGAATGTGCTAGAACTTGCTTATGAATACTTTTCTGGGAGTAAACATTATTGAACTCAGTGGGATTTACTTATGAGCAGATCTGTAGCCCGGGGGGGGGGGGTGTTGAGGTGTTCAAACCACTACCGAATTTTTCTCAAGTTTTTTAAAAAACCTGGTTTACTCAAGAATTTTAACTGGTTACTCAAATCCCCATACTAAGTCTATGAGAAGTAAAAATTAAGAGTCCCTCCAGAACTGCAAGCACTATCTCAACCAAATCTTGACAGTTTATTCACACTGCTATTGCCTACCTTGACGATTTATTCACACTGCTATTGCCACCAATTTACATTGCAATAGTAGCACTAGCCGATATAGTGAAAGCAACCAAGCTGGCCTACCTGCAACTGGAAGACAAAACCTAAGGTGCAGGGGGAAATTTGAAGGCCCTCATGAAGGAGAGCAGACTTGGTGGGGCAGTTGACAGGGGCAGATCTGCAGGCTTTTTCAGTTTGCTTTGCACCCCAACAGTCCCCTTTGCTTCAGCTTGTGGTAGGAGACAGGTTCCTAAAGGGGAATTAGGACTTTTCCCTCCTTGCTCTCTCCCCTTTTCCATAGGATGATATCATGTAACTATGTGTTGTAAAAGGCTTTCATGGCCTGAATGGTTGGGTTGCTGTGAGTTATTCAGGCTGTATGGCCATAAGGCCCAAAAAACTCACAGCAACCCACTATCATGTAATTACTTAATGGAGGTCCATGTGGCTTTCAAAACTGATGGAGGTGCACGTGGCAGTAAATTGGGGCAGGATACTACACAGTAGAAATGGGAGACAATTCTCTGTGTTTATTTTATATTCCAGCTATTGGATTTAGGCCAAATTTCTTAAGTAACTCACCCTAAGTATTGCATTGAAGCTTCAGTAAACACAAGAAAAGTGTTTGAATAAGTAGCTAATTATTTCTCTGGGTGTTCACTCACTCTAATCCTTTGAGAAATTACATTAAAAGTGGAAATAAAAATTCATAGAGTTAGAATGAAAGGAACAAAAAACAATCAGCTTCTATATTTTTTCATGTTCCATCTAAGCTTACAAGCAAGTTGTTTGTGGAGATCAAGCTGGAACACACATTTGATTCTTTCATTCTGTACTGAATGTATATCTGGCAGGTTAAGACTTTTATATTGAATCATCCCGGTTAAAACTTGTTTCTTCTGGTAGACCTTTCAAAACTGACTGCTCAAGGAAACTGGTTCTTATGGAATTGTGCTGTATTGAGTATTGTTTAGAATAGAAGAAGGCAATATAATATAACAAAATCCCAACTTTCTCCCAAGAATAACACTCAAGGTGACTGAGGACGGTTCCACACAGCGGGAAAGTCTGCGCCAACCCAGGGCATTTTCTACATGTTTTCCTGGTACCTACAGAGGAGCCCCCGGTGGCGCAGTGGGTTAAAGCACTGAGCTGCTGAGCTTGTTGATCGAAAGGTCGCAGGTTAGATTCCGGGGAGCGGCGTGAGCTTCCACTGTCAGCCCTAGCTTCTGCCAACCTAGCAGTTCGAAAACATGCAAAAATGTGAGTAGATCAATAGGTACCGCTCCGGCGGGAAGATAACGGCGCTCCATGCAGTCATGCCGGCCACATGACCTGGAGGTGTCTATGGACAACGCTGGCTCTTCGGCTTAGAAATGGAGATGAGCACCACACCCCAGAGTCAGACATGACTGGACTTAATGTCAGGGGACTACCTTTACCTTTACCAGGAGAACAGGGAGACAACCCCCACTCCCTCCCCAAACACCTTTTTAAAGCATTTAAAAAAGAAAATCACTTATGGGGCCAACATTTCCCTTCTGCCCATTCTTCTCCTGGTGCTTAGAAATGAAGTACCAGAAAAGGGGGGGGGGGGCAAGAGTGATCTTCCTCCTCCTCCCCTTCTCCTGGCGCATCATTCCTAAACACCAGGAGAGAGACAAGATGCCAGAAGGGAAATGTCAGCCCCGTAAGTAATTTTGATTTTTTTTAACGCTTTTTAAAGGTGTTTGAGGAGGGAGTTAGAGCCCTCTCACATTTCCTGGGTCTGATTCAGCCTGGAAAATGTGAGACGGCTGTGCAAATGGGCCCTTCAGAAGTCCCAGGACTTCTGATTGTCCAGTCCAGACAGCGGCCATAGTGGGTTTACCCTGTACCTTCCAAGAAGGCGCGGAATAAACCCACTGACAAGTAATCTCACCACAAAGCAGAGTTTTTCTGTTTTGTGGCAAAAGTACTGAGGATTTCGTGGGTCATCATTTGGATGCCCTTTACGAATATCCAGGAGTATGCGCGCTCTGCATGCTGTGTGGATCTGCCCTTAGAATCAATAGGAAAAAATACAGTTAATTAAGTAGCACCAAACCAATGCAAACATCTCCTGTGGATGAACTTCTGGTTGCCAAATGAAATTATACTACTGTTTATACACACACACACAGATATAGATATAGATACAGATATAGATATATAATCTGCAGCTCAAGCCACATTATTACAAGCACAATCAATCCAATGTATTATTTTTGTTGAGGATCCATGTTAATATAGTTGTACAATAGTGTCCAGATCCATCTGAATATGACTGAATAATATTGTTTCCTACTGTTATGAACCATTATTTATCTTTCAGTCGTTTAATCCACAATTAAATATCGATTGGCTTACTGTAACAAAGGATATCAGCTGTAAAAGAGTATAAAATGAAATTATATTTGAATTATCATCTGCTCTTTGGTATAAATTGTACCGGGGGGGGGGGGGGGGGAGAGAAACTTGCAATTCAGTGCAACCTCTAATTCACTTATGGTACAGTAAATTATTATGTTGTCTTTCAGGATGTGTGTGTGTTCCATGATTCCATTGAAATGTATTGGTAACTTCTCAAACTACCATAGTAAATTTTATGTAGGACTGGCCTTTAAGACATCTGAAAAACTATAGTTAATGCAAAATGCAACAGCTGAACTGCTGACCAGAGCACCATACAAAATAATATAATACAGTTATAAGGTCCTGGAAATGCCATTTAAAGTCCTTTTTAGATCTAAAAAGAGGAGGGATGCATATATATAGTGAAGCTCTTGATACATTCATCAGGGAGATCAACTTTCACCCCAGTCCATAACTTATTTTTGCATGCTGTTCGGTACATTTAATCCGGTATTCCCCCCATCTCAATCCCTTACTACTACAAAACTAAATATCAATAATAATCATCATCATCAGCAGCAGCAGCAGCAGCAGCGGCAGCATCACACAGTCCTAAATGCTTGGGAAGTGTTTGACTTGTGATTTTGTGATACAAAATCCAGCATATATATATCATTTGCTGTGTCATACTGTGTTTCTGTGTCAGTAAAATAATAATAATAATAAATGGCATGTTTTACCTATCTATCTATCTATCTATCTAACTATAATGTAGCCCCCCTGGTGGCACAGTTAAACCACTGAGCTGCTGAACTTGCTGACCAAAAGGTTGGTGGTTCGAATCTGGGAGCAGGAGTGAGCTCCCATTGTGAGTCCCAGCTTCTCCCAGCCTAGCAGTTTGAAAACATGCAAATGTGAATAGATCAATAGGCAACGCTTCTGTGGGACAGTAGCAGTGCTCCATGCAGTCATATAATCTTGGAGGTGTCTATGGACAATGCCGGCTCTTCGGCTTAGTAATGGAGATGAGCACCACGAAGGTCTAGTTGGACATGACTAGACCTTCGTATATTCATACACACACGTGCGCGTGCACAACTATTGAAATGCATATATTAAAAGACATAAGATTTTAAAACATTATAATAATGCATACCCATAAATGTGCATTTAAAATTCATAGTTTAAAATTGACTGGATAGGCTTGTCAGAAGAGATAGGTTTTTAATTCTATTTTAAATTCTGACAGCTTGTTTGGCTATCGAATGTCTTCCAGCAAAAAAAAAAGCTGTATCAGAATAATGAAACTTGGTTTAAGATCTTTTCCTTTTATGTACAGTGTGTATAGAGTATGATTATCTGTTTATACAGATGATTGATAAATGGTTATTGAGGTCAGCCATTCACTAAACTTTTCCTGCTGTAACACAAACACCAACAAGAAAGAGGGGCTGGAGGCTTTTGTCAGGGAGACCATGTCTTTTATCTGCATATCTTGCAAATCCCTTGCCAGTTTTGAGCTGGTTGATGACAAAGCAGAAAATATTAATATCAGGCTGGTTGCCATGGCAATTCTGTTGATCCTGTGTGAACAGGCTTAATTCTAGGTGGCTGCTAACCATCACCAAAGCGGTTTATAGTAACATACAATTCCAATATTTCATTCCTGTTATCGTACTAGGTAATAATTATCCTGTGTTTTCAGGCTTGGCAGCCTCCGACTCAAAGATGCATGCTGTCTCCTTAGGGGATTATTTGGCATATATTCATTTGTTCAGCAATGACAGAACAATATGTACCTGATAATTTTTCCCATAGCTTTCCAGTTTTTTGTCATCAGTTGCAATTCTATTGTTCTTTACAGAGGCTTAAATAATGCATTTTTTCAAATGGAAAATGTTACTTTTATAGTGTTGGAAGAGATGGGCAGCAGCAATAAATTATTTCCTAATTGGCAACAAGGGATGCAAATCATGATGACATTTTCACAGCAAAATTAGGTCACTGCCCTGTTAGTGGCTTCCTGAGACGGAATGCACTGTTTTTTAACCACTTGCTCTCTAGAATTGCTAAGGAAAGGGAATCCCTCTGAGTTAAGCACCATAATAGTTTATTCCTTATTGCGGTAGGAAAGCAGGACTGAAAATAGACAAATAAATATTCCTTTTCAGTTCTGAAACTTCAAACTCCTCTGGCTCCATTGTATCTTTATTCCTGGTCTGCTTGCTTCTCCCATCCTTGCTGCAATATCCAGCCTTGAAATTCTAAGTTACGTTAATTCTACACAATTCTGTTTGTCCTCAACATGTCCCTGTTTAAGCACCCTTCAAGCCTCGACATTGCATCAGAGATTAGAAAAGTTACTTTGCCACTTCAGGGATCACACAGTCAGCATGGTAATTGCCCTGATCTGTTGCAGGATTCCCTTATTTGCAGTCCCAAAAATAGGAGCGGCCCCCCCTCCCCCGGTGGTGCAGAGGATTAAACCCCTGTGCCGGCAGGACTGAAGACCAACAGGTCACAGGTTCAAATCCAGGGAGAGCTCGGATGAGCTCCCTCTATCACAGGGGTCCTCAAACTAAGGCCCGGGGGCCGGATATGGCCCCCTAAGGTCATTTACCCGGCCCTCACTCAAGGTCAACCTAAGTCTGAAAGGACTTGAAAGCACACAACAAGGACAACAACAATCCTATCTCATCAGCCAAAAGCAGGCCCACACTTCCCATTGAAATACTAATAAGTTTATATTTGTTAAACTTGTTCTTCATTTTAATTATTGTATTGTTTTAAACTAGGGGGGTTTTTTTGCACTACAAATAAGATATATGCAATGTGCATAGGAATTAATTTATGATTTTTTCAAATTATAATTCGGCCCTCCAACCATTTGAGGGACTGTGACCTGGCCCTCTGTTTAAAAAGTTTGAGGACCCATGCTCTATCAGCTCCAGCTCCTCATGTGGGGACATGAGCGAAGCCTCCCACAAGAATGATTTAAAAACATCAAAAATTTCCGGGCATCCCCTGGGCAACATCCTTGCAGACAGCCAATTCTCTCACACCAGAAGCGACTTGCAGTTTCTCAAGTTGCTCCTGACATGACAAAAAAAGTCCAAAAATAACTTCTGGATTATACCGAAATGACTATGCATTTAGCTCTTTGTAATCCCTTGGATTAGGAATTTAGGACCGACGTGGATGTGGAAAAACCATGATTAAAAAAGCTTTTTTTAATGTGAGCGAACACCTCCCTAAGAATCTCTAGGTCCTCCTGCATGGCTTTGCACTCAACTTCATCTGGAAGACCTAGAGATTTCTAGAGAAAACATTATAGTCAAATCTACCGAAGCCAAACCTGCAAATGTGAAGGGCTGGCTGTATTTTCTTCACTGATCCAATGGCATTGTGCTTATATTTTAAGTACTATACTGTGAGGAAAACTGTCTCCAAAAATATAATTGATTTTTGTATTTCAGATTACAGTGTTTCGCATGGGATCAGAAGGACATCAAGACATTGATCTGGCTATTTTGACAGCATTGCTGAAAGGTAATTTTCTGTCTAGGAAGCCTGTATGAATTTGGGTTAATTTCTCTCCCTCTCTTTCATACATTCCCATCCTGTATTTTTCAGTTCTGGACCAAATGTGACATGACCTATTGTTACTAGCAAAGAGTCATAATAGAACTATTACCCCACTAAATGCTCTATTGTTACAGATTGTTTCCCAGAAGATAATGGGCACATCTTATCCCCAAGAGGGCTGTGGGGAGGGCGGGGAATCAGCTACATGGCAGCAATATGACGAATGGAGCTCATTTGGATCAGCGTGGCCATGAACCACATTAAGAAATGTTCTAGATTGCTCTGGAGACGCTGAAGCAAACCATGACTTCAGGGCCATGTAAACAGTTGGGTCAGTTCCAAGAAGGAACCAGCCACAGCTGTTTTCATAGCCATCCCTTGTTCCCTGGCAGTTTGGCCCAGGGACACAGAATACTGCCTAGGACATTGCAGAGGGAGAAGGGAAACACTGGATGACCACTCTTAGCTTCCTCCAGCCAACCAATCTAGTGCTGTGCCCCCAGCCTTGAAATGGATGGTGGTCCTCCCTTGGTGATACACATGATGTTAGCTGAGGCAGTGGAGCAATAGGGGAGAAGGGATGGGGAAAGGA
Organism: Anolis sagrei; assembly: GCF_037176765.1. NCBI lineage: Eukaryota > Metazoa > Chordata > Lepidosauria > Squamata > Anolidae > Anolis > Anolis sagrei. Next base: position 222,534,687 of record NC_090022.1, on the reverse strand, counting down.
AGGGGCAATGCCTTCCTTCCTGCTCCCTTCTGCCCCATCAAAGTAAGGGGTTCAGTGACGCTGTATGGTTGGGACTCTCTCTTGGTTCTACAGTGGACTGGAGGCTGCCGATAAGAATACAGACCATCAGGCATGTAGCCGGGGGGGGGGGGGGGGCTTGGGGGGCTTCACCCCCCCCCCCCGAAATTCTCATGGTGGTTCGCGAAAAGGCCTTGGCCTTACTGGTGCATTATTTAAACTGTTATGTTTATTCATATCATGATCTGATCACCCTACTCAATATATCCCATATGCATGGGGGTATTGGGGTAATGATACAAAAGGTTTGCTAGGGTAGACCCTCTTTCACTCAAACTCAGCCCCCCCCCCCGAAACAAACTCACACCCCCCCCCCCTCGAATCAAAATCCTGGCTATGGACCTGCAGACCATTTAGCCATGGAAAACCACTGGGTGACCTTGGGCAAGTCACACAGTCATAGTTTCATAGGAGGACAAAGGTAATCCTGCTCAGAACAAATATTTCAAAGAAAACCCTATGGTGGTTTCGATTAGGATCGTCATAAATAAAAAATGACTTATGATGGCAAAGAGTTCCAATGATTAGGGACAGCCACCAAGAAGACCATCTCTTGCGTCCCCACCAACCATGCTTGAGATGGATGTGAGACTAAGAGGAGGGCCTCTCCTGAGGCTATCAGGACCTGGGCAGGTTTGTACTGGGAGATATGGTCTGTCAAGTAGCCTCACAACTGCCTCCTTTAGGACATTCTAAGAAAGCACTGACCACACCCTTCACCCCTTCAACAGTTCCCTGTAGTCTGTTTGATCAGCCAAGAGGGGCAAGGATCTAGAAGACATGTGGTAGTTCTCAGCTCTGCAAGGATTCTGTTCACATCCTTGGGGTGTACAAATGGAAAATGTACAAATCCATCAGCACTAGACAAGCAGGACAAACATTTCTTCATTACATTGTTAGAAAAAGGTTTTATTCTTTACCTTTTGATCCAGTTTTAGTAGATTATCAACTAATTAATTCAGTTCAGATATATATAAAAGACAGATTCAGATTTTGTATCCCTATGTACTTCCCATAACATCATTCAATATCTTTCCTTGTATATTTATCTAAACGTATGAAGTATTTTTGAGTTGTAGCGAACAAGGACAACATATCCAGTATTCTATGCTCCCTTGGTTCACAATGTTCTTTTATTACTATTTGTCCCAATAAATCAGATGCCTTAACTCCCTTGTAGTAGATAATAATTCACAACAAGAATATGTTTTATTAACTGAAAAAGTCTCAAGATATCTATTCTCTGGATGCAGAATTGTTATCTTCATCTCAGTGTTGCTGACCTCCTTAAATTGAAGCATGCTGACAATAATGTTAATGTCTTTCTCAAGACTTCAGACATTCCTCTTTAACTTTCTAAAGCCAAAATTGTTCATTTGCGCGTTATGAATTTACAAGAAACATATCTATAGCAATAATAATTGAGATACCTCCTATTTCCATATTCTGATCCCAAACAGCGACTTTCTAATATGTCTGCTTTCTAATAAGTATGCTTACATACTTACTACTACTAATATTTATTTATTTATTTGTCGTGTCAGAACAACCAGTGAAATTATATTACATTTCTAACAGAGCAAAACAAACAAGCAGATTACAAAATTTGTGAGTATGAGTACTAATGAAGTGGGGTATATTCTGTGAAAGTGGCAATCTTTAAACTGCAACAGGTGTTTTTCTGCTTTTACGGCAACAACCTAACATGTCTTTCCATTCGAGAACCATATGATCTTTATCCAGGGGAATGGTTTCAGTGTTATACTTAGAAGATGGGTCTGACTCACATTTTGGATATCTAGAGCAGCCAATCCTCCATTAAACATTCCCTGGACAATGGGGGTAGCTGCTTTGCAGAACCTGACTCATAATCATGTCAATCATGTGCCATCATGATAATGAAAGATCTAAGGTTTCTCTTTTCAACATTAAGACAAGATGACATAGAACTTGCTATTTTAGGTACGTTGTCATTTTTTATTGTCAGTTTAACCTATGAGAAGTGGAATAGACAATGCAAGACACCTAGTCATTTCTGACCCACCAAAGTTTCCCTTTATTTCCTGAACCTGAATATTTCTCCTTTTCTTTCTATATGCTGACCATAGAATATTTTCTCAACCTGCATATTAAAGGCTTTTTAAATGAAAGGTTTTTTTTTCAAAAGTACCCACTGTTTGAACAATAGGGAGTGAGTACAATAACTTAATAGTTTTCTGTTTTCAAGCACAACACTACTATATCAAACACAGGCTCTCGCAAAGCAGTGTGGCAAGTAATCTAATTTTTAATAGTGAATGCAATGTTAATGTGCATTAATTTAAATGTTTAACTAATGTGTTTATTTTAATTGTATGTTGTTTCAAGGCATTGAATAGTTGCCTATATGTAAAGCCACCCTGAGTCCCCTTCTGGGTTGAGAAAGGCAGGATATAAATAGGGTAAATAAATAAATAAAATCTAGTTAGTAGCTATGCTATACTGCAACCTCCATTCTCCTATCTTTGAAAGCAGAGGTAGAAAAAATGTTATTGCAGGTGTAAATAATATTTTGTTAGACATGATCCATGTGTCAGGAAAATTAAAGGCTTCATTTGATGTCTTCAGCTCAAGCTACATATTAAATGGACTTCCCTCTTGGTTGTGCTGACATGTGTTTTATATAAGCCAAAATCAGCTTCAAAGCATGAATGGGGATGAATTAACCGCTTATCTATCATTCATTTTCCACCCAAAATTCCCCTTCCAAAACAAATTCTGATCCCAAACAGAGACTTTCTAATATGTCTCTCCCAGGGGGAGAAAAGGATCCAGTCTAGTCCAGTATATTGATGAACTATCGTTACCCATGGGGATAGAATTCAAAAACACAGGTGTGTAAGACAAGGCTTAAACTTTCATATCCATAGACAAACAAAGCAGTCTGGAAATGGTATCTGAGATGCCAGTTCCAGACTGCTTTGTGACCAACAGAGACTACCCAAGCTGTCTTGGCAGTTGCAGGGAGTTCCCTTTGCCCAGCTGCACTGAACCCAATCCAACACTGCTGGGCAGGTGCCCACCTCCCACACACATCTCTCCCCATGTTACTACTAGCTACATCAACAAGACATTTCACCTATGTGATCGTAAGTGGCCTGTCTTCCTTCTTCCATATCAAGTGACCCACTAACGTGGCTGGAAGGAGGAGGGAGGGCGAATCTTCCTTTCCTTCCTCCCAACTTTCTTCATGAGTCAAGTAATGTGGAAGAAGGAAGGGGGGGGGGGGCAAGCATCACATAGGCATCCTTCTCGGTACTGTTATCAGCAGTGATACAAGGGGAGTGGGCAGAGGGGACAGACATCCCACGTTCCTGGGTCATCTGAGCCCATGGAGCATGGAGTATATTTCAGGACAGCTGCAGCCACCAGTTCTGCTTAGGATAGGTCCTAACTTGGAAGAGAATAATAATAGTTTTATAATAATAATAGCTTTATTTACATCCCGCCCATCTCCCCAAAAAGAGAACCCAACTCCTGCTTCAGGAGTTAGATTTTCCCCTGTATTAACATAACCCGGCCTCCTCGGTTTAAGCTGGATCAACCCCATGCATTATATAGCTACTTGAGGGCTGAGCTGACATCACACTGACCTAAATAGGTAGTGTATATGGGACCTAAGTCAGTTTCCTCAGATGCAATCCAAAGTAGAGTTAGTCTATGAAAAAATATGGTACCAATTTCATTTTCTGTTATTCTCAAGTGTGCTATAAGATCTGTTTGCATCCTGTAGCTTCCTAGCCAAGTCTTCCCAAGAGCTGTGATCTTCAAAGAGAGATGCTTCTCTTTATCCCACTACTTCATAGGCACACTTGATATGTGACCAAAATAAGATGTCTGTGGCTACTCTCAGACTGTGGGAATTCCTTCCAAGAAAAGTTAGGCCAGTTACCCGCTATCTCTATTTTTTAATCTTCCAGTTTAAGTTGCCATAAGTCACTATAAGTCGAAGCCTGTAAGTTGACTTCAACTTATGGTGCCTCTATGAATGACAGACTTTTAAGTCACCCTATCCTGATCAGCTCTTGAGGATAGCCCAAGTCCTGTAAGTGTTAGAAAACTGATTGTTACAGACCTTTCTAAAAAAAATTGTGTGCAGTACTTTGATTCTATGGTTTTAATGTTTTCAATGGTTGCTACTCTACAGTTATTAATACTATTTTAATTTTCAAATATTTTTAATTATTAAAAGTTTTAAGATTTACTTGTATTTCTTTTATACATAGGAGACTTTGTGTCTGGGTCTTGGAAAGGAAAGGTGGGCATAAATAAAGTCACTGACTGGTTTATTAACCAACTGATAGTATCTTTATCCCTGAGGTTTTTATTGCTTTGATTTTTAGTATCTTAGCTCATAACTACCAAGAATTATTGGTCTCAAAGGAAAAATCTCTTGGAATTCCCTACAGTCCTATTAGCATGACCCTTACCTCGATGTTGTATATCCACTGAAATTTATAGTGTTTACTGTTTAAGAGGTTTGTATGGGATTGTGCTATTAGTGCATAATGTGAGACCTTTTGGTCTTCACAACATAATATGGAGCTTGCATCCTGTTAGTAAATTACACATATGTCAGTCTTTTTTTTGGAGAGGACACAGAGGGCTACTCACTTGCCCTTGCATTCCAGTCAAAGCCTTTCACAGCCTACAGCTCTCAAAGCCTCATGAGGAACCCCTGCAGCTTTTGCTTAAACATGGAGATGTTGTGGGAGAAAAGTTCAAAGCATAAAGATCTGAGTAACTTGGAGAAGGAAAAGGCAGGTACACTTTATTTGATAGCATATTATCATTTCTGTTCCCCACAACCAGATCAAAATCAGCTGCTTCTCAATTATCTCAATTGCTTTCCTTGTCTCATTTCTCCATCAGTAAATGAGAATAGTAGGACACCATCCCAGGTCTTTACTGTGGCCAGATGATGGGAGGATGTATACCTGTGGTTCTCAACCTGTGGGTCCCCAGGTGTTTTGGCCTATAACTCCCAGAAATCCCAGCCAGTTTACCAGCTGTTAGGATTTCTGGGAGTTGAAGGTCAAAACATCTGGGGACCCACAATATGTAGACTCGTACATACCAAGATTTTAGGTTCAGTGGGTAGTGGATGTTAAAGCCAGCTGATTCACAAAGAGGCTGCCATTCCAGGTGACCTATTTATTTTTCAGTCCAAATAGGACTTGAAGAGCTGCTAAAATCCCTTGTAGTGTGTCTATGCACTTAATCTCTTGAATGAAGCATGGCGGGCGATATATATCCACTTCCATTGCTGCTTCCTAAGCCATCGTTGCATTCAATGAAGCATATTGCTAAGCTTACCTGAGCCGGATGCCTCAGAGTTCCTTCTAGCTTGTAAATGTGGCGTGACTCATGCTCAGCAAGCATTCGTCCAGCAGCTGCTGAACAATGTTGCTCCTGTCCTCCAGTGCATAGGGCAGTGAGTGTCAACCATGAAATGGTTGTTACATTCGGTTTGAAATGAAAATGTGGGAATATAGCATAATGTATTATGTTTCACTAAGAGGTGGACACTTTGTGAATGCAAGTTCTGTTAAACTTGCCTGAAGCAGGAAAGACATCAGGCCTTCTCCCACCCACATACCATTACATTGCACAGGGGGGAAACAGGTGGAAGGATTAAATCTAGAGAAACTGGCAAAGAAATTATCTGGCAGATGGATACTAGCAGGTGTGGAAGCTGTTTGATAGGCATTTTCAATATTAGTTTCTTTCACTGTTTGTTTTTAAGCTAGCCTAATAGAATATTGAAGTAGATACTCTGTGCTGCACTTATATATCTTCTCACTCTACATAGATGCTGGTCACTAGTAAGGGGGTAGGCAGATTATATTTTCCATCTTATATCCTAGATAAAACTAAATTGAACCTATCATAGAATCACTAAATTGAACCTATCATAGAATCAGAGTTGGAAAAGACCCCAAAGGCCATTCAGTCCAACCCCCTGCCATGCAGGAACACACTATCAAAGCACCCCTGACAGATGGCAATCCAGCATCTGCTTAAAAACGTCCAGAGAAGGGGACTCCACCATGCTCTGATGCAGCATGTTCCACTACCAAAGAGCTCTTATGGTTGAGGTGGAATCTTCTTTTGCAATTTTAATCTACTGCTTCATGCCCAAGTCTCCAGAGTAGCAGAAATCCTTTTAAATATTTAAGCATGGCTATCATGTCCCCTCTCAGCCTTCTTTTCTCCAACCTAAACATATACACAGAGGCGGCCCTAGGTAATTTTCAATGGTAAGCAAATAGTATTCCCCCCTACCCCAACCAATCACTGATATATATTTTCTGTTCATTGTGGAAGTTCTGTGTGCCATATTTGGTTCAATTCCATCATTGGTGGGGTTCAGAATGCTCTTTGACTGTAGGTGTGGGTTAAGCCAGCAACTGAGCTCAAATGTACCCATTTGAAAAAAATGCAGCAAAATTTGCTTTTCTGTGATGTAAAAGTAGTGTGATGTAAATCCATCCAGGAGTTACAGGATAGGAAAGGCAGCTTTCTAACTCAGATAGACAAATGAACCGAGTATCCTAGCAACAACACAGAAACCATGTGATAGTTCTCAGAGCAGCTCTTCTGCCTTAATCTTGAAATCTAAAGGGAACATAGACGAGGATACCAAAAGGCCTCCTGTCCACCCGAATTCATAGCTGATTGATTCATTTAAATAAGAAGAGGCAAAATGAAGTAGAAATGATATCTGTAAAAATCCTGCTTTAAACTAGATATCATAGAGTAGCATATGCAATACATTGAAGAAGACATACGTGCTCTGCTGCCACATGCTACATTTCTATAGCAAGTCTTTAGTAGCTTGCTTTGCTGGTTTGTTTATTTGTTTGTTTGGACAACCAATTTTAGATAAAAATAGGTAGAGGAATTTAGTTTTGCAACATAAATTGCGCATTCAAATGTCAGTTGATGGACATTTCTTTCTTTTAATTTCAATGATGTTCTGTATTAATTTCTTGGCATTCCCCTTCAGGTTATTAATGTGATTGCTTCAGATATTCTCTCTGACACACAGAGACCAGGACAGCGAAAGAAATATTTAGATTTCAGCTGTTCTAGGAACCAATCAGGTTTCTATAAGCGCTGGACTAGGAATCAGAAAAGCTACGTTCACATCCCCACTCAGCCATGAAGTGGTTGAGCAAATATTTAAAAATATTTAAATATTTTCTCAAACACAGGGGAACTCCAGACAAGAAACAATCAGGAACAGCTAATCACCTCTTAACAAAGGATTTCCCCAGGCAGCAACAAGCCACACCTAAAAACTGCCTGGCCATCAAATGCTAATCAAGGGGGCTAATTGCAACATACACACCTACCTCCAACAGACAAGAGTTCTTTCTCCCACCCTGGACTTTCCACAGATATATAAACCCAATTTTCCTAATTTCCAACAGACTTCACAACCTCTGAGGATGCCTGCCATAGATGCAGGTGAAACGCCAAGAGAGAATGCTTCTAGAACATGGCCATATAGCCTGAAAAATCTACAACAACCCAGTGATTCTGGGCATGAAAACCTTCTTCAGTACAAATATTAAGTCACTATCTCTCTGCTTAGGGACCCATGGTGGCACAGCGGGTTAAACTGCTGAGCTGCTGAATTTATTGACTGAAAAGGTGGCACTTCAAATCCAGGGAGCAGGATGAGCTCCTGCTGTTAAGGCCAGCTTCTGCCAACCTTGCAGTTCAAAAACATGGAAGTATGAGTAGATCAATAGATATCGCTTCAGCGGGAAGGTAACGGCACTCCATGCAGTCGTGCCTTCTGTGCCTTCACAGGTGTAAACATCCTTGACATATAATGGAAAAATACTTCTTGACTTTGACTTCTGGACGGCTCGTCCATTACGCGAAGTAAGCAGTCGCAGAACACTTTTTTTTGCCAGGGGCGCAGAGGCGCCTCTGTAAATGCCCCTCGACCGTCACTTGAGGAGCGCCCCCTCAGCTCACAACAGCCCTAGCAGTCCGGGGGAGCCTCGGCTTTCTTGCCTTGGTGCCGGGCGATCCTCTTCCCAAAGGGGCCGGGCCCTTGAGCCTCGCCTAGCCCCTCTCGTTCCTGCTCCACCCGGCCACCGGGTGCACGAGCAGAGCCGGCACTCAATCGTTCTCCGCATTCAATCCCTTCCCCACGACCAGCCCCCCTCCCCAATCCCCCGGCGCTCCACCCACCTCCTCTCCTGTCCCCAATCCGCGGGTGGGCCAAGGGGCGGAGCCACCACTCCTGGCCCGCTTCGGGTCCAGAGGCATGTCTGAAGAGCCCAGCATGCGCACCAAAAGTTGCCTCTTCTCCTGACTTTCTCTTCAGCCATTGGGACCAAGAGAGAGAGAGAACCCCTCCGGCTGGAGGTATCTCCCACCTCCGCTCCCTCCTTTGTTATTGCGCCTACCTTCAGGAAAGGTGGGCATCTCCACCTCTGTCTCTTTCTCTCTTTTTCCCAATGGCTGAGGAGAAAGTCAGGAGAAGAGGTGACTTTTGGTGCACACGCCGCGTTCTTCAGGCACGCCTCCGGACCCAAAGCGGGTCAGGCAAGGGAGCAAGTGCGGCAAGTGTAGTTACTGGGATGTATAGTTCACCTACAATCAAAGAGCATTCTGAACTCCACCAATGATGGAATTGAACCAAATATGGCACACAGAACTCCCACGATGAACAGAAAATATATATCAATGATTGGTTGGGGAGGGGCACCAAAATACTTTTTGGTTACCGTTGAAAATTACCTAGGGCCACCTCTGCTTCTGGAACAATATTTCTTATCTCATTTTAAGAAACTCCAATCCATCATGAACTCCCTTCACTTTTAGTATTCATGGCTATGGGATCACAACCAGTGTTTCTCTAAGTTGAGTGAAATAAATTTTCTTAAAATGTAGAATACATGTCTGACTGTGCTTAGCTTCCCTTTTCTATATAATAAGCTATAGAAGAGCATGGTCACTGCCACCTAAAGAACCCAGCACTTTCATCTCATTTACCAGGATGTCACTGTTGGTTGTGCCAGCAGGACTGAAAACCAACAGGTTGGAGGTTCGAATCCAGGGACAGCATGGATGAGCACTCTCTGTCAGCTCCAGCTCCCCTTGGGTGGACATGAGAGAAGCCTCCCACAAGGATGGTAAAACATCAAAACATCCAGGCATCCTCTGGACAACATCCTCGCAGACAGCCAATTCTCTCACACCAGAAGCAACTTGCAGTTTCTCAAGTTGCTCCTGACACGGAAATAAACTGTTGATTAGGATGAATTGTAAAATAGCTGATCCCCTTGTTGCTTTTTCTATCTTCTGGACAATGAAATTGTCTGCAAGGCAAGGGAGTAATTTGCTGTACCATATATTCTTGGCTGAATATCAAAATAGTTAAAATCTCTCATTACTATATATCTCCTTTCTGAATATTTGATCATCTGTTCTTGGAGGCATCATCCGGATCTTCAGTGTGGCATGAGGGTCTGTAACAGACTCCACAATAACACCCCTGTTGTTTATCTCCCCCTAAATGTTTGCCTAGCTTCTAGGTCTTGAGTCATGGATCACTTCTGAAACAATATTTCTTATATAAAAAATGGATTAATAAAGGATTCTTTGTTACAATTTAAAAGAACCTGAAAGAATTGCATTTTGATTTTGAGAGCTATAGTCTAAAAAGTAATCCAAGTAACCTTTGTAATTTAGCTCCTGGTTGTAAACCGCACTGAGTCGCCTACGGGCTGAGAGAGTGCAGTATACAAATAAAGTAAATAAATAAATAAATAAATAAATTAGCTTTTTTTTCTCGCAATATTTTTTTCAGTGCTTTTTCTTCCTTTATAACAATGCTCAATTTGATTCTTGAAGACTTAACAGATTGAGGCTGTACTTTTACCATTTCATTATTATTCCGCTGTAGCAGGCAAAGTAGGCTATTCCTTTATTTCCTTGCTTATTTCTCTCAAGTTCTGTTTATTTGTTGTTGTTTTTTACTATAGTTATCTAAAAACACATATTTTGTGTCTTGGAAGTTCAACTCTTTTATACAGCCCATTGAAGAAATGTAATTATTTTAGAAATACTGGACATTTGACATCGTCTCTTTATAGTGCAATGACTGATACTCTATCCACATCAACACTCTTGTCATCTTTCATTTGATTTCACTTTTTGATCCCTTGTTGGCCTGAAATAATCTTTCCATGTTTCCCATCGGCTTCTCCTTCTGGATCCTCAAGCCCAGGGCTTGTACAGAGTTTGGAAATGTGACTTTTTTAGCCAGTTAGACTATTAGCCCCTAGAACTCCCTAGCAGCCAGAGATGCTGGGAGTCATAAACCAAAAGAAGTATCATAATGAAGCTGTTTGGGCATGTCTGCACATGTGCAGCTTATAGTAGGTTTTTCATTATGTTAGGCAAGTAAAAGGGGGAGGTTCCAATGTCTACATTTGATGATGTGGCCAATTTCTGCGATCCAAACATTTAGTTTGGAATTTAGTGAAGGTAATTAGTATGATATTTAGATATAAAAGTAGAATGGTTCACATGCATACGTGCACACATGTGTTTAAGAATTTCTGATGGTGAAAGAAAAGAGAGTGGAAACATGGTTTTTCATTTTTAGAAAGGAAGACACTATTTATTTCAGCTTTCACCCATCTGCCATACACTTGTTATCTTGAGAAGGAATAAACAGAGGAGTGAGGCACTCTAAAAGTCCTGATTCTCAGTCTAGTTTAAACTCACAGAGTTAGGGAATAAGAGGAACATGGTTCACATTTTGGTGTGAGCCTATGCAATTCAGACTTTCAAAACTAATATATAAAGTGAACTGCCACTGCTACCTTTGAGCATCATGCTTCTTTAAATTTCCTGGGTAATGCTCCAGGCAAAGAAATATTTCCATGATGAGTAAAGTACAAAGTAAAATGTGAAAATAACATAAATATGTATTATCTAAAGAAAATGCTTGAAAGGTATATATATTAGGCACTATTCTGGGTGTGTGCGTTTGTGGGGGGGGGGGGGGTGTCAGAGCAACTTGAGATACTACAAGTCACTTCTGGTGTTAGAAAATTGGCCAGAGGACACCTGGATGTTTTACCATCCAGTGGGAGGCTTCTCTCATGTCCCCGCATGAGAAGCTGGAGCTGACAGATGGGAGCTCACCCAGCTCCCCGGATTCAAACCACTGGCCTTTTGGGCTGCAGTCCTGCTGGCACAATGGTTTAACTTGTGTCTAATAATACTTCTCATTCCAAAATGAGACTTCCAAAAGAAACATTTAGATATTAAGAGTCCAGATTTATTCACATTTCATTTAGTTATGTTTTTAAAGCCACAAATATTGTGATTTTTTTATAAGCATTATGTATTTACCTTCCCTCCACCATTTCTCCTGAGTATGTATTTCACTGCCTATTACTTAATAAAATGTTTTTATTACTTCCTATCTCTCTGCACAGGAGCGAATGCTTCTGCTCCGGATCAACTGAGTCTGGCATTAGCCTGGAACAGAGTAGACATCGCACGCAGCCAGATTTTTATTTATGGGCAACAATGGCCGGTACTGTATCCACACCACTTCAAGCATAATGTTCAATATATTGTGGAAAGGAAGGTATTTCATAATCATGAAAGAGGGTTTTCCACATACTGAGTCAAGTGAGGTAAACAAGTTTTAATGTCAGTGTTCTTAAAGGAAATATTGCCATCTAGTGGCCTCAAGAAAGTTCATCATAACAGGTCAGGAATCTGCTTTCCTTTGTAGAAAACAAAGTTTTGTGGAGAAACTAGAGAAATTGTTATGACAGAAGCTTTTGTGTAGCAAACTGTATTTCAACAGTGCACACTTTACACTGTTAACAGATCAGGGTCAGTTACTCAGAAGCCAAAACAGTTTCCATCCCCATTTCTGGGAAAGGAAAAATACTCACAATTTGGCTAGATGTAAAACCATGGTAGAAATTCCAGGATAAGGTAAAAGATGAAGAGACTGAAAAAATATTGTAGATAATGTATCAGGTGAGATGACCCTTTAGGAAGGTCAATGGTGGCTTGTAAAAGAGGATGCATGAGATAAGGAACTGAAGTTTGAAATAACTCCAAATACATTTTGTAATGCTTAAAATTAGTGAGAACTGCATAGTGGTTGGAAGCAGGAAACAAGCCAGAGTGATGTGTTGTGGAATTACAGAGATAGGAAGAGATCATTGAAACTCTATGAATTCTTTGTGGCAGTCTTCACTGGAGACCCCATCTACACTGACCATTTAATGCAGTTTCAATCCGATATTGAAGAAAGTGGTTTCACTGTGCAGATGATTACATAGGAAATCCTGGAACCAGTTTGAGGCTCAGGTGGCGATTACACAAACCACAAAGCACTGGATGCACATTAAGATTTTTCTATTGTGCCCTTTTGTGGGAGTTTGTTGTCTGGCTGCCACAGTTGGAAACTAGCTTTGAACAGCATAAAATAATCAGTGCAGACTTGGCCATAATAGTCCACACTCTTGTTACATCTTGAGTAGGCTACTTCAATGCACTCCACATGGGGCTGCCTTTGAAGAGTGTTCGGAAGCTCCAAGTGGTACAGTGGGTGGGAGCCAGATTGCTCACTGGAGTGGCGTATAGAGAGCATACAACAGCCTGTTACGTCAGCTCCTCTCGCTGCCACTGGCTCTCTACATGGGGCTGCCTTTGAGGATAGTTCAGAAACTTCAATTAGTGCAGAAAACAGTGGCCAGATTGCTAACTGGAGCACCGTATAGTGAGAGGATGACTCCCATGCCGCAATAGTTCCACTGGTTGCTGGTCCTCTTCCAGGCTAAATACAAAGTGCTTTTCCTTACCTGTAAAGCCCTAAATGGTTTGGATCCAGGCTATTTGTCGAATTGCATCTCCCTGTAGAGACCATCCAGTGCACTATGGTCAATGGAGGAGGCCCTTGTCTTGGCCCCACCTCCGTCACAAGCTCGGCTGGTGGGAAGGAGAGAGGAGCCTTCTCTGTGATTGCTCCCCATCTCTTGAACTCCCTCCCTAAAGAAGAAAAAACACCCCCACCCTCCTCTCCTTTAAGAAACTTCTAAAAATGCACCTATGCACTTTAGCGTATGGAGGGTAGGGGGACTAAGGCACTTTAACTACTTGGGATGCTGGCTAGTCCCACTTGTATTATTACCATGATACATTTTAAAATGAACACTGGCACCAGCCATTTTTAATATAATTGTATTTCAAATTGCCTTTTAGGATATTTGTTGTAATGTCCACTTATGGTTTAGTTAACTATGTCTTATTGGATTGGTTTATTTTTCATCATAATGCTTAATTCTTCATCATTACTGTGCTTTCTTATGTATTATTTTTATACGATTGTGTTCACCTGAGTGATTGAATGCTTGCCTTTGTGTGTGTGTGTAAACCACCCTAAGTCCCATCGGGGAGAGATGGCAGTCTAGAAATAAAGTTTTATTTCTATTATTATTATTAGTATTATTACTTTTTAAATGGCATCTCCCTCCGTTATGCCATTAGGTAAAGGTACTAAAGCTCAGTTTTCCTGCAGTTATGGAGGAAATCATATGGAGCCATGATTACAATCTAACTACCTTTTTTTCTTGTCAGGTGGGATCCCTTGAACAAGCAATGTTGGATGCCTTGGTATTGGACAGAGTGGATTTTGTGAAATTACTCATAGAGAATGGAGTAAGCATGCATCGTTTTCTCACCATCTCCAGACTAGAGGAATTGTACAATACGGTAGGGCCAAGCTAAAATAAATTTTATGTTTGTTTGTTTCACCTTCCTTCAGCCATTAGAATGGTGCACAGAAATTCACCCAACAAAACTTTTACTAAAATAAGTTAGTGTTATGATTGCCTTAAAGCATTATTTAGGAAAAGCTCACTATGAATCACCTAGTTAATCTTTGTCTGCATCCTATAAGAGTTATGAAAATGCAATTTTCAGCATTAAAAAAGTTCCAGGACCTATCAGCTGCATAGTTTTATAGTTAGACTACTGTTAATTATTTGCTCCCAGTGCAAATTGTAACACTGCCCTTTGTAATTTCTGTTATTAAAATGTCACCATTAATTTTCTGCTCTTAAAGTAGTCTGTTTGAAAGTTAACAGTATGACAATACTTCCTAGTACTTCTGTCGTTTTGTAGGATAAAAGTAAATACTCATGTTGAATGGTGCCTTGTTTTAGTGGAAGAAGTCCCTTTCAAGTTGCAATTATGGTTTTTTGAAAATGGCATAAATGTTTGCCACTGGTAAGGAAGGGAACAGTGCAACATGCGCAGAGTAATATAGAGGTAGTATTTTCACCAACCTATTCATATGCATGTATGTCGCAGCTATGGTGTTGCTGCTTTATAGCTGGAGTTGTATTCAAACATTCAAACCACCTTCTTGGAAGCTGCGCCCCGTTGAGAAAATAATGCAATCCACAGAAGACAAACTTTCTTCAAATAAAGTAAATGTTTATGCCACAGTAACAAATAACAGTTTCAGTCCATCCCAATACTCCAGCAAACCTTCCTTGAGCTTTTACAGGAATCTATTCCTTTTCCTTGCTCTCATCACCATCATCAGCATTCTCTGCTCATGCTCTTCTCTTTCCCCTCTCCACTCTCGTCTCGTCTCCACTCTACTCTGTTTCTTCTCTCAATTTGTAGTAGCTAAGCTCTCACAGGTGCTGGTCATACAATGACTGGACATGATTCCTGCAACCACTTATCCATTTTTCACTTAAGAAATGATCTACATAACATAAAACTCTGACAATGTGCATACACAAATACGTACACCCTTAAAAAAAAGAATCATGTAAGTAAGGGCATTGTCTGTGTAGCAGAGTGGGGCAACTTCAGTTGATCTAGGGGGCAAGAACCCACTATGAAGCCAAGTAGAATAATGGAAGAAAAATAATTAAATATCTGAAACTTTGATGACTGTATTTCTACTTCTAGTTTCGATGCTTGGGATGGTTGAGAGTCTGTGTGCTTTATTCAGTTATAAAACCATCATTGCTGGAGGTCTCTAGAAAGAGAGAGAAATAAATTATGTAGACATTTTACACATGAAAACTTGTATCCTATTATTAACGTTTGCAGTAACTTGCCACTTTGTGATTCATCTGTAACATATACTAATTAAACATTATGAAGGAAGGAACATCTATACGTGTGGTTCTCAATCTGTGGGTCCCCAGATGTTTTGGCCTTCAACTCCCAGAAAACTTAACAGCTGGCAAACTCGCTGAGATTTCTGGGAGTTGTAGGCCAAAATACTTAGGGACCCACAGGTTGCGAACCACTGATCTATATTGCTTCACAATTATGAAGATACTTTGGGCACCTGGTAAACTGAACCATGACTTTCTGATTCTGATTATCACAGATCAATGCTATGAAATCATAGAAGTTGTAGTGCTGGTGCCTCACCAAACTACAGATCCTATGATTGTATAGCATTGAGCCATGGATGTTAAAGTGGTGCAAAACAGTGTAGATGCACCCTCAATGTCTCTTCCCTTTGGCTAATGTTGCTTTAGACCATGACCTCTAAAACTAGACTGTGTGACAGTATTCAAATTGATTTACTTAAGAATAACAGTGGTGTCATATTAGAAAAAATGGTGGCATGTAATAAGGGGAAAAACTGATCTTGTTGTAAAAGACAGCTGAAATAAGCAGTTGTCATGGTATCAATGGTTTGCTTGTTGGAAAATGGGGTGCTAAGGAGCCATGCACTAAGATTTGAGGTGTTTAACATATCCTGTGCTTGGTTTTGAAGAACTTGCTTGAGGTAATGTGCAAAGGAATCTTGTAGCACCTTAGAGACTAAAGTGAGACAATGGAGTTGGTGACATAAGTTTTCATAGATGCATCGAGGGAAGTAGACAGAAGATGCATCTACATTGTAAAATTAATGCAGTTTGACTCCACTTTAGGCTATACAGGCTACTTACTCTGTATCCAGTCCAGAGCAGCAATACTGTACTCCAATCTGATCTTAGAAAATGGCCACCCAGCAGTAACAGCACTGATGTGGTGGAATCTACATGGTCCAGCCAGGCTGAAACCAGTTCAGCTGCTATTTTCCTTTTCCTGTCTCTTTCCCCATTGCCAAAGACCTGTACAGCTCCTAGAGAGCTCCTGGCCATTAGGAAAGGTGCCCATGTTACCAGCTAGAAGGAGGGAAAGATATGTGGCTGATACAGATCTGATCCATCCCCTTTCCCTATGGAATCAACTAGTGTGGATAACGGACCAGTTTGCATTAGAGCCAGTCATGTTCTCCACACTCTACTCAAAATGCCATAGCATTCAGCCATGGCAGTTAAAGTGGTGTCAAGGTGCATTAATTCGACTGTATATATGCACCCTTAGTCTATGAAAGCTCATTCTACCAATTCCATTATTTTACACTGCTTCCACACAACCATTTAATTGAAGTCAGGATGTCGATCAAAGAGATCCAGTTCACTCCAGAGGGCCTACACAGGCACCCTGGAAATTGGCTGGAAGCTGGGACAGAGTCCATACAGATCCATAGATTGTATATTAATCTGATGCAAGAAATATTGTTTCCTACCTCTTCTGGCAAGATGCACTGCAAAGAGGCAGCCTATCTAATAAGGATCAGCATACAGCAATTTAAGGCAAAACAGGAAGAGAAAAGTGGTTTCCTCTTTGAGGGGAAGGTTTTGTTTACCTTCTGGCTGAGCTGTGTATCTGGTTCCTGCATCCAAATGTTCTAGCACTAACCCTGTGCATATTGATCCTGAATGCCTGCTCTGCAGCAGCCATAACACTGCTTGGCTTCAGTGGGCTTTTCTTGGTCATTTCAAACTTTCCAGTGAGTTTTTAATACACTACTTCTGGCTGGATGTGTATTGGAAGTCGGATGGGGTGTACATTTCTCAGACACCCCAACCCCAAACTAGCTTCATCGTGGATTATAGTGCCTATGTAGATGAAGCCTCAGTTAGTTTTTAAAGTACTACAAGAACCTTTTTTAGTGATATTCCAGAATAACATGACTATGTTTTTGACTTCTTGAGAAAGTTCAAAACATTTTGATTTTTTTCTGTTTTTGATCATTTTCAGAGACATGGACCATCCAACACTTTGTATCATCTTGTCAGAGACGTCAAAAAGGTATGAGTCCAACAGATGGACAGTAGCCTGAAGGTAATGTTGTGGCAGCTTCTTGTCATTAGAGGCAGCCCTTGTTTTGCATGAGCTTTCAGTAAGAGCCTTCTCCTGTCTTCTGCCGTTTCACTTGTGCAATGTGTGCTTGTATTGACTCTCAACTTTCTGTGTACAATGTAGTTCACTACTTACTGGGCTGCTCTCTCAGTGATTTTAGATGCTTTGGGTAGAGTGCTTCGCTAGCAGAATTGTAGGTGTTTTTCATGCAGTGTGGACTTATGCTATTAGCTTCTCTTTTTTTTTAATTCCCACCACTGTTTTGGATGCCGATTTCCATATTGTGGGCCAGTCCTGAACAATGCAAATTATATAATGCTGGATCTTGACTCATATCAATATTATCAGTTTCATTATGTTCTGTGTGTATCAAAAATCCTCACGTCCATTTAGAAAACAATCAGTATAGTTTAATAAGGACGCACTTTTGTCTCCGTCCTAGTATCAGAATTCAAAACTTGAGTTTGTAGATGAAGGAACAATTTAAAATATGAGTTGCAAAAGAAAGCCAGTTTTTAAAGATGAGTTAAGGAAAAAGTTGTATCCCGTACAGGATAGGTAAAACTTTGACTTTCCCCTATCCCCATCCCATGAAGGGACAGCACTGATGAACATGGTGGCCCACCTCAATCTCTCCTCCTCCACAAAGAGGAGGCCCACCTCCATTCCTTTAGCCATCCTTCTATGCTCACAGCTACATGTACTGTAGCTGTGAGCATTTTCTACATGAATATGTTCCACATACAGTTTAAAATCCCAGGAAGATTAAGGTTCTAAGCTATGGGGCAAACCTACTTGAATAGAAGGAAAGTACAAAAAAACTTATTCACTGCAAAAGTACACCCCCCCCCTCCCAATATGTGGAAGGATGGGGATGGGAACACATGCGAGACAATGATCCGGATGGGCTTATCTTTGCTTCATGTAGGAATAATGAGATCAGGGGGTGAGGACAATGTAATAGGTCAAATCCTTATTGAAGTTAAAATTAAATGGAATCTGTTCTTCCCCACCCCCCCACCCTAAAAAAAAAACAAGAAGGCACAAACATCCAGCCATATATGACAACACACAACAATGTGAGGGCAATAAAACTCTAAAAAGAGTTGTAAAAACAGTGGTGGTGGTATTTGGCATCTTATTGTTGTCCTTCTACATCTGACCATGCTTCTATATAACAGAATAAGGTTTGCATCCTGAAAACATGCACCAAATATTCAGATCTCTCCATAACTCTAGTTTTCAATTTGGGTACACTTTTATCTGAAAACTTACACAGAATCATACAGAACAACAAACCAAACACAATACTGTTCTTTTCTTAAGTAAAATCTGAATTATATTTAAAAAGAGGAAGGACAGGTATATAGGTACAGAAGAACCCATTCAGGTATTGGTGAGGAAGGTGGTGAAAAATATTTAAATATGATAAGGTAAAATGGATTTGTTGAGAGCTACCTTTATGCTATCACATATGAAGTTTTAAAAATTAACTAGAATATCAAGTGGAAAGTTGGAAAGTTTCTTTGTATCCCACAATTGTGTGTGAATATAAATTCTTTGGACATATACCATTACTCAGGCATAATGCTTTCTGCTGCTTCTTTTTTCTTTCTCTGTGAGCTGCAAAGAAGTAGTACATTTTTTGTAAAAAGAATAAGTACATGAACATTTTTTGCCATTTATTATTTTGGCAACATCATTATTTTCTATTTCTATTCTGTTTGAGGAGAACGCCTTTTAAAAAAAATATGTCAAATCCCTTTTGTTCCAGATCAGCTAATGAGACAATAGCAATGAAACTAAAGTACAAAGTGCCCAAAAGTATCTTCACAAAGATAATTTTCAGGCATCCTATAGACTACAAATACATCTTTCCATGCAAGATATGTTTCTTAAAGTTGTTATTAGAAGCTTTTCTATATATACCTTTATATATATATTTAGTAGTAATGGGATCCTTGAAGGTGTGAATGGAACCTTTTTAAACTACTGGATCTTGAACTTATGCTAGCATAGCTAATATTTTTCTTAAATTTTGCAAAGAACTCACCAATATTTCCTTGGGCAGCACGTCCCCTGCTGCCACCAAGGGTGAAATAGTGGCTGAATGGCATTCAGAAGCAACTTGATTCAAATAGCACTTACTAGCCATACGGAGAGAGCACTTGAGAAGTTCCCTTGCAGTACCTACCACCCAGTAGTTGCCTTCGCGACATAATATCTGCCTTCTCCTGCCAAGTTAATGGACCAACTCACTGTGAAATGCTCCACAACCATGGGCCCTTCCAGACAGGCTCTATATCCCAGGATCTGATCCCAAGTTTTCTGCTTAAAACTGGATTATATGAGTCCACATTGCCAGATAATCTGGGATAAACAGAAAACCTGTGACCAGACCCTGGGATATGAGGCCAGTCCGGAAGGGTTCATGACTTACAAAGCCAGTAACTTTTATTTGCCTGCTACAGTTCCATCCCAGACCTCCATGTAAGTATGCTAATGGAACTTAGCACTCTGCCAGCTTCAAAGAAGACATCTTCAAATTCAGTAATAAGAACAGTATTCCCTTTGTCTTATTCCCATGGCTCCACATCAAGAACCATGGTTTTCATTTTATAAATAGTGAGGGAGAAGACTGCTGGGCTACAATATATTGGATCACTTATAGCAGTCCCATACTGAGAATGAAATATGTTCCTCCTCAGTCAATCCATCAGAGAGCTTGACATTGATTTAAATGACATGGCATCTAGAAAATAACCTCTTAATAGTACATACCATTATTGTGACAGTCAAATGGTTCACTGTGCATGACAGAGATAGATGACTGTTCTGAAGCAGGCACTCTAATTCACATGCATTTCAGAGCCTGATAGGCACATTTTCAATTTTACGGTAATCACCTGGGACCAAGGATGCCAAGCCTGAAGTATTACCTATTCAATAGGCATAAAATGTTACTCTCTCCTTAATTTCACTGAACAGTAGCTCACACATTAAACCTGAAGTTTAGAATATGTCCCTCTTTGTGGAATTTTGCAATACTTGCAAATACAGCTGTCAAAAATTGAAAGCATAAACTATTTAAGTGGCACCTGTGAAGCTGAGGAGTCCCCAGTGTACAATTGGTTAAATCCTTGTGCTGGCAAAACTGCTAACCAAAAGATTGGCAATTCAAGTCCAGGAAGCAGGGTGAGCTCCCATCTGTCAGCTCCAGCTTCTCATGCAGGGACATGAGAGAAGCCTTCCACAGAATGGTAAAACATCCAGGTGTCCCCTGGACAACATCCTTGCAGACAGCCAATTCTCTCAGTCCAGAAGTGACTTGCAATTTCTCAAATTGCTCCTGACACACACAAAAACCCCATGAAGCTTCAAGAAGCTCAAAACAAAGACTTTTGAACAATTCAAAATTTTTCATACTTTAGTATCAAAATAGTATGTGTATGTGTTTGAATGTAAACATCCCACACCAGCCTTTTGGCCTCATTTGGCTGTTTTGGATCTATGAAAGGTCAACCTTTAACAAAGAAGTAAATTAGAATTTTTGCTTTCCTTCTGGGTTAGATAAATGACTCAGGACCTCAGTTCTTCAATGGGCACTGCCATATGGCTATTTTAATTTGCGTACATTGATTCCTTGGATATAATCCTGAAATATTTTGCTGTAAAGCATAATAGACATTTATTTCTTTACTTATTTACTTATTTATTTATTTATTTAGGTTTCTGTGGTCTAAAAAAATTGGGGGACAGTGAAAGACAAAAACATGAGGAAGTTGTAGGGAAGAAAGTTTTAGCCAACTTCCTCCCATTATTTTTCACAAAAATTGGGAGTCTCAAAAATGGTCTTTGGGTAATATATGCTGTTCACAAGTCACACTTGCCCCACATATTTTCTAACTGAATAGATGGCAATCTTGTTTCCCTTTTTTATATGCTCCACTTATAGATATTGAAAATGTGCAACATTCAAATAACTAAATAAAAAGGGAGCCCCAGAAAATATTCCTCTACAAGGAGAAAGAAAAAGCAAGTGACTAACCTTGACAGAGTTTGTCACTTACTAATTTTTCTGGGGTAGACCTTGGATTCAATCTACATCCATTATCAGTCGTAGGTTATTCTAATTAGTTTATATGACAGAATAGCAATTCCCCTTTTAACCCCACCCCCCCCCCCCCCAATTTACTTAATAAAGACAATCCTCCTCATATATGAATATTGGTGGCCTCAAATTATTATGTTGGGAAAGTATTTGACCTGTAATGAGAACCCATATCATCATTTTAATGATCACTCAAACTAAACAAAAGGAAAAAGAAATTGAGAGTTTGATGGATAAAGAGTGCCCTCTAATGTTCATATAACAAATATTTCAGCTTCTTGTTTTTTGTTTTGTTTCAGTCATCTGGAGATGACTAGAACGTAGATAATCTTTTGTCCACTATCTAGTTGCAAGGCACTGTATTTCTGAGTGTTTAACAACTTAGCACCAATACTACTGTTGACATATTTAATTTTGGTCCTCTATCTTCAGTATGCAAAGTGATTTTAGCAGGAATTGCTTTCCAAATAGTATGTTTTAGAATTACAGTGGGAGCAACATCAACAAAATGTAGCTATAATTTAAAACCGTAGTCCAGCAAATGCTGGAAATTGGATGGGTGTGGGTATCTATTGTGTGTGTCAAAGGAAAACTAGGTAATAGGGATATGTAGATCTTCTGGTTAAGAAGAAATATACAGTGTATTTGCTTCAATGGTGGATCCAACATTTTTGAAACTAAAATGACTATTATAAAAAGTAAAAAGTAATCAGTCTAAAGCGGGCATGGACAAACTTGGGCCCTCCAGGTGTTTTGGACTTCAACTCCCACCATTCCTTAACAGTTATTAATTGTGGGAGTTGAAGTCCAAAACACCTGGAGGTCCAAAGTTTGTGCATGCCTGGTCTAAAGGCTGGTTCTGACTCTATTTCACAATAGGTCTATCAACTGCACACAAGTAAAACTTGGAACAGGAGGTTGCCCTGATAAATCTTTTCCAAATATTTTAATTAGAGGCATGTGCCACTCTTTCTCAGTAAGGTGCCATCTCCAGCATGTCAGCTAGAAAACATGGGGACTGCAGTCCAATATATCTCAAATACCAAGGTTAGGTGAGAGTATATCAGATTATACACATGCATTCCCTTTTGTTTAGAATCAGAAGCCTTACATATCCAGGCCAGATCGAGGGGAAGTGACTGGAAGTCGCCCTCTAATTTTGCCCTTAAGTGAGGAGGGTATTGGGGTGCCTACAATTTGCTAGAACACAAGACTGGCATGTGGAGGCTGCCAGGGTTACAAGGAATTGTTTTTTTATGGAAATGGAAACAGAGTGGCTCAGAAATGCTTGTGAGCCATGAAAATGGGCCAGAAACAATCTACTGCCTGAAAGGTGTATAAGCTGCTCCAGTGGGTATGTTGTAGTAACATAGTTAAAGTCACACACATGGGTCAATAGGAAGATAGTTAAAGATCTCTGTACATTTGAGCCATTTTTTTCTTTCAAGTGAGTTTCTGTTGCAAAGACAACATGGAAACATGACAACTTCAGTCTTAGGAGAGGTCAGAGAGATTGGGACATGTTCTCAGAAGTGAATCAGTGGTAATTTGTTTTGGCTCAGCTAGTACTTTATAGTAAGTTAAAATGTTAATACAATTTGGCACTAGAAATAAATTATTATTTAAAGTGGAATTGACATGAGCTGTGGGTGTAGGAAGGTATACAGGGTTTGTTTTTAATTTTCTTTTTCACAACTCCATAACTGACTACATCCCAGAACCACCTGGTGACCACCCCAGTTTTATAAGTGGATGATCTGCAATGACCATGAATAGCAAAAAGCTTTCCTTTGCTCACTGTTGACTGCTAGTTTATTGCTAGTTCTTTGATTATTATTATTTTTTTAAACACCGTCATCCCTCCAAGAAGTAAAAGTAGAACCTACATTTAGGCAGGAACAGAGAGAGAACTTTCCAGTTCTTGACTTTACAAGCTCAGGAGCACTTGAGAATTATATGCACTCAAAGTGCAGAGCATGAATTTAAGGTGCTTAGCAGATTATATGAATTACCTTCTTCTTCCTAAGGAATAAATAATGGGGAAATAATCCTAATGGTTTGACGAGGGGCGGGGAGAGATGAAACCCTTGTTAGAGTCTACACACATTCAAAGGGAAACAAACCTGGTATAGGCTGACATAGGAAACACTTTGTCTATGTTCTGAAAACACTTTAGAAAATGCTTTGCCCTCATGCTTTTTTTGTTCTGCAGCGGTGTCTCCCGTTTTCCAGCTCAGAAGAGTCTGAATCCTGTGTTCTGAGACTTTGTTGTCTTCTGTTACTGTGACTTTTTAATGCAACTTCTTATTTAATTTATGTCTTCTCTCCAAGCGTGAATATCCAGGTTTCGGTTGGATCTATTTTAAGGTGAATTAATTAACCAGCATAATAATATATTCTTATGTTTTCTTAATGTTTTTTAAACCTCTCATAGTTATGTAAGAGTTTCATAGGCATGATAATCAGCTTTATCTTTCTTTCTTCCCCACCCCCAAACCCTTGTTCTATATGTCTCTTTTTTCCACTGGGGAAAAAATAGGGAAATCTACCACCAGACTATAGGATAAGCCTCATTGATATTGGCCTCGTGATTGAATACCTGATGGGAGGAGCTTATCGCTGTAATTATACTCGAAAACGCTTCCGAACTCTCTATCACAACCTGTTTGGTCCCAAGAGAGTAAGAATGGTTTCTGTTCATTTTTTAAAAAACTGTTTCATAAAAGCACACACTTATGGTGACCCCAAGACTTTTATAGGGCTTTATTAGGCAAGGAATGCTCAAAAATGGTTTGCCAGATCCTTCCCCTGAAATATAACTATAGTACCTGGTGTTCATTGGAAGTTTCCCATACAAGTACTAACCAGTGCTGACTCTGCTTAACTCCCAGGATCAGAAGGGATTGGGTGCCTTTAGGGTACTACCCTGATATAAAGGCACAGAAAAAACTTCTTCCAAGGGTGCCACAATTTTCAAAGATAACATCAAAAACGAGAGCACATGAAAAGAAGAATTCCTTTTTTAGACTCAACTGCATATGACCGTGGTCATTTAGGATGAGCTAGCAGTATCCAGAAGCTTCTCTGACCAATGTGCTGTGATTTCATTATTTCATAAACAATAATACTATTTTTATTAGTTGTTTTGTTTTAATACAGTTAGAGAATGGTTTGGCTCTGGGTGTGTGTGTGTGTGTTTATCTATCTATCTATCTCTATGACTATATATAATTTTTCTTTTTCCCTTTCTGTCTCCAGCCTAAGGCACTGAAACTTCTGGGGATGGAGGTAAGTGCCTTCAAACCATTTTCATAAGCTTTTACCTACAAATATTTTATGACTGACTGTATTTCATAATAAAATTCATTAATCCAAAAACTCCATTAATTTGATTTTACTTATTTTAATTGATATTTTATCATATATGTAACTATGTTTAGTTACATTTATACAGTCTTACAATTACAAATTGCCCTTTGAAGGCAACCATGAGGCCCTCAGTGAAAATGCTTTTGACACCCCTGGCTTAATCCATTCAAGAGAACCTAAAAGAAGAATTGACTCCTTCTCCACCCAGTCTTATGACATTGCTTCTGGCCTTTTGGGGTGCTTGGGTGGGGAAAGGGTGGTGTCAGTAGCACTTGTACTTTCCCCTGTCCACAGAATGACCCTGAACTTATCTCATATTATTATTGGCATGCACACGAAGCACACATCTCAAGACAAAGAATCCCCACTATCCATGGACTAAGAGTCAAACTCACATGAAGAATATCCATGGACAGCAGAGGCTCTCCCTTATAAACTTTCCACCTACTATGTGTGGGAAAGTAATGAAACCAGCACTGGAGTGGAATGGCTAAAGATCTGTTGATAGAGCATACAAAAATGGCATGTGAAATAACAATATTTGGAGAAAAGCAGAGATCAGAAGGAACATACAGTGTGCTTCCAGGCATAGGACACCCGGGAGTAACAGTCAAAGGATCCTAAGTGGCTGCTCTTTGTTTTTAGAAGAGATTTGTGCTGAGGAAAAAGATAGAAGCGGTAGCAAAATCATGGCAAATTTACAAGTAGAAGACCCCTCATTAAATTCTGCATTTCATTGCAAGCTCTAATGTTGGAATACATAACAGAAATCCAAAAGAAACAAGTCAGAGAAAGAAAGAAAGAAAGAAAGAAAGAAAGATGTTTAAAGGGGGAGGGGAGAAAAAGGCAAGAAGGGGGAGGAAAGGAAGGAGATAAACAATTGAGGTCTTTCTTGTGAAACCTTTTTCAATTTTTTGGCAGCCTTGTGGCCTAATTTACTTCATTGAGATTTCTATATTTATAAGTAAATATAGAGCATGTAGTATTCGTGTAGCAGGCACTGAGAATGTTAGAAATGCTTGTCCATCAATATTCTATTTCATTTTTAGTGTCAAACTGATGTTTATATGCCTCTAATTATTGTTCAGATAAATTGAAGTATAATTTCAATCAGTATGGCCAAGTTTTCCAAACTTGGGGCTTTGGTGGTATCCAATAATTCAGTAAGTATTATCACACCCTTCTCTCAGGACACGATTAAGATGCTGATCCTTTTACTAAATACAGAAATCTGAATTATCATTATGACAAAATCTAACTCTTAGGCAATGGATCAGACTGGTTAGATTGGGGTAAACTAAAAGAAATAAGCTGATAAGGAACAAGTATTGCTGTGGCATGGCAGTTTCATGTCTTTTGAGTAAAAGAAGATGTGATTGAAGCTGTTTTGGTCTAATGGCATTTTCCCATGTTTAACAGGAAGACGTTCCAATGCGAAGGGGAAGAAAAACCACCACGAAGCGAGAGGAGGAAGTGGATATTGATTTGGATGATCCTGAGATTAATCATTTTCCTTTCCCCTTTCATGAGTTAATGGTGTGGGCTGTATTGATGAAGCGACAGAAGATGGCCCTCTTCTTCTGGCAGCATGGAGAGGAAGCCATGGCTAAGGCTCTGGTGGCCTGTAAACTCTGCAAAGCCATGGCCCACGAAGCATCTGAGAATGATATGGTGGATGACATATCTCAGGAACTAAATCACAACTCCAGGTTTAATCATTTATAACTTGATATTACAGTTTATATAACCCGAAGTAGACTCTTGATTGCTGCTAGAGTTTGGTTGCAGGATCCCCTCCCTCCCAAGTCCTATTATGTATAATGTCATGCTAAAATGGGGTCCCTTGTATAATATGGCAAAACCAAGGCTTCCTTTTGTGAAGTTTTGGGGTATGTGTATGTGATATTTTCAAGCTATGAATAGTTGAATCCATGGATATAGGATCTGTGGATATGGAGAAGCAACCCTATTCAGATCTAAAAGATTTCTAAAACTACTCTGTTAAAAACCAAGCTAAACAATAGATCTTAGCATGCTTCCCAAAAGAAGTAATCCATTTACCTCAATAGGTTAAGGATTTCTATAGCCATAAGATAACCATCAGGGACACTCCTGTGTGCCTGCTGTCAGAATGTGATACCTAGGTGGTACAGAAGAGAAGGTTTGTCCTTGTATATATGAAAGAAATTGTGACTTTTAGGTTTTTGTAAAAGACCAGAGATTTATTGGCAGAAAATAGCATCTTAATTTCTGCCCAGAAAGCACCAGAAAGTCACTGCAGATGATATAGTGTGGGTATAATGTGCTCTTTGTGGGCTACCCATACTAGGATGTAATTTTTGCCCCTAAAATTGCTCAGTCAGTTCATCTGAGTTAAGTCCCCCCCATCACAACCAAACACTGCATTTCGCCTAGGTTAAATAAAAAAGAGAAAGAATGCTATTAACATTGAATTCTGCAGCTTTATATGGTCATATTGCCCATTTAAAAATTACATGTTACAGCTTACTGAATTTGATTCTCTCACAAGAATGTAATATGAAACAGGTTAGTTCAGGTATAATAATGGCAGGCACATAGTAAGGAGAAGAAAGAAGACAGTGAAAGCTAATGCTTAGCAAAAAAAAATGTTGTTAAAGAAAAAAAGAAATGTATGTAGGTATTTAAGGACCTCTTCACACAGGGCATTTTGGCCTATTTTGCCACTTTTAATCACAGCAAGGACAGGGTGTGCTATGCACCATCACACGATGCGCAGCAGGCCCTGACCACTTTCCTCCCAAGTGGAGAAATGTGTCATTTGGGTAGATCCGACTTTCTCTTCAATTTCCCCATGTGATGGCAGAAAGGGTGGCAGGGCAATGTGTGTTGCTGCCCTTTCTGCCACCTGGTGAGGGAATGGAAAGGGTGCCAAAGCACCCTCTCCCGTCCCCTCCATGTGATGAGGAGAGGATGGAGGGCGCGCCGGACACCACAAGACACCCTGCACGCCTTTCCTTTCACCAGTGATTGCTGGCACAACAGCACAGCCCCAAAGGGCCATGTGAAGAGGTCCCTAGACTCCCTGAGATGCTAATTTTATTTGGCCATATTTCTTCCACTTTGTTCTCTTTTGGATTTTCTCTGATAAGTTTCCCACCTCCAGACTGAATTGGCATCACCCAGGAAAAGATTCATCACTTTGGTGGACTTAACTCGGAAAGATATTAAAGACTACTCACCCACAGTCAAACCTCGTGTTTTAGTCAGTACACCATAATGGTTCACAAGAGTTATAATCTTTAGAGGTGGAACCAATCTTATTCCTCAGACTATTTCAAAATGACTTTGTGATGAGGGGAGGAAGGAGAATGCAGAGGGCTCCACGTGCCGCCCTGCACGCCTTCCCTTTCACTGGCGATTAGTGAAGAGGTCCTAAAACTGAATCCCCAGCATGCTGTAGTGGTTGGAGCATTGATCTGTCTCTGGAGACCAGAGTTTGATTTCCCTTTCTGCCATGGAAACAAACTGGGTGTCTTTGGGCAATTCACATGCTCAGCCTCAGAAAATCCCATGATCGCTTCACCCTGGGGCCTCCATAAGTTACACAGAAAACACAGCAAGTATTTGAAATTCCTCTCAGGTCAAATGTGTCGGAGAGTGTCCTAGCCTCAGGAGAAGCTGTTATCAGACATTTACCTTCTATGTAACAGATTCTACAAGCTAACCAAACCACCCTGTATTGCAGAGATTTTGGCCAGCTGGCAGTGGAGCTGCTGGACCAGTCTTACAAGCAGGATGAACAACTGGCAATGAAACTGTTGACCTATGAGCTGAAGAACTGGAGCAATGCCACGTGCCTACAACTGGCAGTGGCAGCCAAGCATCGAGATTTCATTGCCCACACTTGCAGCCAAATGCTGCTCACAGATATGTGGATGGGGAGGCTCCGGATGCGTAAAAACTCAAGTCTAAAGGTCAGGGCTGTTTTAAAATTGAATTAATGTTTGTACTTGAGGAAAAGATTGCACCACATAAGTATAACATGGTTTAGTAAAGTCTTGATTATGTCTTGTTACTAGTAAGAACTGATGCACTGTATATTTTCCATCTTAAAGAGTGACTCGGTTTGTAGGGAGCACTATATGACCAGTTCCTGCCTCTTCCATCCCTCTCATTGTCCATACATTGGCTGTGCTAGTCATTTTGAAACTCATGTGCACAAATATCAAGTTTCTGAATGGTTCAAAAGAGCATGTGTAATTTGGATCTAAATGAGCAATTGGCATAACCCTAACCTGTTAATTGTGATGATTATTGTATCATTATTATTGCTTTAGGTAATTCTAGGAATTCTACTTCCTCCTTCAATTCTCAGCTTGGAGTTCAAAAACAAAGATGACATGCCTTACATGTCCCAAGCTCAGGAGGTCCAAGTTCAAGAGAAAGAGCCAGAAGAACCCGAAAAACCAGTGAAAGAAAAGGAAGAGGAAGACATGGAACTCACAGTAAGGAGAAAACAGTAGTGGAAGAGTTATTATTATTCCTTTTTCCTGTTGCCATGTCTGTATGTATAAGGGAGCACAATGCATTAAAGGAGCACTACCCTTCAAATACTTCTCCTGGCACCCACTACAGAAGTTATCTATCGATTAAAATAAACAACGTTCAGTGGCTCAGTTGGAATTTCGGAATTTCAATTCGCTTCTACTTACAGCACTCCCATTTTGAGAAAGCGTGTATATATTATGTACTTGTGTATAAGTCTAGAAATTTGTGTTAGAAATCAGCCCAAAAGAACCTGGGTAGATTTACTCTCAAATCAATGTGAGTACGGTACCTTAACTCTTGTCAAAAAAAGGAACCATCCCCTTATCTGAGTAAAGTGGTGAAAGGCAAGAGCTTAGTTCATCCTGAGAGTACCTAAAAGTAGCCCTGATCCCTTCTACTCTCTCCACTATAGCACTACTTCTGGTCTTTTTGAATGACTGAATGGGAAAATGGCAGCAACCAGGGGTAGCCAGCTTCCTGAGGCAGCGTTGGTGCTTTGTCCTCTCTGCGGAATGACTGTCGACTTAGCCATGGTTCATATAAAAGTCCATAACTTTTGCTTCAAAATCTGCCCTTAATTTACACACAACATCAACATAAACATGAGTATATATGGTAGCTATCTTCATTAATTTATAATTTATATAATACAACCCTTGTGTCCATGGGGGATCTGTTCCTGAAATTACTTACTGTGGACACAAGACATAATGGATAATAGCAAACCCTATTGAAATGGACCAGTAGTTACCACTGAGTCACACTGGAGGACCTAGAAAATTCCTAGAGATATATTCTTTCTAGGAATTTGTCTGCACGACTCTATAATAACTTCCAAAAGAAGCGGGTCCCATGGGTATGAGGGTATGAAGTGGTCATACAATAATTATATTTTCAGGCTCACTTGATTCAGTCACTGGATACATCCAAGATAAAATTTGGGGTTATGATTCTGCACCAGGAGATGTAGCTACAAGCCAAATCTACTCTAACATCCCATCAACCCCATCCATCCAACCAAACTTCTGTCAGCTGCCTGCCCTCCAAAACCTAGCCATCTTCTAGTCAATGGAAAGTGACAGGTGAGCAGCAGACAAGGTCCTTCTATTTTTCTATAGCTGAGAGCAGTAATGATATACGTGTCTGCAAGAAGTACCCCTAGAGATCCCTTGGAGACCTAGGAAAAAGTTGGACATTTATCTGATGCTCCCTCTGCTCTCCACTGACCAGGAAATGGCTGGCTTTGAAAAACTGCAACTGAGAAAAAGTGAGATGTTGTGGAAGTATTTTGGTTCTTCTGACCTTTACAATACCCCAATAGCCATGCTGTGATAGGTTAAGTCTAATTTGTAATTCATCCAAAAACTGTTGCTTGTTTAATTTTTAAAAAGGCAGCATGATATTGATGTATTATTACAGCATAAGAAGAGATCTTTAGAGAGCCTGATGATTTTATGCCAATATGCACACATATGTGATTTCAAATTGTTTTAATGGTTTAAAAAGTAAAAAGAGTTGAAATTGTTTTGTTTGTTTTTGGAAAGTTTACATTATTTTTATGGTTTAAAATTAAAGAGATTTTTGTAAACTGGTGAAAGGTATTACAATATAGGATATTAAATAAATAATAATAATAAATTAGTAATGAATTCAGAATAATGCATGTGTATGCTTTAATGGTGTATTGTACTTGTATAATGGATACATATTTTGTGATCAGGGAAAGGAAAGGCACCCCCAGTGGTGCAATGGGTTAAACCCTTGCTCCGGCAGGACTGTTGACCGAAAGGTCAGTGGTTCGAATCTGGGGAGCAGGGTGAGCTTCTGTTTGTCAGCTCCAGCTTCTCGTGAGTAGACATGAAAGAAGCCTCCCACAGGATGGTAAAACATCCAGGCATCCCCTTGGCAATGCCCTTGCAGATAGCCAATTTTCTCACACAAGAAACAGTTTCTCAAGTTGCTCCTGATACGAAGAAAAAAAATCAAGGAAAGGAGAATTATGGAAAGTCCAGGCTGTAACAAAACACAAGATTACTTGTTATTAATACCTTAGTATCTAACTGAAATGTAAGCTTGGGCATAGTATATGAGTGATCAAATACTCAGAGTGATGTCAAAATAATAATTTATATGTCATTTATCATCAGTAAAATGATTAGTAATGAAAAAGTGCTTATCGCATTAGTCTCTTAAATATGCCTACTGTCATAACATAGTAAAAAAGAGTGTATAATATTCCATTCAATTTAGTCGATGAGTGTAGGAAACAGAACTCCAGTTACAGCTTTTATTCCAAACACATCGTATTTTGCATTTCATTCCCATCCAAGCATTCTGATCCATATATCTCATAAAACATATCATCTCCAAATAAAATCAGACTGAAATATTATGTGATTATATTCTTGACCATTGATCATTTATTTCTAGCCACACACGGAGAAGCCCCTAAAATTGCTCAGATGAGACGTTCTTGGCCTCAGGCTTTTTCAAGTCTCCAGGAAGTTATCTCAAATTAATTATACTGGAAAAAATGTAAATTGTTGCGAGGTACCAATACAAAGCATTTCAGTTTATAATAGCTGTGAATGTATTATTTCAGAAATTGATTATTTAAAAATCTTAAAAATATGTATAGTATCAAAAGTGGCCATGAAACAACGTGGAAACTATTTCTATGTGGGTTTTGCAGATAGATTAAGGAACTACTTGTTAGGCTAGCTTTAAGATAATCAGGATTTTGGTTGGAAGCTGGAAAGTGACTCTTTTGAAATCTTTCAGAGTCTATTGAAACTTGTACTTACTTTTGGTACCTAGAGATCAATTTACAATATTAAGTTGGCTCCTTTTAGTATCACTGCTGATTGATTCTCCCACACCCCATTCCCTTTACAGCATTAGAATACACATTCTTTGACAATTGCCGATGATGGCAAACACTTTAACATCAATGAGAAGTCTCTTTGAGACTTTGCCAAACTAATTTAAATGCTAATTTTAAATGAATATATGGGATGCAAAAGAGAAAATCAGGCCATTTAAAAGTCTTTGGTACTAAAAAAAATATCCTCCCATTTCACTGCTGCCTAAGACTTTATAGCCACTTAAAGCACCACTGCTATGGACAGGTCTCGAAGTGTCCATATACAATTTTGAAATACATTTTTTTAAGTAGCTTTGCGTTATTACATTTTGTCAAAAATGAGGCTGTTTCCTGCAGGCCCTCAGCAAAAGCTGCCCCCATGATCTTGCCTGTGCGCAAGAAGAAGGCACTGCCTACAAGAACCTAAAATCAGGGAAGCAGAAGACCCTAGGCACGAGATCAACTTACAAGAGCCATATACAGGCAAGACTGGACACTGGGGGAAAAAGAAGAAAATACCTTAAGCCAGCATAAGACTGACAGGTTGCTTTCCTCTGAAACAAGCTTGTTCCGCTTTAAGTATAGTTAATTATTGCTGGCTTCTGATCAATAAATGAAGTGCTTATTCAGATCTAATAAGCACAGCTTGTTTCATGGGGTGACCGTGCAGTGAATCGTAATTGCCCTGTGTGATTGTCCAGCCCCTTTCCGTTTTTCCCCAAATACCATGTTTTCTCCTGGTTTTACAATGTAGAAGCACAGGCTGCAGTGATGCCTGGTCTTGTGTATACAGTAATAACATAGTTTTCCATGGCCCCTCTTCTCTATCCTCTGACAGTGTCCTTTGTGTCTTCCTGTGGTCTTTTCCCTCTACCAAATGTTAAGCTTTTAAACAAAAAAAGGTTTATGTCCCAAAGTATCCTGGATGTGAGCAAGCTTTATGCAGTTGACAGAGAAGGGACCTTGGGGAACCGTAGCAGGAAAAAAGTGTAGTACTTTTAGATGTTGTGATGTTACTGTTTCACAGCCTACAGAGGTATAAATGATTTTCCTATTCTAACAATTTATTAAAAGTTGACATACTTGAGAAGAAAAGGAGAAATGGATAGGAAGAAGGGGAAAGTGGGGAGAAACATTTGCTAAGCAACCGTGGAGGCTGAGAGGCAGGCTATAAAGGAAGCAGGAAAGAGTAGACCGACAAGAAAGATGTAACGAGTAGACAGGATTTGTACAGTATTCCTTCAGCATTGCCTCTTTCCATGTTGTAAATAGGCTTGTGTACTTTCATCAGGATTATTGTACCAAGACCCAAACAAAATGTCAGGTAGGCCTTCCAGAAAGAAGATTGGTCTTTCCATAAATCACTATTGATAGGTGCTTTATATGTTCTTTTATCAATCATCCTAATTGAAGTTATTGACAGATTAACATAGTTAGCATGTACATTTTAAAAATCCAAATGTGGCTACATAAGCATGAGGTCCCATCCCACATTACATCATTCTGAGCCTTCAGTCCCCCTCGGGGTGAGAAAAGCGGTATACAAATACTGTAAATAAATAAAATAAATAATAATTCAGCTCCTTTCCTATTCCATCTGCCATCTTTCATTGTATTCTCTCTATATCAGGGACAGGATATTGCCATTTTCCTGCTATATTGGGGTTTTTTTCCAATTTCTAGGAAAGATGTGCATTGGTGCTCCAGAGAAATAGAAGGTAGGAAAAAGGAATCACCATTAGGACTGATGGTAATCAATTACACCTCCCAGGGACCAATTAGCCTGCTGCTAGTCAGCCATGCCCTTGAACCATTTTTCCAGCAGCCCCTCATTCCACATTCCAAATCCTACAAAGCACTTCAGTAAGGCCAGGTGTCTACAATGTGCTCTGCAATTTACGGAGCCAAATTTGTCCTACAATCTGGGATCTCCTACAGCACATTAAAGCGCTTATTGTGGACTTCCCTCCCACTTTGTTCTACCCTGCAGTGCACATTGGCAGCATGCGTTTTGAAGCAGTTTCAACTCATCTCCAAGCCACATTAAATAGTCAGTGTAGATGCGGTCTCAGATATACTTTTAAAAACCCACTGAAATCAATAGGACAAAAGAGCCAGACATTAGCACAGCTGGTTAATCACCAGCTGCAATTGATTACTGCCAACCAGAAGGTGACATGCTCAAAGACCGAGTCAGATTGAGAACCCACTGTTCAGCCTAGCTTACCGCCCACTTAAGCAGTTTGAGAACAGCTGAGCTATGAGTAGAGAAGTTAGGGACCACTTAAAGCAGGAGGTACGACACCATAAAAATGCCAGCGGTCAAAGAGCAAGAAAGAAATATGATCAAAATGACTCAGTGTCATAGTGGATGAAGTGTCAACTCCCCCGCCCCGCCCCGTCCCCCAGGTGGTTGGAATCGAGCAAACCTCCAGGCACCAAAGTGGAAATGCCAAAAATTCCTCTGTCTGTCAGCCTGACTAGAAAATGACATTGAATGTTTGCCATTTATGTGTGCATTGTGATCTGCCCTGAGTCCTCTTTGAGGTGAGAAGGGTGGAATATAAATACTGTAAATAAATAATAAAATAAATAAATAAATAAAGTTGGTCATTATTCTATTGCCCTATCTACATGGGTCACAAGCCTCGAATTGGGCCAAATCATACCTACATTCATTTGTTTTGATTTTAATTTATATTGTGTCATATTTGATGTTAGCTGCCTTGAGTCCCTATGTCAGGAGAAAGGCTGGAAAATAAATATAAATAAATAAATAGGCCATGTGCTTACGTCTGGCTCCTAACCAGTATTCATAATTTTGAATTGTATATTTAATATATTGTATATTTAGTATATTTAATATATTGTATATTTAATATATTGATTTAAATGTCTAAAAAAAAGTCTTCTTAAAAGAAGGCTGAGGCTATATACTCATTTGCCTAGGATTAAATCAGTAGGACATTTGCAACGACATCACATTGCTTATGGGATTTGCCATGCATTATGGCAAATCCATTGTGGCCTGATTGGGAGTGGGGGGAACTTGTTGGCCGACATCCCTCACACCCGGCTTCCCCTTTCCCCCATCCTATGGAGGGAAGCATCCGCTGTCCAGCAGTCAACTTCCAATTTGTTTTTTTTAAAAAAAAAACATCTAAATGCCTAGGTGGTGAAAACAGAGACAGAATTGCTCCACCTAACACTAGTGAGGCATGATAAATTTATTCAAGTTTAATGGGGAAAATGGAGTGCAACAGGGAATTCAAAATAGTCATGTAGGCCACATGTGTCATAATAATTAAAAAACACTTATACATGAATTACATTTATAATTACAGTATCTATTGAAGTAGCAGTGATAAAATCTTTATTACAAACAGCAATTTGACATTTGAAAGTGTTACTGTTTTCTTAGAACTTTACTGGACAAAGGTCTCTAGATTGTTGTTGTTGGATGGAAAAGTCAATGCCTATAATTTTATTGAATGTTGTCCCATCCAATAGTCATGTGAAGGTAGATTTGGCATCTGGAGGTTGAGGGAACATATCTGATTGTGTTTGCTTTTTCACTCATTCTTTCCCACTGTAGGCAATGTTGGGACGTAGCAATGGAGAGTCGTCATCACGAAAGAAGGAGGAGGAAGAAGTTCAGACTAGACACAGATGGATTCCCTTTGGACGCAAGATCTATGAATTCTACAATGCCCCAATTGTTAAATTTTGGTTCTATACTGTAAGAAGCAACTATCATTTTGCGATCTTTTTCTAATGATAAAAATTTGAAAAGGCCCATTTTATCACTAAGTTTGGATAAGTATAGATGACCATGCAAATAAAATCATACATAATTTATATGAAGATAAGTACTTGAGTCTATATATATGCAATTTAATAATATCTAGAATTCAGTGGCCATTTTTTTTTTAAAAAAAATGCTAACTTAGTGGGAGCAACTAAGGGGTGGTTCTAACATTTTCACCCTGTTCACACAAATGGAGTAGTCCAATTGATGGTCTTTGCATTTCCAAAATGTTTATAGCAAGTTTTAAAACATAAGTTGGATTTCGGTGACTGTTAGTGAAAGCAAAATAATATAAATGCTATTATATAGATGCACTCTGATAATAAATAAATAAATAAACTTGGTCGTGAACTGTAGTATGAACTGGCATTTTGAAAACCACCTCAAGAAATTGGGAACCTCCTTGCTTCACCTTACAAAAAGAATGGTCTACATTACTGAAATAAATGTGGAAAGGTGTAGTGGTATTTTGTGATAGTTTATCCAAATATTGCATGACCGAGAAGAATGGGTTTTTTTATTGATAAACACCAAATTGCAACTGAATTAAGTATTACATGCATCCTGAATATTTTTACATTTTTTTCAAAACACAGATGGCATATGTTGGATACCTGATGTTATTCAATTATATTGTATTGGTGAAGATGGAACGCTGGCCTTCCACGCAAGAATGGATAGTTATCGCTTATATTTTTACAATGGGAATAGAGAAAATGAGAGAGGTAATATTTTTTGGAATTATCTAGTAAAGGAATGACTTTTTATGTAGTTCTGTCTGCGGCTTAAGTTCAATGTGCTATTGATAGGGCTATTAATAACGGCTTGAATCCTGTCCCCTTCCTTTGCTGACTGAACTAAGAGTGTCCATACATCAGGACTGCTGAATTCCCCTTTTTCCTTAAGTTTCTTAGGCCACTCATAAAATCAAGGGTCTTGAATTTATGAAAAAGCTGCACTTTAGTGTAAACATGCTTTGCTCTTGGGGATTCTTGAAGGTCTTTCATTTCTCCATACATTTAATCCAACTTTATGGTAAAATTACAAGAGAGGGGAAATGGTTAGAATTGCTTCCCCTGTTCACTTACAAGAACCTGTTTCAGAATGAAAACTTTTTTGCTTGTGGTAAGGACATTTATGATTTAAAAAAAGACTTTTTTCTTTTTATATATAAAACAACATTTATACATTGTAAAGAAATATTTATATACATTTTTTTAAAAATCCCCACATTTCTATACAGTACATGTATGTTTATTTCACTGGGCAAATAATAGTTTTGGGCAAATTTAATCAGGGCAAATTTAATCAGGAAAATTGCAGTTTGGGCACTTAATATTCCCCAGTACTGTCATCCTGATTTCATACGATGCTCTTAAACATAATAGAAACTCCTCAGTACAGGCTCCCTGCCTCACAAGACCAGCTGTATCATGAGATCACAGATATTACTGCACAAACGCAATTCTTACTTATTTCTAAGTGTAAATCCACAGTATTATCATGAATGATACTTGATGAAGTAACATCTGCTCATAGATGCACATAAACACAGACAGGTATGTCCCAAATCCCTGACTTGAGGAATTTACTTATGTCAGGCTTTTATTGCTGCATCTGTTCTAAAAGGGAGGCAAATCCAAAAGTGTGGGTAAAACTCTCCAGGAAGATCCGGTCATTGTGTCAGTCTTAACTAGACCCTTGCCATTCCTTCACTGTTCTGTATTCTTATACACCCACCCTACCTTGTTGCTTCAAATAGTTTCCTCTTCATTTTTGGCCAGTCTTGACAATGTTGAAATCAACACTTTTCTCCAACTTGAGGTACACATCATTCCAAATGATGGTGATCCAGGCTGGCAGTGCCTCAAAGATGAGGTAGGGGTGGCCCTTCATTTCCTCAAGGCTCATATGTTAAACATGTAACTCAGGGTCAACCAACTGCTAGAGATGAGGAGATTACATAGGACCCCTTGATTTTTAATTCTAGTGGACCTGCGTACCCTCCTGTTGCACCAAAGCCCTGAAGCCTCTTTTCACCACAAACCACACATAGTCCAGTTGATCCAATGTAAGAGTTTATTGAAAACTAAGTATAATAAAAGCTAAATATATGAAAAGCAAGCACATATAAAAAAGGGAATCCATAAAAGCCAAAGGTCCAAAATTCCATTCAACTAAAGTCTATAAAACAATTCCACTGAAATATTCCAGAAGTTACATATATCCAAGGCAGGCAAAACTATTCCTCACAAGACTGGAACACAACAACAGGTTGAAAACTTGAATACATGAATCACAGGGCCCATGAAACTGGGAGCTTTTCACCTGAATGCAGAGTTGATCTCACAACGATTATGCCAGCATGAACCTCTTTTTAAAAGCCAGAATCCCTCCCATGAGATTATTTCTCTTGCACCTGCCTCCTGTTCCTTACCTTAGAAAAGTGATCCTGTCTTAATTGCAGGTCCTGTTTCCTCAACTCCAATCTCTTTGATCTTGACAAACATTAGTCTCCCACATTTCCCTCAGTCTGCACTTCTGGCAGATTCCCATGAGTATGGAGACTGCCTTCATCTTTCTCTTGGGAACTGTCAGGATATTCCAAAACATCCTACTCTGGGCTGCTTCCAGCCTCCTCTGGGCCCTCTTAATCTCTCCCAGAATTCCCTTCCTCCTCATCTAAGCACTCAGAATCTGACCAGGCCACAACATCCCCTCCATCTCTAGCAGTTTTAGTGGGGGATCTGAGGGCCCCAAAAACAGCTTCGGAATGTTTGTAGGTCACAGTTGCCCTTTCCCATTGCTGGTGTAAATTCATTGAACTGAATGGCTCTTGTGGTCTCTTCAAACTCTTTGACTCTGTGAGTCTACAGCTTCCTGCAGAAAACAATGATTGAAAATAAAAATGTAATCTTAAGACATTGATCAAAAATGTTTTTTTCGGAAGTATTTTACTTGTAACTGCTGAAATCATGATATTGCTGTAGTGTTTCTTTGGGTTGTTTCCAACTTATGGCAACTGTAGTGCAATTCTGTCACCAGTTTTTTCTTGGCAAGTTTTGTTCAGAGGCGATTTGGCTTTCCTTCCTTGCTCAAAGTCACCCAGTGGGTTTCCATAGCATAGCTGGGATTCAAACCTGGTGTCGCTAGAGTCCTCGTCCAGTTCTCTGGCCTCTCCAAGTCATTCTATAATCACACTTAATCAAAATGATGTGAAGATAGCGATGAACACTGAAGGAAATATATTTCCTACAACCACAAGAGGGCTCTTCAGCATCACTAAAGGATTCCATGAAGTTGAGCTCATTATTGAATGTGATAAGAGATTCTGCTTTTTTTCAAAGAACTACTTTATTCCATGTATTATTGCCTTCCTTATAGTTTATTGTATTCCGCCTGGAAGTAATTTTATATTGACAGTGCCTATCTAAGTATATTCACAGAATATAACTCTAAAAGTAATCGTGTAGGCATTTTGCATTTCTGGAATCCAGGTGAACACATGTAATATAAATCCTGTAAAAAAATCAATATTATAAAACTTAACATTGAATATGATATAAATAATGGATACCCACCATTTTAAAAAAATAGAAATCATAACTATACATTATTTGAAAATTGCAGTTAATGTTATAAACTTCTTCCTGGGGTAATATGAAAGCCAAAAAAGTTGCTTAATTAATATATTTTGCAGCTTCAGAATTCAATATTTGGAAACTGCATTCAAAATTAAATCAAAACAGAAGTACAAACCCAATTTCATACATTTAAAAGCATATTTGCATATTGTGATAGGAGATATTCACTTGCTGAATTGGGTGATTTTTTGGAAAATACTAAAACTAAGTCAATATATTCAGCAAAGTAGGAATAAGAAGATGATCCAGGCCCATAAAGTTCATTGAAATGTTACAGTGTGGTGACGTAACCAAGCCCATTGCATCTTCAGGTGCTTTATTTGCCAGATGTCACTCTCAAAGATGTGAACTACACAGAACATACTTGCCACTATTTATTTATTTATTTATTTATTTCGAGGTTTTATATACCGACCCTCTCACCTTCAAAGAGGGATTCGTCATGCTACGTTATTACTCCCTTACCTCATGCAGATATCCCAAACTCTAGGCACTGTCTGTAGGGAAGATCTAGACAAAACAATGTTGCAAGGAAGGTCCTGTGAGATTTCATATCTGAGACACACATCACATCTCAGATATTGTCCATGATTATCGTGACTATGGAATCACTGTCATAGACTAACAGAAAATGTTGTCAGAAATTGTCCTACACTGAGTTTGACCACTGAGGCAGTCAGGGTAGCGTGGTATTGTAGACTGACTGGCAGCAGGATTTCTTTTCTAGTCCTATCTGGAGATGTGGAGATGTAAAAAATCGAACAAGGAACTTCTGCTTGCAAAGCCTGTTCTCTCCCACTGTGCTGCAGCCTATCCCACTGTCATAGTTGATTTAGAGATCCCATGGGCTAAAAGTGGCCAGCTGGATCTCTATAACCCAGGAGCCTGAAACTATTTAAAAGTTATTGATGCCACTGTGAACAGCATGACCTAGCCCTTACAATTCTGTCGTACTCTATAAAATGTAGGCTGGTTGGGTAAGTTGTTGAGCCACATAAGGCCAAGATATGTCTAATGTTGTATCTTTGCTGGTTATATTGAAGACTGAGTTTCAGCAGATGCTGCTTGTCGAGCCATTGGGTAATAAACAACATTTATTAAAATTCCCTTTTCTATACAATCATTAAAGGTACAGGAGCTGACCTGTTTTTCATTCTTACAGTTCTATACATGACTTGCTTTGTGATGTTGCAGAAGTCAGCATGTGAGTGGGCACTTCTGATTCCCAGTCCATATGTTGAATTGCTGAATCATGCCTAAACTGAAAAGAGTTTATGC
Source organism: Anolis sagrei (assembly GCF_037176765.1). Classification (NCBI taxonomy): domain Eukaryota; kingdom Metazoa; phylum Chordata; class Lepidosauria; order Squamata; family Anolidae; genus Anolis; species Anolis sagrei. Next base: position 222,493,732 of record NC_090022.1, on the reverse strand, counting down.
GGGGATTTTTTAATCTGTATCTTATATGCTTTCCACCACTGTTGGTTTATATGTTTCCTCCATCTATGGTGTATCCTTTTTTCATGTTCCCTAGATATTAATGTCAGAACCTGGGAAGCTGCTGCAGAAGGTCAAAGTATGGCTTCAAGAATACTGGAATGTTACCGATCTCATTGCTATTCTCCTGTTTTCTGTGGGTATGATACTTCGCCTTCAGGATCTGCCACTCAGGAGTGATGGCCGTGTTATATACTGTGTCAACATCATTTACTGGTATATCCGATTGCTTGATATCTTCGGGGTGAACAAATATTTGGGGCCATATGTAATGATGATTGGGAAAATGGTAAGAAAGAGTTTCCCATCTTTCTTTTCTGTTTTGCATGTTATAACTGAAACAATGTTCTATTCTGTTGAATAGAAAGTGACACTTGTTTCTTGCAACTTCTGAATCTGATGCTAAACCTGGCTATAGGCAACTCAAAACCCTTGCACCTATCTATCAATACACATGCCTTTCATCTGTCCTCCTCTGTACTATGTCTCTCCACTTCCTTATAGCAGAATTTTATGCTTCACCACCAGCATCTTCACAGAAATGTTCTGTTCCAAGGTTTTGGGGGTTTCTGTTATTTATTTATTTAAGATGAAGTCCTCGATGCAGTCAAAAATAATACTAAAGCAAAGGGTAAAAATAACTAATACATTTAAATTGTCTGATGAAAGACTATAGGCAGAAGTTGTTTGTGACTCTGTAAAAAGAACTCAGATCATTCTATGTATATTTTTATGTTCCATTCACACCTTGAGACATTGTGAATGAAATGGTAACAGTCACATTCTATTTTGAGCTTGGAACTGGAAGGAAGTAGCTGTCAAGGACAGTGGAGTAGCCCTAAAGAAAACAGAAAATGCTTGGTAAAATCGGCTCTACTTACTGATGTCTAGTAATTAAACAATTTGTATATCAAATTGAGCCCTTTCCATCAGCCGTAATATGTAGTATGGAATGGGGTGCAAAGTTTAACATGTCTTCAACTATTAGACCAACTCTTATTGGGTGGCTTAGATGACAGTCGACAAACATAATGTGCAGCGCTTGCTTTATAGCTATGAATAAGCCATCATATTTTAATCTTTCATCCACATTTGTTACGATATGTCTTCATGCATGTCTTCATACATGTCCTCATTCATGAACATATGCAATGTTCATATGAACAAAAGGAATATATGTCATTAGGTTTCTTAGTCTAGATCAGTGGTTCTCAATCTATGGGTCCCCAAATGTTTTGACTTACAACTCGCAGATATCTCAGTCAGTTTACCAGCTGTTAGGATTTCTGTGAGCTGAAGGCCAAAGCATCTGGGAACCCACAGGTTGAGAACCACTGGTCTAGATCCAGGATTCCCAAGTGAGGCAAAACAATAGACCTTAAACCTGGGTTTTTGTTGTTTTTTTTTACAACAGGAGATCAGTAACAAAAACAGAGCCCAACATTAGAATATAGCTCATAGAACATTGCTAAATATAAACAATATACAATATTCAGATAGATCTGAGAACTATTGCACTAATTTTGTAGAAGGGTGTAGGGATGGAAAGGAGATAGTATAGATTAGCATGGAAGGGACTTAGACGAAGAAAGGAAAATGCTCTCCTAAGAAAATAGGAGAAATAGTCATTTAAGCAGTCCAAATGGGATATAAACAAATTGATATTAAAAGATGAAGACATTTTATAATACTTTCACAGCCAAAGTCTGGTATAATCAAGGAGAGGTTAATGTAAATATCCTAAACATGTTTTGACTGCAAGTGGCTGTGACAGGTTGAGATGAACATGTTTTAATAATTTGATTCTTATGTTTTACATTTTCACTGATTTTACAGGACAAAGTAGATATTCTTCTCTATCTCTGTCTCTCTCTTCTTTTCTTTTCTTTCAGATGATAGACATGATGTATTTTGTCATAATTATGTTGGTTGTTCTGATGAGCTTTGGTGTTGCAAGGCAGGCAATACTCTTTCCCAATGAAGAGCCCTCATGGAAACTGGCAAAAAATATTTTTTACATGCCATATTGGATGATCTATGGGGAAGTGTTTGCAGACCAGATAGACCGTAAGCAAGTTTATGATTCTCATACTCCAAAGTCAGGTATCAAACTTTGATCAGGTGATGTCTTACAAGATCATTTTTGACACTCTCAATAAATGGCTCAGGATAGAGGCTCAAACATCACAGGGAAGTATAACGGTGAAACAAAATCTGTTAATTTTTGCCACTTAAACTGTCTTAGCAGGTAATATCAACAGCATTTCCTAATGAAAAGAATCATGCCCTTACCTAGCTATTTTTTTCTTTGCGGTACATATAAATCACATTAACACTGGGACATTTATTATTTCCATTATGAAGATTATCTAAGATATCCACATTGTGTTCAATTGCACATCAAAATATAAGGTATATCTACACGTTAAATATTTATTTGGTATTTTTTCTGCTATCAGTTTTACTGTCATAATGATCACCCCCAAAAAATCTTGGGAATTATAGTTTTTGTGTGGGTGCTTATAATGTTTTGAGTCCCCAAGCACTCCCCCCAGAACTGTGATTTCCTGGAAAGAGGGGATGGCCGTTAAATGTCACCTTCTAGTGTAGATTATACCAGTGCTTCATTTTTACCATCCATTAGTTTGATTTTGGGACATACACATCAAAGCCAGTCTGCTACTAAGTATTCAATTCTCAAAATGACTGAACTGGATATGCCAGTGATACCATAATTGTTGTGAAATTAATAAATTTCCTGATTGTTTACTGCAATTGGCACATATTGGTTGTTACTAGTGGTACACTGGTGAAATAAAAGTCATTCAAAGATCATGATCCATTTTAAGTAGTAATGTAAGAAGAATACAGTCAACCACACACATTTACTGGGGTTATGGCATAGGATGCTTATGACGGTGTAAAAAACTATTTTTAAAGGCAATGATTTTACCTGAGATAATACTTCTCTAGAAATCTCTAGGTCTTCCACTATGACTCTGTGGCGAACTTCCAACAGTAATTGATCATATTGCTATGCTGGAAGAGCTACAAATTCCTAGAGAGAGCATTTGAATTGAATCCCTGAATAATCAAAACTGTAAAAGTCAACCCTGCAAATGTGAAAGACCAACTGTAGATCTCATTTTAGATTGTTCATTGCTGCTACAGGGTGCTGGCCAAAATACTCAGTTGTAACTCAGAAAGTCACTGGTTCAAATCTCACCTCTGTCATTAATGCACTAAGGGTTCTGGGTAGGCAACCATTTCTCCCATTCTCAGTTACTCAGTCTGCAATAGAGTGGATAATGCTCCTAATTGATATAGCAGGGATCTTGTAAGAATTATCACCAGCTGGTATATGCTAAGTGCTTTGGGCACCTAGGAATATTGTAATATTGTAAAATTGTATTACTAACTGCTCCAAATCTAACACCTGTTTCCATATATGTTGTCCTAAGAATTCATGTGCCTGGCCACCTGCAAACATCAGTGTTTTATTTTAACGAATCCTTCTGGTGCTACTCAGAGTAAATCACTGCTAGTATGAAGTCAGGCAGTTGCAGAAAAGCAACAATGAGAGTGAGAATGCCATCCTTAATACAGAGGGGCGGGCAGGAGGATTTTTTTGTTAGCTCATGGTTTTACTTCAATGTATATGGGTGGCATTTAAAAGAGAGAAGTTCTTCCCATGTTGGTTAGAAAGAAACCATTCCATCCATACTTGTAGATGCAACGTGGCATTAGGTGCATCCTCAAGGAATGTCTACATCAGTGGCACAACCCATCCTTATACAGAATTCAAAGAGATGAATGTAAAAAAGAGAGACAGTTTGGTCCTCCCAGTTGTTCACATCGGCATCATCATGAATTCGTTTTCACTAGTGTTCACTTGAACCTTCTGCTTAATATTCTCCCATTGACAGAAATGTACTAAAACTCCATATGGATGCTTTTTACAAAAGCATACTACTCTTAGAAAAGATGCAGGTTGAGCCTCTCTTACCATAAATTCTGAAATCCACAATACTCCAAAATTTAAGATTGTCAACATAGTTGGCTGTTATAGTGACACTTCTGTTTTCTGATGGTTTCATGCACAAAATTATGAAAAAATATGTGTACAAGATGGTATATGTGAAAAATAACTTTTATGATTAGACTAGGATTCCATCTCCAAGATCTTCATTATGCACATGTATGCAAATATAGGCATTCCAAAATCTAAAAAACCTCTGGTCCCATAAGATAAAGGATACTCAACCTGTATTTGTTGAAGATTAGCCTTCCTTTCTGTTCTCAACGATAGCAGGGTTTACGTGCAAGCAAACATACAAAAACTGGCTATCATTGAATTTTGTTCCTGAGTTTAGCTTTCTGCTTTGTTCCATCTTTTTTTCTGTATTTCAAAATCCTTTTGGGGGTACAGGAGGATCATAGCTAGAATACTGAAAGGAAGGGTGGGGAAAGAGGAAAGTCACCAAAGTTAGGGCTTCCTTTCATATATGTCTGTTCCTCTACAAGTGGCCATTTATTGATGTTGTACTAAGAATTTGCCATAGTGCAACGCATCCCATGGCAATTTGGGGGAAGATTGCTTTTTTATTTCTTGTGGTGTGCTGATTGAAGTTTAGAACCATACAAGTGAAGAGAAAGGGTTGAACAATGAATGCGGCTGCTCATGCCTTTTTACATGGTGTCAGATGCGATTGCCCAACACAGGAAAGAGTTACCACTTTTATCATTGTTACTGATCATTATTATTAATGACTGAACTTCGCATTCATCTGCAAAAAGGAATTATTGTATAACCAGGTCATTGTATTATGGCTAATGAAGTTGTAAGCAAACTTGATGTTTGTCGGAGATTAAAGAGTCCCTATGCTGTTTTAAATGTCACCATTTTACACAGAGTTTGCCAGCAATTCTGTTATGCAAATTTTGGAAGGATTTATTAAATTGCCATGATTTTTGGCTAATTACTTGGCAGAACAACCATGTTGTCATGTTTGTGATACATGTAGAGCAGGCATCTGACTGTTCACAGCATACTTTTGTATACTGGAAGGGAAAGTCTGGAATTGCCTTGAGAAAGCAGAAGTTAAATAGATGAAGTTCTTTATGAAAATCCTTCTAATACTATGTTTATGTTGGGAATTTTAAGTCTAGCATTTTCTTATTGAATTATTAAACTGGATATGAGTCCTCAAACGATGGAAAAGTAAAATGTCTCAAAAATATTAAACAATGTCATTGGTGAACCACACCCCAAAGAAAACTCACATAGATCTGTTAAACTGAACACTGTATATATTAATTTTTGGCACTGTTCATTTTGACACAATTCTGAAATGTATGACCCTATATCTCCTCACTGGCCTAAGCAAAATCAGCCACAATTTATTGTTCAGTGTACTCTGGAGTATTTGTACTTTCTCAAATATCAGTCGATACATTAAAGAAGCATATGTTAATTATTTTAAATTAATTAGACAACGGGCTGTTTTAGTGTTCTTTTGTTCTTAGTTCCAATTATTTATACAACATCTTGCTAGCAACAAATTCTGGATCTTTTTTTTTAAAAAAAAAACCCCACATGTCACTCAGTATGTATCAGATCTAAATGTTATAAAATGCTTTACTGAATTTGAGAAATTGACAAATACTGTACGCATGTTTAAAATAAAAGGGTTGTTTCAGTTGTTTTAGTTTTATTTTGTTTTGTTACTGTGCATGACAATAGGCTGCCCAAGTTAACTGTCCACCTCCATCAACTGGCAGCCTCTCCAATCAATGTATGTATTTCTTGTCGAGTTTAACCTACCTAAAACAAAGATGATCCCCAAGCTACTGCATGTTCATTGTGTAATTCTGGTTGTGGTTGGGTGTCAGTAAATATATGCCTGAATTCTTTCTGATTGGAGAAAATTGTATATGCATGAATATTCTTTATACTATAGATTTGGTTTAAGGAATGTAATTTATTATAGAAAGTGTACATTCATAATTATTTGAAATAAGTGGTGTTTTATTATTCTATGCTTCTGGCCTGGCTTTGGAAGAAACTATAGTTTAGTGGTAGATCATCTGCATTATATACAGAATGACCAGGTTCAGTTCCTGGTATCTATAGCTAGAAGGGTCTTTAGGTAGTGAAGATACTTTGGGAAAAGTCAATGATTGACATCTTAAATTGGTGCTGCCAGTCAGAATTGGTGTTGCAAGTCTTTTACGCATCATCTACCCATATCACCTTCCATAGATATTTAATATAATATGAAATGTTGGTTCACACAATGAATTACCTAGCCTGTGCTGACTGAAGTGCATCTAATGTTGTCAAGAGTCACAAAAACAATGATCATTTCACATTTTCTTATTATCTTCTTTAATTTAGTGTAGCACCCCTCTGACAAAGGGAGCAGGGTTTCAGTGTGTTTATCATTCAACATTACAGTTCTTCTTGGGGCCTACCTATGGTTTCTTCTTTGGCACCTCAGCCTAGTTGGCTATACTTATGCTGCTAAATTACTACAAAGCTTTTATCCCTCTTTAGTCCACAATACAGGGTTACATTGCCTTCATGGAAACCCGTTGAGGACATAAACTGTAGGGTTGGTAGACAACATTGAAAATGGCTGAAGCTACAACAGTTCATTCTCATTAGCACTTCACATACTCGTTTACCCATGAAATATATTCAGCCATGTTGAACATGGAGCAAAATACAACAAAATTACAATGATACTTTGTTGGCCAACCAAAATACACCATGCAAGTTCTCAAAGCTTAATTGGCTTCTTCATCAGGCAAAGATGTTGAAATAATGCAGAAGAAAAATAATAGTGTTAGAATCACAGGCCTACATTTTGTCTCAGGTTACTTCTGTTGACAGTTAAGATAGTCTGGAAGGATCTCAGTGCGGGCAGTGGCCACAATCACCCCTTCTTGGCCACCCAGAGACTGTAGACATAGGGCAATAAGAGATGGGCAATAACATTAGCAACAGAAGAGTAACTTCCCTTGAGATCCAGAATATCCCTAGATCTTATGGATCAGCCAGGATCTCAACTGAGATTACTTTTCTATTGATCATTTCATGTGGACAATTTCAACAGTAAGGATGAAACCATGAAAATGAATAAAATCTGGCTACCAGTATTAAAAAACTCTAAAATTGCAATACAACAACAACAGAGAGGAAGCAGGCAGGGACATCTAATTACCTCTCAACAAAAATTTCCTCCAGGCACAGTCAGCCCATTGTATGCTAATCAAGGTGGTCAGTTGAAACATTCACACCTAGCTCCAGCAGACAAGAGTCCTTTGTCTCATCCTGGTCATTCCACAGATATATAAACCCTTTTTCCTAGTTCCAATAGACCTCACTACCTCTGAGGATGCTTGCCATAGATGCAGGTGAAACGTCAGGAGAGAATGCCTCTAGACCATGGCCATACAGCCCGAAAAAACCTACAACAACCCAGTGATTCCGGCCATGAAAGCCTTCGACAATACCTTTCTATTGTCAGTGGGGTTGATTTTTTTTTACTCTCTCTCCCTAGTCCCCACATGGAAACAAAGGTGAAACGGAGAAGAATTGGATAGAAACCATGTTTTCCATTGTTCCTGTTCATGTCTCTTTCACATTTGCTTATTACAACAGCACTGTGCCTATAGATTGTAGAACAACATGCTATACCGACTGTAGAGGGAGGAAAGATACAGAAGTCAGTTTTTAAGCTATTGTTCCTTCTTCATACTAACAGACTCTATAATAAGATTCTAGAGGCTTTTCTACACGTAGATACAAAAGTAGTGTCCAAACATCCCTTCTAGACAATCTATTGGTTTTACCTATAAACAGTGGCTCGGAACACAAATCAGTTGTATGAGGGCAAAAGGATTTTAGATGTATTTTTCTCAGAGTGTAACCCTTCGTGCCACATGGTCAAAGCAGCTGGTGATCGGCATGCCAATCTGCTCTTCAAAGGAAAGTCAGTAATTCCACTGGTTTAAGACTGGCCCTTAACATGATCTTTAGTACATAGCTTCTTTTCTATGACCTAGTTTAGATGTTACTAGTTTGTTCTAGTAAACCACATTTATTAGTGAAAAGCAGGCACTGAATCTTTATATTCGATCTTTCCCATTTTCTCTTCTTTCCTTATTTTGTATAATACAAATGTTTAGAGTTTTTAGTTGCCAATTCCCATTATGTTCAAACTAACACATTGTGATTTATTCCACTTAAAAACCTGATAATCTGGTTTGTAATCAGAGATAGGGCTAAATTAAATTATTAGCTATAAGCTGAGTAGTCCTGTTGAATCAATAGCTACACAGTAATTCAACACTTAGGTAACCCCCAATGATTCAGGGGTTCTAATCAAATTGAGTCTAGCAATTGGATTTATCCCAAGGCTGAGAATCCTGTGGTCTTACAAATGGTATTGGATGGTAGTTCTAGTAGCTATAGTCATAACACACAATAGTGAAAAATGCTGAAGATTATAGTCAGCATCAGGTGTGTTTTGTGTCTTCAAGACATTTTTTATTTGTGGCAATTCTATGATAAAAACTATTATAGGATTTCCATGGCAAGAGGGGTTAACCTTTGGCTTATCTGAGGATGAGAGAGTTTAACTTACCTATGGTCACCCAATGGGTTTCCATGGCCAAGTAGGTATTCGAGCCCTGGGCTCCAGAATCACAGCCCAATACTCAAAGCACTATACCACAACAGCTCCTTACCAACATCTGGAAAGCCACATCATTCCTTCAATTTTACACACCCCAGAATTTGATTCTGCTTTTCTCTCAATTTAGATTCTGCCTTTTTCTCAATAATGAGATTTGAGGCAGCTAACAGTATATTTAAACCTATATAAAACATAAACTATGCAAAATATTCAATACAAGTGTAAGGACCCCATCACATGGATCCTCCCCTTTTTCTCTGTGTTTGCACACTGGGAAAATGGAGTCCCATGGAGGCCTTTCCATGATGCATAGCCCCTTCTGGTGGCTGCCTGTGGGACTCCATCTTGCCAGGATGCTACAAGGGAGAGAAGATTCTATTCTCAGGAGTTGGGTGTTACCTGACTCCTGATTCCAAGAAGTGGAGGGGAAGGGAAAGCAAAAAGAAGATGGGGAAAGGTCATGAGATGGCTGGCCATCCCCAAAAAACAGACCTTGCCAGGAGATAACGGGGTAAGATAGTTTCCCCGCTCTTCCCAACAAGGGTCACCAAGATAGAGCTATATGCAGGATGACAGATTCACCTCGCTGCCCCTCTCTTTTCTCGTGGAAGTCAGGCAAAGCAGGGCACTTCACTTAGCCTTTCTGATGACGCTGTAGGTGTAAAGGGTTAATAGAGCTGAGTATCATCAACATACTGACAACAAAGTTATGTATTCAATTGTTGGGGGAGAAAGAACAACTGTTTATGTGGAATAAACATTCATTATTTGTTTAAGAAACCATGGTCATTGCCTGCACTGGGCGAGCATAACCTTTGATTTTCCTGTTCCAATCAGCTGGTCAGGCAACAGGTTATACTCTATGTAATCCACACAATTTGGAAATGTAGATGGGATATATAATTTTTAACTAGCCAATAAAAAACTCATTAAAATAATTGTAAGTTTTAAAGCACTGACAAATTATAAATTCTGCTATAATTTTTAACAAAACACCAGAGCCCCATAACTTTTAAATGTAACAAAGTTTAAATAATTACATTGGCAAGCAGTGTAATACATAACATTCCATGTATATATCAGCAGTTGAAACACTAAAGGAATCATGAGAGAAGGAATAGGATAGCTGATGAAATCTGAACAAGATCAGGATTGGGATGGGAGTTGCCAAAGGCTTATTAACAGTTTTGGATAGAAGGGTTGAGAAATTATTTCCATGCTAGTGCACTGTGTTCATCAAAGAACCTGAAATAATTCCATTTTGATTCTTTTGTGAGAGGCTATCTATTCAAATGAACGCTGAATCCTCCTCGGCTAGCAATCATTTCTAGTAGAATTTCAAATCCTTAAAAAGTGAGAAAGTAGATGGGTGAAAGTGATTCGTGATCCTGTTCCATATCCAAAAATGTGCTTTTGATTAATTGCTGTAGCTATTCTGCTTTTTATCGTTTTAAGGGAGGAAACGCCAAAGTTTGGGCTGAGTCAAAATACTATGCTTTTGTTTTGTGTTTCATGTGCAAAATTCCAATGGTCTGTTTCAGCAGATGCCAAGCTCTGTTTTGCTGGTGCATACTAAACACCATGAAAGGGCGAATTTCCATGAGGAATTTTAAAAATGAAGATATATGTGATCCCAAAGAATCCCCTTCCAGATCAGAGACCTACCATGTTTGACAGCCTCCCTTGTTATCCAGCAGAGATGAACATTTTGGCTACTTTACTCCCATGTGCAAAATTAAAAGTTTACTGTACATTTTCCCATTATAAACCATTATTGTATTGAAATACATTGTTGGTTTTGTGTGTTTGTGCCAAAGTAGTGTCCTGGGACAAAAACCAGTGGTTTCCTTGTAAGAACCCGGGAAGAGAGGCAAAAAACCCATTGAAATTGAAATCAAGAAAGTGTTTTTCCATACTCTTATTGAAGAATGATAAAGATATTTGGAATTTTTTTCCAAAGGGTCAATGCAAGTTGTGACTATTCTTTATATCCTTTACAATGAAGAGCCCAATTCTAAAGGTCTGTCTTTGCTTTATGATAATAGCCTGAGGATTTAAAGGAATCCTCTCCAAATAGTTTTAGTTTGGTTCTTTTAAAGTTCTCCTAAACCCAGAATGGATTCATCATGCTACTGGAGGGGAGGGGTCTATCAACCATCACTGGTCTTGAGTTGAGACAATTCTCATAATCTTTTCCAGTGCAGAGATACAACCAAGGTAGGCAATTGAGTTGCTCAGAACATCGGAAGATGGGCTTCTTTGAGCATCATAGTGTTCAAAGAGTTAGCATGTTTTAACTATGACCAAGCAATCTATGTTCAAATAAGGCACTTCAACCCTAAAGCCAAGTGGGTGACCATAAGTTACTCACTGTTTCTCATATATTCTCTGTAGGTTTCATGTAAGAATACAACTGTGGTGACAGGAATGCCTTAAGTGAGATCCTTGGAGGAAAGCCAGGATTTTAATGTAATAAATACATTTCAATAATGTTCTTACTCTGTCACAGTATGGAAAGTCAGCCTTTCCTTTTAATCTTTTTGCTCCCATTGGGGTTTTTTTTAAAAAAAAAAAAGGTTGTATTGTCTGTGATTCAGAAATATTGACTACTATGACTGAAAAACACTAAACTACAACAAAATTGGGATTTTTCCACATAGTGTATTCAAGAAAAATAATTCTAATACGGATGTATCTTGTGAAATACGATACCTCCTCAAAAATTGTTAATTTGAAGGCTGACTAAACACCTTCCCATGGTTTATTAGGCTGATCATAAGACCAGAGACTTGGATTCCCAAAATGAAACTACACTTTGAAACACTAAAGCAATCTGAAATAGGAAACTAATTCAACTAATGTGCAATAAAATGCCATTTGAAGAATTGCATCTCTATAGAGAATTTCCTTAATTTTCTTGTGGGGCATGTTAAAGTTAGCAAGTACATTTTCTTCCACACACATCGATCACAGGCTCCTCTACCTGATATATAAGGGCAGACTGGATGACAAGCTTTCTGCCGCCTGAGATAGAACAGCTAAAAGAATGTTGCCTCCCCTTCTCAGCCTCTGCAGCCATCAAGTCAAGATGCCCGGTAACATGTGCTAACCAAGTTATTTTTGCACCATAGGCAATAAAATAAAATAAAAACTTCACAGGTATCTCCATGCTCACCCAGACTTCCTAACATTTGGCCAAAATAAATCAATCCAAAAACCCTGGGCCGACTTATCCATGGGTCACTTAGAGTACTGTACCTTAGCTCTTATCGGGGGAAAAACCATCCCCTTCTCTGAGTAGAATGGTAAAATACAAGAGCACTGACCCCCTCTAATTTCTCCAACATGGTGCCACTTCTGTTTTTTTTTAAAAAATGCCTGGGCAGGGAAATGACAATGACAACCAGGAGCAGCTAGCCCATTAGGCCAACAATGGCTCTTCCCCAACTCCACAGTATGATCCTTGACAAATATGAGCCATATTAAAATCCATAATTTTGGCCCCAAAATAAGCCCTCAACCTATACATGGATATATATGGTAAAGAATTTTGGCAACCCTGCTATTCACTGAGGTAGCTGCCTCAAATCTGCTACTGCCTGAAGTGGAAGCCTTACTTTGTCTAATGGTAAGACCATCTCTGCAGATGAGTTAATTTACTGCTTTCAGGTGGCATCATCTATACTGATGCTATCATTCATACGTCAGGGCTTTAAAATGAGCAGCCCCACATTTCTGCCACCTGCAGAATCCTGGGAAATGTAGTTTGGGAAAGCAAGAACTCCTTACAGCTGAGAATACAAAAGGCCCTGTCTTAAACTACATTTCTCAGAATTTTGCAGGTGGCAGAAATGTGGGGCTTCCCAATTTAAAGCCCTGGTGTGATAGCGTTGTTAGTGTGATACTGCTTGAATGAATTGCTTTACCATGGGTTTGCCTATAAGAGACAAAATGCCATTTAGTTACAATGACTTTGTTTCAGCCATTAGCCAGAATCATGCTCTGTATTGGTAGAAGAAGCATCCTAGGATGCTTCTGTCCCAGTTCACCCATGAAGTCCCATTCCGCCCATCATACAACCCAGGATGAGTTCCCGTAGGGCTTCGTGGGTGAACTGGTGGGACACTGCCACCACCAACACAGAAACCACCCCATTTTCCATTAGGAACAGCAGGGCTTTGGCATAGTGGTGACACTTTTCAGCGTAGAATGGGAAAGCGTCAACTGGTGGCTGGAACACTGGGATTGCCCTGATGCCACCCCAATGCCACCCAGATTCGCCATGAAGGGTGATGAACCATGATGCCAGACCTCATCAATGCTATGAGATCCTTAGAATCGTAGTGATTTATGACCTCATCATATGGGGCTAGATTTGGTGGCAAGCACCAATCTAGCCCTGGTCACCCACGGATCTGGCCACCTCTGTTCACATGACGTCGTGCCAGCTCTATGTATGCAGAAAGGCAGAACTGGCATGCCACCACTACCTAGGCAACATAAGAGGCTTTCTGTGTTGCCCAATCTATGGAGGAGGAGGGGAAGTTGCACACACCACGCACACTCCACACTTCCCCCATGTGACCATCCTGCCAGTGAGCGAAGCAGGCGAGGCATGGGGCGCCAGATTCCCCAAGCCTCGCAGCAAAGTTGAGCACCGCTGCCTCCTGCCACCGGACATGTGAAGAGGTTGCTAATCAAATTCCCACTAATTCAGTATCTGTACAATAATTGGAAATAGGAATTGGCTAGGCTTTATTTTCTGGGAGCTATGGCAAAGACTAATAGACAAATGTATGGAGTCAAAAATTCCCCTCTATTTGATTTTGATATGCCTCCAGTGCAGAAGTAAAGATTTCCCCTGATGGGAGTTTATTTGTTTTAATTACATGATGTTCTGCTAGGTTTGTTCTTGCTTCAGACTTGCTTTACTTATTTTTTTAGTCATTCAGCGTCTTTCTAATCTAGTCTTCAGCTAAAAAGCTCCCAAAATGGCTTACATCTGATCAATAAAAAATCAAATTAAAAAAACATAGTAAAGAGGAAACAGGGAAAATAACACTCTATTAACCCCTTTTCTAAAGCAGATTTAATAATTTTGCATTGTACTCTTAAGTCAACTTGCATGGATATATTTCGTATGAGAAATCTACAACAAAGAAGAATTTCAGAAATTATTTAATAAAAATTTGGGATAAATATAAATACCAAAACACCCTTTGGATATCACCATTAGAAGCAGGCCAGAGAAGATTGTTAGGTTGGAAAGAATGGCCAACTTATCGAAACATTTTGATGAAGAAAAACAATATTTTTGAGATGAAATCACAAGAAGAAATTAAGAAAAGATTTGGAAATATTTCCTGGTTCCAATACAGGCAGCTAAAGGAATATTATAATAAGGATAAATCAAACGGGTTTTCAGATGAAGAAACCTTCTGGGATAAAATACTGAAATCAAACAAGAAGATAATTACCAAAATATACAAGAAGCTCCTAGAATGGTCGACAGAGAGTGAACAGATCAAAGAATGTCTGATAAAATGGGCCATAAATTAGATTGGAGGAGTGGGAAAATATTTGGAATAATAAACTGAAACAAACATATTCATATGATCTAAAAGAAAATTGGCTTGAAATGATGCATCGGTGGTATATCACCCCATATAAATTATGAATATATTACAAAAATTTAAATAATAATTACTGGAAATGTGAACACCAAGAAGGAACTTTTTATCATATGTGGTGGTTGTGTAACAAAGCAGAAAAAGGGAAAATAATTCATGAAGAATTACAGAAAATCTTAGATATCAAATTAGAAATAAAGCCTGAATACTTTTTACTAGGATTAATAGATGTGAAGATGGACTTTAATAAAGAAGTGCTTCTGAACTACATAATTAGGGCAGCGAGAATAATATACTCCAAGATGCAAAGACAAAATGAAATCCCTACAAAGGAGCAATTAATAATTAAAATGATGAACGTAATTGACCCAACTCTTAACAAAACATTAAGGAAAATAAAATAAAAAAGACAGACTGGCAACCATTTAGAACTTATATGCAAAAAGAGAAGAGAACATTAATAATATAGCCAATTCAATTATTAGATGTCCACGCTAACAGGACATAAACATGAGGATAAAATGATAAAATCAAAGACTTTTGAAGATTACAGTTAAATCCAGCAAGGGAAAAGATTGGAAGTACTTTTTTTGTTTTGGTTTGTTATTACTTTTATCATTTTTATTACCACTCTTCTTTCTTTCTTTCTTTCTCTCTTTTCTTTTTCTTTTTTTTCTATTAGTGATACTCATTACTTCATGACTTTTTATCTTA
This sequence comes from Anolis sagrei, assembly GCF_037176765.1. Classification (NCBI taxonomy): domain Eukaryota; kingdom Metazoa; phylum Chordata; class Lepidosauria; order Squamata; family Anolidae; genus Anolis; species Anolis sagrei. Next base: position 222,478,629 of record NC_090022.1, on the reverse strand, counting down.
TCTATCGGAAACTATAATAAAAATGTAATTAAATAATAATAATAATTTTGCATTGTACTGCAGATTTGACTTTAAGACCTGATCAGTGTGCCTGTCTTTCCTTGCATATCGCATACTTTTCCGATCATTCCTTGGTGTGGCACCTATTTCTTTGTTTATTTTAATGCTATCTGGCTTGTGGAGAGGACTGTTTGGCTTAATTGTGATTTTATATCTATACCAAGGAGATTCCTCCAAACTGGAGGGTAGAGTTGATATTATCGTCTATTCAGGAGGAAGTTGTACTTCCTTTCATGTAGCATGCCTGCTCCAACAGCTGGGTTTTATCAAATGGGTTCTGTGTTTTACAAGTATCTTAAGCACTAGTTTCCTTATTCGTTTGATCTGCTTGCACTCTATGATGATGGTGGGGTTCATTATATAAGATTTCAGCTGAAAGGAAGATGTACTTCATTAAAATAAACCAGTGAAATGGAGAACTCTATAGCCTTGCCGTGTTCGTCAATTATCCCTTCCAAATGAATACACCAATGCAAAATAAAGTCAAATATCTACATGAAACAAATTCTATAAATATCTTATTGTATCATCCTTGGCCTAACATTTTTTCATTGACAAAATTCTTTAACAGTATGGAAATAGTATGGCAATAAAATTATGCAATGCTTCTATAAATCTTACTGTTGCATACTGAAATGATACCCTCTTTTTCTATACTGTACATGTTTGATGGTATCCCCTGCACTAACTACTTGTTATCAAAACCACAAACATTAACACAGCAAATACATTTTTCACAAGTGTTTTAATCAATTCATGTTATGTTTTGTTGAAGGCACTTTGATAATTTGCAATAAATATCTAAAAACAGAAATGCACATTGATACCCTCATCAGATGGGAAGGCCTTAGCATCCCAGGAATCTTTCACTCCATCTAATGTATGGACCCTCACACCGCCATCTCACAACATCATGTGACTTCCAGCAGAGGCCCCACCTCCAACCGGGGTGACTTCCTGTGTTGTGCTAGCTCCAATGGAGCCAGAATGGGGCCTCGCTGGGAGGGCAACACTTTCTCCATGTGGTAGGGAAAGTGTAGCCAAGAGGGAGCTGTGCATAGGGCCACAGATCTGCTCCACTGCCCCTCTCTTTTCGCCTCAGTGCCAGCCAAAGCAGAACACTTCACCTGACCTTTGTGATGACATTCGTTCTGAAGACATCTATATATTACTCAGCAAACTGGTTTAAATAACTACATAAAGAACTATGATTCAGTACCCAAAGGAATAGGAATTGTGTCAAAGAATTTCAAAGTGCTTGATCTTGGTGATCAAATGTTTTGTGCAGGGAGGTGTAATGAGTAACTCCCTTAGGGGTTATTAAACTTCTGAAATAGATTATATTCTTAAATATTTAATAATCTCTATTAAAGATTTAAAAAATTAGAAATAATTTTTCCTTCTTATTTCTTGTTTCTCTCTAGCTCCTTGTGGTCAAAATGAAACTAGAGAGGATGGTAAAATAATCCAGCTGCCTCCCTGCAAAACAGGAGCATGGATTGTTCCAGCCATAATGGCTTGCTACTTGTTGGTTGCAAACATCCTTCTGGTGAATTTGCTGATTGCTGTGTTTAAGTGAGTTTCATAACTTTATATGTATATCTGTTTGTATAAAAATTCAGTAACGATAATGAATAATGAAGATTGAGATGGTAATGTTTGGGAGCAGTTCTCATAATAGGGCCTCTTTGAACTTCATCACACTGAGGTCCAATATGCGGGTGAAAGTGGGCAGCATGGCAAATCCATGGGGGCAGCAGGAGAAACCGTCACTCCATGCCCAACATCACCTGCATCGCTGCTTTCCCCATCACATGCGGGAAAGCATCCCCGCCAGGCTTCCCCCTGCACTAGCCCCATTATAAGCAGTGAGAACATGGGAAGCCTCCTGTGTTCTCTGAGCTCCATCCTAGGACATTTCCAAGACAAATCCCCGCCAGAAGGAGCCCTGCATCATGTGATGAAGTCCTTTGTGTGTGGACTTGGCATAGAATAGCATAGAAATTAAGTGTCATAATATAAATAACAGCACAAGAATTGTTGCTTTTTCCTTGTGTGAACCACTCTGATAAGATTAGCAATCCGAGCCCATGCATTTTTGGTCAGTTACTATTTTACCTGACAAAATATCAATAACTACAGAAACACTGGGAGGCTTCAAAGAAGAGGTAAGTGATACCTTTTCATATCTAGTATTAAGTCCCTGCCAAGTAAGCCTTCTGGGTTAGTGACCCATTGGCATGACTTACAACAGCCCAGATTTATTCTGGGCTCATTCAGGAAAGAAACACGTGAATCGATAAAAATGGGATTGCAGTCAACTCTCCATATTTGCAAATTTGATTATTCATAAATTAAGGTCTCTCTATGTTCTTCAGCCCATTGTACTGAAAGACCTAAAGATTCCTGGAGAGATGTTGTTGCACATATAAAGTGGGAGGCCTTTTAATTTAGTTTTTTCACTCTCAAACTTATCGTGAGTCCCTAACCCCAGCAACTGTGGAGGGCTGGTTGGTTTTTGTTTGTTTGTTTGTTTCTGAATAATTCAGAAAGTACTCTGTCCAATTCTTCTTACTGTAGGTAGACATAGGTTTGATCTAGGAAACTGATTAACTATCACCCAATTTAAATCATGATTGTATTTATATTTGAATGTACTTTGGGAGATTGAAACTCTTTTATATCTTCTGATTTTTTTATAAAAAGATCTAAAAACATGTTAGCAGCAAGTTACTAATGTGTAACACAATGCATTCCCAAGTAATAAGCAACAAGACAAGGTAATGCTATAATAAGCAAATGTAATGTGATTACTGATAACAGTCATTTGTCATGTAGTACATAAACATTATCCCAAAAATGATGCTTATAATAATGATATCGCTTTGCAGCAGGAATATCTACATTTTCTTATTATATCAAAACAGTAACTTGTTTTAAGTACTGTAAAACTGTTATTTGTGGCATGATAGATCTAAGACTTGAGCTTTTCCTAAGACTAGCTCTAACATGCTTTTTCCAAGTTCTCTGTTTGTCTTACATACTCCAGAAGACACATGCTACTTTAGTGCCTTTTCACACTACAAAGATATAGCACGATGATACCACTTTGATCACCACAGTTCCATCCTATGGGATCCTGGAACCTGTAGTTTAGGAATAGGTATACTTAGTTCTCAGCCAGAGGCCTGTATTGTCTCACCAAATGACAAATTCCAGATTCCATTAAATTGTTGCAAAGTTAAAGTGGAATCATGTTTCTATAACTGAATCTTGTAAAAGAGCCCTTATTGACATGGCAGGGAGCAGTCCTGTTCTAACTCCCATATTAATAAGAAAATGTGAATTGATAAATTACCGTAATGTATTTGAGGGTAGATAGTTACATTTGAAAAAAATGAATTCTTCTTGTTCTTCTGATTCATTTATTCTGATACTAATACACATCACTGTATATAATGGGACATCAGCATCCATGGATTTTGATATCCACATGAGGTTTCCTCAAACCAAGCTGCAGCAGATACCAAAGACCCATTGTATCATATTTTTAGATGCATCCCTTAGTGTTTAAGTTTTCAATTAAAGATGTAACTCATGAATGATACAAAGAAGTATTTGAATATCTCTCAGAGGCAGACTGGTTGCTATTCCATACTACATACACACTTAGGTTTGCTTCTGTGTAATGGAAGCAATGGTTTTAGTATTGCAGACAAATGATACCTAAAATCAGATGTCAATTTCTTCCTCTTTTCCTGTTTCAGCAACACCTTCTTTGAAGTTAAATCAATATCTAACCAAGTTTGGAAGTTTCAGAGGTATCAGCTCATCATGACTTTCCATGAAAGACCAGTCTTGCCGCCTCCACTCATCATCTTCAGTCACATGACAATGATATTTCAACACATATGCTGCAGATGGCGGAAACACGACAGTGACCCAGATGAGACAGACTATGGGTTGAGTAAGTTTCCTCTGATTTAGACATTTATCAAGACCCCAAGAAAGCTGCTTCATGGCAAGTTAGATTAATTCTCACTCTGGATTGATATCCACTACTTTGACTGACTTCAGCTACCTCTGGGATCTCACAAGAAAATATTTACCTATCACCTGACCCTTCTATGATCACATTCACATTATACAACTACAGCATTTTGATGCCCTTTAACTGCCATGGCTGTATCTTATGAAATCTCGAGATTTGTGACTTCATAAGGTGGGACCTACATGCCCTAAAGGCACCAGATGCCATCAGATCTTGGAAACAAAATAGGGTCTACCCTGGCTAGTATTTCTATCAGAGATCATTAATGAATACCAGAAAAAAACTGTGAAAAACCATATCTGGACATTCCTTGCCTTTAAATACCCTATGAAATTCATGGGGGTCATCATAAATAGGCAGGCAACTTGAAGTTACATACACACCCAAGGTACTAGGACTCTCTGGAAGAGAATTCTAAATACCTCAAGAAACTACACATTCCAGGAGTCCATAGGATGGGATCTTAGGAGTTAAATTTTTATCAGAGTGCTACAACTGGATAATGTGAAAGAGAGTTGTGTCATGATGGAAAGGATCTTCTGCATTCAAGACATATACTCTAACACTGAACCCTCTTCAATGAAATTAAAAAGAACATCAAAATAGCTATAAAATGACAGCATAAATAAAATCACAACAACTGCAGTTGTTAAATAAATATTTATTTATTTATTTTGAACATTTATATCCTGCTCTTCTTACCCTCGATGGGGGACACAGGGCAGCTTACAACCAGCAATCATTAGATGCCACACAAACAGTAGCAATAAAATCACAATTAAACATTAACTAAACAAAAGATTAAAACATTCATTTAAAAGATAACAAATCCAAGACCAATTGGGAAACATTAGCTGTTAGTGATTTCAAATGACCCCCAAAGAATTCTTAATTCACCATCTCAAACAGAGTATGGAACAGAAACCCAAACAGTTGATAAAAACCTGTTTTTCAGAGTGTAACATAAAATGAAAGCCATAGTTTCATGCATATAACATAACCCTTATGTATGTGTGTGGCTATAAATATGGAAATAATTGAAATGACCCTATCAGATGAGGGATGGGTGATGCATTTTAAACTCACAAAATTGGCAGTTCTTTTAAAAGATAGTTAATTGTTTTTAACTGCTTCTTTGTCATTTTCTCATATGTCTTGTATAGAGCTTTTTATAACAGATGATGAACTGAAGAAGGTTCATGATTTTGAAGAACAATGCATAGAAGAATATTTCAGAGAAAAAGAGGATAGATTCAATTCTTCCAATGATGAAAGAATCCGCGTTACCTCTGAAAGGTGGTCAGCCTTTGGTTTCTTAGACATATATATGTTTTGAGTCCTGTCTGTCTTAGAATATCTGTATCTTTCATTCTGTGAGGAGAAAGCTTTTAAAATGTCCTCTAATTTATTACTGTCTACAGACTAGATAAAACAGTCAATTATGATGACAGCTAATGGATAATGATATGAAGATAACATTGTACTATGTAGAAACTAGACAGTAAAATATATTATTATTATTATTATTATTATTAACTTTATTTGTACCCCGCTAGCATCTCCCGAAGGACTCGATGCGGCTTACACAGGCCGAGGCCTCAAAACAATACAATAAAAACATAACACAACAATAAACAAGCAAATCAAAACAGTTAAGCAAAACAACAACAATGGCAATACATCAAGACAATATTAAAACTGGTTCGGCCGGTGCGATGGGGTACAGGGTTAAAAGTGCTGAAGTGGTAGGAGGAACGTAGGATAAAAGTGCAGTGTGCAACAACATTAGTTGTGATTAAAGTGCTACTAAGGCTTGGGATGGGGATTCCTATTCTGGGAAGGCACAGCGGAACAGCCAAGTTTTTAAATTCCTCCTGAAAACTGCTGAGGTAGGGGCCTGTCGGAGATCTCTTGGGAGGGCATTCCAAAGTCGGGGGGCCACCACAGAGAAAGCCCTGTCCCGTGTCCCCACCAAGCGCGCTTGTGACGTAGGTGGGATCACGAGCAGGGCCTCCCCAGATGATCGAAGTGAACGTGAGGGTTCGTAGATGGAGATGCGGTCGCGCAGGTAGGATGGTCCCAAACCGTTTAGGGCTTTGTAGGTAAGCACCTGCACCTTGAATTGGGCTCGGAAAATAAATGGCAGCCAGTGGAGCTCCTTAAACAGAGGGGTAGACCTCTCTTGATAATGAGCCCCAGTTATTGACTGCCCACAAATTATACAGTATTGTCTAGAAGTAATCAAATGTTGGTAGCCATTCCATGAAAATGTTACAAAAGCTACATTACTTATATCATTAAAGGATGGATATTTTTAACTAATACGTGTCGAAATAAAAGTTTTAGGATATAATTCTACAAAGCATGTTCCAGAGACAAACTAGATGTTTGTTTAATGTAGTATCCCATTTTTCCACATTTAATGGTTGGGTCATTTAGGAACAAAGACTTTTGGTGACAGAAGGATTACCTTCTCACCTCTAGTGTGATTACAGCTAAAATCTCCCCTGTGCCCACAGCTAGCAAACTTAGGGGAATTTTTCCCATTAGTGCCAATGAAGACTTTTTTTCCTAAGCATTTCAGTCTTATAGGAGTGGTGATGCAGCTTGCTCTGATTGCCCAAGGGAAAAATGAGATATGGCTACTCTTTGTAAGTCTCCACCCCATCTCTCTTTGTAAGTCTCCACCCCACCTCCCAACACAGCTGTAATTATGAAAGGGAAAACTAAATCCATGTTATGCTACCTTGTGAGTAAACATCTCCTTTGCCTTTACATATATCTCAACACTTCAATATGACTTGCAAATTTAGACCAAGCATCTCTTTGATGCTTGCAAATCATTAGGTTCTGCTCATGTAACTATACATGATTTCCACCATGGATGGTGGAAGTCCTGGAGGGAGACTGCTGTCAAAGGAGGACAAACGTTGAGTGAGCTTTCTTATTGCCCTCAGTGGCTAATGTTTGGTTTGGGGCTGTTAAACAATGAGATATTAGATAGCTGTGCAATCGTATAAAATTATAGGTTTTATGTATTTATTTTATACCTCATCTTTCTTCCAATATGGGATCCAAGGCAGCTAACAGAATATACTTTAATTAAGCAAGTTACTATTGCCTTTCACAGATCTGACCTTTTCAAGGAGTGATAACTATCTCTCCAGATGTCAGACTACAGCTTCTCTCAGACCTCATGCAACATCTGGAAGACCCCTTGTTTTAATCCATAAAAATAGAGAAAACAATACTTGTATCATTTACACCTAAAAGCTTCAGAAATGCTTATATTCAGAATCTAAATGTGAAAGTACAATTTAATTTTTTTCCAATATAATTCAGATATGTTTCTTAGAAGACATATTTTTTCCAAAAATAAAAACACATACATCTAAATAAAAAAGCTATTTCATAAACCAAGATAAATCTACTGATTTTTTTCTATATTATCTGTGTTCTTTTTTAAAAAAAATGTATTTCCATACACTGCAAAGATAGTGTGTGTGTGTGTGTGTGCCAGTATAGCAGAACATTTGCAGAATTCTATAGAAAAATATTAATTATTAGGAGCACAATCCATTTTTTTTAAAAAAATGTTGTTATGAGGTAGCCTGAGATATTTCCACTAAGTGGCTATATTATTCGAGTAGGCTGATAATCTCTGCAGAGATCATTCAAAACTAAAGAAACATGTTAGTTTGTGTCTTTCACACACACATGTACCTTGATTATCATTGGTATGACAAGTACAACTCCTAGATTACCAACAGTTCACAGTTAGTGGGCTTGATTAGCAAAACATCTAATTAACCTGTTTGCCATGTGTAAAACTAATTCCACTTTTCTCTTGTTTCTCTTTCCTTTAATAGGGTAGAGAATATGGCCATGCGATTAGAAGAAGTAAATGAACGGGAACATTGTATGAAGGCATCACTTCAGACTGTAGACATCCGTCTTGCTCAACTGGAAGATATGATAGGGAGAATGGCTACAGCATTAGATAAGCTAACTGGCCTAGACAGAGGAGAGATCACTAAGGTACGCTCTCGAACATCCTCTGATTGTACTGACACAGCCTACATTGTGAGACAGAGTAGCTTCAACAGCCAAGAAGGAAACACTTACAAACTTCAAGAGAGTATTGATCCCACAGGGGAGGAGTCAATGTCACCAACCTCTCCAACGATAACACCCCGCTTGCGAAGTCACTCCTTTTATGCAGTGAATATGAAGGACAAGTGTGGGTTTGACAAACTTGAAAGCATTTTTAAAGAAAGGTCTCTCAGCCTCCATCGTGCAAGTAGTTCCCATTCTGTCTCAAAAGAGCAAAAAGTACCTTTAGTGCCTACAAGTGCTCTGTCTATTGCCCCAGACTCCAGAAGGCCTTCCTCTTGCATAGACATTTATGTCTCTGCCATGGATGAGCTGGAGTCTGTAATAGAACCCCTTGACAGTTCAATAAATATCCTGGGGACAGGAGACCCAGCTCTCCAAGGTCAGATGGCTTCCAGCATCCTCTCAAGTAGTGCTTACATCAGTGGTTCTCCTGCTGACAGAATTTCAGGTAGGAGTATTGATTATGAAGACCCCTCTTCAATAGAAACAAGGGTGTTTTCTTCAGACTACTCACAACTCACAGAAAGCCAAAACCCATGGGAATCTGACCCTCCCTTGTACCAAACCTTAGAGCGGTCTAAAAGCAGTCGATATCTGGCTACATCTCCATTTCTTTTGGATGAAGCACCCATTGTCAAATCTCACAGTTTCATGTTCTCGCCTTCTCGGAGCTACTTCAGCAGCCTTGGCGTGCCAGTGAAAACAGCAGAGTACACGAGTATCACAGACTGCATAGACACAAGGTGTGTCAGTGCTCCTCAAACCATTGAAGAAAGATCCAGCTTTCCTGGGATCCATGGAGAGAAAATGGAGGACATAGGATGCTGCCACCCTGAAAGGGAGGCAGAACTTAGTCACCCAAGCTCTGATAATGAGGATGCTGAAGCCAAAGACAAGAAAGTGGTTTCCTTATCATCTCAAGATAGCAATACATCTAGAACACTGCCTAACAATATCCCTCTTCCCAAAATTGAACGGGCCAACAGTTATTCAGCAGATGAATCCAACTCACTGTATGCACACACCAGGAAAAGTTTCTCCATCAGTGATAAACTTGATAGACAACGCAATGCGGCAAGCCTCCGAAATACGTTCCAGAGGAGCAAGTCATCGAAACCAGAGAACAGAGGGGACACCTTGTCAATGAGAAAACTCTCTAGAACAGGTGCCTTCCATAGCTTTGAGAGCAAGCACAGTTAGAGATAGCAAGCATATGACAAGATATGTCTGAGAATTGTCTGCTCTCCAGCTCTTTTCTTTAGCAGAATGAAGTAACCTCAGACCGTGATATGTCAGCAACAGCTGGCATCTGCCACCCGTCAAGTTAGCACTTTGTAATCTCAGTGTCAAGCACTGGGCTTCTGTATCTTGACCTAGTTGACAATTGCACTTAATGGGGGTAGGGGGTGGGCGGAAAAATGATAGAGATGTTATTTTTTAAAAACCTTTATGATATAATGCATAAATGGGTGAATAGATTAAGAAATCTGCCTTTGACATAAGGATAGATTGTGGGTTTTTTAAAGGGAAACAAAATCACTTGCATACAAAGATGGTATTTGAATTTTGATTTCGTTGGCTTTTGCACCAGTGCCATCTTTGTGATGGCTGATGAAATACACCTTTGTATTATTATATGGAAACCAAAAGCAAACCAGTCCTTAACTTTCCCCAGCCTGTTCACATCTCTGTATTTCTCTTTAATCATGGTAAGGAGAAATTAGCTGAATACTCTCACAGTTCACCGGTCTCTTTTTTGTATTAACTTATAGTGCCACAAATGTTTATATTTTCAAGAAGGGAAGAAAAGAGATGCCTTTTGTATAGCAGCATGAGGAAAAGGGAACAATTTATTTAATAAGTAGTCACATGGTTTCCTGTTATTAAACAGGCTTTTTAGCACAGTTGAGCAAGCTCAGGATGAATGTAATTAAGTGGAATAGTAAATATTTATTTTTTTAAGCACACACGTCATCGGTTTAGAAGGTATGTTGTGGAACTCTGTTAAAATATCCTGGTGAGAGGGTGCAAATAAGAGCAGAACTGATATTATGTGCTCTGTTCCGTGCTATGTTTTCATTTCATTATTTTTTAGTATTTGCATCTACTGCAGCTTTACTTCTTTTTGTCTTTGCCATGTTCTTATAACTGTTCCTTCATTTAGCCACCATCATTTTATTTTAGAACATATTGTACCAGAACATTACAATATTTATAGTACTGTATGTTTATTATATGGTCTGATATTGAAGGAGTACAGAACAGAAGATGCTGAATGATGTTCTCTGACAAAACAAAGACTTAAACTGCCAAAGTGAAATTAGGATCATGATCATTGCAAAAGCCATTCTTTTAACTATGCTTCCATTGTATAGAGATTCAAAATAGTGAGACATTAATACTGTGCCCTGGAATGTAAGAGCCAGCTCCATCTCACTACTCTGCAAGCCTACGATACATCAGTGTTTGCAGGAACTCTTGAGGGTTGCAAGAACTCGAAGTATTTCACACTATTACTCTGAAGGTGGTTCACACTAACAATAGGATAATATAGCAGATAAGTCACAGTGTCCCCCAGAAGAAGGAAATCTTATCGTGGAACATTTTAGAGAAATAATTAATCCTTACTTAATCATATGGGATAGCTAGATATATAGTAATATATGCATCACTGTCCTTTGTTGCTGATAATATATAGGGTACATTTCCTTTTTTAAAAAAATTCTGCACTCTCAAATGGTCACAATCCCTTTTGAAAGTTTTAACCATCTCAGCCCGAACATTTACATGCAAGCACAAAGATCGAAGGGCAAGAAGGTCTAACCTGATCCTATCCAGAAATTTTGGGCTACAGCTTCCAACAGGCTCAGCTGATAGGGCTAATTGTCAGGTGTTACTGAGGCTCTCAGAGAAGGCACAAGGAACACTGGTATAAGTACACAGCACTCATAATCAATGTGAATTTAGTTTTATCTGATACTAAGGACCTCATCACATTAAGAGGGGGAGAGCATAGGGAACCATGTTACCCTATTCCCTCCTATCTTTCCCTGTTTTGTGGGATGGCCCGTGTTCTTTTTGCATCTTCCCCGTCTTTTCCCCACTTTCCCCTGCATTCAGGAGTCAGGTAGCTGTTTTTGGGCTCCATTTCCACAAGCTGCGGAAACGGAGCCCCACGGAGTCCCACCAGAAGTGCCCTTACATTGTCTGATGGCCTCCATGTGACTGTTTCCATAGCACATTGAATCAGAGCTCAAAAACCATCTTATGAGGTCCTAATAAAGTAGGGGCAAAGAAAAAACACTGTGCTGATTTCAATTACACAATCATTTGATTCTGTTGTACATTCCATCCCTTCTATCAACCCAACTATTCTTCTAACAGTTTACCCAGCTGTTCAGTAGTGTGTTGACTTGTTTGAATGTATGTACCTGTGTCTTAAGATGTGTTGTTTTTATGAATACCAAGAAAAAAGCAAATTTTCTTTGCCAGTCTGCTTCGCTTCAAAATTTTGTTGTGGATTTTAGAAGAGCTCCTTTAGGAAGAGGAAGAACATTTCAGAGTGGTACACTTTTTCCACTCCAACTTGCCCAACAAATTTCTTTCACATATACACACAAAGACACACACACACTGCCCAGGGAATTTCAGATATGTATTTCATGATGCATTCTTTTTTTAAAAAAAAATCAAAACTAAGCTTAGCAATCCCCAAATTCAGCCTTGTTTATTAGCATGCAATATAGTTAACTCTTGTATCTAGGAATTCTCCAGTACGTTTTAACTGATAATGCCACTTCTAAAGCCTACTTTCATATTTACAACAATCATTCCACACTAAGCAGTATTAAGACTACAGTATAATATTGTAAGATAGCTCTAACCTGGGTTTGGTACCTCCGCGAGGAGCATTAGGAAAGGAAAAAGAAAAAAATACAGAAAATTCTAATCCCTCAAACACAAAACAAAACAATCACTATTCTACCCCCCTCCTCACCTTCATCTAAACATATTAAAGGTTTGAATTCCATCCATATTCCCAGTAGAACACATCTCACATAACAATTATTAAAATCTACATTCACTTTAATCATATAGCACAATAAATATCTTCTTAAGGTCATTACCTTCCATTTCTAAAAAGTCAACAATATCCATTCCTTTACCCACACGAAGCAATATGCCACAAAATAGAATTTCATATTGACCTCCTTGCAATATTTTGTCATTTGCCAAAAAAAACTTGACAAATCCTCCAGCAAGTGTTTTAAAATATATCTTTTAAAATATTACTGTTTGAAACAAAAACAGCATTCTAGTTAACATGTTAATTTTTACTACTAAAATTCTCCTCAGTAAGGATAGGTTTCAATTCTTCCATCTCTGAACATCCTTGATTTTATTCCACATCTTAACATAAGAATGTTAATATTGCCTTGAGTCACCGATATGACTGAGAAAGGAGGTATACAAATACAGTAAGTAAGTAAATAAATAAATAAATATTACATAAAATTTGAAATAGTCATTGTAATATCTAGATATTTCACTTTTTTCTGATTCTGTAGCCAGTTTTTTCCATCAATTCTGTTTGATCTTTCATCTTCATATTTACAGTCAATATTACAGACTTTTGTTTGTTAATTTTAAAATATTCCAACCCCCAATTTTTTTAATGCTACCATCAGCCTTTCCATGCTTTTGAGTGGATTTATCAGGGTAATCATCAGATCATCTGCAAATGCCCTCAGTTTGTACAATTCCTTTTTAATCTTAATGCCTGTAATCTTTTCAGTTTAAATAATGTCTCTGTTCAAAACTTTAAGTGCTAAAATAAACAGCAATGGTGACAACAGACATCCTTGTCTAATTCCTTTTTGTATCACACATGGTTTAGACAGCTCTCTAACAATTGCTATAGCTGCTCATTCAGTCCCCATCTAAATTTTCCCTTATTCTTTTAAGAATGAGTAACACATGGTTTTGCTATGCCAAAGTCTTTGATAATAGCTCGACTTTTTTGTACTAGTGTCTTTAAAGGTTTGAAACCCCAAATCAGCTCTGTCTTTCAGAGAAGTAAGTGTAATCCTTTATCTCTCTATTTTTATATCTCAATGATTAGTTCCAGAGTGACCATTAAATTGGAACGCTTAATACTTTTGTAATTTATCTTGAAAAAAATAATCTTTTATCTGAGGTTCTATCTTTGGGGAAAATAGAATAAGCACCAACTGTTATATTACAGAGCTAATAATTAATCCCCAACATTTTTTAAAAGAAAGGATACCCTACCTTTACTCAGAGTACACACCCCCACTACCAAAGTTTCAATCCCTGGTAAATTACTCTGGTTCCCCGCATACCAATTTTTCTCACTTGCTAATACTAGTTCTCAACCCAAAATAGGATTAATATACAACACCAACCAATTTTCTTTTCTTCTGGCCTGAGAAAATTTATTCTTGTCTCAATTCTTTATGTGCCAAATGTTTTATATCATACTTTTGTGGATCTCTTGTAGATCAATTATATCCAAATTAAATTGTCTTAAGAGTAAAAAAAAGATCTCTTCTGTGGAGTGCTGGCTCCATTTATGTTCCTAGAAAAACATTTTTATCCCATTTTATGCAATTTAGTCAGGTGAGTCCCCATTATTGGTGCCTGGTGTCACAAAATCCTCTTCAGTGTCTGATGGATGTTGTTTATGCAGTATTGGAGACCTCATAGCACTTACCAATTTAAGCATCCTAAAATGCCTGTCAGCCAGTTGAGGGACGGATGGGCATACAGCCCATCACATGACATCCCACAACTTCCAATGGAGGCACTGCCTCCAACCAGTGTGGAAGCATCTTGGAACACTTCCTTATCAACACAGGAAGGCTCCTGTGTTGTGCTGGCTCCAATGGAGCCAACACACTTCTGCCCCAGTTGGGCAACATTTCCCCTGATTGATGAGGGAAGCGACATTACCTCAGATGGCTGCCTGTTCGCCACACTTGCTGACAAAATGGGATGGGGGGGGATATACTAAAGTCCTGGGTCTCCAACATCTGAAGACATCTGCTTCTCCTGCTCTTCTCTGTGCTTCTATTCTTTAAACATCAAATCCTTCTTATCTTCTTAGTTCCCTTACATTTTTATATTTTCTCACTAAATAGCTTGTTTGTTTTTTTCAACAGATCTTAGAAATGTAAAGATTTTAAAACTCAGCCCTTCAAGGTTTTTCCATCCTCTGCTTTTGCTGTCAAAAACCCCCAGAATCTTTTCTCTTGCCTAAAATTCTTGTTAGAATCCTCTTCAAACCTATTATCTCTCTTCCATTCACCTTCAATTTTGTGAAGATTGAATCCATCATAGTCTTTTTGAGGGAAAAAACAATTACATCTCTTGGCAAGTTTATTGCCTTAGCCAATATACTCTATTCTATAAACAGTGTATGTTTTATAACACATTTCCCCTATTTCTTTCTCCAAAAAATCTGCCAAGTCATTAATCTTATATCCCCTTTGACTCCCAATAAAAATTATTAAAAACAACTCTTTTAATTTTTATTTTATTTTTTTTGAAATCACGGCATATTTGTCCCCTCTTTTCCTCCTCTCCAGGATACTCGGTCTTGTTAATAGAATCAGGGGACTTACCTGGGCTTCTTTTCATTCCAAGGAAAAAATAGCTTGCTTAATTAATCCAGATAATTAAAAAGAAAGTTTAAGAGATGAAGCAAATTATCCTACAGTCCATTTAAAAAACAACTTCTTTCTCACAGCTGGGCAACATTTTTTATTGCCAATTGCCCCTTCTGGTGATCTCCTTATGAAGACCTTAGTTTGGCTGATTTGGCTGATCCCACATTTCCTCCTCTGTTCAGAATGAAATTTCCACAGTCATGGCTCACTCCTGCTCAATTATCACTGCTTAAGTCATTTCTGGAATCGATCACATGCTCAAAATGTCTGAACATCTCATCCCACTGGAAGTCAGCACCACAGGAATTAAGCGGTTTCATAATATCCATATAAATCAAGGAGCAATAATTCCATTGCTACATTGGGAATCTAGCAAATGGACCGATGCACAAAGGAACCAATACACAACAGGACACCATTGCCAGTGTCCCATTACACATCTTCACAATTCTTTAGCTGTAGTTCCTTAACACCTTTGCTATATGTAGTTTAGTATCTGTCTGGTCTCAATTTGTACAGGAACAAGAAAACTGGCATTCCCTAGATAATTCCTTTCTAGTAATTATTAGCCAACTTAAAAATTAGTCTTGCTCATTTTTACATATAATATCAACCCTGTATACATGTTTCAAAATGTTGGGGACAAAATTATATTCATATCACTTTTGAAACCGTTTTAACACCCAATGTGGGTACACACTTCAATCAGCACAACTGCAAATGGACCTTCTGTCATTTCCCCTTGACTCTTCATTACAGAAAAAGTACAGTATGCAGTGAGTCCATCCACCAATTCTTAAAATATTACCAGACTCTGAAGCCCTATAATAATTCAAATATAGCCACTTAATAAACTTGATCTTGAACTCCCGTTACACAGAGCAGAAAATTTTGGGTTTATTCTTCTCTGTAATATCAAACAGCGGTAATTAATTGAGGCAGTGGTTAAGCAATTAATATATTTTTTGTCCATATTGCCGGCATTAGGGAGTAAATAAAGTGAGTAAACTTCTTTGGGGAGTATAGAAGTAGAAGTACACTTTTTAAAAAAAATCTGAGATGGTGATAAGTACTTGAGCACACAGAAAATATATTTTTGAAAGCAGTTATGTGTTTATGAAACACAAATTTCCAGGAACTACTTTGGTTTTCTTGACACCATGCTGCCTCTCTGATGCCTGTTAGGAACACATCCTGTACTTCAAATTTTGCTATCTATGACAAATCATTTTGGTTATTTGAGGCAATCCACTGTACAGTGTTCCCTCACTTATCATGGGGGTTCCATATGAGGACCTCCCGTGATAAGTAAAAATCTGTGAAGTAGGGACACCATATTAATTTTAATATTTATACATTATTTTATATATATTATTTTCTTACCTGCGCTTCCTTACCCGCTTCCCAGCCCATCCCAAGGGCACCTGCCTGCCTCCCTGGCCTCTGCAGAGCCTCCAGAGCCACGCAGGCAGCAGCAGGCCAGGAAAGCAGGCCTTCCCCACCGCGCCTCAGACCACTGCACTTCCGGTGTCTGTGGAGGCCAGGGAGGCAGGCCTTCCCTGCCGTGCCTCAGGCCACCACTGGATGTAAATATTTAATATTTTATAATTTTTATTAATATTTTCAAAAACCCACGAAACAGCGAGTCCGCTAAAAGTGAACCGCGAAGTAGTGAGGGAACACTGTATTTGCTTTCCAAATGATGGCACACATTTATCTCACCATAGCTTCTTCTACACAAGTACAACTTTATATAGTCAATTAGGGAAAGATTCTAAACATCTAGACGAATCAATTTTGATTTATTGCCTATAATCTTAAACCATTACAATATGGGCTTTATAATTACTGATCCAACATTCAAATTAACAGAAAAGCCACACTATCATGAGAAGAAATGGAAGAGCACAAATAAGTTTGAATAATCAGGTTTTTCTACTTCTTGATGGGGAGTCCCACTATTGTATGTATTGAGTGCTATATTATAAAAATATTACATCCCGTGCATAATCCAATATCGTAATGATATGTGATTGTATTAGTGAATGTTATAGAATAGCATCTGACTTGGCACAATCTAGTCAAATGTTTATACGGTGTATAACGTTCAATAATACAGCACATGTTACACTGAACAATAGGCTTTGGCAGCTACATTGCCAGCCTATAGATATATAGATATAAAATAATATGCATTCCTTGGGCAAGGAGTCACCATCAGTATGTAGCTGCTGTATGTTTCACTTTTTTCCATATAGCTCCACTGTCAATGTCTGTGAACTGGCATATAAATCTCTAATGAGCCACTGTGAGCTGTGATAGGTGCGTTGTGATAGTGTGAAAGAAAAAACTGGCATGTTATGCAAAAGATAAGATAATTAACTTCAAAGTAATATTTTAAAACTCAGTTGAGTTAGCTGTTTGTTTACATATGCTGGACAATTAAGGAAGCAGTGTACAGTATTTTTAAAATATTTTCATATAGTGATTCATTCTGTTGTTTCCAGTTTAAGTGATGCTACTCTATACTTGGGTATATACATGTCCTTAATATGGAATGATAGCACATTATTATTTCACAGTAATAGTGTGATAATGGTTGAAATAGTTTCTTCTTTCTTAAAGTTCAGTCTTATTTTGTGCCGATAAAAATGCATGCATTGTTCCATTAATTCCTTTGGACTATTATGGAGTTTAACATTTCAATATTGCCTGCCTGTTACAATGAATCCAGTTAGAATGAATTAACAATTTTGGACTTGTACATTCTTTTCCAATGTGTTCGTTTTAATGAAATTGATTTTTAAAAGCACTTTAATATTACATGGAATGAAGTACTGAACAACATAGGTCTTGAACCTATAGCATTTCTAACTGAAATAATATATATATATATTGGAAATAAGGTACTTTATTACTGGTTTTAGCCAAGGTCTGTTAACAAGTAACAGCAAGTTGCAAATCGCTGAAGTTATAAGAATTGTCAGTAAGAAAATAAAACCCATAAATCCATATAAGCAAAATTGCTGAAGAGTCTGGAAAGTAAACTTTCATATGATTTTTGGCATTTGGGGATGCATCTTTGTATCTGGGTATTGGGATAAGTGCTTCTTTCTCAGGGTTTAAGTGGCTTAGGGAACATAATTGTAGGAGAGAAAGCAAGATAGTACTTTAGATTGTGCAGCTACCCATTTCTTGATGTAACTCAACTTTGCAAGCCAGTGTTCATGTAGTAAAGTGGGCACTTGCACCACACAGAGCCTTAAAAACTGATCCTAACATTGTCTACATCAAGAAAACCCAATGTTGTATCAAGGACAGAGGAAGAGCACAATGGCTTTACAGGGATCAGTGTTGGTACAAATTGTTAGGATCACAGCATGGATGGGATCTCCAGAATAATAATTTTAGAGAGAGATCCTCCTCCTCCCCCTCCCCCCCCCCCCCCAAAAAAAATATTAAGGGAACTGTTCTGGGAGAAGATGGTTGAAGATAAAGACATCTCATTCCTGCATCTGGAAAGAGAGGATGAGGTTTCCATTCACATTTACCCATCTGTCTCCCCAAATGAAAGATGAACAGCCTGTGAAGTTGAATACAGCCCAGTGAGAAAGAATAAAAATGTTATGGAAACAATGCAAGCTTTTGGGTGAGCAAAATACACGTGTATTCTATATTCTCAGGTTATTGCTTTCAGTGATTCAGAAATCGGAACAAGAAAATGGCAAATGCCTTCTTGGTTTCTAATAGTTATGATGCCAGGTTTTTGGAGTGAAAGGGTTTAGTAATCTCTAACAAATCTAATATTTGGTGGGTGGGGGGGGGCATATTTGCACAAACACACTCATTTGAAAACAGAGAAATATATACTTTTAATCTAAAGATTATATTACCATTTAATATCAGATCTTGGAAACAGTAATTTCTGTAATTTCACCATTCAATATCCCTCATTCTAATTTCTAATAGTTGTAGTTCAAAAAATGAAATGTTCAAAAGCTCTGGTATTAATCTAATTTACAGAAAGCTCTGAACTCTTCTAAAGCATCCACACAGGATCAATTTTGGAAGCCCAAGCTTTCAGGTGCCCTTAAATTAATAGGGCCGTTGAAGCCCCGATACATCACACCTCACAAAACACTCCAAAGAAAATAATCCAAAGCTACAAAGTGTCCCTTAGCTTATTTTTCTTTTAAATTAATGTATTTTTCCTGGCATTACTGATTCTCCATCTCAAAAAAAATATGTAGATGACAATGAAGTAATATGTCATGAGTCTTAACTATCCCTTATCTTCTTCCTCTTCATTAGAAATCACAATGTTCAAACTTTTCATACCTACCAAAAGCATGACTATATTGAGGTCTGCTTTTGTGACATGTTTGGTTTAGTTTTCTGATTTTTTACTTTTTCATAAGAGCATTCTGGAAATCAGTCTGTGCCTGTCTTTTATTTCTCTGGAAGAATAATTTTCTTTAGGTGTCCAAGTACAACAAGTTCAACATCTTTAAAAGATATATACCCCAATACAGATTTCCTTTTATATGTGCAGCTATCAATATGAACAAAAATTAGTGTAGCTCAGGACAGGTCCCACAACTCAATATAGTGAGCCGTCACTTCCTCATTAAAAGGCAAGATATAATGAATTCATTTGTTGCTGTTTTATTGTCAGAAATGCTTTTGGGGATTTCTGCTCATGTGTCAAAGTAACATTAGTAGCCCGAGTACTGGGCAGCATGATTGGGGCATACTGAAGTGCGGGGCATCATGTGGTGCTCCACTTCAGGCAACAAAATGTCTTAGGGCAGCCCTGTTGGGTTATGGAAATACCGTATTTCACTGATTCTAAGGTGCACTTTTCCTGTTTCAGTGGTTTCAAAAATGTGGTGCGTCTTAGATTTGATGGCACCTTAGATTCACTGGGTTTTGGTTTTTTTGTAAAACTGTTTTACCTCTGAGAGACTGGTTGCCCTGACACGACAAATAAATACCTCTGAGAGAGAGGAGGAAGAACCCCAGTTGCAATGGCTCTTCATGCCCCCACCCATATTGTCCTCTGCTTCCTCTTCCCACTGCCTCACCAATAGGGTCAAAGACTTAATAATATGGACTCATGCAGACAAATGACTTGCAGGCTTCTTCACACTCCCTCCTCATCCCACAGGAAATATTGTACTGCAAACCACACTGAAACAAAAAAGGTATTGTGCATGCAGAGAAAAAATCTAAAAGATATTCTAAAAAAATACTTTTTGCCAAAAAGAAAAGGTGCGCCTTAGATTTGGGCCTTAGGCTCAGTGAAATACAGTATCTGTGTGTTCTCCAGTTGAAGCACATAGCTGATCATGGTCAATAATTTGAATGCCCTTCAGTAGAGTTGCAAAACTTTGGGGCAGAGCTTGGAGAAGTTACTTGCAGAAACACAATTGCATTCTGGACACTGTATTGTTGAAGGCTTTCATGGCTGGAATCACTGGGTTGTTGTAGGTTTTTCCGGGCTATATCGCCATGTTCTGGAGGCAATTTTCCCCCTGACGTTTCGCCTGCATCTATGGCAAGCATCCTCAGAGGTAGTGAGGTTCTGGACACTGTTGTCCCAAAATGTTTCCAAACTCTCCTTCTAGAACCCAACTGTTCAGCTCTGCCCGGCTTTAATGGTGTGAAAATGGGAGCATGTACTCTTAGATAAAGAGAAGTTGACATTTTGTGCACAATGACATGGAAGTAAATCCCATTTTATTGAGCACGTTGGAACCTTTTCTTCCAAAACATGCAGAAGATTGCACCTATAACTGAATCTGGAAAGGCACCTTATGGAATTAGCCATTTGAATAAAACCAGCTTTATTCAACTGAGATCAGCATTAGAAGCCTCCATGTTAGACCTGTCCAACAAATTGAAAGGGAAGACATGTGCATGTGCTTGATAGCAGGACAAAAAAAAAATCTTATCCCTTGAAAAGAATTGTGTATAAACATTGGAAGAACTGTCAAAATACAATATTTTATTTTAGATGTTAGCAATACTCCGTAACTGAAATACATTGAGTATGTGTATTCAACAGTGAGAGGCATTAAAGGAATGTTTTTCTTTCATCATTGTAGCAATCCTCTTGAAGGGGAATGTTGATGCTGCTATTGCTGTCTGGAACAATATGTTGGAACATATCCCAAACATTATAGATTATGTATTAGAAAGATTATGATTTGCGAACATTACCTTTTAAAAAACCTATTTAAAATCAACAAATAAAAATGTGATTTCTGAATAACTTCCTGGAAATATTTATTTGTTCACCCATAAAATATATAGATAAATAAATACCTAGAGGAATGTCCTTTCAAGTTTGACTGGATTCACAATGCACTTTTAGACTGTATACTTAGCAATGTAAGAAAAAACAGAAGTTGGCAATTGCTGCAGTAGGACTTTTGAAATTTCTGTAACCAATGTTTTGCAATAAAAAGGGATGTAGTTGAAAACATGCCTACAGATCCCTGGTACCTTTATTTGCAGTCAGCTTTCAATGTCCAAATCAACCATGCATGTTACTATTTCTATCAATCCCACACTGCCACTCTTAATTTATTTGTGATTGCCCCTAGCATTATTAATTCGTATGGATACATGGTCTGCATTTGAAAATTTCTATCCAGTACTGCAATTGACAATCCCCATTTCTTCTCATTCACACAGTTGTGAAATGGTTGCTAATAATTATACTCACACTGTCATTCTGAGCTGAGTTACACAAAACAGCTGATCTCACCAGGTGTTCAAGAAAAAATACATTGAAATTTTAAAAATTAAAATTGATATTTCTCCATTAAGCATGACATTAAGTTGCCCTTGCATTTTGTCTTATCATGTTTCAAATAATTACCAAATAATGGTGCTCACTAACAAAGGGCAAAACTGTTATGTCGATCAGGACAGTGGGAATTGCTCAAGCTCACTCTGTGGAGTATTTCCAATTACTGTATATTCCGGCATATAAGATAACTGTGCGTATAAGACGACATCCAACTTTTCCAGTTAAAATATGGAGTTTGGGATATACTCACCGTATAAGACTACCCCTCTTCCAACGCACATCAAATAAAAATTTTAAAAGCATCAGATTTGATTTCAATATGGTAATTTTCCTATTACTGTACCTCCTCTGCCTCTCAGATCTCGCACATGCGCACCTGCACCACTTCACTGCAGTCTTGAGGAGCGAGATCTGAGAGGCAGAGGAGGGGGTACGGTAATAGGATACAAGGGCGGGCCAGACAGGTAAAAGTCTTGTGTTTTCTGGGCCCAGAGCCACTCTACCTCTTTTTTCCATACTCCGGGCACCCTGGATGCCTGCAGCTTGCTCCGCCCTTCACTTACACCTTCCCAGTGAGGTGCCCCTTCACCTCACCATTGGAATTGCATTAAGTCCACGAATCCTGATGAATGGATTTTCTTCTACAGTACTTGTACAGCATCACCCTTAATGCTTTCATACAGTTGCTGCATACGGCAGGGACACGGCTACTGCCATTTTTTAGTTCCCCCCACAATATGCAGCAACCACAGATTCTCCAATCCGGATTGGAAGTTTCAGCACCTGCTCTATAAGACGACTCCCGGCATATAAGATGACTCCCGGCGTATAAGACAACTCCCATGCATAAGGCTACTCCAGTGTATAAGACGACTCCAGTGTATAAGACGACTCCCGCATATAAGACGACCCCTGACTTTTGAGAAGATTTTCTTGGATTAAAATGTAGTCTTATATGCCAGAATATACGGTAATGCAGATACAGTAGATCAGGGGTCCACAAACATTTTAAACAGAGGGCCAGGTCACAGTCCCTCAAACTGTTGAAGTGCCAGATTATAATTTGGAAAAAAAATGAATGAATTCCTATGCACATTGCACATATCTTATTTGTAATGCAAAAACACTTAAAATACAATAATTAAAATGAAGAACAATTTTAACAAATATAAACCTATTAGTATTTCAACGGGAAGTGTGGGCCTGCTTTTGGCTGATGAGATAGGATTGATGCCATGAAAGTGGCTAACCAGGACAGGTTGGGGATTCTGCTCCTGTCTCAATCGCCCCACGACATGGCAGTCTCTCTGCCTGAGCTTGTTGAGGTGGTCTCTATTGGTGGTCTTGGGAGATTTCAACATTTATGCTAAGGCCACCTTGTCTGGTGCAGCTCAGGACTTCAAGGTTACCATGATGACCACGGACCTGTCCCAAATGATATCGCGGCCTACTCATCAGGCAGGGCATACTTTAAACCTAGTATTTGTGATGAACTGAGATAACAGTGTGGAAGAGCAAAAAAAAATTCCATTGTCATGGACCAACCATTATCTGGTCAGTTTTGGACTATCTGTTATCTCTAACCTCCGCAGTGGTGGAGAACCTATTAAGATGGTCCGCCCCAGGAGACTTATGGATCCAGAAGGACTCCTGGTGTCTCTTGTGAATCTGTCTGTCATGATAGCTGGTAATCCTGTCGAATCCCTGGTGGATCTCTATAACACATGATTGCCCCTGAACGTCCCCTCTCGCTGTGCAGAGTCAATCCAACTCCTTGGTTTTCTGAAGAGCTGGCATTGATGAAGCACTCGAGATGGGGGGCTCTCCAGTCTTAAAGGCATTTTGCAGATATTCCATCTTTTCTTGTTCAACCACTAATTGATTACAGAACCCCCCCCCCCCCCCCGGCACCATAAATATATGTAGTGTTGGATATGGAAACTGGAACCCAGCATAAATTCACTGACAAAGATGTACTAGGGTACTAGTGGTTCATGGCTTGGTCTACTCAAATGTAAAATAAGGGAAAGATCTGTGTTTCGGTGTTCTACATTCCATCTCAAGCCAATTTATACTCCAATTGATTTTTTTTACCAAAGTAAGCTTGAACATCCTTGAACCGAAATATAAACATATGACAGCATTCAGCTCTCGGTCCTTTTCCATCATGTCTCTTCCTAAAAGCTGAGTGTGGCCATGGGAGCAATACAGGAAATAAGTGATTATCTGAGCAGGTCCACATCTCAACACACCTACAGGTAACACGTGGGATCAGACTCCAAGTTAGTTTTCATGAAAGATATTTTCCCTCTCACAAAGACTAAAATAGAATAGCCACCCTGTGAAATAAGGGTGGCATGCTCTGGAGCCTGGCTACAGGCATTGCGCCATTTTGGGTGCCTCCAGAACTCTGGAACTCCACGCCATTTTACCTCTGTGTTTGGAGGTGGCATTTGGAGTCTTAAGGGGGTTCCTGAGGTTCAGAACAGACTCCTGAAACTGCATTTCCAGCTCTTTTGAAACAGAAGGCAACATGAGGTTTTGGTTTGTTGTTTTTTTTTGGGGGGGGGGGGTCCTAGGGCTGCATTTGACACGCCAAAGGATAATACACAGCTACACAATTCCTAACCCTAGATTGAAACAATGATGGCAAGCGTGTGGTTGTCAGGGGATCACTCTCTGGCTCACAGATTGCTTCTATTGTTATCTCCAATCAGTGGGTGAAGATAAGAAGCTATTTTAAGGTGTGAGAAACTCTTGCATAAATGAAGCCCTGCTTATCCATTTAAAAGGTAAGAGGTTATTGTTCTTTGCCTCATTTTGTTCTCCAATTTAGAGTTTCACAATGCTTAACACTGCTGTTCCAATTTTCCTTTCCCTTTGTCAGAAATACAATATCTCAGTATCCCTTTCTACTGGTTAAATACCCTAATTCCAGGCACCACTCCACCCCAAACTTCCTTGGTCATGCCCCTGGTCATAGCAATCCCTTCACCCGCAGCACCACAAAATTATGTTCTGCTAGATATGGAAACTAGAACTTAACGTTGGTTCACTGATAAAGCTGTATACTCCAATAGGGTATTATTGGTTCACAGCCTTGGTCTACTTTCCATCAGGCAAGATATGTATTTTACTGTCCTCCCCAAGTCTGTTTCTCCTCATATAAATCCACCCCATGTAAAAATTTCACAGCCTGCACTGTCTAAGTCACTACTTCCCTAAACTGTGGGTCCCAACTCCAAATGCGGGTTTAGCTCAATGTTGAGATCATGAAAAATTTGGCAACAATAAAAGGTTTACACAAATCTGTTAGCAACGATATCCAAGGCTCTTCCAAAAATGCTTCAAAAAAGGGGGAAATTGGCCTATTTAGCAAGCTTTGCAAATGATGTTTTGTCATCAGTTAGTTTGATTTTTATACCTATTTTATGTATCTATATATCCGGGATCATGCAAACATCTCAGGCCAAAGGGGTTGCGGATGGAAAAGTTTAAGAAGCCCTAGTTTAAATACCCTAGGCTGCACATCCTGTCTAATCTTGGAAGCTAAGTAGGATCATACTGGATAGTGCTGGAATGGGAGACTGCCAATGAGAAACGAGTTCTCTGAATTATACTTCAGAAGAAAGAACTAGCCAAACTGCCTTGCCTAAGAAAAACCTATGAAATTCATGGAGTCATAATCAGTCAAATCTTATCTTGGAAATGATCGGAGCCCTGGTGAGTACTTGGATGGTAGACCACCAATGAGTGCTGGTGCTGTAGGTTATATTTCAGAGGAAGGAACTGGGAAAACAACCTCTGAGTCTTCCTTGCCTAAGAAAGCCCTATGAAATTCATGGGGTCATCATAAGTTGAGAGGTGACTTGAAGGCATATATACACACATGTTCTAAGACTTTATTGCATGAAGCAGCTGTCCCATGGCATTCTCATAACTAGGTACAGCAGCAGCCTTTTACACATTCATCATTTCATGACACAGTAATTCAAAGACTCAATCTCATCATGTGGGGCTTTTTAAGTGTTGTAGGACATTTCACCCGCAGTCCAGCAACAGATGGGCACATTACCCATCCCAAGACATCACTGGACTTCCTGTGATGGCCCCACCCACAAGCAGAGTGAAAGCATCATACAACGCTTCCCTCCCAATATAGGAATGTGCCTATGTTGTGCTGGTTCCTATAGAGCCAGCACGGATCCTTGGGGCTCAAGCAATACTCCTCATGTGTGACTAAAAGGAAGCTGCATGCAGGGCGACATATTCGCCCAGCTGCCCCTCCTTTTTTTGGTGAAAGCAGATGAAACAGGATGCTTCACCTGGGCTATGTGATAAAGCTCTTTATCACATGAAGCCACTAGCCCATGGCATTCCCGCAATCATGGACAGTGATAATTTACTGATATGATGATCCTCACTATTGCACCTCTCAGAGCATCATGCTACTGCAAAATCCCCTCTGAATATGTCTTGCCTAAGAAAACCCTATAAAATTCATGTCATCAGCAGAGAACTTGAAGGCACATACACACACATACTTCCACATCTTTCCATTTGATTTTTTTTACTTTTGAGAAAAACAAGTAATTTGTTTCTTCTGTATTCTTCATTTTTTTCTCCTCTCCATCTTAACAGTGAGACAGTCAGGCCTACTCAACCAGTAAACTATATTCCCATATTTCTTTGTGCAACAACAATGGCTTGACACTCAAGAAAAGTGATAGAGAACCACCACCAACAAGAACAGCCACATAAATTAAGGATCTGTGATTAAGCAGAAGGTGGGAGAAAAGCTCAAATGCTCAGAAATTGATCCAGTGTGAAAAACTGTTTTTTTGAAAAATTAAAAATGGTAGTTAACTCTTCTTTTTACAAAATTCAAAATAGGATATAGCCAGTAAAGAAGGCTATTCACAGAATGTGTTTAAAGGCCTTGAATGAATGCCTCACTAGGGGAATACTGAAGAGGACCTATTGCTCCAGTGTTCTTTATAAGCTGAGACACTGCTCAGCCTCGTATGAACAATAAACAGTTCATTTTCCTGTGGTTAGTGGTGCTAGTGATGCCAGTGGAAAGATGAGCAGCGTTATGAGAAAGGACATTTGTTCAACTGTCTGGGACCGTACAACAACGGATTCTATTATAACATATTCACACAAAGATTTGGTGCCTTTTCTTTTCTTTTGACAATATTACCTCTAAATTCCATTTTGATGTTATGCGATTATAGTTTTAAAACCCAGTACAAATTTCCTAGGGATTCATGTCACAAAATCTGTCTGTTGTAGATTGCTAGAGGGTGAACTCCGTTATTCTTACTGAAGACCGTATTGACATCCTTTCACAGGGTATCTTTAAGTTACTGTTATTTCCAGGGCTGGGAATACAACGAACCAGCTTTTCTCCATGGTGACAAATGGTCATTCCAGAAAGTGGCAGGAGTTGCAGACCAAAATAACATGAAGGTACTTGGAGACACTTCAGGGTTACATACCCCCACCACTGCACATTCTGCAATATATGTTGCTCTATACAGGGGTGGGCAATGAAACCCTATGCATGATGATTCAAAAGGAAAGTCACACTGAGCTTAAGTAGATATGGCATTGTAATTTCAGGCTTCTTTCTCCTATATAGTATTTATATAAGTCAAGGGTACACAATGCTGATATTGTTGGATTGCTGGTATTGTTGGATTGCAGCTCCCATGAGCCCTGCTAGTATAGCTACTGTTGAGGGATAATGGAAACTGCAGTCCAGCAATACCAGAAGGTGACATGTTCCCCCTAAGAAGTCCATTAATTCTAATAAGGTAATATTTCCCATTATTAATCAACTGAAGGGCTCCTAATGATTATAAAATAGTTTTAGCATGAACATTGGACTACAACTATGGAGACCAGGGTTCAAATCCCTGCTCGGTCATGGAAACCCATTGGGTTTTCCTCAGTAAATCATACATTCTCTGCCTCAGAAAAAACAATGACAGCATCACCATATAACTTGAAGGCACATAACATCAACAAGATCAGAACTGAAAGGGAAGCCATGGTTCAGATATGTTTGGAACTGAACTGATACCATGTTTGTAATCATTAAGGGATAGTGATTACTAGCTGAAAGGATAATCTTCGTTGATTTATTCATTTCTGAGCCCTCGGGCTGTTACGGAGGGAGGATAAAACCCTCACAGTCCAGTAATGCCAAACCCAGTTGCTGAATCCTTACCAACCTCTCCTGTTTTTATCATAGCAGCCACCTGTGGGAGCAACTTGGCTGGTGTCTTCACTCATTGCCTAGAGCAGCGTTTCTCAACCTGGGAGTCGGGACCACTGGGAGGGTCATGAAGGGGTGTCAGAGGGGTCAGAAAAGATAATCAGAAACACAGTCCTTTCTGTTGGTCATGTGGGTTCTGTGTGGAAGGTTTGGCCCAATTCTATCATTGGTGGGGTTCAAAATGCTCTTGATTGTAGGTGAACTATAAATCCCAGCAACTACAACTCCCAAGTGTCAAAGTCTATTTTCCCCAAACTCCACCGGTGCTCACATTTGGGCATATTGAGCATTTCTGCCAAGTTTGGTCCAGATCCACCATTGTTTGAGTCCACAGTGCTCTCTGCATGCAGGTGAACTACAACTCCAAAACTCAAGGTCAATGCCTACCAAACCCGGGTATCGGGTATTTGTACCAAATCTCATCCAGTGAATGAAAATACATCCTTCATATTGGATATTTACATTACGATTCATAACAGTGGCAAAATTACTGTTAAGAAGTAGCAACAAAAATAATGTTATGGTTGGGGGTCACCACAATACAAGGAACTGTATTAAGGGGTCACGGTATTAGGAAGGTTGAGAACCACTGGCCTAGAGTGACATCAGCCGGGGCACCAAATCAATGTGGAAAGGGGAAAAGTTGGAGATGCCCCCTCCTTTCCCCCCTTTCTTCTCCAATCGCCCCCATGACCCCATGACTCCAAGCAACAAGAAGCCAACACATGTTGCACCCAGAGGCCACTACTACGATGGGTACAGCAAGGGGACAGTAAGTGCCATCCCATGTCCTCAGGCTGCCCAAGCTGGGGAATATCGTATAGCCATGTAAACAGTTGCAACCGAATCCATCTCAGAACCACCACAATTGTTTACATAGGCCCAAAGTTACAGTTTGCTCCCAATTCTAGAGGGAAATTTAGTGCTACCTGTAACTTTTGTTAACATGGTTCAAGGCTGTGTTAATTGCCTTGTCCCGCATTAATCCAAATCAGCTGTATGTGTCACGTAGTTGATTTGCCCCCTCTTTAGTATAAAGTCTCCTTATAGATGTGTCCCTAGTCTTCTACAGATTTCTGAAGCCAGTGAAGTAGGTCAAACACCAATGTTATATATTTTGAAAAGTGCTGCCCTTACTACAGTATAACCACTGCACTCTGCAGTAAGTATAATTTCTTAACCTTTCTCAAACACTACATAGAACATATTAAAATAATATCAATGAGAGCTGATTAAATGAGAGCTGAGTCATTGGCCTACATCCTATAGATAGTCTCTCCTAGAGTAGACCTACTGCATCAATTGCTGAATGGTGAGTCAACACTTGCGCAAAGGCTATTGATATATTCTAGCAGAGGAGTGACAAGCAATAGAGATTTGGGCCACTACAGTCAAAGCCTCTTCCATAATGAAAGGATACAGCTGCCATTCCAAGTAAAGCTGAGCAGAGGACACTTCTGAATACTGCTGACACCTGAACTGCCAGAAACAGCATCAGATGAAGGAAAACTCTTGAGCTGCAGAACTGATCTTTTATTGTGTGCTGTTCCAGTGACAAAAGTTTTACCATCCCCACATTTGAATTCTCGGCTGTCCAACACTACCTTCATTTTCTTCAAATAAGCCTTAATGTGCTTGCTCATATCCATTCATTCCCTGAAGACAAGTAATGTCAGATGGAAGCCAGCAAACTTGTTCTGTGTCTATTGTCAAGGACTTATTAACTGACTCAGGCTGCA
Organism: Anolis sagrei; assembly: GCF_037176765.1. Lineage (NCBI taxonomy): Eukaryota > Metazoa > Chordata > Lepidosauria > Squamata > Anolidae > Anolis > Anolis sagrei. Next base: position 222,448,874 of record NC_090022.1, on the reverse strand, counting down.
TCCACACTGCAGAATTATAGAAATTTGGTATCACATTAACTGTCATGGCTCAATGTGATGGAATTCTGGGATTTGTAGTTTTGTTAAATAGTTGGCCTTTTCAATTGATGAGCTATGTTCACACGACAAAGCACTGTACAAGAATCTATAGAATGGAGCTATGATAGTAAACATGTTATCAAATTGTTATAACCCTGCAGTGTGGTTGGGGAATAGGTCAACCCTTATCGAAAGTCTCTGCACCTCTCCTATACATTCCAGAGGCACTGATAGGGAGAATATTTTCCCATAAGACAATTCTACATGGTAAGCACTTCCAAGCATTGTATACAGATGCATATATGACAGACTTTACTCATACTTGTGGGTGATCCCAGTACAATTAATTATTTTCAGTGGCCTCCATAACACTAAATTTTCAACCACAAATCTCTTCCTTCTATAAAACATCATAACATCACCTGACCATCTATGTTACTCAGTCAAGGCCTATATATATTCCATTTTGACATCAGATTGCCAGTCTAACATTGAGGAAGGTACCCAAGGATGTTCAACCATTATAAAGAAATGTATTAGCATCTTTACTTTGAAATACTTTCTATTATTTATTTATTTATTTATTTATTTCCTGCCTTTCTCCCTGTGGAGACAGCTAAAAACCACACACTTTGGTCACCATTTAAAACAAATATTCTCAGAACTGTATTTTCAATCTCTTATTTTCAGTAGTTCAGATCTGTATCTTCTCTGTAATGAATTGAACTTTATCGTGGACCTTTTATATAGATTGCAGTGGCTAGAATTATATAATTATAGGTTCATTGAAGAACATGTATTTGTGATCTTTAACTGGCACTAGTCTTTGTACCTGCATTTCAGTGCCTGTCCACAAGGGGAAAATCCTGTGTTACCCATTTGCATTGGTTGTGTCCCTCTTCTGTCTCAAGTTAACTTTTGAAAGTTTTGTTTTAAATCGTATGGTGTTGCATAAATCTGTCCACAAGATGTCACTATTTCCTCTGTGAAATTCACTTTACCTGATTCTCTGTCCGTTCAAAATAGTTCCTAGTGTAATATCATTCTTGGATAGAAGGAGGTTACTTAAGAACACCTTCCATACAATGCATCTAGAGCTGAATTTGGATAAGTTACTGTAGAAGTCCCTAAAGGTGATTCAGGGAACTATGGTTAAAACAAAAAGTAATTTTTCCAAGCTCTGGATCAGGGATAGTATAAGGCCTGAATACCTAAGTGGCACCAGGTCTCATCCAATCTTGGAAATGAAGACGGGTCAGCCCTGGTGAGTACTTGGATGGTAGACCTTCAACAAGTGTCAGGTGCTTAAAACGAACCCTAAAAACTGTGGCATAGACACCAAGAACTCGGAAGCCCTGGCACTTGAGCATTCTAACTGGAGGTCAGTTGTGACCAGCAGTGCTGCAGAATTGAAAGAGGCACGAATGGAGGGCGAAAGGGAGAAACGTGCCAAGAGGAAGGCACTTCAAGCCAACCCTGACAGAGACTGCCTTCCACCTGGAAACTGATGCCCTCACTGCGGAAGAACATGCAAGTGGCTCCAGTCACCTATGTATCCACCACCAAGATTCTACACTTGGAAGGCCATCATGCCCTGACAATGAGGGATCACCTAAGTAAGTAAGCTTTAGGCTATATTTCAGAGAAAGTAACTGGCAAAACCAGCTCTGCAGTGCCTTGTCTAAGAAAAACCTGTGAAATGCACAGAGTCACTGTAAGTCAACAGGTGACTTAAAGACACACACACACACATTCTAAGACACTATTGGATGAAGAGGCTATCTCATGGCATTTCCAGAACTAGGTATAACAGCAGCTTTAACACATTCGGCATTTTGTGACACAGTGATTTGGTTTTATTAGCAAGCCTTTCTCTCTCAAACCAAATACTTGGTAAAAACTCATTCCCTCCCTGCCCCCCCCCCCGGCTTAAAATATGTCCATTGTGAGCCCCCTCCAGGGCATCCCTTCTGTATTTCCATAGCAATGGGCAACAGACCCCATAAGCCTCTCAGGAGGGGCGAAAGCTAGGCTCATTGGGAAAAGGGGGCACAGAAGTGGGTTCAAACTTTGCCAGATGGGGAGATGCTTCCAGCTTGCCTGGCCCAGTCATCCCGTTCCGGCAAACCCAACAGCAAGAAAGGACTGGGTGGCGGGCACACAGTTCAGACCATTGCGAGAGGCTCTACCTTTGTTGAATTAGTCCCAACATGCAAACTTTCTGGGGCATATCGCTTAGGGAGAAAGGGGCAAGCATGATGGGCATGCAAACCCATAACCAAAGAAGGCAAAGAGCAGGGCTACAAGTGGAAGGGGATGGAAGAGACACTGAATTGAGCAGGAAGGCACGAGTGAAGAAATGCTGTGCCTTATTCAGGGAAGGAGGGATGCCTCCCAGGCTCAGCAGATGCCTCAGCAGATGCGCCCACCACCACCCTGGAACCCCAACCACTCCTCAGACTGAAAGCAACACACCTAAAATGATACCATGATACTATTGTGTCGCGACATAAAATTTTGAAAGCTTTGTGCTGCTGAATTATGTAGATCTGTTATCCTGTGGCCACACTCCCAGACAGCAACAGTTCCACTGCTTTGAAGGGGTTTTTAAAAATGTGTATTATTATTATTATTACTATTATTATTATTGCACCAGGTAAATTGTGGCATCATGGCACACGATGAGGGGCTATTGATGAGTTTTTTCCTGTCAATAGCAGGGGGATATATTGTTGCAGGAAAGTGACAGACTGGAAATAGGTTGCACACAGCATCGTCACCATAGGTGATGGTTCTGTTCTGTATCAGTTTTCTACTTTCATGTGATAGCATTTGCTAGATTAGCATTTTTAATAACAAACTGACAGATTTGCAGTCTTTTAGATTGAAAGCAGTGGTTTTCACATAAACATTCAAACAAAAGTATGTAAAATGGGAAAACATTCTTCCAATGGAGTGTAGAAAAACACTAAGGAGAAAGACTATTCGGCACAGTCAAGGCTTTCTTCTTCACTGAATTCCACCCGGGATGATGATGTCCCTGAGCCGCTTCCTTGCAGCTGCTGTGTCTTCTTTCAGCTGGAATCTTTCCTTCAATAATACTCAGCCCGAAGGCCTCTCTCCTGCCTAGACCTCCATAAGTTATGGGCTTATCAAGTAGGCCTCAGGTCAAGTTGCTTTAGCTGCTCTCTTAAGATAAAGGCTTTTGTCCCAGTCAGGCTGGCATCTTCAGCCCTTGAAGAGAGGTTGAAATTTTCTGCACATGGAATATGCCCTTCCCTCCACCCCATATTGTAACTAGGGGTGGAAAATAATTTACTTCTCTATGGAGAAGTATTCATTCCACATTTCCAGAGGCACAGGGAAGTATTGCCTCTGAAATTCGCATGCTTATGAGATTTACAGCAAGTTTCAAAGAAATAAAACACATTTTGGAAATGAGAATATCCAAAAATAATATAGAACTGTAAAATCTGCAGAAATGGGGCAGAAGTATTTCAATGCATACTTTTTTTAAAAAAAGAACTAAATTGCCTTGCAAGAAGAAAAAACAATGTTTTATAAATGGATACAAATCAAAGTCGAAACAAGGAAGCAAATGGGATTTAGAAAACACAATAAAATAGAGACTAAAAGATTTTCTGAGCTATATATCATTCCATAATGTCCTACTCCCCTGTGTCATGGTGTGGACACAACTTCGGGAGCTGAAAGGTAATGCGAGGGCAGTATAAGCTCTGGCAAGTTTGACCAAGTTTTTGAGTGCTGCCCTGGTGAAAGATTCAGTCCTCCATGCATGGTCCAATCTACCTAACTAGAGAGATTCATCACCTGAAGATTCACCTCTGCAACTATGAACAAAATACTTGTAGTCTGCATAAATTGAGGAATTATTCCCACTTATTAAATCATAGCACTTGAAGGTATGACAACCCGCTCATGTTTACAAAGACATTATGCGTTATGGAGCCCCTGGTGGTGCAGTGAGTTAAACCGCTGAGCTTGTTGACTGAAAGATCGCAGGTTCAAATGCGGGGAGTGGCATGAGCTTCCACTGTCAGCCCCAGCTTCTGCCAACCTAGCAGTTCCCAAACATAAAAATGTGAGTAGATCAATAGGTACCGCTCTGTTGGGAAGGTAACAGTGCCCCATGCAGTCATGCCGGCCACATGACCTTGGAGGTGTCTACGATCAACGCTGGCTCTTTGGCTTAGAAATGGAGATGAACACCAACCCCCAGAGTCAGACATGACTGGGCTTAATGTCAGGGAAAACCTTTCCCTTTTACCTATGCGATACAAATGGTAAAAGACTAATCAGAACTGTTTCTGGGTTGCTTTGAGTTTTCCTGGCTGTATGATCATGTTCCAGAAGTATTCTCCCCTGACGTTTCACCCACATCTATGGCAGGCATCCTCAGAGGTTGTGAGGTCAGATTTCACAACTTTTGAGGATGCCTGCCACAGATGTGGGTGAAACGTCAGGAGAAAATGCTTCTGGAACATGGTCATACAGCCTGGAAAACTCACAGTAGCCTAGTGATACGGGCCATGAAAGCCTTTGACAATACAAGGACTGTTTCTGTTAATTTAGGCAGTTGGAGAGTATGGAATTCCAGCATTTGCCCTTTCTTCCTTCCTTCCCTCCCTCTGCCCCCATACGCCCATGTTATGTTGGGGAAATAGCAGTCCAAAGGCACATTCAGAGTGGGAGAGCAATGAGAAAATGCTTTTAAATCATGTGTGTGTACACACGCGCACATGTGCACACGCACAGAGTACAACCCAGATATCTGTGGAACTGATGTAATGCAGTTTTACTTATCCATGATTTCGGTTATTCAGTTAGAGCCTCCTGTACAAAGTACACCTTCTTCCTGATACCCCTGGTATTTGCCCCATTGAAAATAATAGGGTTCACTATTGTGTATCCACACAAAGTCTGGGAACATATCCCCCACAGATATGGGAGTTGTACTGTGTGTGTATTGCTGTTTCTCATGCCCTGGTCCAAAGGGGGAAGGGATTCTGATGGTAAATTCACTTTACAAGAAATTGAATCACAGGCCACAGAAGTCAAGAGATGGAGGCCTGCCAGTCCAGTGAACAGTTCACTGGAAGGGCTACAGAAGAAATAACAAAAAAAGGAAAGGTGGCTGTTGTTTTCCTGAGGTGCATTCACTCCCCACATGCCTTCAACCATTATTTCCACATACCTTTCAACTGTCCAAGTTTGGCAGGGATAATACCAATTAATCTTGTCATCCTATGTTTTCATATCCTTTTAAAACATCCCAGTTTATCTCTCCTGCTTCTACTTTCCCTCTTTGTGATCAGCTGATTTCAGTAGTTACTGTAAACTTGAGTTCAAAGCACAAATTTGTTCTCATTCAATTGACTTAAGCTATAGAGAAGAGGAGCCAAGATTCAGTTCCTCAAGAGTAGGATGGGACTGAATCTTGGCTTTCCCTGAAGCTTCAACAAAAGCAAACTGCTGCAACATCTCCCAGTTTGTCTGTTCTTCATTAAGAACCATTGCAATCTTGACCACACACTAATATTAGGTGGACAAATGTGTCCTCTTTTTCATCTGTGAAATATCAGATAATACACAGACAGCAACTCCTTACTGGTGGACTTAAACTAGAGGTAGGAAAAAGACATAGAGACCGATTAACAGATTTTAAAACACGGTACAGCAGTGGTTCTCAACCCTCCTAATGCCACGACCACTTAATACAGTTCCTCGTGTTGTGGTGACCCCCAGCCATAAAATAATTTTTGTTTTTACTTCATAACTGTAATTTTGCTACTGTTATGAATCATAATGTAAATATTCGACATGCAGGATGTATTTTCATTCACTGGATCAAATTTGGCACAAATACCCGATATGACCAAATTTGAGTACTGGTGATGTTGGGGGGGATTGATTTTGTCATTTGGGAGTTGTAGTTGCTGGGATTTATAGTCCACCTACAATCAAAGAGCATTTTGAACTTCACCAATGATAGAACTGAACCAATCTTGGCACACAGAACTCCCATGAACAACAGAAAATACTTGAAGGGTTTGGTGGGCATTGACCTTGAATTTAGGGGTTGTAATTCACCTATATCCAGAGATCACTGTGGACTCAAACAATGATGGATCTGGCACAAAACCTCAGTATGACCAAATGTGAACACTGGTGGAGTTTGGGGGAAATAAACCTTGAGTTGTAGTTGCTAGAATTTATAGTTCATCTATAATCAAAGAGCATTCTGAATCCCATCAACAGAATAGGGTCAAACTTCCCACACAGAACCCCCATGACCAATAGAAAATACTGTGTTTTCTGATGGCCTTTGACAACCCCTCTGACACCCCCTCGCAATCTGCCCCCCCCCCCCCCAGGTCCCAACTCCCTGTTGAGAAAGGCTCTCTTTTTACAATCTAGTACACACAGGTAGAACACTCCTAATCCTAAATGCTTGGGCCCAGAGTTCGTTAGGATTTCAAATTATCTCAGATCTTGGAATGCCTGTATTTGTGCACATCTTTAAGATGGGATGCAAGTCTAAACACAAAATTCATGTTTGTTTTATATATATCCTATACATACAGCCTGAAGGAAAGATTATAGAATATTTTTACTAATCTGCACATGAAACAAACTGTACATTCAACCATCAGAAAGCAAAGGTGCACTATCTCAGTCACCCATATGGACAATTTTGGAGCCTTTTGGATTTCAGAATTCTGAATAAGGGATGCTCAACCTATACATTGACATCCATACAGAGGCATGACTTGTCTGGCCTTTGTCCTATAACTTTGAGATAAAGCTAAGTAAAATGAGTAAACCTAACAATAAAGGCATGTTCATGTTCCATTGATGGAGTGTGCGGCCACTGGGAAACATGACTTTTAAAAAAGTATTGAAGAGATTGTAGCAGCAAAGTTTAGTCACGGGAGATTTAAACCCAGACTCATAGACGTCTCTGAGAGTGAGGCAGATGAACCTGTCTGTATATAGGACCTATCCACAGAAAATAACAGCTGAAAGAAATAACAGAAAATACCACTGGGAACTAATTCTGTATCCTTAGTGTATCCTTAGTGTTGCTATCACATTATACTCCAAGTTCTGAAAATACCTTGCAGAGCGATTTTTGTTTTGTCTGAAATGGTGTTATGGAAGCTAGTCACTCATAATTGCATTACGCATGTAGGCTTTTCATTTTCACCATTTTTCTTCTCAGGTAGGTCACTCAGGCCACGGTGGAGCAAAGGTGTGGCGCAGTATTACCCGTATTTGCATAATCTCTCAAAGCAGACTCTGGGTGAATTGGCCTGAGTTCTGTGCACTGCACTGGGTGGAACAACGTGTCTCCGTATCTTTTGTCTCAGAGAGAGAAACAGCTGAGGCAATCTTGGACCCATGTCTGCTAGCAAGTGAGTTTAACAGCCCTTTCCCTACTCCACCCCCTTTGCTGAGCTCCCACTCTTATCAGAAGCCACTAACAGCTGCTTTGAGTGATAAAAAGGGAGACCTTGTGGAAACTAGCTGAAACATGTTCTTCTTCAGGGGTGGCCCAACAAAGTTTTTGACCAGTTGGCAGGCTACTATGACTGCCAGCTTATCAAGACACTGAGAATTCAGGAATCACTTCAGTTATTTTGGCACCAGAAGCAGAAACTCCTAGATTTACATTTCACCATTCCTGGGGGAGAGAGAAAACAGAGCAATAATAAAGTAAGCAACTAACCATGTGTTGGTTTAAATCAGCTGCTTCACTCTGCCCAATAATAGGATTGTCCTTGATGCCACTTTATCAATAAGTTACCTAAAGTATTTGATTGTAATAGGCCCTTTACAAATGTTCTGTTATTCAGTGCTGAATGAAAATACAAAGGGTACATTAGAGCAACAAATTCACTTACCCAACAGGTGTGCTTACATTACAACAGGGGTTCTCAAACTTTTAAAGTCACAGAGCCCTTTTTGAAGGACAAGTTTTTCGTGGAGCCACAAGAAACTTGTGGACACAGCAGTCACATTGCATTTTAAAATTTCACAGATGGACCGGGCCAGTGGCAGATAGATGGAGAATGTTTCTGTGAACTAATTGAAAGAAACATAAACCAGTCCCTGTGCACACTGCACATAGCTTGTTTGAAGTGCAAAAAGAAAGAAAGAAAGAACAATACATATTTAACATGAAAAACAATTTTAACTAACATAAACTTAACAGTATTTCAGTGGAAGACCCCAGGGGCCATCTAGCCTTTGCAATAATAATAATACCGTAAAAACACAATCCAGAGCAGAAGAGAAAACTGTCGAAAGAAGGCTCTCCATGGACAGTTCCTGGGAAAAATTGAGAGCCAAATTGATAAAGAAAAAATATGGCTGTGGCTCACAAATGGAACTTTGAAAAAGGAGACGAAGGGCCTGATTCTTGCAGCCCAAGAACAAGCCATTAGAAGAAATGCCATCAAAGCCAGAATTGAAAAGTTGACGACAGATCCCAAATGTAGACTCTGCAAGGAAGGGGATGAAACAATAGATCACGTCCTCAGCTGCTGCAAGAAGATTGCGCAGACAGACTACAAGCAGAGGCATAATACCATTGCTCAGATGATTCATTGGAACTTATGCCACAAATACCATCTGCCTGTGACAAAGAACTGGTGGAATCACAAGCCTGAAAAGGTTACAGAAAATGAACACGTCAAGCTACTCTGGGACTTCCGAATTCAGACAGAGTTTTGGAAAACAACACTCCTGACCTCACGACTGTGTTAAAAAACAAAGTATGGATTGTCGATGTTGCAATCAAAGGTGACAGCAGGATTCATAGAATCATAGAATCACAGAGTTGGTAGAGACCTCATGGGCCATCCAGTCAAACCCCCTGCCAAGAAGCAGAAAAATTGCATTCAAAGCACCCCTGCCAGATAGCCATCCAGCCTCTGTTTAAAAGCCTCCAAAGAAGGCGCCTCCACCACACTCTGAGGCAGAGAGTTTCACTGCTGAACAGCTCTCACAGTCAGGAAGCTTTTCCTAATGTTCAGATGGAATCTCCATTCTTGCAGTTTGAAGCCATTGTTCCACGTCCTAGTCTCCAGACCAGCAGAATACAAGCCTGCTCCCTCCTCCCTATGACTTCCCCTCAGATATTTATACATGGCTATCATGTCGCCTTGCCTCGCCTTTTGAGGGCTGATTGTACAGCCATTACATCTTTTTTAGACCCTGAGGATAGGACAAGTGTAAACAATACCAGTATCTGAAGGACTGCAGTCCATGGATACCTATGCGTCTGTCAATAAAAGCCTATGTCAATGTAATGCCAATAAATTGTTTTTGAAACAACAGGCTAAGATAGCTACCATGCCCTGCCCATCACCCCGCCAGCCCCAGAAAGGTGTGCTTGCACTTGTGAAACTATGTTTTCCCTTAAAAACAGGCACTGTGTTTGAGGATCCAATAAAGATGAGACTTTTAAAAATATGGCATCCTCTCAACAAACCACTCTGCCATTGCCATTATTGAAAACCTCTCCCGTGTGGAATAATAACGACTCTGCAGGGTGATATTTGTCAGGACCGTTGTGTGGGAGGAGCCCTCTTTCCCATATGTTGCAGCCCTGAACTTTATTTCTTCCCAAGAGAGCCAAAAGAGCAAAGGAATACCATAAATTTACAGTGGTGCAATTATTTTAAAAAGTGCAATTATTTTTAAAAATGGGATTTTGGCATGCATAAATAGGAGTATAGTGTCTAGATCCAGGGGAGTCATGCTACCCCTCTATTCTGCCTTAGTTAGACCACACCTGGAATACTGAGTCCAATTCTGGGCACCACAATTGAAGGGAGATGTTTACAAGCTGGATTGTGTCCAAAGGAGGGCAACTAAAATGACCAAGGATCTGGAGAACAAGCCCTATGAGAAGAGCTGGGCATGTTTAGCCTGAAGAAGAGAAGACTGAGAGGAGACATGATAGCCATGTATAAGTATGTGAGAGGAAGTCGTAGGGAGGAGGGAGCAACCTTTTTTTCTGCTGCCCCGGAGACTAGGATGCGGTACAATGGCTTCAAACTACAAGAAAGGAGATTTCATCTGAACATTAGGAACAGCTTCCTGACTGTGAGAGCTGTTCAGCAGTGGAACTCTCTGCCCCGGAGTGTGGTGGAGGCTCTTTCTTTGGAAGCTTTTAAACATAGGCTTTCGAGGGTGCTTTGAATGCAATTTTCCTGCCTCTTGGCAGAGGGTTGGACTGGATGGCCCATGAGGTTTCTTCCAACTCTAGGATTCTATGATTCTATATAGCTCAGATTTCATTGTTCCTATACACACCAGCTGCATGTTCAGTCACATGTCCTGAACCATGGCTATGCATGCTTTACTAGAAATATGTGTTTGTGTAATGTGCCTTCAGTTCACCTATGGAGACCCTATGAATTAAGTGGGGTTTTCTTCAACAAGAAATACTCAGAGGTGGATTTGCCAGTTCCTTCCCACAGCACTGGCATTCATTGACAGCCCCCCATCCAAGTACAAGCCAGTGCTGCCCCTGCTTAACTTCAAATACCAGACAAGGTCTGATGCCTTTGGGTAATTAGGCCCTATTACAGAGAGATGACACAGCATAAATTTTCCATTTACACTAGGAGACACAGTTGCGTAACCATTTAAAAAACATACTTAACAGTTAGGTCAGCAAAATTCTTCTCGCTCAACCAGGAATAGACTATGTCCATTGTGCCACAAGCCAAAAAGTTGAATGATGGGCATATAAGGATCCTTGTACCAGTGTATGTTAGCAATTGGATTCCAACAATTAAAAAAAACTTATGTAAAGTGAACAGAGCAGCAGGTGGGTATTGTAAGATTCGTTTTCAGGGATAGAGAATATGGAGCTTTCCATGTGTTGCTGGACTGCAGCTCCTATGATTTCTCACCTTTGGCTATGATTATGAGAGTTGCGTGGCCAATAGCACTCCAGCAATGCAGAGAGGCCCACACATCACCCACCCCTGCTTTCAAGTTTGTGAATCAGGCAGTGGCTTTACAATGAATCGTTTTAACAAGTGGCAACACACATCTCAACTCTTAACCATTCTTCCAGTGACATGATCAGCTTATGATCACCATAGCAACAATCAAAGTGAAAGTGTATTTTTGATTAAACTGATTTGGTTGTTATGGATTCCAACAAAACAAGTAAAACACACACATGTCCATCTTAGAGCTCCCGTTTGATGGCAAACTGGGGAATGTTGTGGCCCTGGGACAACAGTGCGGACAACGTTTCATAACCTATTGGTGTCATGTGTGACATGCTGTTGCTAGGTGATTTCAGAATGACACTGCATTCTTAGTGAAAGTTTGGGAAACAAAACCAGTTTTGTCAGGCTTGAGAAAGTTAGCTGTTCTTCCCAGCTTTTGTTGAATTAATTGAAGTCTAATAATTGATTTACTTCCCATTATAAGGCAATCTTATGTGCTTTACAAATTAATAATACATTTTAAATAGATTGAATTTTCTTGTGAATTTGGAGACTGTCTTGCTGACACAACAGTCAAGAATCTATCCCATACCAAGCTTTTATATGGGGAAAATGTTTCCCTGTAACTTTTTTAAATACCTAGTAAGACCAGGCTGTGGCGCAGCTAGTTAGTAGCCAGCTGGATTATTGACTGAGAGGTCATGAGTTCGAAACCAACCTGGGTTGGGGTGAGCTCCCAACCATTAATAGTCTAGCTTGCTGTTGACCTATGCAGCCCAAAAGACAGTTGCATCTGTCAAGTAGGAAATTTAGGTACCACTTCATGCGAGGAGATTAATTTAACTAATTTACAACACCATAAAACCTTCCAGCAGTGTGCATAAGAATGAGGAAGTACTCCATGGAGAACTTGATGTCACAAGTGGACGCTGAAGTGGCAGCTCCCCCTGTGGCTGGAATCGAGCATACCCTCATGAAACTGGAAAGCTGGAATGTTAAATTGCCTCTGTGTCTGTCTATATATGTTGTATGTCTAATGGCATTGAATGTTTGCCATATATATATGTGCATTGCAATATGCCCTGAGTCCCCTGCAGGGTGAGAAGGGCGGAATATAAATACTGTAAATAAATAAATAGTAAAATATTTCATTTGGCAATATCGGTGTATTTAACAAACATATAAAATTATAATATAATTGATCTGAGTTATAAGGAAGTAAACAGGTCAAAACCATTCACTGTAGCAAATTAATCTGACATTGTAAAAGGAATTAACGCTTTGCAAAAGTTTTGAAGAACTTCTACCTTCTGGCCATGGGAAATCTAAAGCACATCAGTTTTGGTTTAGGACAGTGTTTCTCAAACTGTGCTCCTCTAGGTGTTTTATTTATTTGTTTACTCTATTTGTATCCCAAAGGGGACTCAAGGTGGCTTTACATGTGGCAATTATTCAATGCCTTTGGACAACAAACAGTTGAAATACACTTAAGTTAAACATTAAAATTAAAATTAAATGTACATTAATATGTGTGTATTTAATTTTTTCTAATCTTGAAATTAAACTGGTATATAGTACAGAGAGATCACATGACGCTGAAGATACTACTGTTATATTTCAGATATAACTATTTGTGTATCTGATGCAGCTTTTTTTAGATGTGTGACTTTTGGACTTCAGCCCCCAGAAATCCCAGCCTTTTTCCCAGCTGTTGGGAATTGTGGGAGCTGAAGTCCAAAATATCTGGAGGAGCAGAATTTGAGAAACTCTGGTTTAGGACATCAGCCTTCGGGCTGAGAACAGCGGTATATAAGTAAAGTAAAGTAAATAAATAAATCCAGAAGAGCAGCGCAATCTACGCAGCATGGTGTCTCAAGCAAGTATGACAATGAGGGTAGCCTTTGTTGAATTGAGAATCCTTTGAAATCACATTGAATTAAGCCACAATTAATAGAGTTTAACCTCTTGGTGAACTACTGTGCAGCTATTTTCCATTAAGGACAATTTTGGGGTGGAGCTGAGAAGCCAACAAACAAGAAGTCATCAGGATTCAACTCCATGTCCTGAGGCTTGATTATTGACAAAGTCTTCTTATCTCCTATAACTATAATTCTGTTGGTGATATATTCTTAGCTGTGGTTTATTAATGAGCTCAACAACACAGAGATCCCTGCATTTACATCGACAATTTGTAGGCCACAACTAAAGTAGTTATAATTTCTATATCACTTATATATCACTATAAAGTAGTTATAAAGTCAGGAAAGAATGCTTCTGGAACATGGCCATACAGCCCGGAAAACTCACGGCAACTCAGTTATCACTTAGTTTGTTGCCTTACGATTGTCCCTTGATTGACTGATTACAATTCATATATCTCCATGAACTAATCAACTCTATCCCTTGTGACTTTCATAGGGACAAGGGCTTTTAATCACAACATATGTGTTAACTACTTTGCCTTTGACAGAAATTCTGTATTATCATTTTTAATTGCAACTTTTTTGCATTTCTAATCCCTCTAATTCCACTGATTCTGTCTTCGATCCACTCACCCACCCCTGCATTTTTATAAAATGATCCACCTATAAAGGTTACACTCCATACACCTGATAAAGTGGGTTGTAATCTTTTTTTAAAAATGCATACCAAATAATACAAAATGTGTTATTTGCTGACCAGTCAACTTGCGTTGAGTTTTTTAATTAACAAAGTCCAGGAGCCCCGCTTTGCTCAGAATCAATTGTCTTGCTCGGGTCTTGCAAAGTTGGGGCTATGATTTCCTTGATTGAATCAATCCACCTGTAATGAGGTCTTTCCTGCTGCCTTCTACCTTGCCAAGCACTATTGTCTTTTCCAGTGAGTCATCTCTTTTCATAATACGTCCCAAGATTAGTCATCTTAGCTTATTTAGGCTTGGTTTGCTCAAGGGCCCACTTATTTCTCTTTCTAGTGATCCACAGTATCTCCTCCTACATCACATTTCAGAAGAGTTGATCTTTTTCCTGTCTGCCTTCTTCATTGTCTAGCCTTTGCAACCATTAACGGAAATCAGAAATATTATGTCATGGACAAATTTGACTTTAGTGTTTAATGATATGTGGTTTACCTTTGGGGATTTACCTTATCTACTTCCTTCATGGTTGCCCTTCCAAGTCTTCGTTTTCTTCTGATTTCTTGCTAGCCTATAAGATGCCATGATGCTTCTTGTTGTTTTGTATCTGAAAGATCAACACAGTTAAAATGTTTACATACAATAAGTTTCAGCAATATAATGCTAATTAAACACCATAAGGAATACGTACTTCAGGCATTCAGTAAGAATGCACCTATCTCTCAAGGGATAGTCTCCCAAAGACATTATGCTATAACTCTGGTTGCCCCACCAAAACGAGGTGTGTCTCTTTCCCTTTGTACACCTTATGTAAATCCCATGAGGATTTGTCCCTTCAGGATGTGGTTAGAATTCAAAGACATAGCCATATTAATCTGGGATATCAGTATGCAAAAGGATCTTGTAGCACGTTGAAGACTAGCAAAATTAGGTCCATATGTTTTTGCAGACTGCGGGATTTTCTACAGTAATAAAAATAATAGACTCACCTCAGATCCACCGCTGGCTGTCTCTCTAATGCAGGGAGACTTCAGGTGAGCATCCTCGGTTCTCAGGCTTTAACACAATTTTGCCCCACTTTTGGCAAATTTGGGGTGTGCTCCAGGGTTTGCAATAAACTCTATTCCCTCACCATGATCAGTGCAAGGGAAGGGAATAGTTTGTCCCAGTGCAATAGAAATCTTAAACTTGTGAATATGGTAATGAGGCAACAAAGTTAGGGGACAAAGGCAGGAGGAAAGATGTTTCCTAAAGCCAAAGTGAGTAGGTAACCATATGAATGGTAATTGGAATATATCCACAAATTATTTCATCAATAGAGGGCTGAACAGAGACAATGGTTTTCTGGTAGAATATACATTATAAAATGGGTCAATACACCAGCCCCATGAGGGTTCTATTGACCAGTTCATCACATCTCCTTTCTGGTTCCCAGCCAGCATCGCACTAAATCCCTGTAACTCCCTTTCTACTGTTTCTCTTTCCACCGTTCCTGCCTTCAGGATGACATAACTGGGAGAGTGACCAGGATAGGGATTGTCTTCCTCCTCAATCCTTGTGCCTATATAATCTTTTGGATGCTCTATGCAACAGTGGCAAACCACACACCACCCCATCTAGGGGTCTCCAGCAAGACACATTTTGCTTTAGTAAAATCAAAATCTCCTTTAGAAAGTTAATATTTCTGAAGCCTGTCTGCTTTAGTCAAAAATCACTTTAAAGTCAAGGGCTTCAGCTGCCCAGTGATTGATCTCTTGTTGCCATTCTGCCCAGCATTCTGCTCACACCTGCAGCCTTGGCCATCCAGCCTGTTCCTCCAGAATATAGGTGGGTTGTCCATTGATTGTACCAGATAGTTTGTGTCCTTTCTGGATATATATTTATTTCTTGGTTCACAGTGTTGAGCTTATTTAATAGCATTTTTTGTCGTGTTAGGAGCAACTTGAGAAACTGCAAGTTGCTTCTGGTGTGAGAGAATCGGCTGTCTGCAAGGACATTGCCCAGGGGATGCCTGGATGTTTTGATGTTTTACCACCCTTGTGGGAAACTTCTCTCATGCCCCCACATGGAGAGCTGGAGCTGATAGAGGGAGCTCATCTGCACTCTCCCCGGATTCGAACCTCTGACCTGTTGGCCTTCAGTCCTGCCAGCTCAAGGGTTTAACCCACTGCGCCACTAGGGGCTCCTATTTAATAGCATGTTGATGTATAGTAATATCACTCAACTTTGGTTTAATTATTTTGGCTGCTCTCCAAGGGCCTGGTTTTGATGATCCTGTTCTACTGTGTTTTGCCAAGCCTGTCCAAAGCCCAAGGTGCCCGCACCTAGCACCAAATCTTAGCTGAAATTACTATGAAACCACTGAAATGATTTGCTTTCCTGAATTCTACCACAGAACCTGGGATGTTTGCCAAAGAGCCTCTTAAAGATTGCTCTTCACCCAGCTTGCATATAACAAGTTACATGCCAACACAGTTACTTCTAACAAGCACTTTTCATGATAACAAAAGGTATAACAAAGTCACATTTCAAAAATAACATTGCTAGTGAGAACACTACTTTACCAAAGCAATGGTAAATATCTTCTGCTACTTTTCTAAATATTTTAATGCATTGTAATTGATCTTGACAGACAGTATGACCACTGTACCCACAGGATCAGTACTTGTGGTTTAATTTATCCACCTCTGACAAAATATGGCCTCTCTAGGTATTTTCTGGTTCTCCCAGTGCAATTCTACGGTATCCTTGGGCCCAAGGGTCTCTATGAGAATAGGGTTTGCTATTATACATAGTTTCACATATTCAAAAACCCAGTAACTTATCTCCCACAGATACAGGGGTTGTACTATATAAGCAAACAAATAAGTTTTGCCCATTGTTTCCAAGTAGTTTACACTGCAGTCAAACATTTATTTTTAAAATCAAGTTTTATTTTGAATGTTGTCAGCAAATAGTGCAAAATATTATTTTTTTTCTTTTTAAAGTCCCTTGTCCCTCTTTTCAGATTCCCATTAATGTTATCCACTTTACTATATAAGCCATGTCACTCACCCTGACTATTTTATCTTTTTTGGAAATTCAACAAAGAATCCTATAGATGCCCTATACCTGCATAATGTCTACTTATGGCAGTGTAGGTTCTTTTAAGACGGTTGCAGTGATGAATGCCTACTGCTCCTTACTTTTCTAAATAAAATCATAGAATCACAGAATAATAGAGTTGGAAGAAAGCACATGGGCCATCTAGTCCAAACCCCTGCCATGCAGGAAAACACCATCAAAGTATCCCTGACAGATGGCCATCCAGCCTCTGTTTAAAAGTTTCCAAGGAAGGAGCTTCCACCATACTCAGAGGCAGAGGGTTCCACTGTTGAACAGCTCATATGGTCAGGAAGTTCTTTTTAATGTTCAGATGGAATCTCCTTTCCTGCAATTTGAACCCATTGCCCCGAGTCATAGTTTCAATGGCAATAGAAAACAAGTCTGCTCCCTCTTCCTTATGATGCCTTTTCACATATTTATACATGGCTATTATGTCTCCTCTCAACCTTCTCTTCTGCAGGCTAAACATACACTGTTTTTTAAGACGCTCCTCATAGGGCATAGTCTCCAGACCTTTGGTCATTTTAGTCACCCTCCTCTGAACACCTTCCAGCTTGTCAATATCTCTTTTGAACTGTGGTGCTCAGAATTGGACACAGTATTCCAGGTGAGGTCTGGGTATATTTAGCCTGCAGAATACAAAGGCACCATGACTTCCCTCAATCTAGACACTACTTTTGATGCAGGCCAAAATCGCATTGGCTTTTTTAGCTACTGCATCACACTGTTGACTCATGTTCAACTTGTTGTCCACAAAGACTTCAAGATCTTTCTCACATGGATTGTTGTTGAGCCAGGCATCACCCATCCTGTATCTCTGCATTTCCTTTTTTCTTCCTATGTGTTGTATCTTACATTGTTCTTGTTGAAATTCATTTTGTTAGTTGTGGCCCAGCTCTCTAATCTGTTATGATCATTTTGAATTCTGATTCTGTCCTCCTAATTTGGAGCTATCCCTCCTAATTTGATGTCATCTGCAAACCTGATAAGCATGCCTGCTAAACCTTCATCCAAGTCATTAATAAAGATGTTGAACAGAACTGGGCCTAGGACTGAACCCTATGGCACTCCACTAGTCACTTATTTCCAGAATGAAAATATACCATTGGTGAGAGGGGGTGGAGTAACATTATATGTCAAAAATATTTGCACCTGTAAAGAGATGCAAGACCTCAGTCCTAGAAACCAGGTTGAACTCATATGGGTAAGAATTAAGGGAACAAGGACTGTTATAGATGTAGTTGTGGAGTTTTACTACAGACCTCCAAGCCAGGCGGAAGAAATGGGTGAAGCCTTCCTTGACCAGATGATCAACCTGCAGAAAGAAGAGACATAGGCATGTGAGGAATTTGTTGGACTTTGTACTCTTGGCAAAGTTTGTTTTCCAACAAATATCAGAGTAGTTGAAGTCCCCAATTTCTACTATGTCTCTTTGGTGATTCCCTCACCCCTATTTTCATTTCTTGTGCATGTCTCTTTTAAATTTTAGCTTAGTTAAAAGTTATTTGGCCATCCATTCTGGTTGTTTTACGCCTCTCTGGTTTTTTTTTTTTCCTCCTTGCTAGCACTGTTTGCAATTGTCCCTTCAGTATCTCACTTTTAAGAAACTCCCATTCATCATTAATTCCCTTCCCTTTTAGTATCCCTGTCCAAGGAATCAAACTCAGTATTTCCTTAAATTTCCAGAGGTCTAAAATGCATGTTTGACTTCTCTTAATTTCACCCTTCTTTTGTATCACAAATTCTAGGAGCACATGGTTATTCCCACCTAAGGATCCCATCACTTCCACTCCATTGACCAGATCCTCAGTGTTGGTTAGGATCAGGTTTCCATGGCTGAGCAGGGATTCGATCCCTGATCTCCAGATCTCCAACATTCAAACCACTAAACCATGCTGGCTCTCATTACCTTCTGTATTTATAAGAGGTTTCTCACACTTCAGCCATGTGTTCAGAAGGGACCTAATGAAATGGCAGGAAAGGTATCTTGCAGCTTTGTCCTTTCTATCTTCAGGAAGCTGCTTCTGTATACATAAGGACCCATTAGTTTGCTCACTCTTTTGTCCAAATGAGGATTTGAAGAGATGTGTCATTGTTGTGGTCATTACTCCTATTGCTGTTTGGTTTTTTAAAAAAAGATTTGGATCCAAGCTTTCCATAATTGGGAAATCACTCCAACATTCCATTCCAGGTCCATGTTGTCAAGTCAAACTCTTTTAGAAGACATTGTCATATCACAAATCTAGAGTCTTAGGTTTCAGTGGAAGAGAGGAAAACAAGAACATTGTGTCCAAGGAGCCAAGCACAACACTAAGCTCTGGAAACTGGGTGTGGGTGTGTGCTTAGCTTAGCTGTCCCTTTTGCCCCAGACACAGTATTTGATACTGCGACTTGACTCAGGATGCAGACAAAGCACTGTGAAATCCTTTTATCCACACTCCTCTGCTTTTTCTTTACTTCTTCCAAAGGCCTTAGCATGCTTAGTCCTGACCTAGGTCTTCCTCTGAATCTGAAGCACAACCTTCTCCAGTCTGTTTCCCTATAAATTATTGTGCTGTCAAATCTGATTTCCACTTACTGAAGTCTGATTTGAAGATTTTTATTGCATTCCTTTGATTATGTGGCTTTTAATGTCCATTATGCATAATACTCTCTTGTTGCTTATGAGCTAATTAATTTCCTATTAGAATGCATAAGGCTTTGTTTACCAGTGACACATAATTATTTAGGTCAGTTAAGACAAACTTGGACAGTGAAGGGTTCCACAAGAGCTCCTTCTGGGTATATGGACATGAAAATAGAAAATGCTAATCACCGTAAACAGGTCTGAAAAAATGTATATTTGGAAAAACAAATCCCAATGTTGCATATATGGTATGGCTCCCATATCTGTGGATGCATATCTATGGTTCCATTTATCCACAACTGTCCTCCCAGTGTGACTCTGTGGTAATCCTACTCTTCATTTCAATAGAGTTAATAGTTTTCCGTAATTTCTTCTATCCATGTGAAGTTCAGGAACATATTGCCTGCAAATATAGGTACTGTTCTCTATGTTGATGTGATCCAGTGATGACTGGCCCGGAAAGAAATGTAACCAAACATTGAATGAAACTTAGCATCAGCAGAGTCCCCATCCATGAAAAGAAATATTTGTTCATTCAGTACTTAGATAAGTTCTAAAATTCATTCCCTCAAGATTTCATGATGGTTACCAACTTGGATGTCAAGATAATTTGACAAATTCATGGAGGTAGTGACTATGAATAGGTACTAGTTAATAATGGCTGTTTATTACCTCCCATACTAGAGACAATACGTGTTTCTACACTAATACTGAGTGAGCATGAGAAAATGGGCATTGTAGGATTTATTTCTTGCTTGTAGACAACCTGTGGGCATTGGTCATTCTCTTTTTGTGGGAACAGAATGCAGGAGTGGCTGGCATTTGGGTTGATCCATCTTATGATCTTATGGAAAGCTACAGTTAGACAGCAGAAGCATCCTGTAGATAAGCTGTGTGCCAAAGCCCTGATAAATTGCCAGCACAAGCACACTCTCAGTGAGTATATGTGTCCACAGATGCCAAGCGATGAGAGAATTGAAAGGCCAATAAATGACATAAGCAAGAAGAGACATGTGGCAAAAAGGTGGTTGTGACACAAAAAAAAGTGGGTGTCATGTGAAAGTAACTATTCTCCAAATCATCAGACTTTTAGGAGGATTTAACCATCAACCATTTCGACAGCACTTGTTAGTATAAGGAACATTTTACTGTATTTTTGTGGAGTCCATGATTTCTCTATAGAAGTAAACAACATAAAAATAATATTAGCATACAGTTAATACACAAAAATACAAAACCAAAGCAGTGTTAGAGATGTTGCTGGAAGGCAAAGTTCTTTACATTCCTGATTCAGTTAAATAGTATTTACCTCTTCATACACATCCTAATTCTACCATGCAGGGTTTGTAACCATGGAAATAAATGGCTGAAAAGCTAATATCCAGGTGCATAGTTCAGTTCAGCACAATATAATAGCCATAACCTGTGCATTTAAATTAAAATGGCTGTTAAAACAAATCAGTGAAAACCATAGAATTATGTTTTCACATGACCCAAAATGTGAAGGGCCAGAGTAGATTTAATGTGGCAATTCCACTACTCTCTTTTTTAAAATGTAAAGAGTACCCATGGGAAGGAATGATTCAAATCAAGAGAGGGAGAGTTTGAGGAAGAGGGAAAGATCATGCCCAGAATACCCTCTGGAGATTTCAGAGAAAGGTGTTATAGAATAATAGAATCTTAGGGTTGGATTGCAAGTGCCATTAGTCCAAGCTCCTGCCATGTAGGAGTACACAATTAAAGCACTTGTAAAAAATGACCATCCAACTGCTGTTTAAAGACCTCCAAAGACGAAGAATTCACCACCCTCCGAGATAATCTACTCTTCTGTCAAACTCTCTTACACTAAAAGGTTCTTCATAATGTTTCAGTGGAATATCTTTTCTTGTAATCTGAGGCCCTTGATTTGTGTTCTACTCTCTGGAGCACCAGAAAACAAGCTGGCTCCATCTTCTACATGACATCCCTTTAGCTGTCTAAAGATAGCTATCATGTCTGCTCTCACTCAGTCTCCTCGGTCATTCCTCATGAGGCTTGGTTCTCAGACCTTTTATCATCCACGATCCCTCCCCCACCAAGTTAAAGAACTACAGCACGATGGCTCTAAGCACTCACATACCCATCATTCATTGGCTGCTAAATGACTGTAGCAAATTCAACCCCATGCTGGGCAAAGCCCAGAAGAACTGTGGTGGCAGAACATTACACTTTGCCAGTGCAATGCAGGATCTCAACTAGTATTAGCTTCCCAGTTACAACTGCCAGAAACTATTATTTGCACCATGAGAGGAAGAAAAAAAACTTCCATTTTCCTATATGGAAAAATAATTCCAAATTTAGTGATATGGCCTTTTTTGTATGTGTGTATCAGGAGCGACTTGAGAAACTGCAAGTCACTTCTGGTGTGAGAGAATTGGCCGTCTGCGAGGACATTGCCCAGGGGACGTCCAGATGTTTTACCATCCTGTGGGAGGCTTCTCTCGTGTCCCTGCATGAGAAGCTGGAGCTGACAGATGGGCGCTCACTCCATCTCGTGGATTCGAATCACTGACCTTCAAGTCAGCAGTTCAGCCAGCACAAGGGTTTAACCCATTGCACCACCACTACTCCTTGATATGGCATGGGAGAGGAAGAAGAAAAATTCTTCACAGTGGTCTACACTGAATGGCTGAATCTTCCACTGCAGGTCCCATTACATTTAATTTTAAGTGAGAAACTCTGCTGGTAAACATTAATTGCTCCCAAGGCCTGAAAATAATAGAACAAGTGGATAAGATCTAGGCATACTTTAACAATGCAGTCCTGCACATGTCAGCCCAGGAATCCTGTTCATTTCAATGAAGGTTAATTCCTGGTAAATGAAAATCAAATAACAAAGATACAAGCATGGACATCCTTATAAAAGGAATAGAGGGAGGGTCTCATCTGCTTGCAGACAGTCATTTAGAACCACACTGGATTTGCTCATAATAGCTTGGAGGGGTTGGCAATTTGGAGCAAAGAAAATGTGAGGAAAGGTTTCAGCCAGGCATACAGTGCCATTTATACGCATCACATCATTCCCCCCCCCCCCCCAGCTGCTTTTTCCAAAAGAAAGGCTGTAGGAAAAAGGTGTGGAAATAATTATACACTGGCTGGAGGATTCTAGGAGTTGTAGTCTAGAAAAAAGGAATTTCTTCCAAGCTCTGTCGGAGTGAGCTACACATATTTGTATATGACACGTTGGCCATTGGAGCTCATGTTGCACCTGACTCAGCCATTCTGTGGTGGCTTTTTTATGTTTTATTCTCATAGAGATGAAACCACAAAAGTGGTGTTGAGCACTTGTCTGAATTAACCAAGAGCATATAACCAAACCCTGTAATAAAGTGAGCATTCTGCTAGATCATGAGCATCTTTTGGGCTTAAATAGATTGCTTCCTCCTTGTAGATTCCACTGTTAACTGCTCTTCTTCTTGAGAAAGCCTTATTGATTTTGTTGTCATAATCTGAGCCAATATTTATCTGGCCAATTCAAGGGATCATGGACTCTGCCCTTTATTATTATGTCCTGTATTTCTGTAGCATGCCTCTTTGATTTCTCAAGTTCTTTTTATAATGCTTATAAAATGTTACTGTATTCTCTCAGCTTCCAATACAGTGAAAAATATCCTGGCCCATAGAAGCACATCTTTAAGATTTTAGTACTGCCCCCAAAATCCTCCTGCTTCCCTAGCAACTTGCTGCACCAGCGAATTGGCGAAAACAGCAACTGTGCACCAGTCACTGTTTCGGCACAAGATGGGTATGCCGGCAAAAGGAAACGCCTATGCTGCAAACCACTTCTGTAAGTTTGTTTTGATGATCCCAAAATAGAGCTACAACGACTCGAATCCCTTTATCCCACTGTTGCTGTCTTTGCACTCCGATATGGCTCAGAGGGAGAGGTTAAGCTCCCCCTCTTCTGGTGCCATTTACTTATGAATTTGACTTTCCTTTGAAATCCTAGCTTTGGCTACAAAACAGTTGACCTAGTGGGAAAATGTGAGAAAATAAAAGAAATGTGCAGTGCTCAGCTCTGCCTGAATGTGGGAAAGAAGCAAAGCAAACGCCCAATTCCATTTCTGTGCCGCAAGTAGGTTACGTTAGCAGCTTGCATGACTGTGAAGCATTACGTTTGCCTGTATGGCAAATGTGTATTTGCGTTTCCTTGTAAAGGATGCAGAAATGATGCTAAGTGGCTGGGATCAAATCCTATACGGCTCTCTTTTAAAAAGGAACCCCCAATAATCAATCTTTCTCTGTGTGTCTCTTTCCTTTTCCCTGTAACTGTGTGGTTCCTGAGACAAAGTGGGCTGGAGAAGTTCAACCTCAGTTCACTGAAGAGAACATTCTGTTCTCTGCACAACAGGCAGGCCAGCTGTAAAACAAGATCAACAACATGAGCTCAGCAGCAGCAACTCTACAATAGAGACACTCTCAGTCCCCGAACTAGTCAAAAGGCTGCTATATCTACATTAGAAAAATACACACACATGGGTGCGCATGGATGTGAGATCAAGGTCAGCGAATTAGCTGACTTTTTGCCCTAGGAGCAGAATTGCTATTCTCCACTTGAAAGCACCCCCACCCCCACTCCCTTACTTCTCCGTCAGTTTAATTATAGCAAAGGGAAGTCTAAGGGAACAATACTCTCCCCAGTCATAATACCCACACACGAGCTTGGACAAAGGTTGTTAGAAGTGTTTTGATATTTTTGACTCACTGGTCCCTGGATGCTTGGATTCAGAAAATGCTTTTGCAGCCTTAATCCAGCAGATTTCAGTAGGATTCCACATGATACATTCAGCCAAAGATTTTATCCAGCTAATGTTCTGGGTAACCAGAAGCTTCCAGCTTTAATAACGGTATTCTGTTGTTCCTTCTAAGTTTGATCTAGAAAATTCAACCTATGAACTCCCACATCTTCTTGACTTTTATTGTTCAGAATAGCCTGACATTAATTACTCAGATGCTTTTGTAAGATTTTGCCCAAAGGTAGGAAACAAAGAGTAAGCTAATTTAGATGCTAGAGTGAGAAAAAAGAAAAATAAATACATATCTAACCAACCAACTCCTTTTCGTGGCAGGCATCTTTCCTATGAGCTGTACCTTTAGAGGCAAGCAGAAGCACTGTATGCCAAGGGTTACAGGAATGTTTTAAAGTTTTAAAAGGTTACTTTTTGATAGTCAAACTGGTTTAATTTACACAGTTAGGAAATTTCCAAACTTTTCTGTGATCCGGTTTAACTCACACTGATGCTCAGCCAAAGTTTCTACAACAACTGAAAGATAGAGCCCTTCCACACAGCCCTATATCTCAGAATCTCAAGGCAGAAAACCCCATAATATCTGCTTTGAACTGGGTTATCTGAGTCCACAGTGCTATATAGTCCAGTTCAAAGCAAATAAGGTGGGATTTCATTCATCTGTGTGGAAGGGGGCATGGTTACTAGACTTGTGTGTTTGATATGGAAATATCCTTGATTCAGATCTAGTTTGGATATTTATCAATTTTGAAGCGAATTCCAACATGCCTGCTTACTGCCCCCCCCCCCCCCAAAAAAAATATATTAAGAATTTGCCCTCCTGGTGTTTTGGACTTCAACTCCACAAAACACCTGGAGGGCTGACGTTTGCCCATTCCTGGTCTAGATGTCCCTTGATGGTGTCTGTAGTATGATTTCTGTTCCTGGACTGTAAATGTCATTTTCTAATTGGTTCTGTCATAAAAACATGGTGAAAGTTTATTAGACTGGAAAAATTTTGTCTTTGCTCAAGGAACAAAGCCGCACATTTTGCTTTGTTGAGGCTCCACCAATTTAGCACAGTTTCTGCCACAAAAACCAAGTTTCTGGAGTAGAACAACTACTTTCAAAGTAAAGACCACACAATGAAACAGGAAATAACACTTTCAAACCAGGAACAAATTTTCTTTATTATTAAAAATTGTTTTTTATAAAAACTTCAAAAATTCATCAAAAATCTGTAGATAAATCAAGCATTCTGAAATTTGATGAGCTAACTGTAGTAAATGTGTTCAGGATGGCTCAAAAATGAGGGGGAGAGAAGTCCCTCAAGTTTCCCCACTGACAATAATGTTTTCCTTAATGTGCATGCGCAACCACTGTTAATGAGGTATGTACAAAGATTCAGAATTTTCATAAAGTTTTGAAATTTTTACCCCCAAAATTCAGAAAGGACTTTAGAAGTGAAGCACCAGAGCATGGTTAAGAACCAATTTTTTTGGATTGCACATGCCTAATAGTTACTTTAAGGTAGAACAGATATGCATATAATCTTTGTGTATTAATTCTTAAAATGCTGCAGATTATTTATTTATTTACGACATTTATATGCCGCCCTTCTCACCCTGAAGGGGATTCAGAGTAGCTTGCAAGTAATATGTAAATAAATACAGTATATTATATTATTACCGTAGTACAATATTAGTATTATATATTACTATATTGCACTATACCATTATACTGTGTATTATTAGTAATATTACATGTAATATAAATATATATAATTATAATATCATATTATTAGTAGTATTGTATTGTATTACATTATAATATTATTAATATTATATGTATATACAATATATTATATATTATATTCGATTATGGCAGCTATGTGTAAGTAAATTCAATATTACAGGGATATTTATTTGTCGTGTCAGGGCAATATTAAAGGGATGAAATGCTATAACTGTTTTGTCTGCCACTGTTGAGCTGTGACTGGCCACACTTTTCATGAGGAAGCTCCTGAATATATCTGGTTTCCTCTTGAGCTGCATTAACAGCTAGATACAGTGCTTCTGCTGTGAACCCATCCATCCATCATCTGGACTCCCATAGCAAGTGAGAGGGGAAATCACTTTATTTTGAGACACGCTATAGACACTTCCTAGCTCATCTTTTTGTATGCAATTTGTACCTACGAACAAAAAGTAAGAAATACAAGCTGTTTTGGTCCTACTGGAGAAAGGGAAGAAGGAGACAGAAGAGTGAAACAATCATTTTTGCCTCAAATTGCCATCCGATTATGTCAGGACAGAGGACTCTTATCATGAATATCCAGAATGCTGCCAATCACAGTCAGACCTCATTTAGATAAGACTACAACAGGGAAACCTACCAAGAAGTATTTGCAGGTTTGCATGGATTTCCATTTCATTCCAGTCTTGCTGCCTCCATATTAAATACAATAATAAATACAGTAGCCGCATAAGATGGCAATACATTTTTAAACATAGTTTAAATAGTTTGGAAATCCCATTTCTTCCCTTCCATCATCCATAGCTTGGGAAAGTTACTTTTATATTTGAATTCTCAAATCTTGGCTAGAGTTATAATACAAAACAGTCACTTTTCTGAGTTCCATGCCTTTGTGAATTCCCCCGTCAATGTTCCACCAATAAAGTATCCTTTTTAATTAATATAGATTTTTCCTTCTCTTCCATCACACTATCTTGCGGTTCCATAGTAGACAGCAGAGCAAATAAAGTTTCTGTGCAAATTTTGCTCCTCAAGTGCCCTTTTCACATTGCTTGCTCTTAAAATGTATTGTTCAGAGCATCACAAAGACAGGGCTGTGATAGCAAGGAAGCACGATGGAGGGGAGCTGCTGTTCTTATCTCTTCGTTCTCATCAGCATCCATTAGCTTCTCTGTCCATCTTGACTTTTGGTACTTCAGTGTGACATAAATCTGATGAGATACAAACTGACCACAACTATCTTAGCAAAGAAAACAGACAAAAAAGATCCTGGGAAAAGACCAGTCACGTTGTTCCCACTGTCACAATTTAGCAGATACAGTCCTGATTAATCCTTGTCACCCCATGTTTTTATCTGCTTTTAAAGTGTCCCGGTTTCTCTCTCCTCTTTCCCCTTTCCCCCTTGTCCTTCGCTTATTTCAATTGCTACAGGCTGAGTTAAAAGGGGAGCCCTCAATGGCGCGGTGGGTTAAACCACTGAGCTACTGAACTTGCTAATCGAAAGGGCGCAGGTTCGAAACAGGAGAGCGGCATGTGCTCTCACTGTCAGCCCCAGCTTCTGCCAACCTAGCAGTTCGAAAACATGCAAATGTGAGTAGATCAATAGGTACCACTCCAGCGGGAAGGTAATGGCACTCCATGCAGTCATGCCGGCCACATGATCTTGGAGGTGTCTACGGACAATGCCAACTCTTTAGCTTAGAAATGGAGATGAGCACTACTCCCCAGAGTCAGATACGACTGGACTTAATGTCAGGGGAAAACCTTTACCTTTACCGAGTTAAAAAGACACGGGTAGTTTGCACTCAGCATGAAGAAGAGAGGGGTGGCATTTTGCCCTTCCATGTGGATTTGGGCAAAAGCAAACTTTTGCAGTATCTTCTATCTTGTATGTCCTTCCTCATTAATATATATTGCAAACTAAACCTCACTCTGATTTGCTTAACCACATCTGCCCTGGTGAAATGTTGCAGAATAAAAGTTCCCCAGTCCTCCGTATCTACTCAGACTTTTCTAAGGCTATTTCTTGAGTTAGGTCCCTACAAAAACCTGGGGCTAGCAACTACACAAATGTATAAATAAACATATACAGTACAATGCCCATATCCACAGGGGATATTTTCCTGGACTTTATATGGATATGTGAAACTACAGAGAATAGTGAGCACTATTGTTTCCAATGGGATAAAGGATGAAGGTTCCAGAAACAAGGTGTAGCTTGAATACAAGGCCACAAGAGAATATGTAAATAATT
Source organism: Anolis sagrei (assembly GCF_037176765.1). Classification (NCBI taxonomy): domain Eukaryota; kingdom Metazoa; phylum Chordata; class Lepidosauria; order Squamata; family Anolidae; genus Anolis; species Anolis sagrei. The sequence goes on along the minus strand of NC_090022.1, from coordinate 222,420,718 downwards.
AAATATACAAAACTGTGGATCAGTGAAATCGCATATAGCGGTCCTGCGGATATGAGAGTCATACTGTACAGATCTATATATAAATTATTTCAACCACAAGCATTTCTTAAAATCCATTAAAATCATTTGGTATTATCCATTGGGTTTGTTTTCCACGTCAACATTTTGTTGCTCATTTGGCATAATTTCCTATCATTTCTGTGTGTTCACTGCACTTTTCATCAGCACCCACTATATTTAAAAATGTCATCCTCGTTCCCTTTCTGACTGTCATCTGCCTCCACTGATTCTGGCAAATGTACAGGAAGTCTTTGATCATGATAAAACGGGGAGGGGAAAAATTTCCCACCCATACTCTCTATTCCCTTCTTTATGTGAATGGATTAACTTCTGCATGCATACTGTCACTGCATTAGTATCCAATTATTCATAATTAATCTCTAAAAGTATCCCTGTTTCGAGTTCTGCTTCAAAGAGATGGTTTCAAACAGGTTTTCTCCTCAACTTTGTATCATATACAGATAATACATCCTTCCAGTTCCACAGATGCATTCCTGTAAACAGGGCTTTCTCATAATACCGGAGTGTTAGAAGCAAACAGACAACCCAAGTTACACATGAAGCCCTGGTTCTTTCAATGAGAGAAAGGGAAACAGTTATAAGTTTTGTTGTTTTAATCCATGCTGAACATGCTTATCATAAATATTCAAAGAAAACATTCCTGTTAAGGCCACCCCGGATTTTCAATTCCCCCACCTCCATATATTTGAACAAATATTTACCCAAACCTAGCATAGCTTTCTGTGTGTTCTTGGTTAAGTAGGAAGCTTATGGGTTTCACAGTGGCAATGAGGTTGCCAACATTTAGAACCAACCCACATGGCAAAGTTGGCAAGTCTACAAAGATGAAGAGGTGAACTTCCAGAGGAAAAAAATGTGTGTTCCTCTCCTCTGTGCTTCTGCTGCCCATGCCACATTGTCCATGTTCTTGAATTCCAGCAATACAAACCAATTTATTCTGCTTATGCAAGTCAATTTATTCCAAATATTATTATGGGATTACATAAAGCCTATACATCCAAATCGTTGCACCCTTTAGATATTGCAGGGCTTTGAGGTAGGATGCAAAAATGGTGTTCAGAGACAAAAAGGCCAAAATGACTGCAATTCAGAAAAGCCCAAAAGAAAGGGTTAGGATGTATGCAGCAGCTACATGCAGCAAAATGCCTGAAAAAATACAAAAAAATAGACTGATGGAGCAAGGACATTACAAAAAGTATTCAGGAGAGTTTAGAAAAGTCACTGTTTTGGACAACAAAATTCTTACATATGCACAACAATAACTAGTTATTAAACTAATCTTATAAGAAGACAGCTGTAAGAAAGTAGGTCTTATTTTCTTCTACAGCTATCTCCTTATAGTAAAGGTAAAGATAAGTCCAATTGTGTCCAACCCTGGGGGTTGGTGCTCATCTCCATTGCTAAGCCGAAGCGCCGGCATTGTCCGCAGATACCCCCAAGGTCATGTGGCCGGCATGACTGCATGGAGCACCATTACCTTCCCACCTGAGTGGTACCTACTGATCTACTCACATTTGCATGTCTTCAAACTGCTAGGTTGGCAGAAGCTGGGGCTAACAGCGGGAGCTCACACCGCTCCCTGGATTCGAACTGCCAATCTTTTCAGTAAGCAAGTTCAGCAGCTCGGCAGTTGAACCCACTGTGCTACCGGGGGCTCCTAGTTTAATAACTACTTCAGTTATTTCACAAACCACACTAGTTTATGTAGCTACAGAATCTTCCTCTATGAACAAAAGACATTGTTTGTGGGGTTTTACCCTACAAACCATGAATACAAATTTCCAAACTTCCTGACTGTGATGAAACTGCAGATCTCAAGTATATCATCTATCCATTCAAGGGAAAAAAGTACATTGTTTTAACAATCCTTTTTTTGTCAAGTTTCTGTCTACCTGTCAGTTGATGCTTTAGCAAAATACCGTAAAGGAGTCATAGTAATAACAGTAAAATATATCACAGTATTTTTTTTTCAGCTGTTTCTGTCCCTTGCTTTCAGATCACCCAGAGCAGAGTAGCAAGTGGGAAAGGAACACTAGATGTACAATACACAACTGGATATTAAATACACAATTTCGTTTGGCTCATTCTATGCAGAATGGTGACTGAAATGTGAACCTGCTTGAAATTTGAGACTGTGGAATGAGCTCCTCTCAGAGTTGGTCATCAGCTCTTAGTCTTTCTTTTTAAAATAAGGTTGTGAGGGTGCAGTTTATCATTCTGCCCATTTAAACTGGTTTGATTATTGTTGTGGTTTTACTGGTTTGTCTTTGTCTTTTCCATTTGTCTTTAGTGACATCTGTTAGCTGCCTTGTGTATTTTATAGTAGCGAAGTGAAATAAGCATATAATAGTGGGTTGTTGTAGGTTTTTCGGGCTGTATGACCATGTTCTATAAGCATTCTCTTCTGATGTTCCACCTGCATCTCTGGCAGGCATCTTCAAAGGTTGTGAGATCTGAGGATGCCTGCCATAGATGCAGGTGAAACGTCAGGAGAGAATGCTTCTAGAACATGGCCATACAGCCCAAAAAACCTACAACAACCCAGTGATTTCGCCCATGAAATCCTTTGACAACACATTAAGCATAGAATAACAAATAAACAAATATAGCAATGCCAACACACATTACAGTTTCTCTACAGTTAAAACAGTTTGCAGAATAGGCCCATACTTAAAAAAATATGAGACAACAAGAATAAACTTTCAGGCTATGGTGTAACTACCAGATACCGTAGGCTATATTTCAGGGGAAGGAATTGACTAAGCCACCTCTCAGTGTCCCTTGCCTAAGAAAACCCTATGAGATTCATAAAGTGTCCATAAGCTGACAGGTGACTTGAAGGCAGACACACAAACACATCTGATAACTACCACTGGTGGAAATGAATGTTGTAGCTTTTTATTTTGCTGAAACTGTCAAAGGAGTTTAACCTGTGATGGGAGAAAACAATCTTATGGCATGAAGATTGGCTCCACTATGCTATATTGTGAAGCAAACTGCTTCAAGAGGCGGTGTGGTGGGAAGAAGATGGATGAAAGCTGGAATTGGCTTCTCAGGTACAGCAAGATTTCTTAATGTATTGGCCATAATAAGGAAAAATCAGAGCTTTCGAATGTTACTTTTTATAGTATCTACCAGAATCCTCTGCCAAATGCTCCCTAGAGCAAACGAGGCAGGAATCCAAACCTGTGCGCAGTCTGTTGCATTTTGACTATGCTCTAGCTGCAAATCTGGGTTGAACAGCCCCAACTCATGCATTGGGAGGTCCTCGATAACACCTTGTGCTGAGGAATAAAGCCTCGATGAGCATAGGCAGACATGGCAGCAGAGGGCTACTGTTGCTGTGAACAATTTTCCCACCAAATTGGCCATGTGCTTAGCCAGGTCCTTTTGTAGGCCTGCAAGAATCAGCACCTGCTGCTTGAAAGCTCTTGACAGCCTGAGTTTGTCGTAAGTATGGGGCAACTTTATTCCAGAGGAATATCTGGTATGCCCCCATATATGCACCATAGTGGGCTAGTCTTGTGAAAAAGCCTGCTGAGGAATATATGTTACATCCCAAAGCATCCAACTTCTTTCGTTCTCAGTCAGTTGGAGTAGCTTGAATCCTCTATGAGGACCAAGACTGGGACACATCCACTACTGTGGAATTGGGCTTGGGAATGTTTCCCTAGCCATTCCACCTTTGAGAAAGTTATGTGGTAGAGGTTGTCTACCCACCTTAACATCACCAGTACTGAGACCAGAGGCAGGCCTGGGCCTTTAACCAACTGTAACAAGAAGGGCAACAGTGGCACCACTGTTGACATCAGTGGCAGGAGAAAAGATGGGATCATCTACTGGAGGCCATGGTTGCTCAGTCTGCAAATTCAAGGCATATGCAGGGTGCAGCATGAGGACCAAAAAGTTACAAAAGTTCTCTGGAGAGGAAAGGGGAAATTCCTTGCTGCTGCTAAAACTGTGGATGAAAAGAACTGAGGTGCTAGCCCCACCGGATGGCTATATAGCCTCCAGGGGAGGGTAGCCAGGGCTACCACCAAAAAGCTTCTTAAAGCTATGCCTGCGCACAAGACCGATATGTACAATTTCATAGAGACCACAAAGAAGAATCTGGGCAATGTCATCCAAGCAAGGAATTTTTCCAAGTTTCAAGAGTCTCCACTTCAACTGACAAAATTTCTTAGGGCAGCATTGTGTAGAACTTTACAGATTAACAGATTTGTTATGGCATACGTTGACTGTCTACAGACGTTACACTCAACTCCTGGAATGATTCCATCAGCTCTGCCTCCAAAAAATCCTGAAAATCTCTTGGGAAGAACGACTGACAAATGTCAGCATGCTGGAAGAAGCAAAGACCACATGCTCTTACGCCATCAACTCTGCTGGACTGGCCACGTTATCCAAATGCCCTATCACCATCTCCCAAAGCAGTTACTATACTCCAACTCAAGAATGAAAAATGGAATGTTGGTGGACAGAAAAAGAAATTTTAAGGTGGGCTTAAAGCTAATCTTAAAAACTGTGGCATCGACACTGAGCACTGGGAAGGCCTGGCCCTTGAGTGCTCTATCTGGAAGTCAACTGTAACCAACAGTGCTGTGGAATTTGAAGAGGCACAAATGGAGGGTGAAAAGGAGAAATGTACCAAGAAGAGTTGAGACAAGCCAACCCTGACAGGGACCGACTTCCACCTAGAAACTGATACTCTCACTGTGGAAGAACATGAGGGTCAAGAATAGGGCTCTACAGGCACCTACAGATTGCCTTGTTGTATGCCGCTTAGAAAATAGTGGTATATAAATGCAGTAAATACAGACAGACAGACAGACAGACATATCTACTGTTAAGACAGTACACATGTAAGGCCATCATACTCGGACAATGTGGGATCACCTAAGAGAAACAACTTTGTACATTAGAGTCCACTCATGCACATGACACTATAGACTCTAATCCATCAAAATGTATTCCATGATGCATGTTTTAGTCTTAAATTTCCACAAGTCTTTGTTATTTTTCTAGAGTACACAATAATTTAGTTTCTTTTTCTAAAAAATTGTTCTTAACAGAGAACAGCTTAATCCCTGCTCTATACATTCCTGCCTTGCTCTGTAAGTGAGAAGTCTTTGCAAAAAGCACTCTCTGTACAGAGCCCTGTTCTCTGTACCTCCTCTAATTGTGACTTATTTAGGCAGGATCATATTTAATGCTTACTTTTTCTTTCTATACTGTAGTGACATTTCACAAATATATCATTCAAGCAAAGTAGTTGACCAGCTTTATTACATAAGGTATGCACCAGTAGCTGCTGCAGATGCATTAGCACAAATCATTCTTCCAAGCCCAGAATCATAGATCTGAGTTATTCAATATATCAAAATGTTTTGTTTGTTAGAAGAAGGCAAATCCATTAAGTTAATATTAAAATATCACTTCTTTTGGTAAAGCAAAGTTGGGAATCTTTCTTGGTTCCATACCACGGCATGTGCTAAGTAAAGGAACAAACTCAATGCCAGGAATATCAACTCACAGTTGATACAAACACAAACATTGAAATGATCCCAAGTTCTGAAGCTTCCAGTCTGCTGTATTCTGCTGCAAGCTACTGACAAAGGAACAATCTTTTAAGAGTGACGGATTATCCACTAAGGGCTAAAGTTCATAAAACAATTGTTTTCGCATTTATGCTGAAGTGATTGGGTGGATTTTTCCACATACCCTGAATCTGAGTAAGTGGCATTTTTGTTTGTTATTCCCAAGCAAGAAATTTGCCTGTGATGCCTAAAAATAAATGAAGTCATGAGACTACTTCACAGGGAAAATGGAGTGGTAGTAGGAAAGGTATGTAGGATCTAATCTATGATTTGCTACACCTTCCCCCTCACCATCTCCACCCACCAAACTATAAATCTTTACAGACTGCACTGAAAGTATCAAGCCTATGCAAAACAAGTTCAACATAACAACCCAAGTTTATCAAATGATCAAAAGATTGCAGACTGCAAAACAAAAGGCTGGAGGATTCAGGGTGAAGTGTTCTTTGCCAAGTATTCTTGAGGTTGTTCTTATCCTGAGGGCTTTAGCAGAGCCATGATTTTGTGTATTGCACCCTGTTAACAAAAAAGGAGGTGAAAGGGTCTAGGTTTTGCAATGCTAACCTGTTAACCTCTTCTGTGGTCATGGCATGTACATGTACAATGGGCCAGGGGTAGGTTCAATCTGTTTTCTAAGGTTCAAGGGGAAAACATTCCCATGTCCTGTTCTCCGTTGTTCATTTGGTTTTGACACTGCTGTATAAAAAAACCTTACATGTAAGCATCTCATTGCAGGATCTGAAGAGTGCCAGCAAAATTCAGAGCAATTAAATAAATCAAATCCTCAGATGATGAGGGAGGTAAGTCAAATCTTGGCTGAGTGTGTTTGGGACTTTTTATTTATTATTTATTTATTTAGGGTATTTCTAGCCCACCTTTCTCAGCCCTAAGGCTGAGAACATTAAACACTAAAAACATGTAATCACCAGTGTCGTCCTGTTAAACTCATTTTCCAGTAGAATCATCTAGCCATTCCATTTTCATTCTTCATAGCTTCATGTTTATCTATTACTCTGCATTTCCAAAAGCTTGTTCAAAGAGCCAAGATTTTACTTTTTTTGGAAAGTCAGGTAGGAGGGGGCCAATCTAATATTCCTAGGAAGGGAGTGCCACAGCAAAGGGGCCACCACTGAGAAGGCCCTGTCTCTCGTCCCCGCCAAACGCGCCTGCAAGGAAGGCGGGATTGAGAGCAGGGCTTCCCCAGACGATCTTAAGTTCCCAGATAGTTCATAAGGAGAGACATGTTTGAACAGGTAAGCTGGGATGGAACTTTTGTCATTCTGACATGACAGAGAGTCGGGAAACCAGACTTATGGCCATGTGAAATCGTGCTACACATAGCTATAGAGAAGTGTTTCTCAAACTGTGATCCTCCAGGTGTTTTGGACTTCAGCTCCCAGAAATCCCAGCCAGTTTACCAGCTATTAGGAATTGTGGGAGCTGAAGTCCAAAACATCTGGAAGAGCACAATTTGAGAAACTTTGCTTTGGAGGATGGTGCTATATGTGTTTTTTTCTGTAATATACTACAAAGCCTACCCATAATTCACTTTTGAGGTTTTGGTCCACTTGATTTTGACATTACTGTGTGGGTGGGTGGGTGAGAGTGTGCCACAAACAAATGCAATAGGGGCGCCATTTGGATTGGTACCAAAAGAAAGCATACAGTCACAGTTTGAAGGAATTGAGGCATAGCATGGGGGGAAATCCAAAAGTCTAGAAACTTGTTCTGTTAACCAGAAATCTCTTGGTAACCCTTTTCCATCCTTCTCCAAATATACTTCATTTTCTCTGGTCAGATTCATAACTAGCCGTGTTCTAAAGTTCCTTGATCTTCTATGTCCACACAAACTAGACAAACCAAATATACAGGCCACTTATAACCAACCCACCAATGAGTATGAATAGGCCATTTCGATTACCATGATGATCTGGATTTATTAGCTTGGGGCCATTTGCACCCAAGCCATTACAATGGGTATAGGTACCTTTTTTTCTCCAAGGGGCAGATGCATTCCCTGAAAGCAATTTGGGAGTGGGCAGGACAGGCTGCGACCACCTCTTCTTTCTCCTTTCTTCCATCTCTTTAAGTAAGCCTTTCTTTCTCTCTTCCACCTTGTTTCCTCCTCATAATTGAGTTCCCCAGAAACTCTTTGCAGAGAACTAAAATTGATTGCCTGACAAAATTAGGCTGAGGGCTGCATAGAAGTAAGCAAAGAGCCATAGGTTGCCTGCCCTGCATTGAAATGAAGTTTAACTGCTCTGTGCCCTTAAAGATTGTTTCCTGACTTATGGCGACCCTAAGGTAAGCTGCCACAGATGTTCACAGAAAGATTTATTCAGAAGGGGAGGGGGGCTGCCTTTGCTTTTCTCTGAGGCTGAGAGGGTGTGATTTGCCCAAGCAGCAATGAACAGGTAGATTTAAATAACAGATCTAATACTTGTGAGCCTGCATCTACACTCTGGAATAGTTGCAGTTTGCCACCACTTTAATTGCTTTGACTCAATGCTATCGAATTGTTGGATTTGTAGTATGATGAGGCATCAGCACTCTTTGGCAGAGAAGGCTAAATACTGTGTAAAACTAAAACTCCCAGGATCCCATAGCATTGAGCCATAGTAGTTAAAGTGGTGGCAAACTGCATTCCTTCAACAGTGTAGATCAGGCATAGGCAAACTAAGGCCCAGGGGCCAGATGCGGCCTCCTGGGCACTTACCTCAGGCCCTCCTTATTTTCCCTGTCCTTGTGGCATAAGGACATTGTGGTCTGCCAAAAATATGGGGGAGGAAGGCACATAGCAGCTGAGAGACCTCTGGATTGCTCTCAGCCACTCAGTGTCTCACCCTCTTCCCAGCATAAGAAAGGTGTGAGTGATCCCATCCTTATGCCAGGAAGTTGGCAGGGGGTCAGACTGGATGGCCCATGAGGTGTCTTCCAACTCTATGATTCTATGAAGGTACGCAACGGATGAGAGCCCTCTGGAGCACACTCAGTCACTACCAGTCTCACCCTCCTTCTGGCACAATGCCAAGAGGACAACCCAAGGATCGAGGGAGGAGGTTGGGGAGGAAGATCAGAGCAGACACCGCATGTCCCACCTTCTTCTCAGCATAAAGATGGGACGAGCAGTCCCGTCCTTATGCTGGGAGAACAACCTGAGAATGACCTGGGCCCTGCCCTGCCCCCTCCTGGCCCTGCCTTTTCCAGGGCCCTCCCCACCCAGGATGTTCCCAGCTCCCCTCCCTCCTGACCCAGCCTCCTGGCCAGGCCCACAATGCAGCCCCAAGGCAAAAAAGTTGGCCCACACCTGGTGTAAAAACAGTTTTAGTAGATTTAAATTTAGGACAAAGTAATATCCCCCTACCAACTTGCTAAGACGGATGCTTGAGCACCAAGAACAGCTGCCCAAAGCGACATTTCATTCTCTGAACAAAATTAGAGTAATTCATCTGACTGAACTGTAAGATAGCCACTATGAGCTTGTAGAAGATTTTTGAAAGTATTAAAGTGTTTCTTATTTTTTCAGGTAGAAATGATGAGCAAAAGTGATCCAGCTGTTAATTTAAGTTATCAGCCATTAGCCACAGTTTTAGTCCTCATAAATACTTGGAGTATGGTTTGGTTAAGCAAAGACAAATTGAATGGTACATGAGTAAACTAGTCGGTAGGGCTGGGCGGTTTCGTTCGTTAATTTCGTAATTCGTTATTAATTTGTTATTTTTTTTATAACGAAGCGATATTGAACCATTCAGGAGCAACTAAAAAACGAAACGAATTTTTCCAATTCGTTTCGTAATTGTTTCGTAATTGTTTCGAAATTGTTTCATAATTGTTTTGTTATTATTTCGTTATTATTTCCGTATGTCTGGTGCAAGTTTTATAGTCGTTGTTTGTTTTATCAGTGATAAAAAAATAAATTAGCACACCAACAGTCAACAACAGAGGGAGAGGGAAGCTTCAGAAGTTCCCCCTGTCCCATTTGGAGGGTTTTTTAGCGTATTGCGCAATCGCGTCCGCCATTAACGAATCGATTCGTTATTGTTTCGAAATTGTTTCGTAATTTCCGAAATTTCGTAAATATTGAACTTTTTTAAAGAAAAATTTCGGAATTCTTTTAAAAAACGAAACGCAAAAACCCCCTAAAAATGAATCGAATTTAGAAACAAATTTTTCCGTGGTTGGACAGCCCTACTAGTCGGCATATTAAGACATGCATTCAAAATAATGAACACTTACAGAATACATTCCTAAAGTTATCTTTTAGTTCTAAACAAGAACAGACCCATTGAACCATGGGATTTAGCTGTGTGTGGATTTACAATTCATTAATGGATTCAGTATGAGTAGGTCTGTTCTAACTGAGAGTGACCAATATAATTCAGGTGATAGATATAGATGTGATACTGTTTGTTCACATCATTTGTGTTACAAATTTATAGAGACGTTTGTCTGTAGTATGATTTTTAAATTTTTGTTTGGGATCAGTGTTGTTGTTGTTCATTTGTTCAGTCGTCTCCGACTCTTCGTGACCTCATGGACCAGCCCACGCCAGAGCTCCCTGTCGGCCGTCACCACCCCCAGCTCCTTCAAGGTCAGTCCAGTCACTTCAAGGATGCCATCCATCCATCTTGCCCTTGGTCGGTCCCTCTTCCTTTTACCTTCCACTTTCCCCAGCATAATTGTCTTCTCTAGGCTTTGCTGTCTCCTCATGATGTGGCCAAAGTACTTCAACTTTGTCTCTAGTATCCTTCCCTCCAATGAGCAGTCGGGCTTTATTTCCTGGAGGATGGACTGGTTGGATCTTCTCGCAGTCCAAGGCACTCTGAGAACTTTCTTCCAACACCACAGCTCAAAAGCATCGATCTTCCTTTGCTCAGCCTTCCCTAAGGTCCAGCTCTCACATCCGTAGGTTACTACAGGGAATACCATGGCTTTGACTAGGCAGATCTTTGTTGCCAGTGTGATGTCTCTACTCTTTACTATTTTATCGAGATTGGACATTGCTCTCCTCCCAAGAAGTAAGCGTCTTCTGATTTCCTGGCCACAGTCTGCATCTGCAGTAATCTTTGCACCTAGAAATACAAAGTATGTCACGGCCTCCATGTTTTCTCCCTCTATTTTCCAGTTGTCAATCATTCTTGTTGCCATAATCTTGGTTTTTTTTTATGTTTAGTTGCAACCCAGCTTTTGCGCTTTCTTCTTTCACCTTGATTAGAAGGCTCCTCAGCTCCTCCTCGCTTTCGGCCATCAGAGTGGTGTCATCTGCATATCTGAGGTTGTTAATGTTTCTTCCAGCAATATTATTTAGAGATGGTACTTTATCTCCCCTAGGCCCCCTGGTGGCACATTGGGTTAAACCTCTGAGCAGCTGAACTTGCTGACCAAAAGATTGGCGGTTCGAATCCAGAGAGTGGGGTGAGCTCCCACTGTTAGGCCCAGCTTCTGCTAATCTAGAAGTTCGAAAACATGCAAATATGAGTAGATCAATAGGTACCACTTTTGCGAGAAGGTAAAGACACATGACCTTGGCGGTGTACGGACAACGCCAGCTCTTTGGTTTAAAAATGGAGATAAGCACCACCCCCAAGTCAGACTCAACTAGACTTAATGTCAAGGGGAAACCTTTACCTTTACTTAACTTTATCTCTCAGATTCTCATATATTAGAAGCAGATTGAATTAGTGACTCAAAGGTAACCAACACATGCAAGTACCTTATATTCAGATATGGCTTCCCTGCTCATACTACTTACACTCCACCAGTCATAATTTCTTACATCCCATTGGAGGCTGTTATCAATGATTTTCCTAAAACAAGTATTGCCTGAGAGCAAATTATGAGTTGGAAGCTATGACTGTGGAGGAAAATGCTATTGTATATATATCACAAATGGAAAACATGGGACATTGATGGACAGAAATTCCCATAACACCCCAGGATTGACCATGCTCACTAGGGCTGATGGGAGCTCAGTGCAGCAGTGCATGCGTGGAGTCCACCCATTTCCCAGTCCTAATATAAACACCTTCAGAACAACTCTTTGTGTCCTGTATCCAAATACATCTAGTTATTTGCAGCTGCTTTAGACATGTGTTTTGTACTGCATCCCATTTTTCCCCTCATTTGAAACACATTGTCTGAACATCTCAAATTATACAGTAGTAACCTTTTTATGCAAGAACTGTGCAATATCGTCATTCCCCATCTTCCAAATACACCTACAACAATGACATCCATGAAGGACCAATTTCTGCCATGAAGATTCAGCCAGTAAATGTGCAAGCTTGCACTATTATGCTGCATAAAAGGAACAGAGTGGAAATTGCAGCAGATTATAATAATAGTTTAATTTTGCTGTGTACACTGCCTTTAAAACAAGAGGAAAGGTTTCATAAGGACAACATAGGAGGTAACCAATGAAGGAAATAAGCAATATATGTCAAATTATAGCACCGTTTTCTCTTTTTTGCTGAAGCATCATATTACTATCCACTCCCAGATGTTTGCATCATAGAACATATATATTTCAGGTTCAATTAGTAGTTTTTAGTCAAGGAGCATCTTTAGAGTTAGTTCACTTTATTTGTTTGTTTGTTTGTTTGTTTGTTTACTACGCTTGTACCCCACCCTTCTCGCCCTGAAGGGGACTCAGGGAGGCCTGACAAAGGCAAAATTCAATGCCATATACACAGATACATATTGGTAAATAAACAACTGCATTAAAATCAACCCAATTAAAAACATAAATATTAAAACATCAGTTTAAATCACAAAATCCAAATCACATTCCAGGGCTAATCCAAGTCATCACTGTGTTACTTGTAGTCTCTTACTTTGTTGTTTACTGACCAAAAGCTTGCTCCCACAGCCATAGAATCATAGAATCAAAGAGTTGGAAGAGACCTCGTGGGCCATCCAGTCCAACCCCCTGCCAAGAAGCAGGAATATTGCATTCAAATCACCCCTGACAGATGGCCATCCAGCCTCTGTTTAAAAGCTTCCAAAGAAGGAGCCTCCACCACACTCCGGGGCAGAGAGTTCCACTGCTGAACGGCTCTCACAGTCAGGAAGTTCTTCCTCATGTTCAGATGGAATCTCCTCTCTTGTAGTTTGAAGCCATTGTTCCGCGTCCTAGTCTCCAGGGAAGCAGAAAACAAGCTTGCTCCCTCCTCCCTGTGTCTTCCTCTCACATATTTATACATGGCTATCATATCCCCTCTCAGCCTTCTCTTCTTCAGGCTAAACATGCCCAGCTCCTCAAGCCGCTCCTCATAGGGCTTGTTCTCCAGACCTTTTATCATTTTAGTCGCTCTCCTCTGGACACATTCCAGCTTGTCAATATCTCTCTTGAATTGTGGTGCCCAGAACTGGACACAATATTCCAGATGTGGTCTAACCAAAACAGAATAGAGGGGTAGCATTACTTCCTTAGATCTAGACACTATGCTCCTATTGATGCAGGCCAAAATCCCATTGGCTTTTTTTGCCGCCACATCACATTGTTGGCTCATGTTTAACTTGTTGTCCACGAGGACTCCAAGATCTTTTTCACACGTACTGCTCTCGAGCCAGGCATCCCCCATTTTGTGTCTTTGCCATGGCTTTAGTTTTTTCCTGAAAGTCAGGAGGAAGGGGGGCAATCTAATTTCACTAGGGAGGGAATTCCATAGATTTATTTTAATTTATTGTATCAGGAGTGAACCAAGGATACAGTAGTGATATATTTCAGAAAACATGAAGTTTAAAAACTTGGCATTATATTAAATGTTCTTTGACAAGTAGCTGGCCACTTGGAGTGCCTCTGGTGCTGCTATAATAAGGTCCTCCATTGTGCATGTGGCAGGACTCAAACTGCATAGTAATAGCTGGTCTGTGGTTTGTTCTTCTCCACACTCACATGTTGTGGGCCCCATTGCTTAAGGTTGGCTCTCATGGTGTCAAGAGTGCAGTCTGTTCAGCACCTTCCAAATTGCGCAGTATTCTGTGTGCCCAGGAGGGAGGCTCTCATTTGGTATCAGCCATGGATTAAGGTGCTGGGTTTTAGCCTGCCACTTTTGGACTCTCACTTGCAAGTATATCTGTAGATCTTAGAAAACTATTTCTTGATTTAAGGTGTTGGCATGCTGACTGATATCTGAACAGAGAATGGGCCGGAGATGTCACTGCCTTGTTCCTTTCATTATTGGCTGCTACTTCCCAGCGAAAGTTCCATAGATAAGGAGCTACCATTGAGAAAGTTCTGTCTCTCATCCCCACCAGTCGCACTTGTGAAGAGGATAGGACTAAGAGCAGGGCCTCCCCCAACGATCTTAGCCTCCAAGGTGGATCATAGAGGCAGATATGTTCTGACAGGTAAGCTGGGCTGGAACCGTTTAGGGCTTTATAGGCTAAAGCCACCCTGAGTCCCCTCCCCAGGGGGTTGAGAAGGACGGGGTACAAATATTCAAAATAAATAAATAAAACCAACACTTTGAATTGTGCTCAGTAGCAGACTGGCAGCCAGCGGAGCTGACACAACAGGACACACAGATGTCCTCTCTCTGTATGCTGCTCCAGTGAGCAATCTGACTGCTGCCCTTTGGACCATTTGAAGCTTCTGCACAGTCTTCAATGGCAACCCCTCATAGAGTGCGTTGTTGCAGTAGTCTGTTTAGGATGTAACCAGAGCGTGGACTACCCTGACTTTGCAATGTTGCTGGTTTGTGGTGATTGTGTTTGTATTATTTTCAGGCAATATTATCAAGTACTATCAATAATATAAGTTCCACTTCCCTTTTCCCAAGCTGCATCCATTGCATTTCTGGTGAGCAGAAAGAGAGGCTCTCTGCATAGCCATTATTTCCTTTCGCCCCGTTAGCTCTTTCTTTCTTTCTTTCTTACTTTCTTTCTTTCTTTCTTTCTTTCTTTCTTTCTTTCTTTCTTAACTGTGCAATTTCACAGTTGTTTCCTGGTACTATTCTGGTTTATCATTAGTTGTATAAGCATTCCCTTCATAAAGGATATACTGCCAAGATATTTTTTTGAAAAAATTACTGTTTTGTGTGATCAGCTACATTCATGCATGAGCGAAAAGTATTGATTTATTACCTAGGATTGCCTTTTGAAAGTGGACACACACCTTTAATTGTGATGTTGTGTGTTAGATCTAAATGAACAAACATTGTCACTGGCTGGAACCCTTAGAGTTCTGCTGGCCCAGCACCCCAAAACAAAGTTTGCCATTGATAACTATACTATCCCCTGGTAACACAAACTTTTTAATATTCATATTTGTAATATGAATTGTAATATTCATATTTGTTGTGCCATCCATATTTATTATGATGGGCATTACCAAGAGATGTATTACTAGATAACTGCAAATGGTGCAAAACATGAATTTGTGGGCTCTCATGATAACTACTGAAACCTCAAAATTGTGCAATTCTTTCAGCCAAAAACTACTAAAAGGTGGGCATGGTTATGAAGGGCAAATTATGGGTTGGCAGGAGTGGTCTATGAGATGGTATGATAAGCAGCATAATCTGTGTCCGTACAGCGTGTCCGTACATGCAATAGGAAGGAGGGATGTACCATCATGTTCCTCCTTTCTATGAGAATAAGTTTGTGACACTGAAACGCACAATTAGACCATAGTTTGGTAATCATCTAAGATTGCTCATGGTGGTTGGAGCTCTGGGTGGGTGGGTTAAATGCCCAAACATCTGGAAGGCCAAAGATTGAGAATTGATCTATAGCAAAGGATATCAAACTAACATTTGAAAATTAGCAAAATTTTCTGCTGAAGTTCTTTTTTGTAGGGCATCAACCTACATCTCAATCTTCTTTCAAAATTGTCTATCATATCATGTCCAGTATTAGTTTTCAATCTTCCCTGAGCTAGATGTGTTTAGCTTGGGAAAAAGAAGTTTGAGATGTGATCTTATAACTATATTTAAATATTTGAAGGGCTATTATTTGGAAAATTGAATGGGCTTGTTTTCTAGTGCTCCAGAGGATAGGGCCAACAATTTTGAACTTTTGGTTTCAATTTATAAGAAAAGACATTCTGGCTAAACAGTAAGAATTTTCTGGGGATAATACATTGTTCAGCAGGAAAACAGACTGCTTTGGGGGTGCCTTAAAGGACAAATTGGATGGCCATTTCTCAGCAATTTATCTGATAAGGATTCCAGTGCTGATATGGGGCTAGACTAAAGAACAGTGTATTGTAGCAAATTGATTGTCTGAATATGACTCAGAAGAGCAGAATTTGAATCCCCAGCTGAGCCCTAGAAACCCCCTGGGTTGCCATAGGCAAGTGACTTTCAAAATCAGACAAAAGCAACTCCCATCTGAATAAATCTTACCTGTCAAAAAAGCCCCTCATGATAGGTTCACCTTAAGGTTATCATAAGTTGGAAATTATTTGAAGGCATAATGACGACAAAATGATCCTTGGCTGAACTTCCACCTCTATAAAGTTATAATCCTTTGATTGCCTTTAATAAGAGCAGGGGTACTTTTTTTCCTTAAATATTTTGCTGAGATGTGCTGATACAGATATCCATGTCTGTTTGGGATCAGCCAGATTTTGAGCCCTCCCCCCTCTCCCAAATCCGCCCTGGAAATTTAGGTTTTGAAAAGTGGATGAATGTGCATGACAACGTTTTGGAGAAGGCAATAATGACTACTAGACCAATCAAGCTAATATCTAGTCACAAATAAGGTACCAGAGAAACAAAATTGACTATCCAATGTCCACAAGGTATATTGGCTCTATCCTTCCTTAGTAGTGACAGTCCACCTCAGTAGCACAATTCTCATTCTTCTGCTCCTGTGGTTTTCCCAGTTTGGGACTTAAGTAGTCAGAGCTTGAAGGCCTACTAAAACAATCAGGTTTTCATCTGCACACAAAAGGATAGCAAGGAAGATGCCAGTCTAGCCTCTCTAGGAAGGAAGGTCCAGAACCTCAGAGTAGTCACTAAGAAGGCCTCTCCTATGTCCCCATTAGAGGTATCTGTGAAGCAGATGGGACAGAAGGAAGGCCCAGTGCAAAAGATACAAGCAGGCTCATATAGAGATATATCGTCAAGTCAGCTGCTTGGATCAGTACAAGTTGCTAGGGACCATGGGCTTCCCAGTTGTAAGCTTCCCATGGTGTTTGGGAATACTGTTGAGACTGGAAAATGCTAGTGATATGGGTTAACTAGTGTGACATCTTATATTCAATACAAAAATCTGCAAACACAGCCTTGCTCAACATAGTAGCCTAATCATGATACATTATGGAAGACAATAGTCAATGTATCTTGCTACTAATTGCCCAAAAAATCCATGGAGGGCTTTCCCTCACTAGCATAAATTGAACAATGAATGTTCTTAAATCCCCAGCAATTCTTTATGATACCTCTTACAAGATCCCTGTTGCAATCCAGCCTCAGAATTCAGCTGTGTATGTAAAATGAGGTGTGCTTTAAAAAAAGCTATGCAGTGTTGACCTAATTAAGGCTGGTGGAGTACAACGAAGTTCCAGATTTCAAATAACCATAGGAGTATAGATTAAGCTTTGCCATTTCACTGTTGACTGATTAGAGAGCACAATAATAGACTGCACATTTCATTTAGAGATGACATGTACAAAAACAGGATTTTGTGCCTGTGCTCTTGCAATAAGAGCTAATTAATAAAAAAGCTTTAAGAGGATAAGATGTTGCAGAGTTGTCAAGCCAGCAATACTCTGAGTACAAAATCCAAAACTGCAAATTACAGTCACATTGTCCAACTTGATAAAGAGCATATGTTCCTGGTGGTGGGCTGTATTATGACCATAAGCTCCCTTCAGGTAATCATATATCAGTTTAACTATCTAAGATCTCAGTGAAACATCTGTCTCGCATACAGTTCTTTCACTCCTACCTTCATGTGAGGTGCAATTATACTGAAAAATCTCTAATTAACTATTATTTCCCATTTTTCCAAAGTGAGAAACTTTCTTACAAACTTTTGGAACAATCTAAAATCTTAAAACAATTTAAAAACATAATGGAAGAAGCTATTGGGGGAGACATTCTGTTGTATTTTACCTTGTTAGGTCAGTGATTGTCTAAGTCAATGTTCTTAAGAGCCTGTATCTGTTTATGTGCTTTCAAGTCATCTGGAGATTATATCTTAAGGGTTCTTAGAGAAGGAATACTCAGAGGTAGGGTTGCTAGATCCTTCCACTGAAATAAGGCCCACAGCACATGGTATTCATTGGTGTTCTCCCATCCAAAAGCATAAAGGATCTGGTGTCTTTAGAGTATTTAGGCAGTGGAATTATATGATGGCAAACAGACTTGAGGAAGACTCAGCACTTTGACATGTCTACCCCTGGGGAAGAGTAAAATGTGTATTTGCTCTCACTTTACACATGAGTAAATCAAGCCATGAATCAAGACCAGACAGAATAAGCTCTCATTAGAGTATTTAGGCCCTTCTTTAAGACCTTACTTGAATTTAATATCAAACACTAGGCAAGCTGGATAGGAGGTTTGTTGAAGATGCACCTTGGAGCATTCCTACTTCATAGTAAGTTCTGTAAAATGCCATGGGACTTATTTTTGAGTTAGCATTCATATGATTTTCATCATCATTGTCATAATCATTGTCGTCGTCATCATCGTGGCCAAGTATGATTGGCCTCCAGAGGTAGAGTCTTGGCAGAGGATCTGTAAATAACTGGGAAGACCTTTTCTGGGTGCACATGGTCTTTCACATTGAGGACACAGAGTTCCAGATGGAAGGCAGCCATGACAAAGGTTTGCTTGACATATCTTCCTCTTGAAACATTTTGTAATTGACGTAATTTCTACCTGGCATGACTACATTTTGAAACTCTGTTTTTTGTTTCTGTACAAAGCAGGTAAGTTGTACAGTGGCATCCCTACAAATGCATGAATGTGCCTGAACCCCACATATCCATGCACAGATTACAAGTGAGACAAGATACAGGAGAAGCAATGAAACTACATTCATGGTCATGATTGACAGTCCACATCCAGAGCTTATAGGAGACAATGCAATGTATAAATCACCTTCCAGTAATCATGGATATAATTTATTTTTCACATTTGCTCTTGATATGAAAAACAGGACCTAACTACATTGGATGCAGATGTCATTCAGTTTTGTGCAAGGGTATCTCAAATGGGTACTTTCTCGCTCATGGATGGGAAACAAAGATAGGCAGCATGTGAGCCCCAGATGTCACTAGTTTACAACTCTATGATCTGTCACCATTGGTTACAAGGTGAACCCAATAGTGTGTTTCTCACTCCTGCAGTAGAGGACAATAGTTTGTCCTGATAGCTGACCATTACTACTTTTGTAGCAATAAACTCCCCCAACAGAAAATGAGAACGAACATGGAATTGTGGAGGGTAAAACACAGAGACTCTTGTAACAGAGAGTATTTATAATATTGTCCTTGGAGAAGTCTCAGCCATTATTTTCTGGACTATCCTAAACAATAGAACATTGATTGTCTTTCCCTGCAACCCCCACCTGATCACATTCCAGACCATCTCCTTTTGTTCAAAATGTGTAAGAGACTGTAGTTACACAGAAACCCAGCTGTTAAAAAAAATCTTTAGCTTATTGCTTGGATTCTGACCATAATTGCAGAATAGAATGAATCATAGAATCCTAGAGTTGATGCTATCTCAAGGGCCAATTAACCCAACCCCCTGCCATATAGCCAAAGCACTTCCCAAAAATGCCAATTCACCTTGTCTGTTTAAAAACCTCCAAACAAGGAAGGCCTACCACCCATTGAGATATTTCATTTCTGAACAGCTCTTATAATAAAAAAAGTTCTTTCTAATGTTTAAATGGAATGTCTTTTCTAGTCTCTGGAGAAGCAGAAAAACTTGCTTCATCTTCAACATCATCTACATGACAAAATGGCTATCATGTCACCATAGAGTCAGCACAGTATAGTGGTTTGAGCTGGGGGTCAATTCCCTAATCGGCCATGGAAACCAACTGAAAGACCTTGGCTGAGTCACACACACTCAGCCCCAGAAAACCCCATGACTGGTTTATCTTTGGGTTGCCATGAGTTGCAAACAACCTGAAGGTACACAACAAGGCACAACACAAATCATGTCACCTCTCTGAACATACCCAGCTCCTATTTCCTCGCAAGACTCGCCTGCAGTTCCAAACCCTTGGGCTCCATCAGTGAGCCATGAGGAGAAGCAGGCAAGAAATAATTTTAAATTAATTTTAAGGCCCTTTCAAGATCCTGGGTTGCAAGTGATCCCTTTACAGACAAGTCAATGTGGTGTTCTGTAGGTTCACCATGGTACATGTGACCAGACTCTATCAAAACTTAGCAGAAACAACCAGACACCATTGTGGGGGTAAACAATAAATAAGTACAGATTTATTAATAAACAGTTAGATTACACATTAATCCTAAACTATTTAATTATTCATATCTCCCCAAAAGCCTATTCAGTGTTCCTGGTTGATTGTCCTATTTCTATTACAAAGGTTCCCCTATCTCTAGACCAACTTTCTCCTATCTGCTTTCTGTCAAAAACAAAGCTAAATGTTGTATCATTTCTCCCACATAGGCCCCCTTCACTGCATCCTTTGAGCTGCAATTGGATGGCACTGCACTTCCCCAGGTCTTCCCTTAACACTTGGCCATTCTTTATAAGGCTTGATTTACAGGCTTTTGATCATTTCGGTTGCCCTTCTCTGGACACATTCCATCTTGTCAATATCTTTCTGAATCACAGTGCACAGTATTCCAGGTGAAGTCTGATGAAAGCAGAATAGAGTAGGACTATGACTTCCTCAGTATGGACACTACAGTCCTGTTTCTATAGCACAGAACTACATTGGTTTTTTTACCAGTATGATGCTGATGACCCATGTTTAGCCTGTGGTCCACTAAAGACCTTTTCACATGTACTGCTTTCAAGCCAGGTGTCCTCCATCTACATTTGTGCATTTCACATTTCCTGTCATGCCTGACATTTATCCCTGTTGAAATTTATGTTGTTAATGTTGGCCTATCTCTCCAAACTATTATGGTTATTTTGCATTCTCTTCCTGTCTCTGAGGTATTATCTCCTCCCTAATTTGGTGTCATCTGCAAATTTGAAAAGCATTCCTTTTATTTCATCGTCCAACTCATTTCTAAGGATGTTAAGCAACTGAGGTATTCCACTAGTGATTTTTCTCCATGAAGGTCAACTTTCTGGCTTCAGTCTGTTGACCAATTAAAGCAATGGCTCTCAACCTGTGGGTCCCCAGATGTTTTGGCCTTCAACTCCCAGAAATCCTAACAGCTGGTAAACTGGGATTTCTGGGAGTTGTAGGCCAAAACACCTGGGGACCCACAGGTTGAGAACCACTGAATTAAAGAGTTATCTAACTGTAACACAATCCAGCCCATAATTTGCCAGCTTCGTGAAGGACTTTTTCAAAAGCCAGACTGAAATCAAGATATACTACATCCACCCTGATCCACTAAACTTGTAACTATGTAAAAAAAAAGATAAGATTAGTTCAGTATGGCTTGCTTTTAAGAAACTCATTGTGGCTCTTAGTGATCACAGTGTGCTTTTGAAGTACACACCAACTGTTTGATTATTTGTTCTAGAAGCACATAATCTAGAAACATCAAGCTGATTGGTCAATAGTTGATTGGGTCACCTTTTGGGGGATTTCTTTTTGGTTTTGGTTTGTTTTTGCCCTTTTGGGAAATGAAGCCAATGTTTTCCCTTCTCCAATCTACTAGTGCCTCTCCTGCCCTTCAAGAATTCTCAACGATGATTGACAGTAGTTTTTGTCAGGGGTTCTATGCAGTCATAAAATTCCCTGTTAAAGCGGAAGGGATTTTAATAGCTCCAATTAAGAAGCCAGATACCTTCTGGTAGTTGTAGTCATCTTCTCCAGGAACAAGAACACACAAACAAAATTGTTCTTTCCAAAAAGGAAAGTTTTTCTCTTTAGTTGCAGGAACACTATAAACACAATATATACATTATGTACACACACTACAATCCTCCAACAACCATCCTCATCCTCATCAAACCAACACAGAGTTACTACAACCTATATAATATAGTGTCAGCAGTAGTCACTACACCCCAATTACAATGACACCTGTGGTTAAGCCAGAGACACTGATCCTGTTATCACTTAAAGAAATGCTGTGTGATTTACAAATCCTGACAGTTTTGAGATTATATCTACATCTTCCTTTAGTGTTACAAGGTTAGGATGCCTTATTCAGACTGGCTAACTATCCAAAAATATAGAAAGTTTTTATCCCATGCAAGGTGTAATGTCCTTCCTCTAACCTATAATTGTCAGTATTAATAAAACTAAATTGGGTAAGAGATGCTGCCCATATGATAATCAAAAATTGGAAACCATTTCTCATGTACCTTTTATCAAGGGGCCAAGGAAGATCTACTGTATCCCATCATGCAATATTTCCCTGGGCACTCTGCCAAATATCTAGTGGTTATCCTGCTTTGAGATTCAGACAAATCACTCAGCAAATGGCCAGTTTTTAAAATCTAAGTATTCTTGTAACATTACTATATTTAATATATTATGTTCTTATAGTTATCAATTTGTTTAAACTGTATTCATATTTTAAATGTGAATGTCTTAATGTGCTGATATAAAATGTATTTAACATGCTGTTTTAACAGTCTACTGACTGCAATAAATATGCGTGTTTGTCGTGGCAGCAAAGTGCTCTTGGATGCAGATTATCTGGTCCTGGATACTTCAGCTAGGCCTTCCTTTATTACCTGTTTACCTGAAGACATAGAAATTCCCATAACAGATATCTAAGCACTCTCTTGTTATTTACCATTGCAATGTGACACCACCACCACCCCAGTTAGGGCTGGACCAGTATCTGCACTTGCCCATGTCCAAAAGAAAAGTATGTTTTCTCTAGGCATTTCCTAAGTCCTCCACTGTGATGCTATGGTATGCTAAGTTGGCCATAGTACTATGCTGGAGGATCTAGCAGTGCTTAGAAAGACGCTCTCTCTAGGAATTTTCTAGGTCCTCCAGCACAATTTTATAATATGTGTCTACCAGAAGTCATTCATTGTAATAGGGTTCACTACCATCCATAGTTTTGCATTTCCACAGCAAATCTTGGGGGGTCATACTTACTTATGTTTATGTTCTAAATCAGGGAGTCTCAAACTAAGGCTGAGGGCCAGATGCGGCCCTCCAATGCCATTTACCCAGCCTTCATTCAGGATCAACCTTAGTCTGAAACGACTTGAAAGCACACAATAACAACAACAACAACAACCCTATGTCATCAGCCAAAAACAGGCCCACACTTCCCATTGAAATACTAATAAGTTTATATTTGTTAAAATTGTTCTTTATTTTAATTATTGTATTGTTTTAAGTGGGTTTTTTTTTTTTTTGCATTACAAATAAGATATGTGCAGTGTGCATAGGAATTCATTCAGCCCCCCAACAGTTTGAGGGACTGTGACCTGGCCCTCTGTTTAAAACGTTTGAAGACCCCTGTTCTAAATAAATGTCAGAAAGTGTTGGTACCCAAGAGAACTGTCTACTGGGAAGTCTATAATCATTTCTTTGTGCTCTAAATTTTAAACAAAAATTATGTAAGGCTTTCCTAACCTTATGATGCAGGAATATATGTTGTGAAGGCCTTTTAGTTTCTTTAAGTTACAGTGAGGAAGACAATGGAAGGAGACCTGTAAAAAAAAGACAAAGGCGCATTGATGGCTCTTCCCCACGCTTAGTCAGCACATGAAACTGGGTGCATAACCTGAGGTGCTATCCCAAAATAGAGAAGATAAGAGCAAATTTGCATCTCATTTTTTTAAACCTACAGTGTGTTGACATTGGGTCCTCGGGGCAAATTGCTTTCACTTTGAGACTAGTTCAGTGGGGCAGATAGCGATTGGGTAAATTGCTTCTCGTGATGTCATGTCTTCTACTGTTGCCCACTGTTGTTTTCTCAATGTAAAGGGAAACATGCAGTCCCATGCCTCTATCTGCAGAATCAAAATCTCTTCCCTTGCCATACTATTGGCTAGCAAGACATATGCAGTAAGGATCTCCTCTGAACCTCTGATCACTGATGAGACAATGGGGAGATGTCACTTGCCCCTCACCCCTCCCCACTTTCCAATTCAGGAAAATGTCAAGGGGTGAAAACACTTCCCATAACACACGTGACTCCAGTTAAGAAAGAGAGTAAAGGTGAATTGGAAGCTCCGTCTCATATTTAGGATTGTTATCATTGTTTGCCTTCAAGTCATTTCTGACTTAGGGTGATCCAGAGAGGTTTTCTTGGCAGAATTTGTTCAGAGGAGGTTTGCCCTGGCCTTGCTGATATAGAATGTTTTTAGACAAACAATCTGTAAGTCAAAGGGCATCGTGTAGCTATTACATATTTTCGCTCTTGATAGTTTTCTGTGGTAAGAAGAAAAAATGGAAGAAAAGGTTATGAGCTGAAGGTGGCATCATTCTTGTGAATGGAACAACCAAAGCCTTATCTGGAAGCAACTAAAGACACAAAAGGCAAACACGGCAAGAAAATAATTTTATACCATCTTGAAGCAGGAACTTTGTTTTTTGGGGGGGGGGAAACAGCCCTCCTACAACCAATAAGTTATGTCACTAAACTAATTTTCTGAAACCCAATACACCATCTAAAACAATTTCCGGCTTGGCTGTTATAAAAATTGTCTAGTCTTTCTTTTCTAAATTCCACCTACCAAGAAACCTGCATTTTTTGTCAAAAGGTTTAGAGGAATCAAAGTAACAGCTGCATTTTGTGTTTTTAAAAGCAAGGATCAAACATTGTTATCTCAACCCAGCTGCCTTAGGAATATTCTTAGCTGCTACTATAAACTATCGCAGCACCTAGCACAGTCTAATCTGAAAGCCTACAAGATCTTCCACGTTCCCTTTTAAAACTGTGACTAAATGCAGATTATCTGGCTTCAACACAAGTCAACCCCCTCACCCGTTGCTTGTTTACCATCTAGCCCGATGAAGAGAGTTTGAGAAGCCCACACACTGTTTGTGATCTTTGGGTTAGCCTATTAAAGGTTATTGTCCTAATATGGATTTTGGTAGTCATGTTTTGAAAATCAGACAGGCGAAAGGCCACCTGCTGTCTTTTCCATATCCAAGACAGATGTTGTCATTAGCGTTATCAGTTACCCAAATCCATATGTGAAGTGCATGCGCTGACATGATCTTGAAGACTATCTTCTCCTGGAGACCTGCTAAAAGGAAACTCTGAAAATGTCACAAGATCTCCTTATTTGGTTAGCACTTGCTGACTTTAAATTAAGCAGGTCTTTTTTTGAAAGTAATGCTTTGTTATTGGTTTGAAGTACCCTGTAGTTTGCTAAAATAAATGAGCAATTTACCACTCACATACAACACCCATGAGGATCGGTAGGTGCTGGATAAATGTCATTTCTGCTTGCTTAAGAGTTATAATTAGAAACAGGCCTAATACTATACCCCATACTATTCAATGACTTAACATTAATATGGAAATACAGTAATTAATAGCAAATAAAGACAAATAAAGACAAACTTAATGTAACACAGTTTCATTGTATTATACATGTATTTTCATGGGGGTTGCCAGTTGCTTAAAAATTCTGTTTGCTTGAATTCTGTTTAACTGAGAGTCGACTCTGTATGTTGTGTGTCTCTATATGTTCGTTGCCTATGATAGGTATTTTGTAGCCATGATGCAGCTCTCTGGATGTGAGTGGACTACAATTCCACAATCCCTGATCAATCCACTACCGCCACCATCCCCCAAAAAAAACCCTGCCAGTGCTTTAAATTGGCCATGATGGGTATGTGTCCCAGGTTTGGGCCAGATCCATCGTTGGTGGGATTCTCATGGCTCTCCAGATGTGAATTAACAACAACTCCCATCATCCTTGATCAGCCCCCTACCCCTCAATTGTTTCATGTTGGATCATGATGGGTATTGTACAATTTTGGTCCATCAAACTTGGACCAAAACTAACAAAATTACTTTCAAGAATGAGAAATGTAGGTACTAAAATGAAATGCACAGATATAGGACGAGTGATTTCTGGCTTGAAAACAGTCCATGTAAAAGGGATCCAGGAGTCTTAGTAGACCACAAGCCAAATATGAGTCAGTAGTGTGGTGCAGCCGCTAAAAAAGCCAATGCAATTCTAGGCTGTATCGATAGGAATATAGTGTTGAGATCAAGGGAAGTCAAAGTCCCACTCTATTTATTCTGCTTTGGTCAGATCTCACCTGGAACAACACCGTGTCTAGTTCTGGGCACCACAATTCAAGAAGGATATTGACAAGATGGAATATGTCCAGAGAAGGGCAACAAAATTATCAAAGGATTGGAAACACGAAGCAACAGATTCAAATTGCAAGAAAAAAGATTCCAAATAAACGTTAGGAAAGACTTCCTGATGGTAAGAGTTGCTTGGCAGTGGGATATGCTGTCTCGGAGTGCAGTGGAGTCTCCTTCTCTGGAGGTTTTAAAGCAGAGGCTGGATGGCCATCTGTCGGGGTGCTTTGATTGTGTGTTCCTGCAGGGCAGGGGGTTGGACTGGATGGGCCTTGTGGTGTCTTCCAACTCTATAACACTATGATTCCATAAAACTATGTAGTAGCCTTTGTGGATCAAACATACACATAAGGTAAAGGTTTTCCAGTGACATTAAGTCCAGTCGTGTCTGACTCTGGGGGTTGGTGCTCATCTCCATTTCTAAGCCGAAGAGCCAGCATTGTCTATAGACACCTCCAAGGTCATGTGGCCGGCATGACTGTATGGCATGTTATTACCTGCGGATCTACTCACATTCGCATGTTTTTGAAATACTAGGTTGGCAGAAGATGGGGCTGACAGCGGAAGCTCACACTGCTCCCCGGATTCAAACCTGTGACCTTTCAGTCAACAACTTTAGCAGCTCAGCGGTTTAACCCACTGCGCCAGCGGGGGCTCCATATAAATACATATAAATAAATGCTAATCAAGGTGGCTAATTGCAACATTCATACCTGCCTCAAACACACAAAAGTTCTTTCTCTCACCCTGGACATTCCACAGATATATAAACCCAATTTTCCTAGTTTTCAACCTCTGAAATTTTTATTTATTTATCTATTTATTTATGGTCAGGAGCAACTTGAGAAACTGCAAGTTGATTCTGGCTTGAGAGAATTGGCCATCTGCAAGGATATTGTGCAGGGGACACCCAGATGTTTTGATGTTTTACCATCTTTGTGGGAGGCTTATTTCATATCCCCGCATGGAGAGCTGGAGCTGACAGAAGGAGCTCAACCACTCTCCCCAGATTCAAACCTCTGACCTGTCAGTCTTCAGTCCTGCCAGCCACAAGGGTTTAACCCATTGTGCCACTGGGGGCTCCATGCAACTCTAAGGATGCCTGCCATAGATGCAGGTGAAACGCCAGGAGAGAATGCTTCTGGAACATGGCCATACAGCCTGGAAAACTCACAACAATCCAAATAAAATGTGACTTTTATATAGAGAGATATGCACAAAAGTGTACCCAGGCAGTCAACAAAAATCAAACCCCCAAAATATATAATAACTTCATGTGACCCCCTTCTCCTTCCCAGATTTCAACTCCCACCAGACCAGTCCTTGTAAACAGCCAAGATAACACATGCATTCTTGCTGCCTGCCTGGAAGCAGGAGGATGGTTTAGGAGCGCCCCCTACAACCCTCTGGCTTCCTTCAGTTGCAGCAGTAGCAGGGCTGGTCATTGCCAAGCACTGAGCCGTATCTTTTCCAGAAATGTCAGAGATAAGGGACACGCGCACACACACACATACACACACACGGGTGGCGGGGAACAGCCTGTTCTGTGGAATGCTCTCTACGTGGCCCAGGGATCTTCCTTATGTTCTATGCAGCTTTTGATGTGCTGGAATGAGAGACATTCCAGGCGAGGAAGGGGCTCCTGGCAACAGCACAGCAGTGATGCCCATCCCCAGGGAGGCTCCCTTGCCCATCACGGCTTCTCTACTGGGCACACTGGTGGCCTGCCTGTGTGAGAAGCACAGAAGAGAGCCAGAGGAGAAGACATTCCCACAAGAAGCCAAGCCAGGCTCACCCGAAGCCCCCCTCCATTCCAGCGAGCAGTGGCGCAACCCTTGCCTATTTTTAAAAAAAGAAAAGCCTGGCCTCGTAAACATCCTTTCCAGGGAAATCTCATGACTGTTGCTGTGAATATTTGGCACTGGGGCTCCCCACCCAGTCAAAGGAGGGGAGGGAAGTAAACAGCACCGAGTGTCTGCAATGTGCCAGCTTCAAGGAGAGGAGCAACAGATGCCCGCCGCCGGGTGCTTCCTCTTCTCTCTCAGCCTGGATCTAGACTGGCATTCAAGGCAGTTTGCAACCACATTGTGGGGTCACTGTAGACCCATATCATGCATTGAAGTGGGTCCAAAGTGACCTTATAATGCAGATCCACCTACACCTGGAGAAATAAATAATACATACTTTAAATACAAATTAAAATACATGTATAACTGTATTCAAGTGCATTGCATGGCTCCACAGCAGGCCTGGGCAAACTTCTGCCCTCCAGGTGTTTTGGACTGCAACTTAAGTGGCTGAGGGAAGAAAGGAAAGGGCCTGAGGCTGTTAAGAATGGTGGGAGTTGCAATCCAAAACACCTGCAGGGTCCGAATTTGGCTGAGGCTGTTAGGAATTGTGTGAGTTGCAATCCAAAACCCCTGGAAGGTCCAAATTTGGCTGTGGTTGTTAGGAATGATGGGAGTGGCAATCCAAAACACCTGGAAGATCCAAATTTGGCTGAGGCTGTTAGGAATGATGAGAATTGTAATCCAAAACCCCTGGTAGGTACAAATTTGCCCATGCCTGCCCTATACTGATCCTATAATGCAGTTCCAGCTACTCCAGCTGAAATAAATAAGCTTAAATGGCTGAAGGGGAAAGGAAGGGGCCTGAGGCTGTGAGGAATGATGGGAGTTGCAATCCAAAACACCTGGAGGGTCCAAATTTGCCCATGCCTGCTCTATACTGATCCTATAATGCAGGTCCACCTACACCAGCTGAAATAAATAAGCTTAAGTGGCTGAGGGGGGAAAGCAAGGGGCCTGAGGCTGTGGGAAATGGTGGGAGTTGCAATCCAAAACCAATTTGCCTGCCTGCTCTATACTAATCCTATAATGCAGCTCCATCTATATGAGCTGAAATAAATAATACTTTCAATCAAACTCAAAGTACATGTAGAACTCCATTGAAAGTGCCTTGCATGGCTATACTCTACCCTGACCCTATCATCCAGTTATGGCAGTGCAGATCCAGCCTTGCACTTTGAATATGCTTTTTATTTGGGGGGCGGGAGGGGGCTGAGCACGGGGAAAGAGGGGAAACGCGACCCTTTGCCCCCAATTGCAAGTGC
The DNA here is from genome assembly GCF_037176765.1 of Anolis sagrei. NCBI lineage: Eukaryota > Metazoa > Chordata > Lepidosauria > Squamata > Anolidae > Anolis > Anolis sagrei. The sequence goes on along the minus strand of NC_090022.1, from coordinate 222,391,566 downwards.
AAAATGAGTTCAGCAGGTGGAAGGGAGGGGGAGGGCGTAATGCTAGAGACAATATGCATTGCAAAGGGAGGGGGGAAGAAAAGAGCGGACCCCAAACCCCCCAACTCTTGTGTGTTTTGTTCCTGAAATTGCGGGGGTGGAGAGAGGGTGGGCGGGGGGCGCGTGCGCGCGCGAGAGAGAGAGAGAAGGGGGGGGCTGTAGAGTGCGAGAGCGCGCGAGCGAGCTTGCTCTCTCCGTGTGTACAATATGGAGGCAGGAGGAGAGCCTACGAGGCGAAGGGAGGAGGGCTGGCGAAGGAGAGGAACGGCGGGTTATTTGAGGTGAAAGCGGGCGGAGCCCGGGAGGGAGGCGGCCACTTGATGGACAGGCGGGAGGGCGGGCCCAAGAGGAGGGAAGAGGGAGGAGGGAGGGAGGAGGAGCTGCTGTTGGGAGGGAGACAGAGCGAGAGAGAGGAGGGGGAAAGGCAGGAGGAGGGGGGCGAGCAAGTGCCATGGAGAGGGGGCGCGGGGGCGAATTTGGGGCAATGGGGTGAGCAGCCGAGATAGCAAGGTCCCCAGAAACCGTGGGGAGAATTGGAGGGGAGGGGGGAGGGAGAGATCGAGAGACTGAGGGGTGTGTCAGGCCAGCCTGGGAGGGGGGCGTGTGCCTGGTTCCCTGGCAAACCCTGTTCTGCTGTGAGAACTGAAGCAGCAGAAGGTGCTCTCCCTCCCCAGGTTGATTGCTCTACTTATGATCCCTTAACCGGGGGGGGGGGGGTGTATCCTTTCGGAGAGGGGTCCACAATGAGGGTGGGATTCTCTGGCGACACCCATAGCACGATTAGGATTGTCATCAAGGGATCTCTTCCCCCAGATTTCATTCATTGCTGTACTTTAAAATAAAGGGGGGGGGGTTAAGGGGGGGGGGTCCAAGTGTACCCTTGAGCCTTATCGGGAGGGGTTAGGGGGGTTCCAAGTGTACCTTTAAGCCTTGTGGGAAGTGTTAAGGGGGGTCTAAATGTACCCTTGAGCCTTATGGGGGCATTAAGAGGGGTCCAAGTGTATCATTGAGCCTTATGGGGGTTAAGAGGGGTCCAAGTGTACCCTTTAGCCTTGTGTGGGATTAAGAGGGGGTCCACTGTATCCTTGAGCCTTATGGAGAGAGGTAGGGGGGTCCACTGTACCCTTGAGCCTTATGGGGATGTTAAGGTGGGTCCACTGTATCCTTGAGCCTTATGGGGAGGGTTAAGAAAGGTTGAAGTGTATCCTTGAGCCTTATGAAGAGGGGCTCCCTAGGTGGGATTTTCTGATTGACAACCAGCACACCTTTTTATGATGCTATAATTGTCCCTCTCTTTCAACGCTAGATGTTTGATTGATTGCTCTACTTCACCCCTTCCCCTTTATATTTTATTTGGGAGGGGGCTGCCCACTCTCCTTGAGGTCTCCTCGAGGCCAGGGGCACGCGTGTCGCCGTGTGCACGCGTGCGTGTGAATATGTTCTGGCACGTTTGAGGTCAAGGGAGACAAGAGAGTGAAAAGAAATGGTGGGGAGGGGGGGGAGAGAGAGAGAGATTGGTGAGGCAACGAGTCCTTCTGCTGCTGCTGGGCACCCCAAAATCATGGAGGGCTGGGCTTTTATCTCTCGAAGATGGAGGAGGAGGAGGAGGAGGAGGAGGAGGAGGAGGAGGAGGAGGAGGAGGAGGAGGAGGAGGAGGAGGAGGAGGGAACAAATTGTTCAAAACACAGAGAGAGATTGAGAGAGAGAAAGCAGTAGCTACAGGAAACGCATCACTCTGACTCACGGGGAAAAGCTACAGGCGAGAGAGAGAGAAAAGGAGGGGGGAGGGACTGAGAAACACCCCACGGAACAGAATCACTGCAAATGTGTCATCCATGCTCCACTCCAAAGGGGGGGGGGGGCGGAGGAATGGAAGGGGATGTCTAAGGGTGGTGGCTTTTTTTAGTTTCCCTTTTTTTTCCACGGTGCCCCCAAGCGTGTGCTGCTCCCTCGAATGGTCCTATTTATACCTTCTCCAATATATATCCTTCTCCTTATGGATCCCGCGTGGGTGGGGGCGTTCTCACAGCCAGTGTGTTCAGTAAGCAAGCACCAGGGTGGAGTTCTCCTCCTTTCCCCCCTCCTCCTTTTCCAAAATATGCCTTAGCATCTCCCAAAATATTTGCATTTCACAGGAGAATAGGGCGTGGATGGGGATGGAGGAAGTGGTGGTGGTGGCATCATGGGTTCAGCAGCCTCAGCAGCATCAAGCAGCCATTGGGAGGCCTTGGGAAGGGTCGAGAGCAAGGCGAGTGGCAAAGGAAAGTGGAGGAGGGTGCCCCTTTCTCTCTCTCTCTCTCCTGCCTTTTGCACTGAATGGCATGAACCCTGATGAACGCCCCGGGCGAGAAGTCAGGCGGCGGGAGGAGGAGGAGGAGCAGAGGCAGCAAGAGCAGGAGCCACCTTGGCTGCCAAGGGAAGCCGGCCCTCCCCTTGTCTGCCTCTGTCTCTCGGTCTCTCTCTCTCTCTGCCTGCCTGCCTGCTTCCTTCCTTCCCTGCGAGGTGTAGGTGCTAATTTCAGTGCGGCTCACGTGGGCCCGGCCGCCCTGAGCTCCCCGCACGAGAGAGAGAGAGAGAGAGGAGGAGAGCTGGGGGCGGGCTCAGCCAGCAGCCCCCAATCTAGGGCAGTTTGTTCAACTGCAGTAAAAAAAAAAAAAAAGGGAGCTCGATGTTCCAGCAGCGAAGGGATTTCTGAGAACTGGGACTGTGTCCTCAGATGAACCCGGGCGCCTTCGCCTCCTCCCCCGCCCCTCCGCTGCCTGCAGAACGGCCTTAAAAGGGCGACGCCTGTACTTTCGCCGGAACAGCGTGTGGCTCCGTTGCACGTACTTCTGCAGCCTGCAGTGCGAGGGGAAGGGGGGCCCACCGCCGCCGTTCGCTCGCTCGCTCTCTCGCTCCCTCGCTCTGCATTGGAGGAGGAACTTCGCCCAACAAAGTTTGGGAACTAGGGGCAGCTGGAGAAGATCTCATCCACGGGGCCTGGGAACAGGCATTTTTGGGTTAGTGGGGATTCTGAAATACCTGTATTGGCATTTAGGCAGGCACAGATATATATTGTGCCTGCCTATATGCCTAGATATATATATAGGCATATAGGCAGGCACACACAGGGGTGTGTGTGTATATAGGCAATATATTGGCATATAGGCAGGCACAGAATGATATATATATATATATATGTGTGTGTGTGTGTGTGTGTATGTATATGTATATATGTATATAGGCAATATAATGGCATATAGGCAGGCACAGAATTATATATATATATATAGGCAATTATAGGCAATATATTGGCAGGCGGAGAATGATATATACACACAGGCAATATATTGGCATATAGGCAGGCACAGAATATTGGCATATAGGCAGGCGCAGAATTATATATATATATATACACACACATACATACATACACACACACACACACACACACAGGCAATATATTAGCATATAGGCAGGCACAGAATGATATATATATATATATCATTCTATGCCTGCCTATATGCCAATATATTGCCTATATACCTATACACACACCCCTATATGTGTGTGTGTGTGTCATTGTGTGCCTGCCTATATGCCAATACAGGTATTTCAGAATCCTCACAAAAACAATAATGCCAGTTCCCAGGCATGTGTGTGTGTGTGTGTATCTATCTATCTATCTATCTATCTATCTATCAATTCTGAAATACCTGTATACACACACACACACATACATATATATTATTTATCGTGTCAGGAGCGAACCAAACAGTTGTATTGCATTTAAAATAACCAGACAAGCCAAACACAAAGTTTTGTTTAAATGTTCTCTGGCCACTTGGAGTGCCTCTGGTGTTGCTAAGAGAAGGTCCACCATTGTGCATGTAGCACAATGTCATTGTGTGCCTGCCTATATATATATATATATATATATATATATATATATATATATACAGGTATTTCAGAATCCTCACAAAAACAATAATGCCAGTTCCCAAGCGTGTATGTGTGTGTGTATGTGTCTGTCTATCTATAGATTCTGAAATACCTGTCTGTCTATCTATAGATTCTGAAATACGTGTGTGTGTGTGTGTGTGCGTGCGCATGTGTGTATGTATACAGGTATTTCAGAATCTATAGATTGACAGACACATACACACACACATTGTGTACCTGTCTATATGCCAATACAGGTATTTCAGAATCCCCACATATATGTGTGTGTGTGTGTATCTATCTATCTATAGATTCTGAAAACCTGTACACATATACGTGTGTATGTATCTATGTATGTATATATGTGTGTGTGTCATTGTGTGCCTGCCTATATGCCAACACAGGTATTTCAGAATCCTCACAAAAGCAATAATGCCAGTTCTCAGGCGTGTGTGTATATATATATACATCTGTCTATATATCTATAGATAGATAGATAGATAGGATTCTGAAATACCTGTATTGGCATATAGGCAGGCACACAATGACACACACACATATATACATACATAGATACATACACACGTATATGTGTACAGGTTTTCAGAATCTATAGATAGATAGATACACACACACACATATATATGTGGGGATTCTGAAATACCTGTATTGGCATATAGACAGGTACACAATGTGTGTGTATGTGTCTGTCAATCTATAGATTCTGAAATACCTGTATACATACACACACACACGCGCACACACACACACACACACACACACACACACACGTATTTCAGAATCTATAGATAGACAGACAGGTATTTAGGCACTGGGTGCAGTGCCTAAAGACTTTGGCCTGCACTTAAACACAATCGGCGCTGACAAAATTACCATCTGTCAGCTGCAAAAGGCCACCCTACTCGGATCTGCACACATTATTCACTGATACATCACACAGTCCTAGACACTTGGGAAATGTCAGATGTGTGATCAAATACAAAAGCCAATGATCTTGTTTGCTGTGGACTCATCTTGTTGTGTATCATAGAATCATAGAATCAAAGAGTTGGAAGAGACCTCATGGGCCATCCAGCCCAACCCCCTGCCAAGAAGCAGGAATATTGCATTCAAATCACCCCTGACAAATGGCCATCCAGCCTCTGCTTAAAAGCTTCCAAAGAAGGAGCCTCCACCACACTCCGGGGCAGAGAGTTTGTTATCAAATAATAACAATAATTTAATTTTTATTTTCATACATAATGAGATACCTTGGACATGGAATTTTGTAGTGTTCCGGGTTTTGGAATTCCTGATTAAAAATGCTTAACCTCAACAATGTTTTGTGGTTGAGTAAAGGTTGAGAACCTCTTATCCAAAATGCCTAGGCCTGGAATTTATATTTTTCTGCATTTTGGATTTTGAAACACCTATAGAATAGACTCTCAGTTAACTGGCACCTGTGAAGATTGGTAGGTGCCAGATAAAATTTGTTTTCTGGTTGCTTGAGAGTCCCTATCCAAAATTCTTGGATTTTGGAATACTTATATTGACATATATGCACATAATAAGATAAATCAAGGAAATGACATTTTGTGGTGTTTTGATTATGGAATTCCTGGTAAAGAATGCTGAACTTATACAATGTTCTGTGGCTGAGTAAAGGTTGTGTAGGCCTTACCCAAAGTGCCTGGGACCGTAATTTTTTGGATTACAGATTTTGATATACCAATGTTTCCATATGAGATACCTTAAAGATGGGATTTTGTAGTGTTTCGGATTTTGGAATTCCCATTAAAGGACACTAAACCTTTACAAATTTCTATGGCTGAATAAAAGTTGAGTAGGCCTAATCTAAAATGCTTGGGACCAGAATTTTCAGAGATTTTGGAAGACCAGTATTTTTATATATGCATGTAATGAGGTATTTTGGAAATGGGACCCAAGTCTAAACACAGAATTATGTGTTTCACATACACCTTATACACATAATCTGAAGGGAAATTTATAGACGATAATTTCAACAAGGTTGTGCATGGAATAAAGCTTGTGTACGTCGAGCCATCAGAAAGCAAAGGTGTCGCTATCTCAGCCACATAAGGAGTGTTCAACCTGTATCTTTTTGTGAAGGGAGGGAGGAACAATGTGAAGGTTAGCAGGCAGTCTTCTGGATTGCTTCCCTCTCTCCTTCCTGCCCCCAGAAAATTTTTTGTATTGAATGTGGCCCCTTCCACACAACTTTATAAAATCCCATGTTTTCTGCTTTGAACTCGAATATATGGCAGTGTGGACTCAGATAACCCAATTCAAAGCAGATATTGTGGGATTTTCGGCCTTGAAATTCTGGGTTATACAATGTGAAAGGGCCCTGGGAGAAAGCTCAACTTCAGTTCTTGTGTTTTGTTGCTTGTTCAAGAGCGCATTCCCTAAAATGCCCTTCCATGAAGAGAAGAGCTCTAACGCCAGGACAACTTGGAAGAAAAGGTCTTGCCTCCTTCCCTCCTTCGCATGTTGCCTTGCTGGCTCAGCACTGACACCAGTATCAATTCCCCCTTTGTCTCTGTTTCACATTATCCAATTCTCCCCCACCCACCCAAGGCATGGAATGTTCTTCCAATCATTATGCACAAGGCCTCACCCACTTATTATTCAGCTTCTTCCTGAAGACCCTCTCTTCCATGGTGTTTTCCTAAATAGACCAGGTTTCTTTTCTTTTTTTTCTTCCTTGCTGGAGGGTGTTTCCATACTAACAAAGATATAGAATTAGTGTCTGAAGGAATGCAGGGTGGAGAAAGGAGATTGACAACATTGATGCACTTTGGATTGCAGTATGGATGATTGGGCTGGATTTCAGAGAGGCAACGCAAAGTGATCACCCAGAATACAGGCCTTAAGATGTCCTGGGTTCCAAATACTGCTAAACTGTACTCTGTACAAAAAGGAAATGATACAATATGGCCCCCATATCTACTGGGGATACATTCTAAGACCTAAGAACATGGATAATAGTGAACATGTATTCTAACTATACTTGGGCTAGAAATATACAATAGAATCATACTAGAGGACTTAGTGAGGCCCACAAACATATTGGGGAGGGGGAGATCCAAATCTGTGGATAAGGGGGGTGTACTATATAAGCAGTTCACATAACATAAAAGGTAAAGGTTGTTCCCTGATAATATGTCTAGTTGAGTCCGACTCTGGGGTTTGGTGCTCATCTCCATGTCCTTAGACACCTCCAAGGTCATGTGGCCAGCATGACTGCATGGAGCACCGTTACCTTCCCACCGAAGCGGTACCTATTTATCTACTCACATTTGCATGTTTTCGGACTGCTAGTTTGGCAGAAGCTAGAGCTCACATAACATAAATAACTATAAATATAAGTATACTTCTTATCGGGTTTGGAAATAGTGTATGTAAAATGGGCCTAGGACAAGATGGGCAGAGAGAAAAAGTTCAATCCCCCATCTAAAAGTGGCTGAAACACTTTTGAAATGAACTGGTGAAATTGGACTACCAAGATCACAATGTAATTCAGTCTTCTCAGGCATTACCAGTCAGAAGTGTACTAGATGTTCAGTCACTAAGACTGATTAACTTTGAGCTCTCCCAGAAATAACAAAGGGTGATTGCAGCCTATCCTATGGACATTTGCTTGGAAGTCAGCTACTCTAAAAACATGGAGGACACTTTTAAGCTTGCATTATTCTTGTGAGAGTCACGTTATTATTGTGTAAGGATAAGTTTGAATGATACTGGGTGGGAAAATTACTTGCCTTCCACCCACAAGGTATCTATCTACAAGAAAGCTATAACAACCTACTTGTCCTTGTTGGCTCCCCCACTGTTAATATAGTTTTGAAGATCCAAAAAGCTCAACTCAAAGGCATGGAAACATTTCCACCATCAGAAGCTACAAAAACATCCCTGGTGACCCCATGAAGCTCAGTAGCTAGCTACACTTTGCTTGCCCTCATCTGAAATAGTCACATGGGCAGTGTAAAACCAAAGTATTCAAAATTGTAAGGCTGATGTGAAGAAATCTTCTTGTCTAAGGTTCTCAACCTTTGGTCTTCCAGGTGTTTTGAACTTCAGATACCACAATTCCCATCAGCTAGTAAGCTGGCTGAGATTTTTGGGAGTTGAAGTCAAAAACACCCGAAGGACCACTGGTCTAGGGTATGCTTTGGCCTAGAACCTGCTCTGATGTCAGATTAAATCCATTTTTATCATTTACTGATAAATATGTGTGAGGTGTAATCTTCATTATAGCTAGAGAAAGAAATGTTCATGACCACCCCTGTCCACACATAGTATTAGCCCAGTGTAAATTAAACCACTGCACCTTGGATGTGGATGCCAGGCACAGTATTCATATACCAAGTTTTGCCCCAGAAATGAAGAAAGGCAGGTTCATTTAGAAATTCCTAGAGAGATGTTCTCTCAGGTTTTTTAAAATCCATTCCTTTATTCATGTTGTTTCATTTTCACTGTGTTCTGTTCCCCCCCCCCCCCCCACATTTATGAAGTCAGCTTTTATTTTGAAATCCCTGTATACTTTTTCTTACAGGTGGTAAGCTGAAATTTCATATGTGCTATATTTTTAAAGGCTGTTTCTCTTCAGGGAGACACATAGATCACATTGATATTTAAACACCATTGAAGGCATTCTGAACTCTGATTCATCTGACCTATTTTGAATGCTCCCAAATCTAGATAAATCTTCTTCATAGCTAGCTTGGTGACTCCTAGAAAGTATTTGAGAAATAATGTTTTGCTTCTTTTGCAATTAATAATAAATTGAGTGAAGAACATACATGCAATTCTGGTTAAATGATTTAAGGTAAGGTAAGGAAAAACATTCCCAAGCCCCAACATAGCAAAGAAGTTTATACTCAAACACTTTGCTGTGAATTTGAAACGTAAATGCCACTTGATAAATGAAAATCTGCAACTCCAGCACAAATAATAATCTAAACGTATATATTTGCCATGAACCATTTAGTTCATCTGATTCTTATAACCTATTTTGCATTTTTCAGGTGTAAGTGTTAGACGTTGCCACAAGTTTCATGAATTAAATCTGTAGAGAATAGAAACAAATATTTAAACAATCAACTCTTACATTATTTACTTATTTTGAAGGCTTCAATGGACAATGAAAGTATAATGTCCATAAGAACTATTAAAACGGTAGCTCAGTGATTCCCAACCTTTTTTTTTAACCAGGGACCACTTGACCAGAGACCACTTTGCCTCTCCAACATTAGTAACAAAAGGGTTACAAATAAGTTTTTGCTCAACTTTAGATTCGGATTGGTCATTTGGGATGTTGCTTCAAAAAATTGCATTGGATAGACCACATCAGCTCTAGTTTCTGATACAGAACATATGCCATCCAGTAGATATTATCTGCTCACCCACAGAAAACTATATTTAATAAGCCTCAGCACTATAAGAGGGTTTTGCAAGACCAGTCGCTCTCATTGCGACGGTTTAGTAACAGTGAGGCTGTGGACTATATTTTAGTTCTTTGTGGACCACAGGTTGGGAACCACTGGTGTAGCTCATTTACATTTTCCAAGTTTTCCCCAATTCAGATAAAATAGACTTTATAATATTTCTAAATATTTCTCAGGTTTGGATTGCATGTATAATTGAAGCAAATATGTTGGTCAGATCCCATGTAAATGTGGTTCTACTAATACAAATACTATTTAATGTTTATTTACAATTTTCAGTTCTCAACTATTAGGTAATGCTAGGCCTTTGCCTCCTAAGTAAGTTAATATTCTGCTATTTTATGTATTTACATTGGAAAATGAAATTGGGCACACAATCCTAACTCTAAATCGTTTCAGATGAACCTCTTCTGAAGCTAACATTATATAGTTCATTCTTTAATTTTATCTAATTCAGATTACTGTAACCCTTCATTTACTCAAATTTTATCTCAGATTTTTATCTCAATTTTTCATCTAATGATTCAGCTTATTTTCTTTCTTGGGATATTACCATCTTGCTTTTTAATTGCTTTTTCTTGATTGATTATACATTTCTTTTCTTATTGAATTTAAGACCACAGGGAGCTCTGTTAATCATAATGTTAGATTTACTTTTCAGGAACCATGCATAAGATTATACTAAACATATATTAAGTTGTATCTTGTATTTATTCTCCAGCTGTCATGTATTTTTCTACTTTACTTTTACTTCATTGATATTTGTATTCTCCAGTTTTTTCTAAATCAGAACACCTCTTATTTCTTTAATTCATGTGATTTTTCTCCCTTTAAACATTCCTTCTGACTAGAATGTGCAAGCAGTTGGGATCTGGTAGAACCTGTTGTTCAATTCAGGTCCCATCTACATTGTCACATAATCCAAAGCAAACAATCTGAATTCAGAAATGGAATTATATGGCTGTGTAGATCCAGATTAAGAAATGTTTTAAAGACCTGCTTCTTTCATTCTCATGGTTATGAGTTGGATAGATTCCAATTTTAGTATGTAATATTTAAAAGAGACCTGTTTAAATCAATGTGACTTAACTTAGTCATAGCTATTTTAAATTCAATAACTTTACTCTGAAACGACTAAAGCTGAATTTCTTTTCATACTAACTTGAAAGTAAACACGCATTTACACTAGAAACAATTTCAGTACAAGGGCTTGATGCTATAGATTGAATCATGGGAGTTGTAGATCTTCAAGGTCTTTAACCTTCTTTTCTGGTGCCTCACCAAACTATGAATCCCAGGTTTCTATAACATTGAGTGATGCCATTTAAAACAATATCAAGATGCATTACTTCTACAGTGTAGATGTGCTGTAAGTCCTACGTCCCAGGGCTTACCTGAGTATATAGGTTTGTTCTATGCCTCTTTCTAAACCCTCCTTTATCCTAGTATTTAATTGATATCATCCATATCTTGTTACATTATTTAACTAATCCAGATTATAATCCTTTGAACATAATTTCATTGTTCTGTTTTAATTCGTTTTTTTTAAACTCATCTAATTATTTCAGCCTTGTAAATGACTATTATTACTGTTATTTTATGTGTACTTTCTCTTCTGAATGCCTGCCTAAGAAGAGTTATGATAAAGTGAAAGGAAAATCAGGTTATGAAACTTTGCTCCTTGCACCATAGATGGAAAGATTCATAGGTCTATAAAAACTTTTATTGTCTAAGGAAAGAATAGAGCAGATAAAGAACGATCAGTGTATCATCGTAATACATGTTCGCACACATTCTGTCTTTTATTCTGAAATGGAATTTTTCATTTAGGGCCAAACCATATATGCCACTTAATCCATATATGGTTTTTGTCTACTTTTTATAAAATCTTCCACCAATGTCCTGACATAATCAGAAGTCAAAATCCTAAGAGCCTGAGAAATGACTGAAGTGGCTTCATCAAGCAACTTCCATAACCAAACAACAAAATGTTTTTGTTGATTGTGGACCATTACATGTCATAGATGGAAATGCTCAGAATATGAATATATATATATATATATAGAGAGAGAGAGAGAGAGAGAGAGAGAACATACATACAGACTGCAAATGGCTGGGGGTGGTCAATATTAGAAGGAAATTAAATAATATTGATAGTGGTATACAATTGATAATACAACATTCCGGCACTAGGTAAGACACATGGTGTTATAAGAAACATTTATTTGGATTCAGACTTCTAGTGACAAAGCAGAACTTTCTGAAGAATGCAATATTTCAGTCTAATCTCCCTTTGGAGTTTCATTTCTCCATTATGGCCACTGTTGAAGTCAGTACTATGGTGTTCCAGAAGCTGCAATTGGAACTGATGCTGTAATACTTGTGTTAGTCTTTGAAGTGAAACAGAACCTGTCTGTCTGTCTGTCTGTCTGTCTGTCTGTCTGTTTGTTTGTTTGTTTGTTTGAACCAGACTTTAAGGAAGTAACATCTGACTAGGACTGCAGGACCTTGGATAGCTCAAAGCAGTTAACTTGCTCCATCTGCCTTGAGTCCCTCTATACAGCCACTTTCAATCTCTAATCTGGAGAAAGGTGGGATAAAAATAAATAAAGTATGTAAATAAATAACCAACCCCTTTATTTCCCTTGAGTCAGTCTATTTTTCCCAGGTGCCACTCTTTTATATGTATTTATTAATTCCTTAGTCTGCCTTTCCATATAATGAGGCCTAAGGGAACTAATAGTATATTAAATAAAATACAGCATAAGATAATGGTATAATAAAATATAAATAATGTTGTCATCATGGCTACGTGCCTCTAAGTCAATTCCAGCTCATGAGGATCCTATCATAGAGTTTTCTTGGCAATTTTTTTTTCAAAAGGCTCAACCTTTCTCTGAGGCTGAGAGAGTATGACTTGCCCAAGATTACCCACTAGGTTTCCATGCTAAATGGGAACTTGAACCCTAATTTCCAGAGTCATAATTTGTGGTAGTAGCAACAGAGCACTCTGACAGAAAAAGGTAAATGTCTTCTAAAATTACGCATCCCAAAAGTCCATTACATTGAACCATAACACTTAATGTGTTGTCAAGCTGCTGTCATTGTCTAGTGTGGATATAGCTTTGGATTACTTACAGAAACACATAGAAAATTGTTTCCAGGCATGACTAGAGACAAAAGATCACTTGGTTCATCTTCTGTTTATTTTTGATCAGAATGCTTGTAATGAAATTTACGAAAGTCCAAAATGCATTGGGCATTTGCCCTTATTACAGTTTTAGAACCTTTCAAGAGTAGTGACCTTTCCTGAAGAAGAGGGCTCAATGGAAAATCACAGAGCCGTTTCCTGAATGTTACAAATGCTTTTTTTGTACATGAATCATGATTTTGTTCGTGTAAGAGAATCTGTGTGCCACCTTCTCATCCAATGTGCATAGTGAGTCATCTGGAGAAAGTGAATAAAAGAGATTTGCTTTTGCAACATATTTATCTTCTATTTTTGTTTTAAGGCAATGTTATCCAATTGTCTTCAAAAAAAAAGCCCAAAAGAGTGAACCACAGTAGACATAACAAAATAATTAGAATATTATTGAATGTTGGATTTCCTCCCAGAAGAAAAGTTGGGTATGTATCCAATAAATAAAGTGTGGAAACTAAAGTTACAACCTGCATAATTCCAAGTGTATTTTAAAGGAAATACATAAGTCAATAGAAAGAAGCCAAGTCTAAGCAGCAGGGGATGACAAAAGCAAAGGTCTGGTCCATGTGTCACAGGGGGTTTATGGAGACAGCAAAGCATATTCCACAGCTTTGGGAGTGATTCTGGATTCATCGCTGAGCCTGGAATCCCAGGTCTCGGCAGTGACCCAGGGAGCATTTGCATAGTTAAAACTTGTGCACCAGCTGTGCCCATACCTTGGAAAGTCTGCATTGGCCATGGTGGTCCACATTCTGGTTACATCCTGTATAGACTACTGCAACGCGCTCTATGTGGGTTGCCTTTGAAGACTGTTCGGAAGCTGCAAATGGTCCAGCGAGCGCATCCAGGTTGTTAACCAGAGCAGTGCTCAGGGAGCATACAACTCTTCTGTTGCACCAACACTACTGGCTGCCAGTTTGCTACTGGGAACAATTCAAAGTGCTGGCTTTAGTCTATAAAGCCCTGAATGGTTCCAGCCCAGCTTACCTATCCAAACATATCTCTCCTTATGAACCATCTAGGAATTTTAGAACGTCTGGGAAGGCCCTGCTCTTGATCCTGCCTTCTTCGCAGGCGCATCTAGTGGGGACAAGAAACAGCGCCTTCTCAGTGGTGACCCCTCGGCTGTGAAACTCTCTCTCTAGAGATATTAGATCCCCCCCCCCCTTCCTGACTTCCAAAAAAAAGTAAAAACGTGGCTCTTTGAACAAGTCTTTGGAAATGCAGTGAAATAGACAAATATGGGATTATGTAAATTTGAAACATGGAACGGCTTAGACGATGCTACTGGAAAACAGGAAGACATTGGTTACTATATGTTTTTAATGGTTTTTATATTGTTTTATAATGTTATTTTAAATATTTTAACTACATTGTGGACTGTTATGGCATCGAATGGCTGCCAATCTGTAAGCCATCTTGTGTCGCCTTCAGGCTTCGGAAAGGCAGGATATAAATAAATAAATAAATAATTTTCCAAGAATCTCAATGCACTCAGGATTGCACCAAGGTGGACCTGGATGGAGAAAGTGTTCTCCAGGACTGGTAACTGCCAACAATGCCAAAAAGAGGAGGAGGAGCTAAAAGTGAAGTAACCAGAAGTCTGTTTTTGGTATTGAAAAATGGTAATTTAAAATTAAGAAGGGCCTGCAATCTATTTAGAAGGAAAACATTCCAGAAGAAGTCATTCACCCTCCTGTATGGGGTAGCCCAGGTTAGCCTGGGAGGGTGTCAGGGGCAACAAAAACTACACTCCGGGGTTGTCTTTTGGCTACATGAACTACAGAGGAACATGCTTGCATAACACACTATTAAGTGTGTGATCTAACTCTCTCTGCAGTCACCCAAGGATAGGTAACAAATGGTGACACATTTGGTGAAATGGCCTACCACAATCATCACACTAACCCAGCATAGTTGACTATGACACCATGTGGGAATTAGAGTTTAACATTCTACTTTGGTGATGTTGACCCTGCCAGAAGCCATGTTCTGTTTGAGGAATAAATAGCTCAAAGTCAGCAGGTTCTCTGGTTGCTGCAAGAGTTTTCTCTTTTTTGTTGTCACTACCACCACCACCATTTTCTTCTTGTTGCCTTTGCCTTTAGCCTCTGCCAATAAAATAACCATGTTGTCAAAGCTAAGTTGCTCTTGGCCCCATGGGCTCCAGATGCTTTGGCCTACCACAAGCACCACAGCCATCACACTCATCCAGCATGGTTGACTATGAGAGTGTGTGGGAATTGGTGTCCAAAATATATAATGGTCCAATAGGTTCTCTGTCCCTGCTATATATTATGGACATGGAAAACCACATGTGGAAAGTGAAGCTTTCAGGATACTTCCTTCTGAACATTTGTTTCTGGAACTTACAAAAATATCAGTCCATTAAGAGCTATCTCTCTGTTACAGAACAGGATGTGGGGAGACCAGAGCCTTAGGCTTCTCATCACAGGGAGTGTGTGTGCTGGATTAACACCATCCAAATATTGTACTCTGTTGGAGGATAACATTTCAAATGATCAAATGTAAAGAAATATTTAGCAGTCATAGTGGATCAAGTGCCAATCAAGGGCCAGGAAGGAATGATTGTTTCAGCATGTATGTAAAGAATGAGCTCATCACCCAGGACATTCATAAGCCAAGGCATGAGAACTGTAACAAGAGAGATGAACATGTGTGAAGTTAATTATGATGATTCCAGAACCTTCAAGAAGGAAGTTGGGGTAAAATTCAATGAACAAAAGCATGAGTTCTGTAGCAATGACACTTCTCTTTAGCCAGAGAGAAACATGTATAGAAGACAGAGAACTGTACGTAGAAGGAGAATTCAATTTCTCTTTCTTTATACTCAACAGTTGTTCTCACCACACTATTAAGAACTCCAGACAGGTGTTAACACCAGGGACTGTTGATCATAGGACTGTGCAGTTGGCTATGAGTCCATAACGATGATAGATATAGCATGCAATGATGATGATGGTGGTGGGTGGAGGGTACTTTTCATGTTGGAGATCATCCAGCAAGTGGATTTGTCATGAGACAACTGGTCCCCTTTGTACCAGTATTGGGTGGGGAGTGTTTGGTGATATGCATGATGAAACACGTAGCTATGAGTCGCTTCTCTTACCTTTTCCTATTTTAATTCCCAGTGGCTGCCAGCCATGGTTTCCTTTGCATATCAAACAAATGGCTGTGTTTAGTTATAATAATCATAACACTCTTTCCCCCTCCTATACTTCTGTTGAGGTTCTGACTCAAATTCTTTGTGTGTCCCTTTCCTTTATTGACATGTTATGAGCTTAATTACAGAGTAGGCTTCACTGAGTAGCACTTCTTTTGAAAACACATTTGGAGGTTCTCCTGTACCTGGCCTTGATCTCAAATGCTCTCATTGCAACAATGTTGTGTGCTTTCGCGTTCTTTCTGATTTATTATGACTGGGAGGTAAATCTCTTATGAGGTTTTCCTCAGACTGTATGATTTGTTTAAAGTCCCCCAGTGGGTTTCCATGACCAAGGAGGAATTGAACCCTGGTCTCCAGAGTCCAAGCCCAAAGTTGAAATCCCTACATTACTGCAATATCTGTGCTCGATATAAGCCCATATTTTAAATAATAAAAAATAGAGTCTTAGATGTTAATAATGCTTGTGAATTGGGCATGTATGATTCAATGAGACTTATTAATCTAGAACAGTGGTTCTCAACCTGTGGGCCCCCAGATGTTTTGGTTTACAACTCCCAGAAATCCCAGCCAGCTTGCCAGCTGTTAGGATTTCTGGGAGTTGAAGGCTAAAACATCTGGGAACCCACAGGTTGAGAACCATTAATCTAGAAGGAAAACTTCTGAAAGACCTTCTCCTTCTCTATGAACCTGTCCACCAATGGAGATCATTTCCAGAGATCCCAACAACTCCAAAGATACATTGTCTTAGGATTAGAGAGAGGACCATTCCAGTGGCTACACGGCTTCATTTGGCTCTGCAACTCCTTTCCAAGGGCAGATACCCTGTCTTAAATTTATTAGCCACTTTACAGAAGTCAATGAAAATGGCCTTTTTCATGATGACCTTCACAGTGGCCATAATGGATAAACTCCAAAAGGGAGGTTAGACTGAAAGATTGCATTCTTCAAAAAGTTCGGCTCTGTCACTAGAAGTGTGAATCCAAATAAAGGTTTCTTATCACACTATGTGTCTTAGCTAGTGCCAGAATATTTACATTGCCAGTTTTATACCACTGTCAATATTCTTTGCATTTCATTTCCTTCTGATGTCAACCATCCTCAACCATTTGCAGTGGGGGGGGGGGGGGTAGGTGGGTGTATGTATGTACCACAGGTGTGGTACACATATGTACCACATATATATAAGTCTGAGCGTAGTAAAAATTCTAAGGGTATGACAAATGTCTGAGGTGGCTTCATCAAGCAATTTCCAGAACAGAACAACAAAATGTTTGATTATATTCTCTTTTTGAAACACACAAATACATTTTCAATGGACACCTAGAACATATATGTGAAGCAGCCAGTATAGTGCAGTAGATTTGATTTTGGACTATGACTCTGCAGACCAGGATTTGAATCCTTATTCAGACATGGATGACCCTGGACACCCACATCCTCAAAAAAAAAGCAAAGATGAAAACCTCACTGAACAAATCTTGTGATGAATTTGTCTTAGAGTTGCCATTAGCTGGAAACAACTTGAAGGCACACAACAACACCTAGAAGTTCTGCCTGTGTCTTCAAGTTATTTGTTGACTTATGGTGATCCCACGAATTTTTGGGGATATTCTTGGCAAGGAATCCTTTGAGGTGGCTGTGCAGGTCCTTCCTCTCAAATAGAGTCTACAGCACCTGGGATTCCTTGGTGTCCTCCCACCTGAATACTAACCAGGGTGGGCCCTTCTTACTTTCCAATATCAGATGGCATCTGGTGCCCTTAGGGCAGTGGTTCTCAACCTGTGGGTCCCCAGATGTTTTGGCCTTTAACTCCAATAAATCTCAACAGCTGGTAAACTGACTGGGATTTCTGGGAGTTGTAGACCAAAATACCTGGGGACCCACAGGTTGAGAACCACTGCTTTAGGGTACCTGGCCTACCTTCCGTCCATACCTAGAACTTAGGAGGACTATCAAGAGTTTAAGAAAGGACTTGGTGAAGTTCTTTGTAACTCCAGAAAGTATGTTTCCCAAAGAAACCATTAATTGTTGAATGGATGGGTGGATGGGTGGGTGGGTGTGTTGACCTTTCCCTCTCCCCCTTGGCCTCCTTGCCACATTCCTGACCTGGGCTCCCTATTTCCTTGGGTTCCACCAGTGAAACCTGCCCGGAATGTATTTTTGATTGGCGGAGCCCGGCCGAGTGACATCAGCCCCATCACTTTGGATTGGCTGCTGGGTTGCTGGGACTGTCAGGACTTGGGGGGAGCTTCTGAACCCGGTCTCCGGCGGGAGACCCTCCTTGGCGGGAGGGGGAGGGCGAGGGGAAGAGCTTGGGGGTCGCTGGGTCTCGGGGGAGGGGCTCTGTGGTGCCTGAGGGCTCCATCCCTTCCTCCCCGCCTTCCTCTTCCCCCTCCCCGCCTTCCCCGCATCGCCCTTTTAAAAGGGGGGCCCGGAGCCGCACGCGGCGCGGGGAGGGAGCCTCGGGATTGGAGGAAGCCGGGCTGGGAGGACACGCCCCCCGCGCCAAAAGGGCCCTTCTGAGTGGAAGGGGGAGAAGGTAAACAGACGCGCCGCCCGCGGGGGTGTGTGCTTTCTTCGCGGGGAAAGAAGGAAGGCAGGGAGGCAGGAAGGCGGGCGAGCGGGCGAGGAGGAAGGAGAGCCGGGCAGAGGCGAGCCGCGGGCGTGGGACGCTGCCTGCCTGCCTTGCCTTGCGGGATGGGCTTCAGCGAAAGGCGTGCTAGGGCCGACTCTGCGGGGCGGGCGGGGAAGGGCTTGCGTGGGGCGGGCTCCGGCCGCAGGGCGAGGGGGCTCCGGGGCCAGAGAGGGGCGCGCTGAACGCCGAGCAGAGGCGCGGATCGGATGACTTGCAGCCGCCCTTGGTGACCCGGGTCAAGGAGGAGGAGGAAGAAGGAGAAGAAGAGGAAGAAGGAGGCTGGGCGCCCACTCGCGGGTCTGCATGCCCGAGGGGGCCCCGCCGCTCTGGCGCGCGTGGAGGGCGCCGTGGTGGCCCCGGGGCAGGCAGCAGCAGCGGCGGCGCGGGTCAAGAGGTAGAGGCGCCGCCTGTCGCGGGAGGGTCGTCGCGGTTATGTAAAGCCCACGCCGTCCACGCAGGAGGAGGAGAAGGAAGAAGAAGAGGAGGAGGAGGAGGAGGCAGCCCACCCCGCCCACCATCCGCAGCCCTCGGTGCGATTGCGACACCTCCCTGCCTGCCTGCCTGCTTGCTTGCCTGCCTGCCTCTTAGCCGCCCACCCAGCCTGGGAAAGAGGGCGGCGGCAGGCGAGAGACACCAGCCAGGAAGTTGCTCTCCCTTTGGATCCTTGTCCTCGGGGTTCCTAGCCTTCTTCTTGTTGGATCGGCCCCCTTTCGCTTGCCCTTGGAGCGGCCTCCCAGGCGCCCCCACCCGCGTGGGTTTGGGGAAGGAAAGAAGGAAGGAAAGAAGGAGGGAGGGGGCGCCTCTCTTCCTCCTCCCCCTCCCCCTCCTCCGCCGCCAGGGAGGGAGGGAGCGAAGGAAGGCAGGAGGAGGAAAGGATGTCCGCGGCCGTGGCTTACATGGACTTCGTGGCCGCCCAGTGCCTGGTCTCCATCTCCAACCGGTCCCTGGCCCCGACGGACGCCGGCCGCGAAGGCAGCGAGGAGCTGCTCAAGCTGCCCGAGGAGGAGGAGGACGAGGAGGAGGAAGTGGCGGCGGGCGCCGTGACCAAGGACATGGGCGACCCCCGCGACGCCTGGAAGGACTACTGCACGCTGGTGACCATCGCCAAGAGCCTGCTGGACCTCAACAAGTACCGGCCCCTCCCGCCGCCCCCCGCGCCCCCCTCCTCGGTCTGCAGCGACAGCGTCGAGAGCCCCGACGACGAGGACGCCGCCTCCTCGTCCTCCGACAGCGAGGCCCGGGCCAGCCCCGAGGTGGGCGGACAGGCCCAGCCCCGCCACCACGACGCCGCCCCCGCCGCCGCCCCCGCCGACACGGACCCGCTGGCCCTCCTCCAAGGCCCCGGCAAGAAGGGGGCCGCGGCGGCGCCCCACGGAGGGCACGACGGGGCCGCGCCCGCCAAAGCCGGCAAGCTGGCCGCCGAGAAGAGGCACAAGTGCCCCTACGGCGGGTGCGGCAAGGTCTACGGCAAGTCCTCCCACCTCAAAGCCCACTACAGAGTGCACACAGGTGAGACCCCACGCGCGCGCCCGCGCCGAGAGAGGCAGGATGATGGTGGGGGTGGGGGTGCGGGCGAGGGTGATTGTCTACCTTGCATGGCATTGGCCACGCTGGATGGCCCTGGTGTGCCCTCCCACCTCTGTCCCTCCTTGATCAGTTAACTGGAACTTTCCAGCTGTAGAAGCAATAATATTGAGAGAGGGAGGTGTAATAATAAGACATAATAACAGCAATAATAATGCATGCCCTCCTAGAACTGAGAAGAATCAGAGGTGTGATGATGGTGGTGATGATGATGCTGACGGTGGTAATGGTAATTAGACTCTCTGTTGCATGTCAGTGGGCTGGGCTGGATGGCCTTGGTGCTCCCTCCCAGCTCTGTCCCTCTATGATCAATTAACTTAGCCATGGAAGCAGTAATATTGGGAGAGGAAGGTGTAATAATAGACGTAGTAATGCAAAATAATAAGACATAATGCAGTAGACTCACTTGCATGTCAGTGGGCTGGATTGGATGGCCCAGATGCTCCTTCCCAGCTCTATCCCCCCCCCCCCCCCCAAATCAGTTTTATGGAACCTTCCAGCAATGGAAGCAATAATATTGGGAGAGGGAGGTGTAATCATAACAACAACAACAACAACAATTAATAATAATAATAATAATAATAATAATAATAATGCACGCCCTCCTAGGGCTGAGTATAATCAGAGGTATGGTGGTGGTAGTGGTGGTGGTGGTGATTAGACTCTCTGTTGCATGTCAGTGAGTTGGGCTGGATGGCCCTGGTGCTCCCTCCCATCTCAGTTCCTCCCCCTCCCCTCCCTTGATCAGTCAACCTGAACTCTCCAACAATGGAAGCAATAATATTGGGAGAGGGAGATGTAATAATAAGACATAATAATGCAAAATAATAATACACTCTCTCTTGCATGGCAGTGGGCTCGGCTGGATGGCCCAGGTGGCCCCTTCCAGCTCTGTCCCTCCTTGATCAGTTAACTGGAACCTTCCAGCAATTGAAGCAATAATGGTGGGAAAGGGAGATGTAATAATAATAATAACAACAACTATTATTATAATGCCCACCCTCCTAGCACTGAGAATAATCAGAGGCATGATGATGGTGATGATGATGGTGACAGTGGTAATGGTGATTAGACTCACTGTTGCATGTCAGTGAGCTGGACTGGATGGTCCTGCTCCCTCCCAGCTCTATCCATCTATGATCAGTTAACTGGAACTTCCAAGCAATGGAAGTAATAATATTAGAAGAGGGAGACATAATAATAATAATAATAATACATAATACATAATGTAGTAGACTCTCAGTTGTATGGCATTGGGCTGGACTGGATGCCACTGGTGCTCCCTTCCAGCTCTGTGATCAGCTAACTGGAACTCTCAAGCAATTGAAGCCATAATATTGGGAGAGGGAGACGTAATAATAATAATACATAATGCATTAGATTCCCAGATGTATGGCGGTGGGCTGGACTGGTTGACCTTGGTGTCCCTCCCAGCTCTATGATCAGTTAACTGGAACTCTAAAGAAACCAGAAGATACATTGGAAGAGGGAGAGATAGTAATGATGATGAATAATGCAGTAGACTCTCAGTTGCATGGCAGGGGGTTGGACTGGATGGTCCTGGTGCTCCCTTCCCACTCTATCCCTCTGTCATCAGTTAACTGGCACTCTTAAGCAACTGACAGAAAAATTGTAGGAAAGGCATAAGAATAGTGGCATAAGAATATTGGGAGGGGCGCTTAATTATAATGATAGCAATAATTAATAATACAATAGACTCTCAGTTGCAGGGCAGGGGGGTGGACTGGATGGCCCTTGTGGTCCCTTCCAATTCCTGTCATTCCATGGTGATTCCAAGATCAGTTCACTGACTGAGCAAAACATCATACTGCATTCCCAATGCTGTTTTGATCATACAGTACAATTGTCTTACGTTCAGTTAGGTTGGTCTTCTTCGAAGAAATAATACTGCTGTTTTGATAATACATTCAAACTGTGTCCCATTCAGTTACATTTGTCTCGGTTGCCTTCTGATTAATGTATTTCAGTATTAATACCCAGTCAATGCAGAGCTCGTGGCACTGGACACAGTAACAGACCTATTTTTAATCATAACTCACACCACCAGAAATGACATTTATCTAGCACCTACCAATCCCCATGGGTTAACTGAGTAATAGTCATAATATATTTTATTTTTTTCCCTCTCCCTGCAGGGTAGAGCATAGAGTTAAAAGACATAAGGCAGGGGGTGAGGAGGTGCAGCCGGGGGTTGACCCCGTTGGGCAGGCGGAGACCTTGCCAGGGAAGCCCAACCTGTTTACAGAATGGCTTCGGTTATATAAAGGCGAGCGAGCGAGGCTTCAGTCTTCCTGCTGCTGCTGCTGCTTCTGCGGCTCCTGCCTCTCTCCATCTCTGCCTTTTTATTTTTTTCTCCTCAGTATGTCGGTTGTCCTCGTTTGAACTCCTCTCTTAAAGATGCTGCGTGCTGCTTATTTGTCTCTCCTTCGCTGGCTCGGCTTCTCTGCTGCCACAGAAAGGGCTCCCCTCTTCCAGGCTTCTAAGAAAAAGCGGGGGGAGCAGGCGGGTGGGTACATGTGGGTACACAGGGCGTGAAGGCAAATGGCACGTCGGGACTGGCAGGCGGGCGGGTGGGTGGCAGAGCGTTTCGCTTGCTTCTGGTGCGACTCAATCTTGCATTTTCCCCCTTCTCTCCTCCCTCTCTGCACATTGCTGAAGACTGCTTACACGGAGAATGTCAGACCAGTAGAGGAGCTGTTTAGTTCAAAAAAAAGTGCTTATTTGAAGCTAAAAGGAATATGTGTGCATATTTTGGGGGAGGGGGGCGAGAGAGAGACAGCCAATGACCTATGTGGATGGCTTGAGATGGTGCCAGGCACACAGCTTTGAGGGCTTTCAATCGATTCAGACCAGCTCTTGCCAGGACAAGTTTTTATCTCTCTCCAAAGGCCTTCCCACCCATTTTATGTAACATGGCATAGCATTGGAAATGGCCTTTTTCCCCAACATAAATAAAGGAGTATGTGGCGCAGTGAGCTAACCTCACGATTCTCCCCCTTTAGCTTCTGAAGCTATAGTAGCCGCCTTTTCTTAGTGCTGTTCCTGGCTTAGCCTTCCTGGCACATCTTGTCTCTCTATAAGTCAATGGGCGTGGCCAGGTTTCATGAGTCGGCGTGAATTGATGACGTATTTTCCGAAATCTCATGAAGAAACACGTGGGCGCTCCTAATGTCTTAACTGCCTGGGAACAGAACACTAACTGGGGAGCAAAAAGGCAGGCAAGGCAAACCAGAGTGTTTATGTGAGGTTGAACCTGCCCATAGGATGCAGTTGGAGATGCTCAATACAACCTGAAAACATCTGTCCTTTTACAGGCATTCTGTGCTCACTTAGCTTTGAGAAATATGAAGGCTGTCTTCGTTTTGGTCCGTTTTTATTTTAGAGAACTAACTTATCTGCTTGTGTTGAGTCAAAATTGGCATTTCCAAGGGTATGCTTGCTTCTTCCTCGGTCAAACTTCAATCCGTAATATGGAGCTACCTTCTCTGCTTCTGAGTACAGCTGGTAGTATGCTGCAGTCATTGCATGTACATCACTAGCAGATGGCAATGTGATGCCTTGAAAGAGCAAACAGCCCACTTCCACGTAGGTTTAGCAAGGGAGAGCTTTTGTGAAGGACCAAGTGATGGGCAAATGCCACCTTTGCCACCTTTTCCCACAAAACCCGTAGTATCTGTTCATGCTGCATAGGTATCTTTTCAATATGATCCATGAGAAAGTATGAAATGGTGGGTAAACTATAATGATGACCTGTAGGATTATAATTGATGGAACATGTTTTATTACCATAATACAGTGGTTCTCAACCTGTGGGTCCCCAGATGTTTTGGCCTAAAGCTCCCAGAAATCCCAGCCAGTTTACCAGCTGTTAGTATTTCTGGGAGTTGAAGGCCAAAACATCTGAGAGACCAACAGGTTGAGAACCACTGTCATAATATGACTTTTCAGTGGTTATGAGATTATGTATTGGTAGCCAGTTCCCAAGAAAAGGGGTCACTGCATTTGAGTTGGAGATGGTTGAATGGCTTTCCTTCTACATTCTCTGAATATGATTTTTTCCATAAATTTCCTTTATTTAAAAATGAGACAAGGAGCCAAAGTGAATGTTGAATGTTTATCCATAACTCAGCCCTAAGAGCAATTCCATGCTCTGATCTACCCAATATGAATGATAGAGGATACAGCTGTTTGGTGAGAACCACTGCCATAATATGACTTTTCGGTGGTTATGAGATTATGTATTGGTAGCCACAGTTCTCAAGAAAACAGGTCTCTGCATTTGAGTTGGAGATGGTTGCTCTTGGAGATGGGTGTGACCGATGTTCATCTGATGCTTGTCTTGACACAGTCTGGCGGGAAAACTTAGTAGGATGAATGGAGTCTTCTGCTGCTCTGGAGGTTGCATTCTTGGAGATGATCTAATATGACGAGGATTCTCAATACCACCTTGATACAGAGTTTATGGATTTTTGAATGGTTTTCCTTGCACATTCTGTCAGTATGATTTTTTTTTTATAAATTTCCTTTATTTAAAAATGTGTCAAGGAGCCAAATGAATGTTGAGTGTTTATCCATAACTCAGCTTAGCTCTAAGAGCAGTTCTATGCTCTGATCTGGCCAATATCAATGATAGAGGAGAACCACTGCCATAATATTCCCAATACCACCTTGATACAGGGTTTATGGATTTTTGAAAGCATGTCCTTCAACATTCTGTGAATATGGATTTTTCCATAAATTTCCTTTATTTAAAAATGTTGAGTGTTTATCCATAACTCAGCTTAGATCTAAGAGCCATTCCATGCTCTGGTTTGGCCAATATGAATGATAGAGGATACAGTTGTTCAGTGAGAACCACTTCCATAATATAACTTTTCGGTGGTTATAAGATTGGTATCCACAGTTCCCAAGAAAAAAGGTCTCTGCATTTGAGTTGGAGATTGTTCCTTTTGGAAATGGGTGTGACTGATGTTCATCTGATGCTTCTTTTGACACAGTCTGGCGGAAAACTCGGTAGGATGAATGGAGACTTCCCTCTGTTCTAGAAGTTGCATGTTTGGAGATTATCTAATACAGTGGTTCCCAACCTGTGGGTCCCCAGATGTCTTGGCCTTCAACCAGAAATCCTAACAGCTGGTAAACTGGCTGGGATTTCTGGGAGCTGTAGGCCAAAACACCTGGGGACCCACAGCTTGAGAACCACTGTTCTAATTTGAGGAGGATTCCCAATACCACCTTGATACAGAGTTGGTTAAATTTTGAAAGGCTTTCCTTCTACGTTCTGTGAATAAGGATTTTTCCATAAATTTCCTTCATTTAAAAATGGGACAAGGAGCCAAAGTGAATATTGTTTATCCGTAACTTAGCTTAGCCCTAAGAGCAATCCATGCTCTAACCTAGCAAATATGAATGATAGAGGATACAACTATTTAGTGGAATGTTAACTCAGTAATATATGAAATATGTATGTTGCGGTCATTCAGATTCTTGCAAACCATCTTGTTTTGTTTGTTTTTTTTAAAAAAAAGCTCTTTTTGGAGGTTGATTACATACCCAACTCACATAGCAATTTCAAATGAGTGCACATGGAAGCCAATGTAGTGGGGAAAAGAGAGGGGGAAAGCAGAGGTTTACAATGCTCAGTGTTAGTATTTCTGCATAAAATACCACTGTAAATAAAACACGTGGGGAAACAGCATGGAACACTGATGTCTTTTAAAATAAAACTGGACTGAGAGAGAAAGGAGTTCATTTTAGTAGCCAGTAAAAGATAGTATTTAAGCATCTGTGTACAAAGCTGCATCTCCCTCCAGGAGGGAGTGGCAAAACATGGATCCTGGCTGAACTCCCGCTGAAGTGTCGTTCTGGCCTAGTTCTCACTGCTCTGGAAGGAAACCCGGGAGAGAATCCCAGCCCTGCTTTTCTGCTCACGGAACTGGCATCGTGCGCTGTGCAGGATGGAAGAAGAACAGGAAAAGGAGTGTCGTGTGTCACTCAGCAGTGATTCCTGTGGTTACAAACACAGAACACAGGAAGGAAAAGACCGTGTGTGAGCACCAGCCCGCTTGCTTGGTACACTCATTTATGAAGCCACAAAAGTCGTGCTCGCTTGCCTGAAATGCCACGCCAGTTGTTTTTATGCGAGATTTGTTTCCTTTTAGCAATGAAAGGAGGGGGAAGAGAAAGGATCCACATGGTAGTAGGAAGCATAATACCTAAAGTGGTAGAAATGCATTGACTTTCATTAAGTTAGAACTAATAAACAAAATCTTTCAACTGCAAGACAGAAAGAAGCAGCATGAGCAAGCTTCAAGTTCGTCTGAACTGCTGCAGTATCAAAAATACCATGCATGTTCCTGCTTCTTGCCACTGGTTTATATTCTACTGATAAGAGCATCTGATTGCTGTTCCTCAGAACTATTGACTAAGGCCCTTCTGTAAGTTAGTAATGTAAAGTACTTGCATTATTCATTGACCGATCATGTTTATATATATGCCCACTTGCATACTACTTCAAATGATTTTTGAGCTCAAGACTTTTCCCCACCAAGTTAGTTCAGTGAATAGCATCAGTTATTCAAGTCTAGACTAAATCCAGTTGTTAATCCTAACCAGAGTGGACTGGTGGAATCAATAGGACATTTGTAAGTGTTGACTTATGATTCTCCCATTGATTAAGTGATCTAACTCAGGAGTGGGAACTGAACAGCCCTTCAGAAGACTGCAACTCCTAGAATTCCTTCATGCTGGCTTGGAATGCTAGGACTTTATTTATTTATTTCCTATATTTTTACCCCACCCTTTTCACCCCCGAGGGGAGACTTATGGCGGCCTCACAAAAGCATCATAGGATACCGACATCATAAAAACAATCAACAATCAGCAATGCATTAAAATATTAAAAACAGTAATTGAACAATTGATTAAAAACATGCCTGTTAAAATCAGAATCCAAGATCCAGAGTCCAAGGTCCAGTCCAGGTCAATTCATTGTCTTAAAACTTCTTTTACTTGCTGTTATTACTGGTTGAATGCTTGGTCCCATAGCCAGGTCTTAAGTTTCCTTCTGAAAGACAGGAGGAAGGTGGCTGTCCATCAGCAACCAAAAGGTCACATGATTCCCAACCTTGAACTGATTGCAGTTGAGAATAACATTGAATCTAGCCATGTGTCTTTTACCAAGAAAGGTGCTGTGTGGCAATTATTAAACAATACTTTGAGATTTGATTTGAAATAACAGCAATTTATAGTAAGTAAATGTATTGCTGGATGATTGCTTGCAACATTTATAAATGGCACAAATGACTGATGAAACAGTCTCAAATAAGTGCTGGAGTAGAGGAGTAGAGGCCCTTCAGATATTGTTAGATTCCAGCTCCTATTAGCTCATTAGTCCAACCAGCATGGCCAGGGTCAATGGAAATTATACTAGAACAGAACAACATCTGAAGAAGCACAGTTGTTCTAGTATGTGACCTAGTATGAACCAGAAATACTACTATAGCAGAAGTGCAGCAGATGCAAATGAGAAAAGCAAGGGAGTCTTTCATAGCTTGATCCAGTAGATCAATATAGTGTTGTCCTGAGCGAATGAGCATGTGAGCTCTACATGCAAATATAAACCTTGCCAGCCAGATTGGAAACTCGTGGTTCTTGTTGCATTCCACAGCTATAAAGTGGCATTTCCTGACTATGTTCTTCTGTCAGATCTTGTTTTTGGCTCTAGTATCCCCCCCCCCCCCCCCCTTTTCATTTTTCATCAGCACATCTCTTTTTCCTATCTCTAGTTCTTCCAGTAGCTTACAAAACAAAGCCTGGAAATGTTACTTGTTGGAACTATAATTCCCAGACTCACTCAGGCAGAGGGAGTTGCAGTAGAAAAAAGTAACTTTTCTAAGATTACAATAATAACCCCTTTCTGCATCTGGTTTCTGGGCCATCAGTCTGATTTACTATGCAGTCTCTCACAGCCTCAGTGTAAAGACGATGCGTGTTCGCCTTCAGCTACTCTTTTGTCTTACATTTTTAATGCTTATCACATGCTCTTGAATTTTATTCTGAAGAACAGGGACTGAATTTCTGCTCTTGGCACCCATGTTCACCCTCCTACTCATTTTCCTTGAGTAACATGTTCTTCACTGAGCTCTGATTCATTATAATTGTTAAGATGTATGAGCACACGGGCAGTTTCAGCCATTCCAGTACCCTTGCCACAAAGCATTTCTAGCGAGATCTCCCAGCTGTAGGAACCATTGTATTCTCAAATTTAGGATAGGCTTGGTCCACCCCAGTGAATGGGAACATGAAAGCCAGTGAACAGCTGTATGAACCTCAACCCCTTGTCTGTTCTGGCCTCGCCCTGCAAGAGTAATCTATCATAGTCCAAACCATGAAAATCTTGAAGGTAGTGGAAGATCAAGATGAAGATGGAGAGTGAAAGTGCTGTGGTCTGTAAATCTAACTATTAGATTTTTACAATAATTTTTCACTCAAGCTTTTTCTTCATTTAGAGGTATTCCAACCAAGAATATCAAGGAATTGTACTGGTGGACTTAGAAAATGCTCAGTGAGGGATGGGCATGTTATGTTTTATCTAAGGTAAAGGTTTTCCCCTGGCAGTTGTGTCCAACTCTGGGAGTTGGTGCTCATCTCCATTTCTAAGCCGAAGAACCAGCATTGTCTGTAAACACCTCCAATATCATGTGGCCAGCATGACTTCATGGAGCGCTATTACCTTCCTGCCGGAGTGGTACCTATTGATCTATTCATATTTGCATGTTTTCGAACTGTTAGATTGGCAGAAGCTGGGGCTAACAGTGGGAGCTCACACTGCTCCCCAGATTTGAACCTGCGAACTTTCTGTCAGCAAGTTCAGCAGCTCAGCGCTTTAACCTACTACGCCACCTGGGGCTCCATCTGACAAAATATGCACTCACTGGGCATTGTCTAGATCTTCCAGTACAATTCCTTGATATTCTTGGGCTGGAAATCCTTCATTTCAGTAAGGACTAGAAATATTCCTCCACAGATACAGAGGTCATGCTGTATCTCACTAAGTATCCCTGGGAGCCCCCCATGGTTAGTGTTTTTAAGTGTTGGAGTAGAACTACAGGAGTCCATAGTAACCCCTGAATGTCCATAGTAAGTTGCATTCTCTCACCCTTAGAGGAAGGCAATAGAAACCACCTCTAAATAAATCTTGCAGGGGTTGCCATAAGTCAGAGTCTCAGCTGCAAAGTTGGGATTTGATGGTTGCATAATGCATCCTTCCCATGTTTCATGGTGTGAGTTCCAGGATTCTTGCACAAATAATATCAACTTACATTTTTAATAACTCCTTGATCCAAAATCGTGCAGCCCTCCAAATGCCATGGGACTTCGAATTCCCAGCAACTCCAGCCAGCATAGGAAAGTATGAAAAAATCTGGGAGTGGCAGCTCAACAACATCTGGAGGGCTGCATATTTCCCACCCCTTAAGTCCACAATGGTAATTAACATTAAAGTGCTGCAATTGCAGGTGAAGACAAGATGAGAATTACCTAAGGACTTTAAAACTAATCTACTGAAAGAGGACTCTCACAGTATGTTGTGCCAGTAGCATAACAAAATTTTAGAAGAGGGCAAAGAAGGAACAAAGTACATTTTGAGGTTGCCTATGTGCCCCATAGGGAGCAAATGGCAGTGCCATTTAATACATAAACACAAGGAGTTTTGCAGGATATGTGCAACCCAAAAGTTCCATTTTACCCAGAGCTCGGCTACCTAGATGATAATATATGAATACATCCATATATGTAAAAAATGTCTTTCCCTTAAGTAATGAAATGAGTGCAGAAATGGAGAGTGGAACAAGCTCCTTGCTGTGGGTTGTTTGTCCTTGTACACCCTTCTGAGCCACCGTCTGGTGTTGTATTTTCACATCAGAAGTCCCACCTTTTTTCTTCCTCTATTGTTTACTCACAGGGAGAAATATGATATGTGAATGGATGGCTCATGGATATAGTCTCGTGAACAAAATGGCTACTTGAAGTTACTGGCTTGGCAGGAAGGATTTCCCTTTGCAAGAATCCTGTTACTACGGTACTTAATGCATATGCTAGTGATATATGCACTCTATTTGATTTTAAATATAATATGTATAACAGGTTGCAGGATTGCAGGGTACAGTGGACTACTTTTGTTGAAATTATTTACAGTTATTGTTATCAAATGTTCATTTCCTAGAATCATAGACTTGGAAGTGACTACAAGGGCTGTCAAATCCAACCTGCTGCCATGCAGGAATACACAACTGAAGCACTCCTGAAAGATGCCCATTCAACCTTGTTTTAAAGATCTTCAAAGTTAGAGAGTCCTTCCTGCTCCAAAGCAATCTATTCCATTGCTGAACAGCTCATATCATCAGGAATGTCTTCTTAATGTTTAGGTGGAAGCTTTTTCATTGCCCCTTCCTCTTCACCTGAATTAGAAAACTGTCAAATTCTATGTATTGTCGAAGGCTTTCATGGCTGGAATCACTAGGTTCTTGTGGGTTTTTTCGGGCTATAGAGCCATGTTCTAGAGCAGTGGTTCTCAACCTGGGGTCCCCAGATGTTTTTGGCCTACAACTCCCAGAAATCCCAGCTAGTTTACCAGCTGTTAGGATTTCTGGGAGTTGTAGGCCAAAAACATCTGGGGACCCCAGGTTGAGAACCACTGTTCTAGAGGCATTTCTCCTGACGTTTCGCCTGCATCTATGGCAAGCTTCCTCAGAGGTAGAGGTACTGAACAGCATAGGAAGCCAAGAGTGCAGCAGTATTATAAGGGCAGGACAACCTTCCAGTTAGAATGTCTTGTTTAATTTGCAAAAAATATTGGTACCGTGTGTATTCTTCTTGAAGTTTATTAGGATCGCTTACAAAAAATTTGACTCTGAAGTTCAAACTGTGAGGCGATCCTCTCTTCAATTGTTTCCTGATAGGCTTGTTTGGATCCAGCCACCTCGGGTTATCAGTAGAATCATCAGCCAATTGTAAACCAAAATAGTCTCTCTCGGTTAGATCAAGATGCCTGAAAACTACATCTAATAGAACTTGACCCTGATCATGTTTGTTAACTCTGAAAGCTTGCACAGTATTATCCAGAAAAAGAATATTGCAGACCACTTCTGTATGTTGCCCTTATAATACTGCTGCACTCTTGGCTTCCTATGCTGTTCAGTACCTCTACCTCTGAGGAAGCTTGCCATAGATGCAGGCGAAACGTCAGGAGAAATGCCTCTAGAACATGGCTCTATAGCCCGAAAAAACCCACAAGAACCTTGTCAAATTCTAGCTCGAGAATTAAAATATATATGGAAAGCAGCAAGTCATACTTACTTATCAGTTTCTTCCTTTCATACCAAGAAGTTGAAGCTTAGGATAGTCACGTTTTGGACTACAGTTGTCAGAATCCATGCTGGCAGGGTGATTGTGGGAGTAATCCAAGCTCTGAAAGACTGGTAGCCTTGGTTACTAGTAATGGGCAGTCTGAAAACACCAGATTTCAGGGCTTCACTTGTAGCAAGAATCAGCACTACACACATTTTGTTGGAATGGGAAAGTTCAAAATATTGTTACTTACAGCTTAATTGACTTGTCCCACTGCTCTAAGCATCAGCTGTCCGGCCTACTAGCCAGTGGTGGCCCATTCATTAGTTGATCTTTCTGTTGGTAGCTGGAATTCCATTCATCCAACATGCCTCTTGGGTAGCCCTGCATGATTTCCTTTCCACCTGGAAGTAAGGAAAAGCCATCTGCCCCTGACCTGGTTGCCTACACCCAAAAGCCCCTTAAGGAAACCCACCTACAATACTAGATCCAGTCCCATGCCAAAACAGCAAAGTTGTGATAGTACTAGTACTGTGATATTATTAATAAGACAATAAGCTATGCCAATGATACTCATATTTTGGTGCACCTGAAATTTTGGGCTTCAGCTGCCAGAATCAGCTTGCTCAGAGCTCAGGGTTTTGGGGAACTGAAGTCCAAATCATCTACAGCAGTGGTTCCCAACCTGTGGTCTGTGGACCACCAGTGGTCTGCAAGAACTAAAATATGGCCTGCAGCTTCACCAGTACTACACCTGGTTTCGTGAAATCCTCTTATAGTGCTGAGGCTTATTAAATATGGTTTTCTGTGAGCGAGCAAATGGTGACTACTGGATGGCATAAGTTCTGTATCAGAAACTAAAGCTGATGTGGTCTATCCAATGCAATTTTCTGAATCAGCACCCTAAATAACCAAACCGAATCTAAAGTTGACCAAAAACTGATTAATAACCCTTTTGGTACTAATGTTGGAGAGTGGTCTCTGGTCAAAGGGGTCCCTGGTCAAGTGGTCACTGGTCACAGTAGTCCCTGGTCAAAGAAAAGGCTGGGGACCACTGATTTAGAGGATCACAGTTGGAAAACTACTGGTCCTATACAGAACCCCAAACACTTAGGGATGAGTGAGTAAGGATGACAACTAAATTCAATTAACTGTAGTAAGCATCTTATATGAACCACAATTAGGATGAAGCTTTCACTTGTACTCAAGCCCCACACACAGCCAACTAATCAAGCTTCTTCTTGCTCCATAGCAGAGTCCAGGAAAAACACAGGAGCTTCTTGGAAAGAAAAGCATCACACACACACACACACACCAATGATCTTCAGATCAGTGGTGCTGATGAGCCAGGAAATTGCAGTTAATGAATTGTTATTGCAAATCATATCTTATCATGGAAAGTGACTAGGGAAGAGTTTGAACTCTGCTTGTGTGCCACTTAGAAAAAAATGACCACATGTATCTCTGAGTATGTACACTCTTCCCTTAGGCACAACCACAGAAAAGTGTTGCTTTACTCATATCAAGCTGGTTATGGGACCCAGGTTAAGAAAGCTCAAATATCTGGTCTTGCTCTTGCTCATCCTGAACACCTGCAGATATTATTCAACCAATGTCACTCTGCCCTTTCTAGTCCAAAGAGGCAATGTGCATACACATTTCTTCTAAGAAAACATGTTCACATCCCTTTGCCCATTCAGAAAGAAACAAAAAAAGATGCAAGTTTCTAAATTCTGCAGGGCACTAAGACACAGGAAAGGGGGGCGGGCACGTATGAAGGTGTGGAATGGAAAACACTGTTTTCCAGTATAAAGACATCTGTCCTAGCATTCATTATTTTAATACAGGGAATGCCAGGTGCCTTGCATATGTTATACAATGCAGCAAGGAAAATATCTTGTACAGACAAGTAGATATTTTGCTCATACTTCTTATCTGCACTGGGTTAATCTGGAGATCTCGCTTCCCACTCTTGCTGCTTAACTGGTGCGCTGAGAACTGTTCTGCCATGCAGCAGTTCAAATTACATTTGTTCCATCCAAGTGAGAACAACTAATTTGCTGCCCATACCTACTGTGCCTGGCACATTAGCACAGAGAACTTGATGCAGATAGCCATTTGTGTGTCAGCACTGCCCAAAAGGATACCAGGCATTCCCTTCAGTGTTCTTGTCTGTAGAGGATAGAAATTCAATTCATCAACCTTAAGCCTGAAGAGAACTTATGAAGCTACTCTTTTAGACTATAACTCTCAAAATACTTTGACCAGCTTGGCTAGTTTGAGAGAACTACAGTAATATTTTCAATACTTTCAAGAAGTGACCTGAATCCATGTTCTTTCTTGCTAGCATTAGTATTATTTCAAGTTGCCAGCTGGCCAAGAAGTATACAGCCGTATGTGAACATCTGGATTCAGTGAGAGTGGAATCCTTAATTCCGAGATCAAGTCCTTGGATTGGGTGTTCAGACTCTGTTGGCTGGCCAGTAATAATTCGTTCAGAATAATCAGTGCTAGAAGAAAAAAAAAGGATAGAAGGGAACAGCCCAAAGAGATAAGAGCAGCCATTCTGGAATATGGAATAGAAACTCTAACCTGAACACGTTTTTGGAGCTGTTTCATGGAAGCGTAATAATAATTTCTGGACAGTTCTGACATATTACTCTCTTAAATAGGTATCCAGAGAGCTTAGGGTGAGGATGGTGGTCTAATGTTAATGCAAGACAGGGGATGTGTGCCTGGACAACACAAAAGCTCTAAGCAGTCTTGGATGCAAGAGGAATGTTCAAATTCCAGAGGCCTTAGGAGACAAAGAAGAATGCATGGCATCTTGGATTGTTTTGTATTTATTCTTTATGTGGATTGGATATTCGTGCTTCTGGACTGTGAGAACATGCTTTGGGTTCATCTGCTCTCCATCCAGTATATGCTTTTATTTATGGAGTGGGTGCACAGCAAACTCTCCACTCAAAATATAAACATTAAGAATATGAATTCCTTTGCAAAGTCCATTTGATCTGGCATTAATTTACAACAATAGCCAGACATTTAGGCCACAGTTGTGTTTGTGGTGGAAAGTCTGCTGCCGCATCCAGTACTCAAGTAGTTGTGTACCTTCAAGTCATTTCTGACAGCTGTTAACGCTATTGTGGGATTTACTTGTCAAGATTTCTTGAGAGAGAGGTTGCCTTTGCCTTCTCTGAGGTTGAGTGATTTGCCCAAGGGCACCCAGTGGGTTTCCATGGTCAAGTAAGGATTCAACCCTGGTCTCTAGAGTCCCCAAACACCAAAAAGTCATATTTGCTACATTCACGTGCCCTTGGT
Organism: Anolis sagrei; assembly: GCF_037176765.1. NCBI lineage: Eukaryota > Metazoa > Chordata > Lepidosauria > Squamata > Anolidae > Anolis > Anolis sagrei. The sequence goes on along the minus strand of NC_090022.1, from coordinate 222,356,839 downwards.
AACTTTACCCTCCCCTTTCATGGGATGTCTAATTATATTTCTTAATGCTCAGAGGGAATTTTAATTTACTGCAATGCTAGAAATTTGGGGAAGTTTTCTGCCATAGAATTTCATTTGGAACAAAAGAGTTTTTATTGCAGAGCCGTGACTTCGGGCGGTTCCAGACAGCACCAAATTGCGCGCTATAGTCAGAGATAAAAAAAAAAACAACGACAACCCCGGAACCTGAGAAGATGTCCAGATACAGGCCTGTTGATCCCAGGATTTCTGCCTCCATCATCCACACTTGTGCTTTCTTGTGGGATTTAGAGGCTCCCAAGATGGCCATCATGGGACTTCTGCTGGAAATGTGGGCAATTTAAAAAAAACCTGAAAATGCGAATATGTGAATCATTGTATAAACTTTCATTCCTGAGTTATATAGGCTGCAGGGTCATCTGTGCAGCCAGGGTATGTCTGCTCCTGGTTGCTCTTATTGTAAAAAGATGTACAGCGTTGACTTGGGGGCCACAACTTTGCCCTGGCCAGAGAAAATGTGCCTTCTACACGTTTCATGAAGTTTCTGGCACCCAAGCAAAGTTTTTGCCTCCTACTCAACTGTCACCTTCATTTTAGGAAGTCACCAATCAGGAACAAATATCTAAAACCCAGAAACAATCCCAGATTTTAAAAAAATCACATGTTTTTCGATTGTAGGGACCTGCAGACATTCAAAGATGCGAATTTTCGGCACCTGAAAATCTCTCATTTTTTGCCATTTGTAGCTATTGCTTCTGCGTTTTCAGGGAATAGCATTTGGCCACCCTCCTGTTTGCTGCGGTAGCTCCTGGGATAAAGGTAATTCCTGGACGGGTCCTATATTCCCCCCTGGAGCTACAGCCCTGAAGAGAGATTTCTTTGACAAATATGTCTAATCTTTTCCTAAACTATATAATCTAGTGTCCTTCACCATATCATGATCAATAGTTATTTCTCTAAATCAGACTGACAGAAGGGGTCTTTCCCTTCTCCCCATAGATCTTCCCAGATCCATTAAATTGTTGGGGCGGCGGGGGGGGGGGGGGGTTGCAGGTTCTTGCAGAATGCAGTGAATAGGGAGATGCAGAGAGATCCATAGAATTGGGTGGATATACTTTATGTCAGCTGAGCCCTTTTGTCAGAAGAAGTAACAGCCTGATTTCTGGAGGCCAGAAGGTTATCTCTCTTCTTTGTATCAATCAGAATTCTTTAAATCTTGTAGTACCTATGGCCCCTTCTACACTGCCATGTAATCCAGATTATCAAATCAGATAATCCACACTATCTGCTTTGATCTGGATTATACGAGTCTACACTGCCATATAATCCAGTTCAAATCAGATAATCTGGATTTTATTTGGCAGTGTAGAAGAGGCCTAAGAAGAGCTCTACTTGACCAACTGTATGACTATCTACAGTCTAACATTATATTTCCTACAGACAGGATGTTCTGTTCTGAATGCTGACTCTTGACTTCATTCAATGGCACATTAGCCCCATCTACACTGCCATATAAAATCCAGATTATCTTCTATGAACTGCATTATAAAGCAATGTAGAGCCATATAATCCAGGTGAAAGTAGATAATGTGGATTATTTGTTTTGATAATCTGGATTATATGGCATTGTAGAAGGCACCATTGTCTCTCTGATCCAGATCATAGCTTATACTATATGGCTATTATGACTCATAACTGACAGATAATATATTCAGAACATACATATGTACTCCAAGTGACATGAGTTTAGAATGACAGTCAGCCCTACACATTCACTAAAGTTAGAATGTTGGATCCAGGTGAAAAAGGAAAAACCTGTGGACGTTGATCAGAGAGGTAAACTGGAATGATTCCTAAAGGGAATCATATCCACAAATAATCAGATCCATAAAAGTTAAACCTGCAGAAGTGAAGGTCCAACTGTACTTTGAGCTCACTTGGTATAGAGATAGATTAAGTTTTTCTTCTTGGATTTGGGTATGAACGAACGTGTGCATTTCCCTGTGCTCTCCCCCTCTGTGGATGTACACTTTCCACAGCTGTTGCCATAGATGCCTCTTAACCATTGATGGGGAGAAGCAATGAAAAACTATGTTCATGGATACAGCAGCTGCAGAAGCTTGGCTTTTTCAAGAATTGCTCCCATTCCATCATATTTCCACTTCAATGATTTCTTGCAGAAGTCCGTCTCTATTAGAGTTCAGAAAACTGTTAAGGATTTCCATTCTAGTGAAAGATGTTTAATATTTAATATAATAATTGGTTGTTGTTTTATTATAGATTTTTTTTGTTTTCAAAATTGGATAGTCCTTTTTATAGAAAACTCACATAGTTGAGTGTCCGCTAGACAGAAATTAAAACAAAGTGCCTGAGCAATGAGGGGTGTGTTGGGTGAGACGGGTGAGACTGAAACATATACAAATAATTATTTTGTTAAAAGAGAGGACACACACACAAATTATTATTGTGTGGACTCAGCATGGTCAGTAACAACCAGGAATCATATCTGTTAGAAAAGAAAATGGGTGTGTGACGTAGTTTTATCTATTTAGTTATTAAAATATTTTACATCCTGCTGTATATCATATAAGCACAGGCCAACCTACAATACAGTCAGTTTAACCAGTTTAAATGGAATAAAAATAAGAAATAGCTTAAACAGAATAAAAACGTTTTAAACAATTTGACATCATTAATATTTGTTTATAAAAATGGAATAAATTAGACCCAAAAGTCATATATTTACTTGGAGATAAAATGGCACCAGCATTGGCACCAATTGGGCTTCTAAGGTAGGCATGGTCAAACCAAGGCTTGGGGGCCAGATGCAGCCCCCTAGGCTCTTACCGCAGGCCCTCCTCATTTTCCATGTCCTCTTGGTATAAAGCCATGGCAACCTGCCACATCCTTATGCAGAAAGGATGGGGGATGAAGGCATGCAGCCGCTAAGAGCCTTCTGGAGTGCTCTCAGCCACCTCATGACTCGCCCTCCTCCCAGTATAAGGACGGTGTGAGCAGCCCTGTCCTTATGCCGGGAGGATGACTTGAGGAAGGCACACAGCAGTTGAGAGCCCTCCAGTGCACTCTCAGACGTTGTCTGTCTCATCCTCCTCCCAGCCTAATGCCAAGAAGACAGCCTGAAGATTGAGGAAAATGTATTGGGGAGGAAGATCGCAGCAGTCGCCACATGTCTCATTCTTCTCCTGGTGCAGGGTGAGCCGCCCCATCCTTATGCTAGGACAACCTGAGAATGACCCTCCCCCTCCTGGCCCCGCCCTCTCCTAGGCCCTCCCCTTGTCCATCCCACCCAGTGTGTGCCTGGCTACCCTCTTTCCCAGCCCGTCCCTTCCAGCCGGGACCCAGCCTGTCCTTCCAGCCAAGAGGGCAAGATAGGCAATGTCTGAGAGCACATTGTCTGCTCTAGGGGGAATGTGTTGACAACTAGGGTGCCATAGCAGAAAATAAAAGTCAGTAATTTAAACTTTTTTTTTTGGTGTGTGTCAGGAGCGACTTGAGAAACTGCAAGTCGCTTCTGGTTTGTGAGAACTGGCCATCTGCAAGGATGTTGCCCAGGGGACACCCAGATGTTTTGATGTTTTATCATCCTTGTGGGAGGCTTCTCCTGTGTCCATGCATGGAGAGTCGGAGCTGACAGAAGGAGCTCGTCTGCGCTCTCCCCAGATTCGAACCTGCAACGTGTCGGTCTTCAGTCCTGCAGGCACAAGGGTTTAACCCATTGCACCACCACTGGCTCCCCAATTTAAACATATTAACAAAATAGACATAGTGCATTTTTAAAATGGGCACTTTATGGTAGGAAGAAACAACAGTTAATATTGAGTTTGGCTTGAAAACCATTTTTCTGGTCTTTTGTCAAGCTATGAGCCGAGCCATTACAATGAACTGTTGCAATAAAATAGATGTTGGCTATTTTAGCAGTACTACACACATTGCCAGGGCAGACATTTGTTTACACTGGTGTTTTATTCTGCCTGCTTTCTTGTCTGTAAAGTACAAGTCTCAGCGTAAGTGTAGTTGAGCTATTAAAGCCATTGCCAAGTAGGTAGATCCAAGGCCAGCCAGCAAGTGCAGGACAGCAGAGTATAAGAGGAACAACTGATCTTCTTAGCCAGGAATTTACCTCCGCTCTCTGGAGTAATCTCTGTAGGTTTTTACTAACGGCTAACTTGGGCCCCTTCCACACAGCTGAATAAAATCCCACATTATCTGCTTTGAACTGGAATATATGGTAGTGTGGGCTCAGATATCCCAGTTCAAAGCCATTATTGTGGGAATTTCTGCCTTGATATTCCTGGTTATATGACTGTGTGGAAGGGCCCTCAGTCTTCCCAAGCAGTTTCCCCTACTGAACTTTTTATGGTTTATATGCGGATCCTAGTTGTCTTTCATTTCTATTCAGAAAGTATAATTGTTAAAACTATATTTGTATTTCCTTCTTGTCTTGTCTGGAGCTCTCAGTTTAAAGTATTGCCTTGAAAAATACCGAGGTTAGTCCATTATCTTTCTTCTACATTCTTCTTCTGCTTCTGTTTTGCTTCTGCAAAAGCTGAACTGTCAATGCAACCGGAACCCTTTTTATCAGGTTCTTATGTGCCCAGAAGGACTCTGAACACGAGTCATTACATTTCATTGGATTCCATATGACTCTGAGTGCCATTCATAACCTCTCAACTGCCCCCCTCTCCCCTCTCTCTCTATATATATATTCTGTATTGACTTTTAACACTGAAAATCTAAATTAGAGTCAAAGCCAAAATAGTATACATTCAGAGAATTAAAAAAAAAACAGATAGGAAAAGTGAGAGAGGAAAAAGAAATGGAAAAAGAAGAGATATGTAGCTAAAACACAGTAGGGCTCTGACACTCAATGCCAAATATAATGAAAATAAAATAATAATAACAATAATTATTCTACCATTACAGCTCCAACTAAATAATCCTACTAGAATTTCTTGTAACCATAATCCTACTAGAATTTCTAGTGAGCATAACTACATATTATTGCATCAGTAAATGTCTTATTACTCAAAAAGTTCATAAATGATTTCCAATCCTTTAAAAAAAATCTTCAATTGACTTATCCTTAAAAAATCCCCATTACTAAAACGATTTGGGTTAACTCAGCCACCTTAACAATTCATTCTTGTGTCACTGATGCTTCAGTCAATGACAGGTTCGAGAAAACAGTATTCTTTCAACTGTATTGAAGAAGTAATTCATATTTGCTGTCCATTTTAGTATCAATAATATCCAGCAAAAACATTTCTGTTGATATTACAAAATGGATCTTTACATACATACATACTTACTTACATGTATTGGATTAACATATAAATCTTAGACCAGTGGTTCCCAACCAGTGGTCCACAAGAACTAAAATATGGTCCGTGGCCTCACCATTACTACACTGTTGCAACAGGAAAGACTCGCAAAACCCTCTTATAGTGCTGAGGCTTATTAAATATGGTTTTCTGTGGGCAAGCAAATGGAGACTATTGGGTGGCATATGTTCTGTATCAGAAACTAGAGCTGATGTGGTCTATCCAATGCAATTGTCTAAATCAGCACCCCAAATAACCAAACCAAATCTAAAGTTGACCAAAAACTGATTTGTAACCCTTTTGGTACTAATGTTGGAGAGTGGTCCTTGGTCAAAGTGGTCCCTGGTCAAGTGGTCCATGGTCAAAAAAAGGTTGGGAAGCACTGTCTTAGACCAATAAACTTTTTGCTTTCTTACAAATCCCCCACATATGGAAAAATTGCCCTCCTTATCTTGAAATCCTCACCATTGACTTGAAATATTCTGAGACATTTTAAAGCTTATTTGAAGTTAGGTACCATCTCTACATGTGTATACATGTTTCCTTTTAAATTACTACACCAATTTTGTATTTTTAGACCACATTTTCCACATTTCCCATATCTCATTCGGATAGTGTATCCAAAGTTTTGAGCTTTAACTCTTGTATAGCCTCATCTTCTGTGTCTAATTTCAAAGACCATTTATAGGCATATTCATAATCTTTGCACAACTGTAAATAACATTCATTTTCTTTAGCTCTCGATTGCTACATTTGTCTTATCTTGATTAAATATATCCTTAAGTTGCATAAAAGCAACTTAAGCCTTTCTTAAGAAGCATCTCTCCTGATTTAAACTCCCAGCTGCCTTCTTCAAAATATAAAAACCATCATAAAATAATCATTTCCCATTTTAACCCGTTCTTTTCCTCATAAGACTTCCTGCAGTGAGGTGGCAAATGTTAATTTTTCCTGAAATGTTTCTGCATGTATTTATAACACATGTGTACTTACTGCTTATATTTCTCATTCTAGACCCCACTTTCACCCTAAAATCATATGGGAAAAGAAGGGTCAAAACAGTTTTATTGATCAGCCAGTTGGCCTTATCAAAACAGACAATATAAACACAACAGCTAGTCTGAGTAAAATTAGAAATACAAAAGTACAGAGAGAAAAGTGGGGATGGCCAACTTATAACTGAATGTACCTTAATCTTGGTTATATACATCAGATGTCCTCATCCCGGGAAAATAAGGAACATCCTTACATACTTCTCACAATGGGAAATGAAGGTCATCTTTTATGACTAAATATGTGGTGAAGTTCAATGGAATGAAATACAAAGCCTTGCTTTTAATCTGAGAAAAACATGCTAGGAACACTGTTAGAATTCATGAGGGTATCAAGAGGATGACACTACCATGGAAGAATGTACTCAACATGATGCCTTACCACTTCACAAAAATACACTTAGGTACAGAACCGTTGTAGCGATTACGGGGCTGCTTTATCCTTTTTTATCACAGATTAATCTTCCTCTTCTAATAAGCAGATAATTTACTTCTCACAGTGTATCTCATGGGACCTTATGTTTCCTACATTGTGGTAGCATTCACTTGTTTCTCTTGTGCATACACAACGTCTTGGACCTAGCTCATAAAGTTGTACATCGTTTTACATAAATATTGTTTTGGTACTGATCATCTCATAATTGGGTTATAGGTAGCTTAGGAAGGTATTCACATTATGTCACCACCATTACTCCCCATTATCCTGCATCTTAATAGAAGAATTATTACTTCATATCAAAACCAAGAATGTTAAATACATTTGTTGTTTATTCATTCAGTTGCTTCTGACTCTTCATGACCTCATGGACCAGCCCATACCAGAGCTCCTTGTCAGCCATGGCCACCCCCAGCTCCTTCAAGGTCAAGCCAGCCACTTCAAGGATAGCATCCATCCATCTTACCCTTGGTTGACCCCTCTTCCTTTTTCCTTCCATTTTCCCCAGCCTCATTATTTTCTCCAAGCTTTCCTGTCTTCTCATTATGTGGACAAAATACTTCATCTTTGCCTCTAATATCCTTCCCTCCAGTGAGCAGTTGGGCTTTATTTCCTGGAATATGGACTGGTTTTATCTTCTCATGATCTAAGGCACTCTCAGAATCCCCCCCCCCCCCAAAAAAAAAAACCACAGTTCAAAAATGTCTGTCTTCCTTCACTCAGCCTTCCTTATCCATAGGTTACTACAGGGAATGCTTTGACTATTCGGATCTTCATTGCAAGTGTGATGTCTCTACTATTTTATCAAGCTTAGTCAATGCTCTTCTACCAATAAATAAATAAATATGCACTCCAATAGTGATTCTCTTGACCCTTCACCCCTGTTCAGACCTCAGCAATAATAATAATAAATAATGATAAAACTTTATATCTCACCCTATCTCCCCATGAGGACTCGGGGCAGTTATTAAATATTAAACACTCCACCACCATTAATTATAATACAGATTGTGTATCCCTTATCCAAAATGCTTGGGAACTGAAGTGTTTCCGATTTATGATATATTCTTTTGGATTTTAGAACATCTGTGAAATAGCTGGAATCCAAATGTAGTGTTCAGTTCAAATCCTTACCTCCCAGCATTACATGACCATCCAGCCCAGTATCTCTTTCCAGTACCTCATCTTGTTTGTTCACTACATGCGTATGAGATATAAGTCTGTGGGGAAACTGAGGATATAAGGGACCTGATATTTGGGAGGGGCAGGGAATACAGTACTGTACAGAAGATCTCTGAGGAGAGATCACTTTTGCATTGTGAATGAATGAGCAGGAATGCCCCAGCTGCCACTTCAAAGGAAGAAGCAGGCAGTTGGTAGCAAAAATATATCAGATTTGGGGGCATTTCAGATTTTTAGATTGAGGGTTTGTATTTATGTATATGTTTTGTTCAACCACTTAGTATACTTAGTATTGTGGTCCCAGATAGAGGTCTACCACTATTACTTAATAGTTCATATGACTCTTTCATTCCAATAAACTGTTTATTTAATAAGTCACTGGAGTTCTGCTATATTGTACATACTTTTATTTCCTTGCAAGAGTAAGGAAATGTTTAAAGGGTGTCTTGTGGAGGAAAGGATGGAAGAGATCCAAAAGGCTTGGAGAGTAGAGCCATTTATGGGTTCTGGCATTGAGAAATGATAGCAAGGCTCTGTAGTATTCAGCGATGCTCACCTATCCAGACACCTGTGCAGTGGTCCTTGTGTTGTGTACAAGTATCATTATCTGTGTCCATTGTCTATGCTGGCTCTGCACCAACTTTTAAGAGCTGGAGAATGAATGTTGTGAAGCACAGAGTCCTTTCTACTTTGGTGTAGTCTAATTCAAACCAGCCCGGCTGTATATGTACCACAGCAGGGGGGAAAGGGATGGCACTTTGGGGGAGGGGGGTACTTGATCACCTTCCTCTTTTCTCCCAAGTCATGTGGCCGCCTTTCCTGCCATTAGCAAAGATGTCCAGCAACACAAGGATCTCTCCAGAGATCTGTGGCCACTACCAGAAGTGACAAATGAAGACAGAAGTATGGATGGCCTCCCAGACTGAGGAACTCCATCCTTTCATTGCAGTAGGACAGAGATGGGCTATGTAGCCATACCACTCTGGCTTAGTCCTACATTATATGGTCCATGTGGACTCTGAGTTAGGTCATTTAAGTTTGTCTCCTAAAATTTAGATTCTTTGATTTTTTGCTATCATGTTGTTTTCATTAACAGTGGTATCTTGCACTAAAAACATTTTAAAACTAAATTGTTCTACACAGCCCTATATCCAAGAATATCAAGGCAGAAAATCCCACATTATCTCAGATAACCCAGTTCAAAGCAGATATTGTGGGATTTTCTGTCTTGATATTCTGGGATATAGGGCTGTGTGGATGGGCCCTAAAGCTGCTCCTTATAGGAAGAAGCAGCTTTAGAAAATGTAAATATTCACTTGAATGCTTAATGGACTTGAAAAGTTTACATTTTTTTTAAAAAAAATCATCAACATTACTGGGAAGAGGCTTCAAAATTTGGGACAGTTGTTGAAAATTATACCTCAAGTTTATCATATGGAAAAGACAATAAGGCTGCCTAGACATCAATTAATTAGTTCATGAGCTGATATGACAAAATTCTTGTTGCTTTATAATTTTGCTTACAAATAGCAATTATGTCCTAATTTGAATGTCATGCTGAAACTACAACAAAAATATCTCCCCACTGTTACTGCCAGTAGGTTTGAATAAGACAGTTACTGGGACAGAATGCAAAATTAGCTAAGATTGTGATTCTTGTCAACAATCAAGAATCCAAGTATCCAAGTCTGTGCATATTACTTGGTTCATGAGACTTCTAAGAGGGCGCATAAAAGCCTCAGTATCCATTTATATTAAAATGAATGGCTAGTAACAGACTTCAAGTCTGAGGCTTTACTTAGGGAGTATGTTGACTGGTGTAATATTTTGATTCATACTCATTGCAACTTTCATTCTGGTTTATTTTTAGAAAAATAGGTTTCTAGGCTATAGGGTTGTGAAGCTGTATTTGAGAATATGCAGTCATCTGGCCAAACAACAGTAAATAATCCAGCTAGAGTAGATCTAGTAAATAATCCAGAATCTCATATGCTCATGGTCACCTGCACCCGCACCTCACTGTACTAGGCAGAGCTTCTCTTCCTAAAAAGATGCAGCTCCACCCAGCTATCTTTTTAAACAAATACAGATCTACTGAACTGAATAGGGAAGCCTGTTTATTCTGAAATTCTGCACATACACTGCTGAAAGGACTCTAAAAACACATTCAAAATTGAAAACTACTCTGCACATTTTCCCTGTTTTTGACCCATGACCATATGAGCCTTCTTTTCAGATGTAATTGACATACATGCAAATGTCAATTGCATCAAAAGAAATGGATGTGTGCACACTTTGACTATAACACAGAGCTTAGAAAACGTATGCTTAGGGTTGGACATACCTTATTTTGCTCTGTGTAGGTATGAGCTTTCAAATCTCTTTATGGGTAACCATATCAGTTTCATAGTGTTTCCTTAAGCAAGGAATAAACAGAGGTGGTTTTGCAAGTTCTGTCTTCTGGAATACAGCTTGTGATTGTGTGTGTCTTCAAACCACCTGTGGACCTGTCACAATCCCTTGATTGTCATAGGGTTTTCCTAGGCAAGGAATACTCAGAGAAGGAGAAATATAACCTACAACACATGATACTCATTGACTGTCTCCCATCCAAGTACTGACCAGAGCTGAGCCCACTTAGCTTCTAAGATCAAACAGAATCTGGTGCCTTTATTCTTTGGCGGCATCTCTTCCAAATACTTACCAGGACTGACCCTGCTTAGTTTCTAATATCACGTGAGATCCTGCGCCTTGAGGGCACTATGCCCTTGTTAAAATCACCTACCTTGCAACAGAGCTTTGACATTTTGTGTTCTTGAGTTTGTACAGTCATTTCTGTAAGTTTTGTTTGCTTTGTCTCAGGGGCTGGCATTTTCTGTTGGGTTTTGTTTGATAGTACTGTAGGCCACGTGTGGGTAGGGTATGAGTATCTGGCAGATTATGTGATCCTCACAGATCTCTAATGTGGATGTTAGTTTCTCTGAGAGCAGTCTGTAGGAGTAAAAGTGATTCTTAATGGCTGTTTGCTCAGGGTAAATGGCTTTGATAGCATATGTCATTAGTTATCTGAATGTTGCTTTGAGAATGGTAGGTTTTGACTCAGTCACATCAGTCCTTGTCGAAGCTTCGAAGGGGAAATGGAGTGAAATTTTCTTAATCAAATCAGCCGAAGTAGTAGATAGAGCAGATGTATTTTTCTCTATTTATTTGGAATGTGGGTTCTTTTTAGTCTCGTTCCTCAAAGCTACAGTTGACTCTATTAAAATGCCATGTGTGAGAGATTTAGCAGGCTCATAGATACAAAAATAATTAATCACATCTTACAAGCTGCTGGTGCCAGTAAAAGAGAAGAGGGGAAAGAAAACTGACACAGGTTTGTAGAGATGATTCATAGAAAACTGAGCTCTCCTTGTTCTCGTTCCTTGGCTCCTCATGCTACATGGCAACTGTCCAGGTGAAACAGTCTGAAGACTTTAGCAGCAAAAGCTCTTCTGACCAACATTCCAGTCTACTTCTGCATTTCCAAACACAAAACACTCATCGTTGGCAGTGACTGAGGAAAATATCACTCTGTTTAGGTGAGCACCTAAACTACTAAAAGGGCATGGAAGGATTTTAGTCTTAGCCACCAACTTTCTGTCCTCCTGGGAATGTTTTTTATGATAAGAGGCTTTCTCTGATTCATTCACAGTTTGCTGTAGATGATGACAATGATGAAGATGAGGATTATACCATTGATGATTTGGAGCACGATGGTCCACTAACCATGTTGGTTAGGGGATCCTGGCTTCTGAAACCCCTCCCTCCAAAAGAGCCCTTCTACACACTGTATTTATCTGAACCATGCATCCTGCAGAGAGCAATCCTATGCATGTTTCCTTTGAGTAAGCTCTTCTGTGTTAGATGACAGATAGCCACATGAAGGAGGCTTACCTACACTGGCCAGAAACCCCAAAACAGTCCAGAAGGTGGACCTGAATAGACACACTTATGAGCTGTAAAACTGGTTAACTTGGTTTTACCCTGCATTAACAGAAGTTGGAGATTGCTCCAGAGTTTTGCACTTTGTGGTTGGTGTAGACAGTTAATTTCTAATTTGAACCACTCCATTATGCACATGGGCCAGCCCGTGCTTCATGACACAGGGAAAGGGGGATGGATCTTACCTTTGCTGACCATTGCCACTACAGCAGCTGGCCATGGAGTTCTGGAGAACTTCTGGTCATCACTCACATCTTTGCTGAGGTCAGCAAAGGCACCCACATGTCCTAAGGAAAGGAGGTTGTTTGCCCCCTTCTTTTTCCAGGTCATACTGCTCTTTTACTGATGCCAGCAGAGATGCCTGGCAATGTCCACAAGCTCTCCGGAGCTCCCTGAATGACTGTCATGGAGACAAAGGATGGCCCAGGCAAGGGTGACCATCTAGTAACAAGCTGGACTTTGCACATGGCTCTGAGGTGAAGGATGAAAATAGCTCATCAGAATCCAGGTCCAGTCCAAAGCAGCAATGCTCCAGATTATTCTTCAATCTTGGAACTCATGTTGAGCTACAACATTTATTTCTTTAGATCAGCTGGATACTAGTACATAGCAATACACATTTAAATAATATATGTAGTCCCTATCTCAAATAGATTGTGACCCAGTTGTTGAAAGATCACAGAGAGAGAAAGAGAGAGGTTGGGGATCTTCTCAGTAGCTGTCCCTAGGCTTTTGAATTCCTTCCCAAGGGAGATTAGCATGCCTCCCTCCTTGCCCTTCAGTCAACAGGTGAAAACTTTTTATTCCATCCCTTGCACAAGAAATTTCAATCTGTGTCACGAGGGCAGAAACAGTGTAACTGTTACAATCCCCGCTCACAGGGGACATTGCTCACCACATGCAGGGCCAGCCACTTCCTGAGTAATGGGGGAGCTAACCTCTACCAATTGCAGCTTCTGCTGCCAGTAGAATCATAGAGTTGGAAGAGACCTCGTGGGCCATCCAGTCCAGCCCCCTGACAAGAAGCAGGAAAATCACATTCAAAGGAATCCAGAAAACTATATTTGACATATGTTGCCAGAATTGGGCTGTCTGGACTATTGAATAGTGCCATATGCCTGAACTGGAATTGTACAAAAAAAAAATTCCCAGAGCTTGGGCAAAACGGATGGCCATCCAGCCTCTGCTTAAAAGCCTCCAAAGAAGAAGCCTCCACCACACTCTGGGGCTCAGTAAGCTCTCAGTATGTAGGAATTGGCAAACTTTCATGCTCCCTTTGAATCCCCTAAATGTATGTATATGAAGCAGTCATGAATATGCAACTTGGTATGCATTTGTAACAACCCAAATAGGATTCTGGCCAACTACAACAACAAATATTTAAACAGATTCAATCTGAAGATGAGGATGATGACCATGATGATCCTTTGAGAGATTATGCGATTGAGATTAATGTGCTGTACAAAAGTATTACAGTTTTGATATTGCATTCAGGATGAGTTTGCCTGCATTCTTTATTAATTATCTGTGTTCAGATTTTAGCAGACATCCTGTTAGTGATATATGTTGGCATAATGTTTAATAAAATAGTTAAATACCCACCCATAGTAAGCTGGCAGTAGGATCTTTGATGTATTTTCTTCATGCTCATAACCTAACCAGATTAAAAAGTGACAATCTTGGTTGAAGGTATTACTTTTGGTTTTTCTTAGTATTGGAAATTCCTGTTGCTGGCACTGATGCTGTTAAGGCTAATAACATTAATGAATTTAATTAATTTGTTCTCTGCAGATTAAAAGCTACAGATGAGAGCCAGAGCCAGTGGCCCAAGAGTACAACTTGTGCTTTTAACCCTGGATAAAAATTTGACTACTCGCTATCTTACAAAACAGGAAACCTTCCTGCATTGAGGATTCAAGAAAACCTTTGACATATGTTGCCAGAATTGGGCTGTCTGGACTATTGAATAGTGCCATATGCCTGAACTGGAATTGTACCAAAAAAAATTCCCAGAGCTTGGGCAAAACTTTTCACCTGGCACAAGAGTTTAACCCATTGCATCAACTTTCCCAAGATTCATCAGTTGGCATGACCAATGGACATACTGCCTGCAGGAATCTGGGAGCTGTATTCCTCCCAAAAAAGGGACAACAGTAACTTGCCTTATCTCTGTATTTCCCCAATTATGCCTTTGGTTTATTTGGATTTGAAACCTTGATATTGTTGAGATATTTTGCAATACTGAAAAAAATGGCTTGAGTTACTTCCTTCACAGTAATCTTAGACTTCCTTAAAAATACTCTCTGCGCCCAAATGCTGCAGTGTTCAGTTTCCAAACTTCTAATCAGTCAAATACTACAGGCCTTAGCCTTCCTATTTCTGTTTCCTTAACCCACTGCTTCTCTCTTCCTCCCCACAGGTGAGCGCCCATTCCCTTGCACTTGGCCAGATTGCCTTAAAAAGTTTTCTCGCTCTGATGAGCTAACGCGGCACTACCGAACCCACACCGGGGAGAAGCAGTTCCGATGTCCACTCTGCGAGAAGCGGTTCATGAGGAGCGACCACCTGACAAAGCATGCCCGCCGCCATACTGAATTCCACCCCAGCATGATCAAGCGGTCGAAAAAGGCCAGCTCGGCCTCCTTTTGAAGGAATGACTGGCGGAGACGGAGGGGGAAACCACCACCACCACCACCATCAAAAGGGGCATAACTGATCAGCACAAATACATCCGCCACTGTACAGTGATATTCCCCCGACTTGCATTTTTAAAGCACATGTAGCTGGAAGTTTGAAAACAAAAGATTTAATATTTTGTCCCATCCACCCCTGCTATGCTACCAACAACAGTCTTAAATCAGTGGCTGCTGGGTGGGAATGGGGAGGGAGGGTAGGGTGGAAAGAAGTGTGGGGATCAGCAGAAATAATGCAACTTTTTTATATATATAGTTCAAAGAATCGACACTGGTGTATATATGTCCGACTGGGTGGTTTGACCTGTGACACCACAGTAGTGATTCCAAGCTCTTCGTGATTGCTGTGTCATGGACATGTTTTGTTGACTAATGTAATGCTGCTTGTATTTAAAAAAACAAAACAAAAAAAGTTTAGAAAAACCACTTTCCAACACGCATAAGTATTTCTTAAGTTTTAAAAAGAAACCAAGCTCCATAGCACATTGTTAGAAGAAGGTTCACTTCTCTTTCTCAATGAACCGTTCTATTCAAGACTGTTAAAGGGTAAAAAAAACCATTACATCTGTTGTTTTTATTAGCGGATTGGTATACGAAAAATAACAAAGGAAGAGCGAAGCTGAAATTTATACTCAGGAAGACCTGTTGGGTACAACCAGGTCTTTTGGAGGTTTTTTGTTCTTTGTTTTTAAATTAGCTATACTTTGGCCTATAAGCTGCTCCTTTTTTTCTGGTGAAAAATTCTGAACAAAAATGGAAAACGAGAAATAAGCTAGGATCGTACGTATGTGGCTCTGTTTTTGGCTTGCCGTTGGGGAAAAAAAATCACAACATTGCAACAAGCCACTCTAAAGAATGTGGCAGAAGTATGAGATCATAACATTTTCCTTCTTTCAGCTGTTCTTAGACTTTCATCTGAAAAGTGTATACCGTACTGTACTATATGAATACCACTAACAGTGCTTTATTCTGCTGTGTTTTGTTGGAATGAATGCATAACAGCAGCTACCATCTTGATAAGCTACCACTTTTGTAAAGGGTTTTTTTCCTTATGACTGACTGTCTTTCTCTCACTCTCTCTTTCTCAATGGTGCATTCTTTTCATCTACTTGCCAGATTCCTGTATCAGCCAACGGGAACTATGTGCATTTATGGAGGGAACAAGGTATCTTTCCCCCACCCACAAAACACTCTCTGCTCGATCAGAGGCAACTACTACTCATTTTTAAAAACTTTTCAACAGACTTCTACCTTTTCATAAGTTGCAGCTGTTGTACAGAGTACAGGGAGGGGAAACCAACAACAATAACAACAACCGCCGCAGGAGGTGTGTCAGAATCTTTCTTGACGACACAAGCCTTGCCCTGATGTACTCTGCAGCCTCATTCTGTGTGGCAGGCTTGGTGTAGTCAGTGACCATGGCAATATTTCACCTGTTTCAACTCTAAGGTTTGTTCGTTCGAACAGGAGCAAACGCATCATTGTCGGGGGGGGGGGGTCTCTCTCTCTCTCGTCTAGCCAAGCTGTCATCTTTGTTAATGTTAAAAGCATGAACCTTACAGAGGTTGTAATCACAGACTTTCCCTCCCCCATCTCTTGTAATGGTGGAGCATTATGTTTACAGACACCCACCCCATCCAACCCCAGAAATGTTCTCCTGGTCGTATGTTCTTTACTCCTCCTTCGCATGAAGGAAGATGAGGTGCAACTGTCCTAAATATAGGGCTAAATTAATTCCTGAGATAATCACATTGCAGATGGTGGGATTATACCAGGATCAATTTGCCCCATCGTTGTAAAGAATCTGTACATATACAACTCTTGTAAAGTACACCTGCAATGACAGTATCTTTGTTTCACCTGAGAAAAAGCTAGCTTCCTAGAAAAAAATAAATACAACAACATCTCAGAGAGTAGAGTATTCTACAATCGTCTGTGGCTTCCAGCACTAGAACTCAGTATGCATCTAGCATTTTTACCTGTGTGGTTCATTATAAAAATCTGTCTATGCGAAGAGAATGGCTTCTAAATAAAGGTGTTAGGGGCAAAGAACAATCTATGGCATTTTAAAAGCAAAAAGGGATGAGTTTTCTTCAGTGAAGACATGTCAGGAAACCAAGCACACTTTCTACCTCCGTTTCAGCTTTTTGAAACGTTTGTTTTATGATAAAACCAAAATTAATTTCTGGTGTCCAAAATAAGTTGTAGGGACGTTTGTTCTTCCTTATATAAAAAAATAGGTAGCCTGGCTATTTCTATCGCTCTCGTGTAAAAAGTATTCTGCTTTACCAGTACTGTTAATGCTGCCTTGTGTGACTAGGGTGAGGACCTTGAGGTAGGCCAGCAACTCACAAAGTCGTATCGTTCCAACCGTCCTCCCCTTCTATAAAATACCAACTTGTCAGAGCCTAAACTCTTGAGGAAGTCTTGCTCATTTAACTAGAACAATACTGTTGCTCTGATGTAGCACAAGTGCAGTATTATCTAACTACAGCTTGAATGCTGAATGCTGTTATTTCGGAAGGCAAGCCACAGTCACCATGAACAACATCTCCATGGCAAATAATCTGGTCAGATGGAAGACTGAGGCACATTAAAAAATGAGGTGTGGCACTGGGTATATTCCTGATGGATATGATTTCCCCACTATGGTCACCTTCACTCCCAGCTGGGAAGTCATCACCTGGCCTCTCAGGTTAGAAGGCCCAAGGTGGCCTGATGGTGCCAGACATGCGGTTTTCTTGTCTACCGTAGGCTAAAGGAATAGCTTTGCCTTAACCCGACCAGCCAAACAGCCTGAAACAACACTTTGCTGTGCCCTAACACTGCATTTACGCACAGCTTGTAGGCAGAATATCGTTTAAAACAAAATAATCGTGTGAGTTGTTCCTCTCTTTAAAACATCCTTAATGTGCAAAGGCTATCACAGAATGTATTAACTTAATGTTTAGGTTTATTCTCTAATAGATCTTCCATTTTAAAAGATTCCAAAAACAGCCAAAAATTTCCAAAAACCATTTAACATTCAAATTTGTGAAACTCTTAATCAGCCTTCCCACAACCGAGAGTCCTCCCGGTGTGATGGAGTACAATTCCTATATCCAGCCAATGCTGCAGATGATAGGAGTTGCAGTTCAACAGACCTGGTGGCACTAGGATGTGGGGGGAAGTCTGCTCCTAATTGTCACTATAGTGAGGTGCACACGAGCGCTCTGCTTATGGTGGAGGTGTTTGAAGTGCAGCCCCTGGTTTGTAGTGAATAGTTGCCTTACTTGTAGCTTCACACTAAGGTGTGTGGCTGGTTTAGCTTGTCAGACAACTCATTCACTACACCCAGTGTTCTTGGCTTTGCCACAGCATTATGGAAGGAGAACTACCACTATGAGTGGAGAAATCTTGTGCACCAGCCTTTGGTCACAGAGTGACACTGGACTGCTTCCTATGTTACTTTGAGCAGATATGGGTGTGCATAACTAGGTTTTCAAGGGCTGCTGTATGTGTTTGTTGGCAATTATCATGTTGGGACAGAGCTTGAAATGGTAATTTTTCTGAATTGCAACTCTCATAATCCTACGCTGATTTTGGTCACTGTACAGATGGAGGTTTCGGGGAGTTGCAGTCCTCAATGTAACTTGGAAAAGTAACCATTCAGACTTTGATTGGGAATATTGGATGCCACTTCTTTTCTGTAAAAGTAATTCAGGGGATAAAATAATGATTTTCAGGAGAGGAATAATACCTGGGGTGGTACTTTACCCTTCCCCACCCAACCACTGTCTTTTACTCAAGCTGAGTTAAGCAGAGGAATGTAGAGTGGAAGGAAAATCCACGAGTGAGCAGTAATCTAGCTGCTTCTGTTTTCCAAGTTGTTCCTCCCCACTGTTTTGCAGCAGAGAAATGGCGACAAGGGTTCCCAGGCCCAAACATGTATATAGGCCCAGGTGTATCCATGGAAATATGTTATTGGAAAAGCAACTTACATGCCTGTGCCCCCAGAAGAGATATGTATATAGGACACGTCTCAAGGAGGGTCATGACTCTACTCTTAGAAGCAGAAGACTGTTTCTTTGGCTGTAATTCTCAACACACTTATTTGAAGGCAAGTTTCAGAAGACTTGCTTCCAAATAAATCTGATCAGCATTGAAGTGTAAACCATGCTTCTTAGGGGGTCTTCCAAAAGTAACATCAGAAGCTGCCCAAACTTTATTAACAACTACTACTAACAACAACAACAAATCAAAGTAAAATGTGTTTGTCTCTTGGTGTCAAAGCAGTCAATGAATTTTATGTGCAAACTTCAGAATCAGCTGTAATCTTTTTAAGAAAAGGGAGTTTAGGAGGCGACTGTTTGCAAATTTTGAGAAGAAAGAAAGATCAAGTTCTCTGCGAACATACTTGCCACGTTACTCTGAAAATTCTTAAAAGAGTGCTGATGTGAAGGCGGCTCCTCTCCTCAGTTCTGAAAGACCTTCCTAGAGAAGCCATGGCTTTAAAACTATAGCTATACAACATCTTTTGTGAACAACTCTGAGGACCTCTATATAGGTCTCTTTTCTGTTTGCTGATGGAATTAGTCCAGTATGCACCAGAACTTCAGATGCTCTTCAAATGCTGTTTTATGACAGATTAACAAATCTGTAACACTGTAAAATACCAACCTTTACAAGTTTAATCCATTTTATTTTTGTACAGTGTTCGTATCCTTTCTAAGTTATTTTGCTGTCCTGTTTTGTAAATCACATGAAATTGTAAAAAAAGAAAAAAGTAGGCATAGGTGTTTTTGTACATATGTATATAAATTGTCCAGATAATAATTAAAAAAATAATAAAAAGAAACAGCAATGTCTGAAATGATTTGTGTCCATTGTGGTTGCAAAACATTTCACTTGGATCCACACATCAGCTGCAGGGAGTCTACATGTAACCTCCACTTTGTCAGGGATCATCCCAGTTTGGGGAAAGAACAATCATAATTAATCCTCTTTCCCCTTTTCAGCTGCTTTTCAAATGTCCCGGTTTATTTCTCCTCCTCTCACTTTGCCCACTTATCCTCAACTTACATGAGTTACTGTATTGCAAACGGAGTTGAAAGTACAATTTAGTCACCCCTCAACATTTCCAAGTTTGAGTTTTGCAAATTTGATTATTCACAGATCTGATTAAAATATTCTGTCTAGGAATCCCTAGGTCCTCCAATGTGACTCGATGGTCCAGTGCCTTGAAAATTGAAGCCATTTATGAAGGCAATTTCAGATGAGTTGATTGAAAAAGGCAAGGATGTGAAAAGCATCTCTGAAATGGTACAGGATGGTAAGACGTTCAAAGTCACTGTGACAGCTACAAAGTGCTGATTTATGAGTTTGGAAGTAGAGGGGAGGCTGAGCTTCGACACTCCTATCGAAAAGATCAAGGCCAAAGTTCAAATAGAAGGGGATAATAAGATGGTTATAAAGCTGAAGGACATCACACCTCTAACTAAGCGGAGACACCATCATTAATACATGGAATGTTGGTGACATCCATTAGAAGAGGATCACTAAGAGAATCTAGATCACCTAGGCATATCAATGCTTTTAAAATGTCAAAGGGATATACCGGTAATAAAGTATTTTTAGGGTCACCATAAGTCAGATACAACTTGTAGCATGCAACAATATACAGTAGTTCCATTGAAGAATTGAACAGCGTGGGTCCAATGCATCTTTCTTACTCCTCACATTATGACCCTATCTTGATGGTCACTAGACAAGATGGGAGCCGCGGTGATGCAATGGGTTAAACTCTTGTGCCGGATAAACTGCTGACCTGGAAGTCGGTGGTTTGAATCCGTGAGATGCGGTGAGCTCCCGTCTGTCAGCGCCAGCTTCCCATGCGGGGACATGAGAGAAGCCTCCCAGAGGAGGGTAACAAATCTGGGCATCCCCTAGGCAATGTCTCTGCAGATGGCCAATTATCTCACACCAGAAACGACTTGCAGTTTCTCAAGTTGCTTCTGACACAATTAAAAAAAACTAGATGAGACACTTGAATTTACTTTGAATCAGCTGGGCTCATCTCACCTCACTATTTAGGGCAATCCCCACGTCGCTCCCAATCCTCATCGCTCCCAAAACCATTGGATAGAAAACATGGGTAAATACATCATTTGACTCAATGGCCTGAATTGAATTTATTTATATTTGAATTTATTTCAAGACAACTGCCACTACCATAGGCTGTGATGGAGAGTAGAGCAGCTAGTGTTTCTGAGACTTAGTCCTTTCCTCCTTTGACATTCCCCTTTCCTTTTGTGTCTAGATTGTCAGGGTAAGGGCAGGAAATGGTAAAATTAACAATTTGTAAGCTTCTCTGGGAGGCATTGGCTGAAGGTTAGATGTAAATGCTCTAAACAAATAAGATAATACCAAAATCCTATTTTTAATCCCAACAAGTTGGATACCAGGTTGTTTTCAGCTATTGGTTGGTGGCGAAGATGGTAACAGTTGGGAACAATCTTGTACAACTTTTATGGTTATATATACCCCAAGGGCACCATCTGATCTTGGAAAGTGATCAGGACCAAACCTGATTAGTACTTGTATGGGAGACCACCAAGGAATACCAGGTGCTGTAGGTTCTGTTATAAAGAAAGGAACAGGTCAAACTTCCTCTTACTCCTTGCATAAGAAAACTCTTCATGCATGCAGTTGACATAACTGAACAGGCAAATTGAAGGCACACACACATGCAAGTTATTACCTCTTCTTAGATAAAGCTCAGGAGAAGAATGAACATCGATCTTGATAAATTATTGTCAAAGGAAGATGTACATTTTTATTGGACCATAGATGCAATTCCTAAGATTTGAAAGATGAATGGGGAAACAGTGGACCTATTTTGCAAACTGAAAATCTAATAACTTCCCAAACATCAATATTCTCTAACATTGGCCATTTACAAGAGAGGAAAATACTTTGTGCCATATTGCTTTAAGAGACAAAATTTCAAAGAATTTGGCAGAGCATTGTTTATATTATTTCATGTTTATGCTGTAGTCTGCCATAATATACTACCAACTACTTCTTTTTTTTTCTTTTTGTTCTTGTCGCAGAAGTGATTGTAACATTTTTAGATGGTTATAGGTGTAAGTGCAAATTTTAATACAACATGAAGTTGGAAATGGGACTCAGATTATCAATTAAATGTTAAATTTGGTCCAAAAAAGTGACCAAAAATAAACTATAAAATTATAGAAAGAAAGAGTCTTTCACTCTTCTATAACTGCACAGAAGTGCAACCCAAAAACTTAAATTTTAAGACTCCCACGTAGTCCAAAAGTGTTGTTTTTCATCTTTGCCTACCTCTAGCCCCTGTCATGTAACTCCGCTGAGAAAAATAAATCTTTAGGAAGAGTCTTCTAAGGTTAATAGTGACATACCATTTCACATCTTCAAATAAAAGTGCATTCTCTATCCCCTAAATAATATTTTCCTCCAGTTGCCAAATTTTCATCATTGCAAAGTGAGACACTTGAAATAGTTCACAACTAGAATTCATATTTGCTGTGTTCACACATTCATGGTATCTCTGCCTGCCCTTTGGGGAGCTAAACTAAACTCGGTTTTAAAGTTTTACTTTATTACAATGCTAGAAATTCAGAGAATAATGGAAAAAATCCTTGGGAGATGCAACATTTAAATTGTGGAGGCAATGCCTCCATCCCACTCACCTCCATCCTGCAGCTACATCCCTGGCCTTGGTGACAGCAAGACAATCCTGTCCCATAATAAAGTCCCATGTAGGGCCTCTAGGCTAGATGAAAAATTATGAGATTTTAAACAAAGGAATAAAATGTGGAAATTGAGGGTGACAGCCTTTTCTGTGATATTACAGTCCCAGTTTACAAGGCAGTATTCTTAGGACTGAAACCAGATGGCTGTCTTTAAACCGTTGCATTCCACATTGTTCTGAAATGTTTTTCTCATTCATTCTGTCTAATGTCCTTTTAATTCATTTCATTCCATGTTTCCTCTCTAGACTACTAATAGTTGGTGTTCTCGGGATGTTACCCTTCATTCTGTGATGAACAAACCACTATGAGCCATTGGATTTTATTCGTTTTTGAAGAGCCCAACCTATTCTTTCTTACTCCTCCCACAAAGTGTCAAAGCTCTTAAACTCACCCTTCCCAATGGCTCCCTTCCCCAAGACCTTGGTCATCAAGCAATTTGTATATCTTACAAGCATAGAGACATAAACTTTCAAAAGCTAACTACAGCACAGTTGGTTTTTACCATCACCAGCCACATGAATAATGAATGCATGACAACATGTTCCGCTTCAGTAATACATGCAGAGGATGCATGTGTGTGTGCCTTCAAGTACCTGTCAGTTTATGATATCTCCATGCATTTCATATGGTTTTCTAAGGCAAGGTCTATTGCGAGGACACTTCAAAACAACCTGGCCTAACAAATATTTGATCAATGATGGCCATCATTCCTGAGCATAGGAATCCCACCCCCCACCCCACCCCACACCCCCCAAGTTGACTCCACAGTTCCAACCATTATTCACTTTGTCCTTTTATGCTCAGGATTATTTTCTTGATCTGGTATCTGGACCTCAATTTTGGACAACATTGTGTGTTGTTCGGGTAAGTTAAACATGAAGTTCCCTGAACTTTTCCCATACTGTCAGCTCCCATCAAACCAACCCTATTCAGATCACATCAGTTCTTTTCTTCTTAACTGGCCTTACCCAATCTTCTCAAGATGTAATCAATTTCTATCTGACCCTCACCTTATCTCTATTTCTACCTGGCCCCAAATCTATTTCTAATTGGACTTTTCTGAAAGTTTAACAGATAAGTTTCTGATGTTTTGTGTTTGTTGTGTGTTTACACACTCACACATTTAATCAGTCTTAAAGGTTACAAGGCATGGATGGAAAATGGCAACCAAACCCTCTCCAAAATCACAGCCAGTAAATGAAGCATACCGAAAAAGGCACAACGGGCAAATTTTGGCCAATAACAAATGTAGATGTTTACAACATAATAATTCTTTCTATTCTATTTCCTTCCTCTACTTTACCTGTATTTAATCCACATGTGGTGTGTTTTTGCATATTATAGGGAAACTTCGACCCTACAGGTGTTTTGGACTTCAGCTCCCAGAAATCCCACCCAACTTACTGGTTGTTAGAAATTGTGGGAGTTAACATCCAAAACCCCTGGAGGGCCGAAGTTTGCCAGTGTCTGTTATATATGGTTTCGGCGTTTAAAAAAATTCCATTGCTCCTTCCTCAAAGCTATCTTTACTTGACATAATGTTACCAGGTTTTATTTTTCCTGTTTACAACCAATGATGATCCTGTGCTTCCATCAGCTTCACCTTCACTGTGGTTGTATGAATTATTATTAAGGATGTAAATCCTATGTATTGAATAGAGTTCACTCTCAAGTAAATGGGACCAGGATTGCTGCTGAAGGACTAAATCTGATGATAGTTCTGCTTAACACTATATTCACTGGAATGACTAGTAAGATAAAGGTTTCCCCCTGACATTAAGTCTAATCGTGTCCGACTCTGGGGGGTGGTGCTCATCTCCATTTCTAAACCAAAGAGCCAGTGTTGTCCATAGATGCCTCCAAGGTCACGTGGCTGGCATGATTGCATGGAGCACCGTTACCTTCTCACCTATTGAGCTACTCATATTTGCATGTTTTCAAACTGCTAGGTTGGCAGAAGCTGGGGCTGACAGCAGGAGCTCATGCCACTCCCCGGATTTGAACCTGCGACCTCTGCCAGTGTCACCCTCCACGACTGCTGCTGTCTAGTAGCTGTTTGGCACATTTAGTCCAACTCCTCAACAAATCCTATCTGACATGAGAAACCCTACTAGCAGCACTGCTACTGTCAGCAGAGCCTCTTGCCTCGGAGAAACACACAATCCCACCAATGTGAAAAGGTTCTGCCATGGTGAGATGGAAAAGTAAGCATACATAATATGTTATAGATGTAGATGATACAGATATGGATATTTGTGTATGCATGTGTGTGTAGATGTGTCCTTATCACAACTTTAATTTGATATAGGTGTGCATGCAGTGTTTGTTTTATCTAAGGGCATATATATATTAAGCTGTATTTCCGGCATTGGAGAGGGATTGGCCAGTGACTGCTGGATGAAGTATCATAGCGATGAACATGGAAAATAAGTTTAGGGATGTGTTATTGCCCCAACCTTATTTTCCATCTTAATCACTATGATACTTCATCTTGTTGATGGGAAGCTTCCCACTGGAGTGGAAATCATCTGACAGATGGCAAGCTATTTAACCTCAGCAGACTGAAAGCCAAAACCAAGGTTACAACATCTTTTATAGAACTCCAGTATGCCAATGACAACGTCGTCTGTGCGCATTCAGAAGAAGGCCTACATGCCACTCTAAACACCTTCGCAGAAGCATATGAGAAGCTTGGCCTCTCATTAAACATCAAGAAAACCAAAGTCCTCTTCTAGCAGTCACCAGCCAATCCCTCTCCAATGCCAGAAATACAGCTTAATGGTGTAACATTAGAAAATGTTGACCATTTCTGCTACCTTGGCAGCCACCTCTTCACAAAAGTCAACATTGACACTGAAATTCAACACCACCTGAGCTCTGAGAGTGCAGCATTTTTCCAAATGAAGCAGAGAGTGTTTGAGGGCTGGGACATCCGTAGGGAGACCAAGGTGCTTGTTTATAAAGCTATTGTCCTCCCAACCCTGGACAGTCTACAGATGTCACATGCAACTCCTAGAACGATTCCATCAGCACTGTCTCTGAAAAATCCTACAAATCTCTTGGGAAGACAAGTGGACAAATGTCAACATGCTGGAAGAAGCAAAGACCACCAGCATTGAATTGATGGTCCTCCGCCATCAACTCTGCTGGACTGGCCATGTTGTCCGGATGCCCGACCACCGTCTTCCAAAGCAGTTGCTTTACTTCGAACTCAAGAACAGAAAACAGAATGTTGGAGGACAGGAAAAGAGATTTAAAGATGGGCTCAAAGCCAACCTTAAAAACTCTGGCATAAACACTGAGAATTGGGAAGCCCTGGCCCTTGAGCGCTCCAGTTGGAGGTCAGCTGTGACCAGCAGTGCTGCAGAATTTGAAGAGGCACAAATGGAGGGTGAAAGAGAGAAACATGCCAAGAGGAAGGCGCGTCAAGCCAACCCCGACCAGGACCGCCTTCCACCTGGAAACCAATACCCTCACTGTGGGAGAAGATGCAGATCAAGAATAGGGCTCACCTACGGACCCACCACCAGGATAATACACTTGGAGGACCATCATCCTCGGACTACGAGGGATCGACTAAGTAAGTAAGTAAGTAAAGCACATTCTGCCTTACTTAATTTCCATATTTCTATAAATAGTTTGCTAGAAGTCACAATATCAGTTCTGGGGAAAAAACAGATTGCAATGAAACAGACTTTAGACTGCAGGAAATTCTTGGGCTTCAGTAGCTAATGATGAAACCAGAATGGCTATTGCTTTTCAGTTCTAAGAGTTATACCAGGGACAAGGATTAGGAGGAACAACTTGATTGTACAATAAAACTCTGCCAATTTCTGAAATAGCCATGAAACATAAGCATGATCCACCATTTAAATTCTGATGCTCTTAACATCATAAAGGCTCATTTGAAGTTGTTGTTGTTGATTAGTCCTTAGGCCATATCACAATACCAAACCAAACAAAAAGGCTTGATAAGACATGATTACACTCTATACAGCATGTTAAATAAAACACTTATAAATAAAGGTAAAGATTTCCCCTTGATATTAAATCCAGTCGTGTCCGACTCTTGGGGGGGGGGGGGTGCTCATCTTCATTTCTAAATCAAAGAGCCGGTGTTTTCCATAGACACCTCCAAGGTTATGTGGCCAGCATGACTGTATGGAGCACCATTACCTTTCCGCCAAGGCGGTACTTATTGATCTTCTCACATTTGCATATTGTCAAACTGCTAGATTGGCAGAAGCTGAGGTTAATAACGGGAACTCAACCAGTTCCCCAGATTCGAACCACCGACCTTTCAGCTCAGCAGTTTAACCCACTGCACCACAGGGGGCTCCAAAACACAACATTACAGTAAATAAATATGATAAATGGAACATATATATTCCCCTTTGGGGTGAGAAGGACGGCATATAAATGTCGTAAATAAGTAAGTAAATAAATAAGATCTAACACTAAAAATTGCTGTTGTCCTGTGTGTTGGACTGTATAACTAACAATTCTGTCTGGTAAGTTGTATTCAGTTTGCACATTATTTATCTGTTTCAAGCAAAAGATCAGCCTGCTAACACCAAGAGGTTCAAATGTTGATTGAAGTCAGCTCTCCTCTTATCAGAAACTTTGTGATATATCAGGGCACTACCATCTCCACATCTCCAGTATCTACTTCCTCTTTTCCTGACTCTTGTTTCTTCTAGGTGCTTGACACAAACCTGTTTTTCACTCCTACCCAGTTAACAAAGAAATTTTGTTTGCAAGGAAACAAGGAAGCCCAACACATTTTAGAGAAGGAGCCCAAGCACCTTAGTCAAATTGAAAATGAAAGGCATGATTTCCCCTTCTGTGCAAACTACTGCTTTTCAAGGCAAGGCAGTCACCCAGCAGTTGGTATTACAGTGGCCTCTAGTGGTAAAGATCCAAATCTCAGATTTCCAGGATACAGCATATAATTTAGCTACTATTGCATTCTTAGCAGATGCTCCTTCCAACGGTTTTGTTGCTGCTTGATTAAAGAATAATCTAGCAAATCCATAATTGAAATGGCACACCTTGCCATTTCTTTATGTATATATGGTCTTTCTTTATGTATATATTGTGTTTATGTATGGACCTAACAAGCATTCTCAGTTTCCAGGGAAAAGAAGTTATGAAAACAACAGTAAACATGGTGCCAGCACGACATGAATGTCGATAGTGTGACATGAAGCGTGAACTTTTATTCGGCCCACTCCCAAACTTTAGCAAGGGAAATTGCATGGCTGGTCCTTTGAGGGAGGGTGGAATAATTTATATTTTCTTTTGTCATGAATCCAATTCATCTCTCTTTCTCACATCAGATTTATAGTTGTTCTGATAGTAGCCAAAATATATAATGACTAAAGAAGTGCTAGTGGCCCCAATATAAACAAAGAATTGGTCATGCCCGAGCTCTTAAAATCACAGTAAGCAATTATATGATTAGCCATTAGGATCTAATCAAAACAAACCTTGTTTTTGTTAGCATAGTGAAATACCCAAATCTCAAAAGATCGTAAATGTTTAAAACCTGCAAAAGGAAAGATGCCACAAAATAAAGTTGGCATTACAGCCAGATGTGTAGCTTTTGGCAAAATGTAGTACAACAGACCATTCCTTCCACTTTACCTTTCCCCACCCCCTCAATCAGTGGTTCTCAACCTGTGGGTCCCCAGATGTTTTAACCTACAACTTCCAGAAATCCCAGCCAGTTTACCAGCTATTAGGATTTCTGGGAGTTGAAGGCCAAAACATCTAGGGACCCACAGGTTGAGAACCACTGCTCTAAATGCTCATTCTCAAGGAAAGTACTAAAAAAGTCTGATAGATGAGACATTTGTGTGCCCTTTCTATTAATTAAACTTTTTGTCTGAAAATCACTGATTCAGGCATGACCTATAATATTCATTTTTGCAGGAGAAATAACAGCATTGCATATGTGACAGTGGGGAAAACAATTTGGTGGCATCTCATTGAAGGTCAATAACTTTAATGAACATATGCAGCACAATTTTGAGTATCTACTGCACTCCAGAATTAAATGGTTAGTACATTCTATGTTTAGCTGGCAGTATCACTGTATTCAATGGGCCTTTTCAAATTCCCTCTTCTTTATTATTATGGCCTAAAAATGAGGCTTGTCCAATCTGTAGCTCATGGGCTGCATGCAGCCCAGGATCTCTATGAATGAGGCCCAACATAAAATCATAAACTACTGAAATCATTCTGATTTTTTTTTTTTTGGTAACTTGATTGTACAGTTCTTGAGTACAAACTTTGTTGACAACAACAGAAATGAATGGAATAATCACAGTATGTTACATCTACAAATATTAGAGTATTATCTGTAATTCGCATTATAATTTATTTATTTATTTATTTCACAGTTTTCTATACCGAGCTTCTCAACCTCATTGAGGGACTCAGCCCGGTTTCCAGCCATAAAAAACATATACACTCATTAAAATATCATATATCACAATTACAAAAACAACTTTAAAAACACTATATATAAAACTACAGTGGTCAGTCGTCCTATTAAAATGCAAACAGTTTGGCCAGAAGACATGAAAAACTTTTTAAATTAATTAATAAAATAAAGAGCAAGAGAGTCTATTACAATGTCATGAAAAATGAATTTTGAAAAAAAAATGTATTTTGCACTAGGCACAGTGCTGCTGCGTGAAGTATACTCTTGCTATCTGTGGCCCAGAACGGCTATGAATGCAGCTAACACGAAATTGTGGCTTCAGTTTTATGGCAGTGTGCGACCAAGGCAATTCTTTTTCTTCTAATGTGGCCTAGGTAAGCCAAAAGGTTGTACACCCTTCGTCTACATTATTATTATTATTATTATTATTATTATTATTATTATTATTATTATTGGGAATTGCAAACATATACCCTTCCGTCAATTTGAGAAAAATTCTACATCTCACCAGAAGATCTTGATTAAAAGACTGCATAATATAGTATAAGTCACCTCTCTTCTCTTTCCCTTTCTCATCTCCCTAACTCTCGTTAAGTATACTTAATTCTAAAAATTCAGTGAAATCACCAGTCATAATAGTAGTGTGTTGAGGAAAACAGTTCAAAGGTGAATATGATTTGAGGATTGTGGAATGTCTACATTTTTCTCTCAATGGAACAATCTAAAAACCGAGGCATGTTTTGAAAATATGACAAATGAAAAAAAAATTCCAGTATAAATTTATTATACAATTTTTTTTGCAACACATGGAGGAAGATTATTTTTCCAACAATAAATCAATGGGGAAAATGTAAACAGGTCCCATCTTATGGCCTTTGGTATAAAATTATCAATCATGAGTCCACCCAATAGTTCCTACTGAGTTTTCAATAAGAAGGTAGAACATGTTTTGGATCTTTGGCAGTTCTTTGAAACTTTTCCTCTTCTAAAACACAATTAAGATGTTACTCTAGGGCAGTGGTTCCCAACCTTTGGTCCTCCAGGTGTTTTAGACTTCAACTCCCAGAAATCCCAGCCAGTTTACCAGCTGTCAGGAATTGTGGGAGCTGAAATCCAACACCCGGAGGACCAAAAGTTGAGAACCACTGCTCTAGGGGCAAGCTGAGAAAGCACTTTTTAAAGTCCTCCATAAATTACATATAATTTTTCATTAAACAGTTTGGACAGTCTCTTTTGAGTGCACAATACTGGACTGAAACACCAGTTAATACTGTCTTGCTCAACAGATATCTTTACCAGTTCACGAATACCTGCAAAAGTGACATCAGAACATTTACAACTCACGCAAAAAGGATCTAAATACATCAAAGCTCTAAAAGACTACAACCCAAAATGCACCACCGGATGACTGCTAATACAAAAAAAAAATCTCCTTAGAATTCGTATTTGTGGTCTTCCAGAAGAAATAACCATAAAAACTGAAACATATGGTCACTTAAAATGAAGACCATCAACAGCTTCTTCAAGAGAGATGTGCTTTAAATATTAGAAGAAATTTAAGTTCTTCAGCTTGCTCCAACTGTTCTCCTCCTTGGTTCCAAAAGGCATCAGAAGATCTTTGCTGATTAGTCATGGCTGAATTCGCCGACGTCTTCTAAGGAAAGCTTCTAAGTTCCACTTTCTTGATTCGAGCATAGAAGGTCCATTGTTGACCACCAACACAGTCATTTTTTGGTCATAAGTGAGGTTCTGTAACAGCTGTGAAGTGAGCAAGAAAGATAACTCAATTAAATCAGTTCTCTCTCACACTCACACACAGCAAGCACAATTGTGACTTAGTCAATATACAGCACCTATATTTTATTTCTCATATACATATGCTGTTCTATGCTTCCTTTTTTATTGACCATAGTCAGGCATTTTTGCCAGGTGGGCAAGACGATGATGATGATGATGATGATGATGATGATGATGATCATCATCATCATCATCATCATCATCATCATCATTTTATTTCTCTCCTTGTCGATCAAAGCGGGTTTCAACATTGCTAAAAATACACCATCATCTAAAAAAATTAGCAAACTTGATTTGCAAGTGTTGGAATACATCCATTAGCATGTGAGTAACTAAGAGGATCACACAGTCAAATAGTGAGGGCTCACATAGTCAACCAATTACCTCACATGATAGTGGATGGATCCCACTCAAAGACTTGCAAATCAAACTTGCTAACTGCACCCTTTACACTAGTTTAACAGACATTGGTTCTTTTTCCAACCCTGGACATTCCACAGGTATACAATTTCCACCTGTGTTACCACCATCAAATCCTCTGAAGATGCCAGTCACAGATGCAGGCAAAACATCAAAAGAAAATGTTGCTAGAACACAGCCATACAGCCCGGAAACCACACAACACCCCAGTGAATCCAGCCATGAAAGTCTTCAACAATATAAAGCTTCCTGCACTGCATGCCTGCCACCTTATAGGAGCAGAGGTGCCCTCTATACCATGTCTTGTCATATAAAAGTTGGGTTTTCTGCCATCTGCGCTCTAGTCATCATTCTTCCTGTTTCATTTCCTTGAGGGTCTCTGCATACCAGGGAGCCTGATTTGTAACAGGTCGGAGAGGACATTTGGGGGCGATCATGTCAATAGCCCTAGTTAGATTTCGATTCCATTTATAGGGATTCAATAGTATCATTGGTGATGCCAGCCACAATACCCTCCAAAACCTCCTGAAATCTGAGGATCCATTAGCCTTCAAGGGCTGACCATTTTAATAGGTTCCCCACCTCTGCAGGGGTAGGTTGTAGCTGTGATACCAGCCCTGACAAGAAAGTGTTCTGTCCGTGACAACTTGGAGGTGTTGATCACCTTCACCCTTAGATCCATACGTTCCTTGCTGAAAATCACATCAAGGGTATGACCTGCTGAATGTGTCAGTCCAAAAACCAATTGGGATAGGCCTATGTTTGTCATGGATACCATGAACTCCTGAGCTGCATCTGACAAACTGGACTCCAGTGGTATGTTGAAGTTGCCCAGAAGCAAAGTCCTGGGTGACTCCAACAACACTTTTAAGACCAGTTCCATGAGCTCAGCCAGGGAATCTGGGAGGGCCTGGGACTACTATCATCTCAGTGAAGCACGCTAGGTAAGCTCCTTCATCTTTGAGGTGATAACAGGTGATATGAGCCCCATTTTTCACTGACCAAGCATTGATTAAGTGCAAGGTGAGGTTTTCTGTATGGTCTGGCTCACACTCCAAGTTCCCCAGGCTGGCAGAGTGACTGGAAGGTGGGACAGGTATTAAACACATTTCTCTCCTTCCTCTATAAGGGTATGTGACCTTGCCATTACCATATCTCCTTCTGCCCTGTATGACTTGTATCGCTGCTCAAAGTTCTGAATACACTGAATTATAAACAAACAAATAAAAAACCGAAGAAACAACCAAAAACACAAAATGAAAATGTAAAAAAAAAACCCATTAATACAACAACACTTGACACACAATCAATGGGTGTATTCTCAATTGACCAGGACAATTAGTTAGACAATTAGATCAGCGCCCTCCCTCCTGGCCTTTAGATAGAGAACAAAGAAGTGGTTGTGGGACCAAGCCTTTGGCCAGTAAAATTATGCAGTGCAAAGAGTAATTAAAGGAACATGTGTAATGACAATCGAAATGACTATGGTGTACGGTTTTTGGATGATGTTATTTGAATATTTATGCCAGGATGTTTTTAATGTTTTCTTTTTAATATTTAAATATTGTTTAATGTTGTATGTTTAATGATTTTAATCATTTTGAGTCATAATTATATGTAGTGGTTGGTTATGATTTCCTGGTTTACTTGTATGTTGGCACTGAATGTTTGCCATTAACATCTCGTAAACTACCTTGAATCCCCTCAGGGATGAGAAAGGCGGTATATAAATACAGTAAACAAATAAATAATAAATATTTAGTTAATCCAGCAGCACCCTACTCCTACCAAAGGACCGCCTTGTACCCAACAGATGGTTCTAGTTAGTCCTCTCACTATTACCTAGTCCTTCAGCTGGCTCTCTCACAACCAGCTGGTATAACAGTACTATAATGACCAGTATTTACTCAATGTTCTGTTTATACCACAAGACAACAAAACAACACAAAAAAAAAAACCCAAAATGCTTAACACATCCTACCAGTGAATGGTTTCCAATCAACTGGGCCAATTAGCTGGTTAATCCATCAGAACCCTGTGTAGCCTCCCACTTACTGGAGGGCTTATGGGCATTTCTCAAACCTGAGGAAAATCCTACAGATAATATCCTACAGATGACACATACTGAATAAATTAAGATCTCTGTTCATCTTCCACTATTACTATAAAGCTCCACTCCACTCATATTGGCTACATAAGCATCGCAACATGAAAGTTATTGATGGGTACCACCTCACAGATTTCTGCCACTGGCACAACTGCGGGACCTATGTAAAAGCTGAATGACATTTAAGAAAAGCAAATGATAACAATAGAATGAGGTAAATATTAAGAGATGTTTTAGAAATAAAAAAGTCATCAAAGAGCATTAAAGCAACATCACTAAATAATACAATGTGTAATATCACTCTGGGTGGAGGACCAACCATACTCAAATAACTTTGAACCTAGCCTCAAAGGGACTGAAGCGCCATAGGATTTTCCTCAGGGCCTACACCAGCTTTGAGAAATGCCCACAAGCTCTCCAATAAATCTTCACTTCAAGAAAAAAGGGCTTCTATCAGAGGAAAATAGCAAAGCACCAGCCCATTCACTGTTACCACAACCTCTAATAACTTCCTGTGCCTCTATACTGCACATCAGCTGCCAGATGTTCAGCATTATTCTTTATAGAGCTAAACCTTCATTATTAAGCACAGGCTGAGCGCAATTTATCTGAAAATACTCCAAAATCTGAAATTATCCTTACGGTTGACCGGGATAGTGACACCTTTATTTTTTGATGGCTCAATGTACACAAAATTTGTTTCATACATAATATTATTAAAATATTGTGAATAAAATTACCTTATGCTATGTTTATAATGTATATGATATATTAATGAATTTCATATGTAGGCTTGCGTCCGATTTCCAAGATAACTTATTATCAGTGTGTGCAAATACAGGTATTCTAAAATTCAAAAAACCCTAGAAATTCAAACCACTCCTGGTGGATACTCAACTTTACTCATTATTGTAAAGCTTTCAAGCCTTACCCGCACAAGATTCACAATGGATTAAGACTGTAAAAGTATTTTTTTATTTCAATGGAAGAAGTCCTTCCATAGAGAACTCTTGCCACATGAAGAAAAAAAGCTTTTGGGAGACTTAATTTTTAATAAGACTTCAGAAGACTTAATTTTCTTTATTATTTTGAAGACACAGATCTGTTTCAAACTTCCACAGAGCCTCAACTGAAAAAGGCCCAGACCTTTTTCAAGACCTCATTACTTTATCAAGAAGGTCGAGAGCAGGGCTTTCCCCTGGAAGTCACAAAAAACAGTAAAGCTCATTAGGAAGAGACACAAGCTTATACATTGGGAGTAGACATACAATGGGATTCCTGAGCCTACTTTGTTTTTTACTTCTGCTTTTTTAACAGATTGGGAAAATTGTCATATTAGATGTAGTCTGGGAATTTCAGTTAAAAGATAACTTCTATAAAAAAAAATTTAACCCCTAGAAATTATTTTCCTCATTTTCCATGCTAATTTGTTACTAGCCATAATAAGCCCTGAAAGCCTTGTTATTATCCCATTCACCTAGAAGGGAAGGGATTACTCCAGTATTGTAGCAGACACTTGTTATGACTCCTGCAATGAAACAAATCCAATACTTGCATTCTCCTGTGTTCAGCTTCTACTTTAGCAATGGGACTTATGGGATTTGAAGGCTGAAACATGTGGAAGATCAAACTTTGAGAACCGATGTAGTAGTTTTAAATTTTTTAAGCTGTATTTTAAATGCTCCAGACAACATTTATTGTTAGATCTCCATTTTTATTCTGTTAACACAGAAATCCAAAGTACTGAAGGCAGAGATGGTAAACAGTTTGTACATACACACCTTTGGAGTAATAAAGAAGTACTGAGAAGTGCTCTCTTTACAGGCAGTTTTTACCACTACATCAAAGACTCTCCTTTCATTAACAGGGTCCATTCCCTTTAAAAGAAATGAATACATTAATATTTTACAACTGAAAAAAGTCCCATTTTCATATGCATAACAATGATGGAAACAATACCTGGTTTATTTCATCTACTACTCTGAAGGGACATTGGTTGAGTTCCTGCAAAGCCATTAAGTACAACACCGTGGAAACACTTTTCTCCCCTCCACTCTGATGGTGTTGAGTCAGTTCATGAAGTTGCGTGCTGCTGCGGAATTTAACCCTTATCCGAATCCCATACTTATCATATTCTTCCTGTCACAAAATACATTAGTGTTAGAGATCTACAAGTTACTATACGACCACTGAGAATAAATGAGAAAACAGAAATTATAGTGGCCAATTTAGACAGCACATCCAACCAAGATATGCAGCCATGTTTTGAACTTCTAAATATTCAACAGAAAAGTCACAGACAACAGCTATTTATTCATTTTTATATCCCATCAGCTTAGTACTAGGGGCTAATCCTTATTCCTGACTGTAGGCAGAGCATTAAGACAAAACTAGAGTCACTGGCTTAACATTAAAATTAACATGGGCAGCATGTGAGTGGTGGATATGGATTCACTTGTTTTAACTCAAGATCCGAGGCAGTTGAGCAATTAAGCAGCTATATCCATGTCAGAGCAACCCTATTAGGATCCACTCTGTTCACCCCATATGAGGAGAGGGCTAGAAATGGCGACCTAAACATAGTCTGCCTTTTTAATTATCCCTGACTGGACTGCTGTATCCGGAGGGGTCACCACAATCATACTCGGCCACGAGTGATTGTCCATCATGATGATAACATATACATCTGATTTGCAGACTAACTTCTGCATCAAAACCTACAGTTTGTTAATTCAGACATTACATCCAAACTAAAGTTAAACTTTTGCAATCAATGTAGTAGGAGTGTCTGGAGACTCCTGTTTCCAAATACAATCTCAACAACAAAGCAAGCAATTTTGACAGTACACTGGAATAAATGTAAGGTTTATTTAATACTTTACAGTTGTTCCTCCATATCCACAGACTCTGCACCCATGGATTCCACCATCAACATCTAGAAAAAAATCTCCCCCAAAGCAATCCTTGATCTTGCCATTTTATACAAGATTTTATTACACCAATTTCTAATGGGACTTGAGCATCCAGAGATTTAGAATCCACAAAGGATCCTTGAATCAAACCCTAACAGAAACAAAGGATCCACTATACTGTGTTTGAAGAGCAACTTTAAAACTCATTTGGGAAGATAGATGCCTCTATATCAAACATGGATTGATATAGTGGATTTGCCAACACACTGCTGTCATAAAGAATATTCTGCCCAGTGATCTTTTTGAAAGTTTGTTTAGGTAGGTATCTTGGGCTATTCTGGGCAATCTCCGCTGCATAGCATAGGCTTGCCAAATTCTATCTAATGAAACTATCCAAATTCTTTTCACAAGCGCAGCAATTCAGAGGATTGTGCCTACAGCCAGCATGAAAGAACAGGCAGCCTTGCACTAGCATTCAAAATCAAACTCAGTATGGCACTTCCTATGGCACAAAATTTATGGAGGAGCAATTACACAGATATTTTCCAGACTCTCTAGAACCCTCAAGTCATAACCATGCACTAGTTTTCTTTACTAATTTAATAATGTAGTACTAATGCCAAGCAGACAGCTTTGTCACACTGCACAATAATTGAATGCAAACAACTACATTCCGATTAAGATAAAGGAGGGTCAACAACTTTCCAGGGGCAGTGCATATTGAGTCTGAGCATGAAAAAAGAGAGAGACATTGAGAAATGCACACTGTATCTTTGTGCTAAAGGACTATCCTGGCAGATTTCTATTATTAAGCACTGAGCCATCAATGTGTTGGAAACCAACAACATCCTACACAAATTTAGAGTCCTCATCAAGGACTTAGAAAGGCAGGTGAGTTAGTTGGCAGAGAGAGTCCTTTATGGCTGTTATGATACATCTTAAATGAATATTGGTGTTAGCCATTTTAAAGCCATTTTAATGTAATTAAAACGGCTTTAAAATGGCTAAAACCAGTATTTATTGCTTTTAAGGTATATGTTGTAATATTTTGCTCATGTTTCAGTTGAACATGTCTTATTAGACTGTTGTTTTTTTTCATCTCAATGCTTAATTTTTGTTCTAAGTTTACTGTTCTTTCTGTGCATTATTTTGATGCGTTTGTATTCATTTGAGGCACTGAATGTTTGCCTTTTTGTTTTGTGCCTGTAAACCACTGAGTCCCTTCAGGGAGTGAGGGTGGTCTCAAAATCAAGTTTATTATTATTATTATTATTATTATTATTATTATTATTATTATTATTATTATATTTCCCTCATTGCCCTCTCTGTCTGCCTGTCACTCTATTATCTCCTCATATCCCCTGCTTGTTCAGCTGATACTTCTCGGGGACTCGTTTCCGAGCACATTGCAAGCTCCCTTTTGTTCTTTTCCTGTGAACATGGAGAGAGACAAGATGTCTCCAGAGAGTTACATAGTTAAGATAGATAGGCTTTACTTTCCTATCTAGTCATGTAGTTGTTTGAATAAAGTATTTTATCACTTTTAAAGCTTGACTCTGCTCCTGTATTGCTGAAGCTCATTCGCTTTATGGCTAGCTCAAGAAGCTTCTGATCTGCTAAACTGCTGCTGCTACTGCAGTTGTTGCTTCTTTACTTTAGAAATGCTTTTTGAAATTGCTCAACACAAGGATCTGGGACTGAAGACAGATTTTACCTAACCACAGAATTGTTACGAACAGCAGCACTTGCTATTGAAGTGAACAGGAAGATATTCATTTCAATATATGATTGAGTAAAGCAAGTAGATCCCTGGATTCACTGGAGGGTGCTGTCCTTGCTGATCCTTGTTTTTAGGTTACTCACCAGGTGTTACTTCTTTTCAATTGTATTCTACACTGCTACTTCAGCTGTATGCATTTGTATTTACTCAAAGGAAAGTGGTGTTGTTTTCAAACGCCCTCAGGCCTAGGTAGATGTGCATGGGATTGCAGTCTACCCTTGTTTATTTTACATTGTCAAATTCAACGTTGTTATGGAGAACTGTGCCCCACAGCCTTTGCACACCTCTGCTCTTTTCATCTACATATGCTTATTTTGAATGCCATCTCTTAGCATAATAACTAAACACAAAATCTTGCGAACAAATCTGGAGTGTTTGTGATCTGCAATTGAAACTGCTAATAGTCTTGCATCAGATAAAGCTTAAGTGTTCAGATGTGTATGCTATTGCTAATTCCATTCAGGGAAAAAAGTCTATACTTCTCAAGAAAGTGTGCTACAACCTTCCCATAACTATTTCTGAAGCAATGATATCCAAAAGCAATCAGATATGAAGATTATTTCTCCTCTCTTAATTGAGGTGTTAAAATTCAGGCACCCAAGGGAGAGATTACTTCTCTTCGTTAAACAATATATAATCCAGATAATCATACCTCATTTTCTGTGTGAAGATCCACTTCTCCTACACACTGCATAGAGCTAAAAAAGCTGCTAAATCTTTCATTGATTTGGTCAACCAACTGTTTCAAAGGATTTAGCCATCTTTCCTTAACCTAAAAATAAAGGAGACTCAGAACATGTTAACAGGATATCAAAGCTGAGGATTCCACACACAGTGATTGAATAACCATTCAACGGAAGTTTCCAATATGTAATATACTGCTAATGCCCCTAATTACCACCCTCCCCTCTGGCAGCAGTGTGGGAAAATGTAGGTGCACTAAGGAGCTATGCCAGATGTAAACTGGGGCCAAGGAGGTGGGCAAGAGGGCAAAGAGAAGATGGCACACTGAACACCCAGTTGCAGTTTGTATGTGTGTGTGTGCACCAGGAGTGACTTGTGAAACTGCAAGTCACTTCTGGTATTAGAGAATTGGCCATCTGCAAGGACATTGCCAAGGGAACTCCTGGGTGTTTGAAGTTTTACTACCCTTTTGTGAGGCTTCTTTCATGTCTCCAAATGGGAAGCTGGAGTTGACAGAGGGAGCTCAACTTGCTCACTCCAGATTCAAACCTCCGACCTGTCAGGATTCAGTCCTGCCGGCACAAGGGCTTAACCTATTGTGCCACCAGGGGCTATCCAGTTGTAGTGCCAGACATTAACACAGCAGGTTAAACCACCAGCTGCAGGAAATTAAGCCGGGTTGGGGTGAGCTCCCAACAGTCAGCCAAGCTTCTGCTCATCTAGCAGTTCAAAAACAGCAATCTGAGTAGATAAATAGGTACCACTTTGGTGGGGAAGTAATAAAAGGCGCCCATGTGGACATGCCGACGACATGATCGGGAGAGTGTCTAGAAGAGACAGCACCACCCTGAGGCTGGAGTCAAGCACAAGCTCCAGATGCCAGAGATTGAAAAAAATGGGAAAGCCTATACCTCTGTTTATGCATTGTCTGTCCTTGTTAATTGTGTAACGGCATTGGGTGTTTGCTGTATATGTGTCTGTAATCTGCCCCGAGTCCCCTTGGGGAGATAGGGCAGAATATAAATAAAGTATATTATATTATTATTATTATTATTATTATTATATTATTATTATAACAGGGGAGCCTGTGCTGTGCTACACCATCTGATATTCCACCATGCCCTAGATTACATGTGTCAAACAGAAGGCCCACGGGCCAAATCTGCCCCACCATGTCATTTTATGTGGCTCTCCAGATGCTGGACTACACCTCCAGAATTCCTCATCATGACTACAGCTGATAAGAAGTTGGGCTACGGTAACATCTGGAAGGCTGCAATTTGTTCCGTTTAGTCAGGATAGTGGGATTTGAATTTAGATAAAAGGCTTGTGGATATGATATTAGACTTCAAAATGCTCTTTAAACTTTCCCCAATCTCAGAACCACAAGTGCTCTCGTGTCATAATTCCCATCATCCCCAATCCACATGGTGGATAATCAAGTTATGGAGCTTCAATAACGTCTGGGGACCCATATGGGGTAAAAACTAAAGAGTAACAACCACTATCTGAAAAAAAATATAGTTGGCCTTCTGTAGGCACGGACTCTCTGTCCATGGATTTAACGGCCCTCTGACAGCAACCATAAAGCTGATGTGGCCCTTGATGAAAATGAGTTTGACAGCCCTGTCCTAGATCCTGGAAGCATGCATAGAGATGAACTAAAATCATCATCAAGCAGTGGTTTCTGAAAGCCACTGTACAGATAAAACCCTTGCGCAGTAACAGCCCACCAATTTCACACTTTTTGTCACTCAGATTAGAGATGTGCATGAGCCAATTCTGCTCATGTTTACACTCAGTGTTGCCATTATCTTCACCTCTTAATCCCTGGCATTTGAAGTATGGATGGGGCTTTATCATACTGTGGGTTGTTTTGCATCAGAGTAGTAATGGAGGGAGGAGAAGACTGATGTAAACATGTGCCCATGGTTTTTGGTTCTCCTGCAGATACACACTCTAGTTCTTGCAATCTGGTTTTCATACACAGAAATGCTTAACTGACAGCATTTGGTACCAGAATTTGGTCATTATACACCATTGCACTTTTAATAGAATTTCTTTTAGTACAAAAATACCTGTGAAACTAATGAAAATAATAATCCATGCAAAATACCTGTGAAATATTTTTCCTATAATTCTCCAACTCTTTTTGATCCTTCTCCAGCTCTAGTGTCATCTGTTCAATTTCATCTGTCCTTTTTTTATATTCTTCAACTACCTGGTAGGAGGAAGGAACTTTGTTGAAAGAATCTTCCAAATGGACAGTATAATGCAAGTCATGCAAAATGAGAAGTTACACTCACCAAGAATACTCAATCTGGGATGATGGGAGGAGCAATTCTCAATGTCTTTTTATTATTATTATTTCCTGCCAGTTAGGTTTTGGATGTGGAAAACCCAAACTTTGTAGATTGAGCCTCTCATCCATCCTGAGAATACCGTATTTTCTATTAGTTGTCCAAATACAAATAATCTGGATCTGTGGTTTCATATATCAACGCTCAACAAAATATGTCCTCTCTATGCATTTTCTAGAGTCTCTAGTGAAGTGGTTCTCAACCCGGGACCCCAGATGTTTTTGGCCTACAAATCCCAGAAATCCCAGCCAGTTTGCCAGCTGTTAGGATTTCTGGGAGTTGGTAGGCCAAAAACATCTGGGGACCCCAGGTTGAGAACCACTGCTCTAGTGCAACTCTATGGTATTCTTAGGCCAGAGGGACATCTTTTCAATAAGGTCCACTATTATCTGCAGTTTTACCTAGCAACACAAAGTCTCAGAACATATCCCACAGTTACGGGGATTGAAATATACTCAGTTCCTTGAGAAGTACAAGTCACACATGAGCAGATCATGACTGTAGCAGTGCCATGAGGAATTTGGTTTAAGAGACCACAGGAGTGAACATTAATGCCCTCCTACATACATGAAATTCATTCTCTGATACAAACCTCCCCCTACTCCAAGTTTAAAATCCTACTTGCTTTGAGGAGTTTAGGACTCAAGTTTAAAACCACAAAGAACCTTCTTAGAAGAAAAGGATTTTTTTTTGTCTTTTAAAAAGAACTGTAAGTCAGCCAACATTAACTTCATTACTTCTGATTAATCTTTCCATTGTTTCCTTGGCTACTTCCCAGGGCATGCGCTGCAAAAAGCATGGATCCTATTGGTCAGTTCCAACTAGAGTCCAGCTGAATCGACAGGTATATAAATCCAACTGATTCAAGGATTTATTTTCTAGCTAGGATGAGCAACAGTATTCAGTTCAATGTTTGTCTAACTAACTTGAAACATATTCAGGGGTAGGCCAATGGCTTAACTTTTTTTACCTCCCAACAAAGGTAAAACTGAGTTGTTGTAGGTTTTTTCGGGCTATATGGCCATGGTCTAGAGGCATTCTCTCCTGATGTTTCGCCTGCATCTATGCCAAGCATCCTCAGAGGTTGTGAGGTCTGTTGGAACTAGGAAAAAGGGTTTATATATCCGTGGAATGACCAGGGTGAGACAAAGGACTCTTGTCTGCTGGAGCTAGGTGTGAATGTTTCAACTGACCGCCTTGATTAGCATATAATGGCCTGACAGTGCCTAGAGCAAACTTTTGTTGAGAGGTGATTAGATGTCCTTGTTTGTTTCCTCTCTGTTGTTGTGCTGTTGTAATTTTAGAGTTTTTTAATACTGGTAGCCAGACCTTGTTCATTTTCATGGTTTCCTCCTTTCTGTTGAAATTGTCCACATCCTTGTGTATTTCAATGGCTTCTCTGTGTAGTCTGACATGGTGGTTGTGAGAGTGGTCCAGAATTTCTGTGTTCTCAAATAATATGCTGTGTCCAGGTTGGTTCATCAGGTGCTCTGCTATGGCTGACTTCTCTGGTTGAAGTAGTCTGCAGTGCCTTTCATGTTCCTTGATTCGTGTTTGGGTAATGCTGCGTTTGGTGGTCCCTATGTAGACTTTTCCACAGTTGCATGGTACACGGTAGACTCCTGCAGAAGTGAGAGGATCCCTCTTGTCCTTTGCTGAACGTAGCATTTGTTGGATTTTCTTGGTGGGTCTGTAGATAGTTTGTATGTTGTCTTTCCTCATCAGCTTCCCTATGCGGTCAGTGGTTCCCTTGATGTATGGCAAGAACACTTTTCCTCTGGGTGGATCTTCGTCTTTATTCTCGTGGCTTGTTCTCGGTCTTGCAGCTCTTCTGATGTCTGAGGTGAAGTATCCATTGGCCTGTAAAACTCTTTCATTGGACTACAATTGGAAAGTTGTACCTATATAGTACTTAAGTAACTTTGGTTAACCCTGATTGCTTCCCAATGTATCCCTCTCGAAAGCAAAAAAATTATTTCATTTGGAATTATTTTGAGAGTGTGGGTCCTTATCAGACTGTGAGATGGAAAGAAATTCAGCGCACCTACTTACAGTCCAAACCCTTCTATGGGCAGCTCATTTACAATATTAACATAAGCTATGATGCATACATCGTTCATTTGTAATCTCAAATACATTTCTAGCTTAAGTGACAAAAATCCAAGGCACCACTGGAATTCCAATAAACACAGACTCAAATTACATGCCAGAGTGGCAAACCTATCAGTTTAAAAATGGAATCCACTCTTGATTAAATACAAAATGGAAGCAATAGCAGTGAATGAACCCTGAAACCAAGCAGGAAGGCAAACAGACAACAAAGAATCTACCAAGTCCCAGCACTACTTTCAGTCCAGCTTACACACAGCACTGGTCAAGTTAGATAAAGTTTACTCTAAGAATCAATATTTTATAGATACACGCAGACAACAACAAAGTACTCATAAGAAATATTCAAGGCACAGGTGATAATCCATATCTGTGGTCTATGTGACCAGCACAGAATGTATCCAGACAATGTTTGTTGTTTAAGAGGATACTATCAGGTTCTGGCATTATATATAACCTTGCATCTGGTTGTTAGTCCTTGGACACATGATATTGCAATTACAACATTTCTAGTGGGACACAAATGACAAAACTCAGCAAACAATACAGGTCTTTGGGGGGAACGGGACAACAGCTTCTGTCAAGATGGAGTTTAGCAGGCTCATTAAAATAGATCAGCATACAGTTGAATCTTTAATTCATATTTTACGCAAACAGCAGCATCTGATTTTATAAGCAAAAGGGGCATGTCAGATACATGTCAGCCCAGTATTAAAGAAACAAGCCTGCTTCTATAAATTGTTGTAAAAGCCAGAGTGAATTTTCTCTCTCTCCTCTTTTTTCACGTCTTCCCTC
The DNA here is from genome assembly GCF_037176765.1 of Anolis sagrei. Lineage (NCBI taxonomy): Eukaryota > Metazoa > Chordata > Lepidosauria > Squamata > Anolidae > Anolis > Anolis sagrei. The sequence goes on along the minus strand of NC_090022.1, from coordinate 222,312,951 downwards.
CCTCTCCTCCTCCTCTTTTTTTAAAGAACAGAAGCCGCATAGAACACACTGGTCCTTAATTTTAAAAAAGACTTTTAAAAATTTTAATATACAGGCATTTACAACACATTTTGTTCCTGCTGCTTAGTTTAGTATTATTATTATTATCACCAAGCAACCTAGTACAGTGTGGGAGTCAAACACTGAAAATACATACAGAAGCACTGAGGCCCGCGAAGCAGGAAGCTCTAGACCTCTCTTCACTCAGCAAAGCGTCAAGTTCTTCCACTGAATTTGGGCTATGTTTGAGTGCCTACAAGAAAATAACATTTGTATCAAGCTTCTGTCAAATAAGATGGTAATGGCAATGCAAACAGTTCTTCCACTGAATTTGGGCTATGTTTGAGTGCCTACAAGAAAATAACATTTGTATCAAGCTTCTGTCAAATAAGATGGTAATGGCAATGCAAACATTTATGTTAGGTTTTGTAGAAATACTTCTCTTTCCTATGCATGTAAGCTCTACTTTTGCTTCATGTACACTTGTGCTCCAGAATCTACAGGGACCCAAAAGTTGCGTTTACCTTTTTGGGATTAAAAACCTTCAACAACAGTTTCACCTCTTCTCTGAAACCTCCTAAATCTCATGCAGACACTTAAAAACAATGAAATGTCTAGTGCCAAGTCTTCCTGCTCTTCAGTGTAAGTGGGATGATACTCCTACTGCAAATGGCCATATGCTTTAAAAGAACAGAAAAGGGGCTTTTTGTAATTGGGCTGAGCCTTGATGGGACACCAAGCATTTCTCAAGACCAGAGCCACATTACTGACAAGACTCTTTCTCCTGTCACTCCAAAGACCATCTTCGTCTCCTTCTTCAAAATCCAAGACACCAAAAATATCACAGTTCATTTAAACCAATTTCTGAACCTAGATTGTTTACCCAATCTCAAATATATGCATGTGTGTGCTTTTAGTACCTGAAAACATTTAACCGAAAGGCTCTCCTGTGACATAGAAGCAATGGTTTTCCCCTAATATATTACTATTTAACTTAACACAGGAAGTGTTTTTGAAAAGAGAACTATCTTTTGTATTTAGAAGGAGATTTTTGTAAAGGTAGAAGGGTACAGATCTCAACTGGTTTGTTTATTCATAACTTTAAAAAGAGTTAAACAAGGCAAGAACTTGTCAAAAAGAGTGGAGAAAATTATTTGTATTTAGAAGTGCGTAATTACATGATCATGTAACTTTAAAAGGATACAATCGTCTTTTGAAATTAGAGTCAGAAGATGAATCTGGAAAAGAATATATGACAAGCTCAGCCTAACATTTTGAACATAATATACAAATGGATGCTTCAGGGAAATGTGGAATAAAGATATAAGATTTGCTTTGGCCAGTAATTTAAAAGAATATATATATAGGTTGTTGTTGTTCATTCGTTCAGTCGTCTCTGACTCTTCGTGACCTCATGGATCAGCCCACGCCAGAGCTCCCTGTCGGCTGTCACCACCCCCAGCTCCTTCAAGGTCAGTCCAGTCACTTCAAGGATGCCATCCATCCATCTTGCCCTTGGTCGGCCCCTCTTCCTTTTACCTTCCACTTTCCCCAGCATAATTGTCTTCTCTAGGCTTTGCTGTCTCCTCATGATGTGGCCAAAGTATTTCAACTTTGTCTCTAGTATCCTTCCCTCCAATGAGCAGTCGGGCTTTATTTCCTGGAGGATGGACTGGTTGGATCTTCTCGCAGTCCAAGGCACTCTCAGAACTTTCCTCCAACACCACAGTTCAAAAGCATCTATCTTCCTTCGCTCAGCCTTCCCTAAGGTCCAGCTCTCACATCCGTAGGTTACTACAGGGAATACCATGGCTTTGACTATGCGGATCTTTGTTGCCAGTGTGATGTCTCTACTCTTTACTATTTTATCGAGATTGGACATTGCTCTCCTCCCAAGAAGTAAGTGTCTTCTGATTTCCTGGCCACAGTCTGCATCTGCAGTAATCTTTGCGCCTAGAAATACAAAGTCTGTCACGGCCTCCACATTTTCTCCCTCTATTTTCCAGTTGTCAATCATTCTTGTTGCCATAATCTTGGTTTTTTTGATGTTTAATTGCAACCCAGCTTTTGCGCTTCCTTCTTTCACGTTAATTAGAAGGCTCCTCAGCTCTTCCTCGCATTCGGCCATCAGAGTGGTGTCATCTGCATATCTGAGGTTGTTAATGTTTCTTCCAGCAATTTTCACCCCAGCTTTGCATTCATCAAGCCTCGCATATCGCATGATGTGTTCTGCATAAAAGTTAAAAAGGTTGGGTGAGAGTATGCAGCCTTGCCGTACGCCTTTCCCAATCTTGAACCAGTCTGTTGTTCCGTGGTCAGTTCTTACTGTTGCTACTTGGTCCTTGTACAGATTCCTCAGGAGAGAGACAAGGTGGCTTGGTATGCCCATCCCACCAAGAACTTGCCACAATTTATTATGATCCACACAGTCAAAGGCTTTAGAATAGTCAATGAAGCAAAAATAGATAGGTACTTAATGCCAAATAGATTTTCAAAAATGTCCACGAATGCTTCAAATTTGTTTTGAAATCTTTGCTAAGACATGGACCCCCATTACAAAAGCTTATTATTATATACAGAGATAAAGTAGCTCTCAAGAGAGTGAAGTTTAAATGGATTGATGAAATTGAAAGATGAAGTTGTTATATTTTTGACTAAGTAAAAATCCAATTTTGTTAATTTTTCAAATTGTCAAAGCATTCATAACTGTGTTATTTGTCAGATATTTTCAAAAACTCAATGAAACATGTTGCTTCAAGGAATAAAATGTAGCATATTTATGCTAAAAAGATAAAATGCACAGTTTTACTTTTTAAAATAGCATATGGAAGAATAGGGTGGAAAACAGTTCCTGAGAAATGTCTACAGTTGCAGATGATTTTATAATTGAAAATAACCTTCCCAAAGATTTAATTGTAAGAGTTACAAACAATTACATGAAAACACTCAGTAATCTTGAGCTTCGGAAGTACATGGAGACGGTTTCAGATAAACTTCACATTTTTATTCTAAAAAGCTAAGTTGGGTTCATAAACCATAGTTAATATAAATAAAAGATGTCAGTCATTTGCAATTGAAAGTTCAAAAAGAATTGCCATGTTATCAAGTGATATAGATTTAAAACTTGTGTTCTTTTGGGGGGGGGGGGATGCATGAAATACATTTTGGCTTGGTGTTAAGACAGAATTTCCAACAATTTCTGAAATAGCTTTCAACATACTTCTGCCAGTTTGTACTACGTATTTATGCAAAGTGGTATTGACAATGATAAAATGAAAATATCGATCAAATCTGAAAAAAAGTTGAAGATGCTCTGTCCTGAAGTATCAAATATTCACCTAAGATTGAATTCTTTACAAAAAACAAACAAACATGTATTTCAGTAGTATACATATTTACTTTCATCTTTAACCAATGGTAAAAAGATATGTATACCAAATAATTGTTTTAAAATAAATTTCTTTATGAATTATTATCAGTAAACATTTGATTTCTATATCTATTTTATATATTTATATACCCAGGGTTGCGTAAAAAAATGGGGGCAAAATGGGGTTGTGAGAGGAAAAAGTTTAAGAAGCACTGGGTTAAAGAACATGTTTCTGTTGCAGGTAAGGGAAAAATGGGTTTGTCATCTATGCAAAAACACAGTTGGCAACAGAAAAAAAACTGAAGACAAATACAGTAGGCATATGGGGGTCTAGACTGATGGAAACTGGATTTAAACCTTAGTGAAATGGGTTTATGCTCCTGAGGAAATAGGGGTATTTTTAATGAAAATTTAATCGATATTCTTTTTAAGTTATTCATATGGGAATTAACTTCTTTTGGGGGGATTGGAATAGAGTGATTTCCCCTCAATTGGACAGAATACTCATTAAAAGAAAAAAGACCAGCAAGGCAAATATCAATTTTTAATTCAGAGATGTATGGCAATTTAAATATGGATATGCTAATATACACACCAAAAAGGTACAAATCCCTTTTTTTAAAAAAAAAAAACATTTATTTTTTAAACCTTATCCCTTTCCCTTTTCTTTGTACCACCTTCACCTGGACCAACATATCTTATTCTTTACCTCCAGAATTTCATTGTTTCTATTGCAGATTTGCCCCCCTTTTAAAAAGTGAGATTTTTTACTTCAAAGACTTACGTTAATGGAATTATAAAAATGGAAACATTGTCTAAAACGTTTTCTGACCATAATCCAGTGACTTTAACTTCAAAGAGTAAAAGAGGTTTTGTCAACTGGAGATTGAATGGAATTCTTATCTAGGATGAAAATGAAAACTGAAACAACTGAAAATAATTTGGATAAATGTACTGACATTAGTATAGTATGGATGCTATTAATGCTTTTATGAGAGGATGCTATATAAATCAGCACACAGTTTTTAAAAAGAGAGACAAAAAAGAGAAAAATCAAGTTACTCTTGGAGGAAACAAAAAGAAGAGAAATTTAAAATGTTTCTTGTGAATATGGTAGTGATTGACCAAATAAAAGATTTCACAGACATGGCTGTTAATGATAACTGTGAGACTGAAAAAAGGATGCAATATGCAAAGCAAAAGAACTTTGAACTCGCAAATAAGCCAAGGAGATGGCCGGCCTATAAATAGAGAAAAGAAAGTGAGAGATAAAATAATCTTTAAGATACAAGAGGGGGAAGTATTAATAATCAATAATGTGAACTTTATAAAGTGGTTTTACTAATAATATTCCTCATAATATAAATAACAACAAATTTCAACAGTAAAGGTGGAAGAATATTTAGATAAACAAGATTATCTGTAAATTCAGGTTCATAGCAACAGATATTGACTATTTCTATAATGTAAGAGAGAGATTTAAAGCAATTAAAAAGAATAAGACTGGCAAAGTATCTGGGCCAGATAGTCTAACTTCTATATATTATAAGCACTTTAAGGAAGATATGTTATTACCATAGTGAATATAGTTTCAATTCCAAAAGAAGATAATGGGGGGGGGGGGGGGGGAGAGAGAGAGAGACTGAACAGAGAGAAAGGAGAGAGAAGATATTCTCTGTTGTGGTACTTAACTCGCTTAATAGTGCTGGAACTTTTTCACCTGCTCGGACACCACAAGCTTGTTCAGCTTTCCGCAATAATTCTTTACACTTTTCCAAAAGTGTGTGTTTCTCTTTTTCCAACCGCATAACCTGGCGCTATAACAAATAGAAGCAATGAAAATTGAGGACAGTCTTTCTGCTTGTAAAAAAAAAAAAACAAACTTGCTGACTTCAAACAAAAATGGTAAGACCATGGCCTTCTGAAACTGTGATGTGCCAGGAAAAAAAAAACAAAGCCAATGACGAAACCTGATGGCCAACCACTAATATCAACAAATCTATCAGTCTCAGACTGCAACAACTGGAGGGAGGCAAATATCCAGCAGCCCACATACATGGGAGATGAATAGCATTTCACAAAGTGGGTCATAACTTCTGGAGACTTAATCCAGGCAATCGTTTCAGGTTACACCGGAGGTTCTATCATAAACTACTGGGCTAGAGGGACTACTGGCAACCAGTAAGTAAATACATGTATCTCTTATCAATCAAAAGACAACTTTCTTGAAGAAAAAGCTTCTTTACATTAAGCATAGTTACATTAAGGCTTCTAAAGAATAATAAACATTGTCCTTGCTTTGCAACCTTGGAACTATTATGCACTTTATTTGAAATGTATCTGATACTTGTTACCAGTAATCTCAAATAGATATTTTATACAACATTGATATTTTCCCATATTTTTGAATAACAAATTGTTCCACTCTCATCAAGAAGAACACGGGAATTAATTGTGGGGCGGCATTTCTTGGAATACTGATCTTGAGTAACACACAAGCTCACATTTGTCCCAAATTATTACATATGAACAATACAGACAGAAGGAAACAGGACTGCTATGTTCTTGAAAGGTGTTCTAAAATAAATACTGTAATGTATGTTCTAAGAAACACTTTGTGAATTTTCCCCCCAAATGTGCACAGCACATGTACCAAAAAAAATCACACCCAGCAAGACAATTAACAAGTCTCTCTCAAAACAGTTGTCAAACACAAAGGTGACAGTGCCAATTATCTGATGAGCAGATGGGGCTAACAATCCCCCTGACTGTTCCATATGGGTCATAAAAACACACATTTGCTACTCATATTCATTAAGCAAATCAACTAACTGTAGTTGCTTATGATAATACTTGAGATCATGATCTAAAGCAATGTTGAATACAAAAAACACACAAAAACTGCCAACATTCACGTGACATTTTTATAAAAAATGTGCATGCATGTTAACAATATGTTAACAAGGGCAACAAATTTTAATCCAAGGAACAATGTTGTACTACTCTCAATGAATCCCTGTGTTAAGCTCACAGAAGGCACATATGTGGCATTTGTCTCCCACAGAAAAAAGTGGATTGTATTTTGCCTGTCTGCCACAAGCTTGCTCAAAGCACCATGAAAGACTATCAACACAATGCACAAGAACAGGAAAATATCCAAGACATCATGAAATTGATCGTTCAAGTCTTCTTGGTTATATCACAGCAGCAGACACTAACTGCTGCAGTCTAGTTCATCCGAAGCCACAGCTTTCAAAGGGCAAGCACTGGATGCATTTAAGAGGTAAGAGGAACCATCACAGGAAACATTCCGAGCCCCTCCTCATGTCTGCTTATATGTGCAGAAAGAATGAGAAATGTTGACCTACTTTATCAAGGTAGTGTAATCTGTGTAAGCACTGTGCCGTTTCATATTATTTTTCTGATGATTATGGAAGATATACATGAACATATCAAGGTACCTTATTTAGAACCTGGCAATTGCTCCACCTTGTGGAATGCTACTGCTATCTTTCAGAATTAATAATTATTGTTATAATCCTAAGGTCCAAAAACTTTAGGGTGGTCTTCTCGAGCCATAGGGAGCAGCGGGTAAGAAATCAAATCAAATCAAATCAAATCAAATCATCATCATCATCATCATCATCATCATCATTAAATAAATGGTCTTCCTCTTTTTATAAAAAGGATCATAAGGATTTTAAAATTTTGCTTGGTGAAGATATAGCGTTCTCCCTGTTACCTTACTATGTGCACTTAAGGATGCAATTTTGCATACATCTGGTTCTAAGTCCCACTAAGGTCAATAATAAGAAGTAATTATAACAGTAACAAAACAAATTACTATACTAGAGAAGGAATAATGCTCAAAATGACTTGGGCAAGCTTTTGTTATTAGTCATACATTATGTCCAGGCTTAGCTCTCAACAATTCTCTGGATAGTGTAGAGGAGCAATTCACAATCCTTTGGGTTACTATCAATTTGCACCCATTCCAGAGAAGGAACCCATGATCCTTTTCCCTTCCACTGAATCTATGATCTCCCTCTCTCTTACTTTTATCAGTTCTGCTTTTTCATAAGTCGGATGTTTGTAACTTGGGGACTGCCTGTATTCATCACGTACAAGTCACCCTCAAATAAAAGTCGAGGATAGAGCTACGATTTAACCCACTGAAAAGCCAGTGTTAATACTTTGAAGCTTATCATGGGAATAATTCCAAAAAGAAGAAAATTGTCAGCATCACCTCAGATGGTCAACCACCCCAGATCACTGCCACCATTTTCCTGCCACACTACCATTCTAAAAAAAGAACCAACCTCTTCTACTCTCTCCAGTAATGTTTTCCAATGTCTGGCAATAATGGTAATGGCAACTCTTTGCTGCTTTCTCACCACAGTAGAGAAATGACCCCTGTCAACTGTGGAGGAAAATCTCATCAAACAGAGATGGCTGTTGCTTCTTTCAGGATTTGCCAACACAGAATAAGCTCTCAGATCTTGGAGCTTGGTCTGTGTTGAGAAAGCCTAAAAGAAACACCTACCCCCTTTATTCCTATCCGCTGCTGCAGCAGCAGGGAGACCTCACCCCACCAAGAGAAAACAAAAAAATCTGCAGTCCTTTCAACCTTGGCAGAGAGATCCAGCTAAATCTGAGCAAAGTATCACCAGTGGTGATGAAAACTATTTGGCTGAAGAGGCTCCTAATTTCTTATTTTGCCTGCTTTCTTCAGCTCCATTTTGCTATCTGTTCCCCTCAATTGTCCACAGCCACCTGCTTGTCTCCTCAAAGGAGGTCGGCAAGCAGTGAAGAATCCAACCAGGATGTCCTATCATTAAAAAAACACTAATCCCCTCTACCCTCCTTGCCAAAGCATCAAACTGCCAAAGAGCTATGGCCAAAATGAGAAAAGTGTGTGTGTGAGTGGGTGGTGTGGGAGGGGGGGTATCGCCACTTCTCTAAGGTGCCTCTCAGATGGACCAGTGTGAGAGCGTAGCCCTTCCAGGAAGAGACTACAGTAGAGGAAGCACTAATCCACTCAGCTCTCCCTGCCAAAGAGCTGCCCTGCCATCACTATTTTACTGTGTGGATATTCAAAGAACTAAAAACAGACAGAGGTACTGCACTGACCCATATATAAGTCCACCCTGGTTTTTGGTGGGTCAGTTTTTTGCACAAGTATATACAGTAAAATCTTCTCTGTTATTCAAAGCCATATTTAACCCCTTCTTTGCTATCTGGGTCATAATATACTTTCCTCTTTAAAAATAAAATAAAAAGATAAAAACGCTTCCCATCTTTACTTACCTGTTCTGGGAGACAGGAGTAAAACTATGATTTCAGGGGCAGCAGGACTTTCTCCGGTTTTTCAGAGGACTTTCCAATCCCTACTTTGAGATTTCAGGTTCTGAACGCTCTGCCCTGTCACAGAGCTATGGTTCCCCGTGGCTTTTATCAGATACTTTGTCCAAATGTTAACATATTAAGTATGTTTTTATGTTCATTCAAGAAAGTGAAAAGTGGAACTCTTACCTCTACAGTTTGGATTTCTACAATTGCAGCTTTAGATTCGGACTCCGAATTGCTCTTATGAAAAGCAGCTGTGGTTTTCTGCAGAACCAAAGCAGTTTTTTGTTGATTCAGGGTGATACAATTCTGCAAAAAATGTCAGAGAAGTTGCTAAAGAAAACATTTGTCATGCTTGAAACTGCTGCATGTTTTCTCTTTGTGCTAACAATTTATTGTTAGAGGTGCCTATGGCAACCGAATTAATTTTAAACAGTTTTCTCAGGCAAGAAATACTCAGATAGGGTTCTGCCAGCTCCTTCCGCAGAAACACAGCCTACAGCACTACCTGATATTCATTGACATCCAAGTACTAACCAGGGCTGACACTACTTAGCTTCCAAAATCAGACAGGGTCTGTTGCCTTTAGGTATTTAGAACTTAGGTATAAGCTAGATGTATTTTAATAGTGTAATTTAAAATGTGGGTAGTTTCTATACTTCAAATACAGTGTCTTCTCTAGCTTAATCATTAACGTCTATGAATATCCAGGATAAACTATCTTTTTCAAACTGGATTGTGGGTTTTTATTATGCTCTTCCATCTTGTATGAATGAGACCAGTTACATGACTCTATAGCAGGCATCCTCAAACTGTAGCCCTCCAACAATTTGGGCCTCCAACTCTCAGAATCACCGACCATTAAACAAGCTGGCTAGGGCTTCTGGGAATTAGAGGCCCAACAGCTAGAGGGCCGCAGTTTGAGGATGTCTGCTCTATAGACTCCACTTTTTTGCCATACTATACCTCACAGTATCTTCCCAGACATCACAATAATGGGACTTTTTATTTACTATGATCCTCAACTTGGAAAATGTATTTTTGTCCCTATATGTGGGCCTATTTATTTATTATGTATTTATTTCATTTATATACTGCTTTTCTCAGCCCCTAGGGGGACTCAAAGCAATTCACAACAAAACAAATGGCAAAATTCAATGCCTCACAATATAAAATGCATTACATAACTAAAAATAGCATATAACAGTAGATTAAAACCAATAAACGATAAAACATTGGCCATAAACAAACATAAAACGTAAGACATTTGCATAGGTCTTAAATCTAAAACCCAGGAGTATCCAGTGGCATTTTAGTACACAAGCAGTAGAGCCAAGGAAAGCTCTCTCTACCCTTACTTTAAGCAACCCAATAATGAGTGATGCTCAGTCAAGTGCAGCATCAGTATGTGAGGGGATGGATAGGAGCCATTCCAGATTCTTTTTCCTGACTGTTGCTCAGCTATTGAGTGCAATCAGTGTCTTGGGGAAATGTCTCAAATACATCAACACCATATCTTCCTTGCTGTAAAACACAGCATTTAGGCACTGAAGAAGGTGCCTTTCTTCTTCAAAAATGTTTGTCATAATCTGAGCAATCTGCAGTGCAACTGGTGTCTGCAACATCAGTGAGGAAAAACAACATGGCTCTTGTTCTTCTTTCCACCCTCCCTAAGGTATATATTCCATATTTTGACTCTCTAAACATTTATTTAAAGCCAGAGCAGTCCTTATCTACATGACAGAAATGTGACAGCATTCATGAGGAGTATGTTGAAATTAGCAAGCATCAGTAAGTGCACATTTTCCTTCCAGCAGAAATACTCTGCAGATCTGTGATCTTTTTCAAGCCTTTGACTCCTCTTTGACACTGTACTTCTAATACCAATTATGCATTCAACCTCCCAAATGAAGGAGTGCTAGCAGTTAGAGGAATGGGAAGAGGGGAAGAGTACAGGTTAACATAATCTGGGTAACATTTGGAAGAGCCAACTTCCAATTTAGGTCGGGAGCACTGGGCGCTGGACATAAGAGACAGGCCTTGGAGGATTACTAAGGACTGACAACTGACTTGCTAGGGAATTGACATTCCACAGCCCTGAATTAAAAGAAACGTAATGTCATAAGCTCAACCTTCCTTTAACTGTTTTGCCCAGGGTGAGTTAACTACAGCAATTCACTACATAATAGTTGCCACTGCATAACAGTGGCATCCCCTTTTTTTGGGTCCAAAATTGGCTTCCAGCCTTTCTTCATGCAATTGTTACACAGCCTTTTGGGGCTCAGATTCTCTCTTCCTTCCTTTTTTTCTCCAAAAGTATGATAGTTTACAAAATTGAAACGGAGCTCTCTGGAGCTTCAAAGGCAAGGCAATTTACAAAATCTGAAATAGAGCACTTTGGAACTTGGGTCTTCCCTTCTCCTTCCTCCTTTCTCTAAGGCAAAGCAGGAAAAAAACACCCATACTCACACTAAACAAAGGAGATTAAATACAATAATTATTCTTTCTTTTAACACAGATCTGAATGGATATTTTTGCAGACTAGACAACTCCTGAGGCACATACTGGAACACGTAGGTGGACAACACTGATACCAAATACACAAATTCCACCAATCCAATGTGCATTCACCTAGTGCACATCATATAACACAATTAATATTTGCATGTGTTGGACATCTGTTATTGATCTTTCATATCATCCAATACCATTCAGCAAAATTCTTCTAACATGGAGACTGTTACTGAATGGCAAGCAATTAAGAATCATGTCCAATATGCATATCAATTCATGCACTGTAGTTATACATGCGCCATAATCAAGAGAAGAAATTAGAGTAATTATTTCATCATAATTTCATAATATGCAGTAGTGCCAACAGTCGCCCTTTAGAAATTGTTTTACCTTTATTAGCTGTGTAATTTCTTTTACAAGTTGTACTTTCTCTGTATTTATTTGTTTTATTTTCTTGTTTTCCTGCTCATCCTCCTCTTCCAGGTTGATGGCATCTTGTTCCATCTGTCTTAAACTGTGCAAGAAAATTTTATGGACATTGTGTGAATCACAACACAATTCCCAGAAACTATTAATAGACATCACCAACAACTAAAATGACAGATAAATTTCAATACACAGAAAATATGCTATACGAGCAATCTTAGAAGTCTAAAAAAAGGTTCTAAATAATTTTAATAGTGTTGTGTGTGTGTGTGTGTGCGCCTTCAAGTCACTTGTTGACTTATGGTGACCTCGCGAATTACATAGGGTTGTCTCAGGCAAGGAATCCACAGACGTTGTTCTACCAGTTCCTTCCTCTGAAATATAACCTTCCTCTGAAATATAACATGATATTTGTTGGTGGTCTCCCAGCCAAGTACTAACTAGGGCAGACCTTGCTTAACTTCCAAGATCGGAATGGGTTTGGTGCCTTCAGGCTCTTCAATAGTATTACTAGAATAGAACTAGCCTATCTTGATTCCATGAGCAAGATGTTAAAAGTACAACTTATCAAGGGGTGGCCACAGCTGGATAGCCAATGTCCTTCCCTCTAATCCAGGCCTCTTCAGGTGTTTGGGCCTTCAACTCGCAGAAGCCTTAGCAAGCTTCTTCAATGGTCAGGAATTCTAGGAGCTGGAGTCCAAAACACCTAGAATTCCACAGGTTGAGGCAGCCTGCTCTAATTCTTGATTGGCTGAATCAAATTTCCCAAAAGAAAGATCACTTGGGAGAAATGTAGTTGAATAATAGTGGCAGTACTGATACTATAGTAAAGGAAATAACATTTAGGGCAAAGGGAACCAAACCATGTAAAACTACATGTCGGAAAGAACTGCTAAGGAGGACAAATTAAAGTGAAGTGAATGAAGGAATTTGATGGCAAACATATCCGACTAGGAAATTTCAGAATAGAAGGGCTTCAGGATGTCAAATTATATTTTTAAAATGTTATAGGAAACTATCAGAGGCAAACATGTAGTACCACTGTAATAAAGCACCACTGAAGACCTAAATAAAGAGGGTGAAACTCTAGATTCTAAACCAGACCATTCAATTGTTTATATAGCTTAGTTCCAGAGTATCTGAAAGCCTGCCCAATTTTTACAACCAAGGGAGGGAGAGCTTTCTCTGTCCCAAAACCATCAGGTTCATCTAGTAAGGATATAGAAGAGAGCTTTTTAAGTTATTGCTCCTAGGCTATGGATTTCCCTTTGCAGGGAGACTGTTGACCCCCTGCTCTGCTCTCTTTAGCCCATACGCACAGATTATCTTATTTCAGCCTTAACTGGTTGGGGTGGAAGGACATAGAATAGATGTGCGCTTCTTGATATGTAACATGTGTTGATGTCTTTAAAGTCATATTTGAATAGGATCAACTGTTCAGTATTTTCAGCCTTTAGCTAATTTATTTTAATTTATATTCCAAGCTGCTTTGAGTCCCATTCTGGATGGAAATTGGGATATAAATACAATAAAGAAATAAATAATGCCCACCTGTATCTTCTATGTCGTAAGTTCTTTCTTCTAAACATACCTTTTCCACCCAATTTATTTATGACTGCTAATATTAAAGTCATACAAATCTTGAACCAGTTGTCTCAATTTGCTGAGCTTTATTTTTTAAATAATTTTTTTGAAAATAATATCCTAAACAAATGACGTGTAATATTATAAAATCGCACACCTGTCATATTTCACGCTAATTTTTGATTCCAACTGCTTCCTTTTGTTTTTTCGTTCTAGAAGTTCCTTTTTCTGTTGTCGTAGCTCATTGTCTCTGTGTTCCAGACGTTTCTGTTTCTCAGATAGTTCAGCCAGACGGGAATCTAATGACTGTAAATGACGGTCAATTTCCTAATATAAACAGCACAGAAGGAAAATATGACTTGACAATGTTCTTAGCATAATCCCACAAAAGTTCTATGTCACTTGCTGCTTGAAACCAACATATCTCCTCATTCAACAATCCTGTTGAACAAAACATTAAGTTACCATTTGGACTAATTAACTGTCGTCTGCCTTCAACAACCAGGTCTACAAATGTTAGCCACAAATTTCTTTGTCAACTGTGAAATTGCCTGCATATCTACTCAGAAGTTAGTTCCAGTGACCAATAGGAGCTATACCTAGACAAATTTCTAGGTTTGTATATTTAATTGAATCACCCTGCCAAATGACCTCCCTGCAATGAAAGCTTTCCTGGACAACTTTCTGCCTGCTGAAAATCTCTTAAAAACACATACTTCCTCAGTATAAATTGAAAACATAATATAGGCAATCCCTGGGTTATGGACAAGATAGGTTCTGTAGGTTTATTCTTAAGCTGAATGTGCATGAAAATCAGAACAGGTGCATTTTAAGTTTAATTCTAGCTAAAATATTTTTTTAGTTTTGGATAGCATAGGAAAGGGTTAATGCCCCTGTAAAATTTGTCTTGTTGTTCAGAAGTTTTCACCTCAATGTAACAATTGGTTTTTGAACATTTTGGGTTGTTCTGGAAACAAGGATTGGTGACAAAGTTAATACACCTTTCCCCCCATGCTAACTCTTTTAGGAGTGCATTTCCCTTCCTAGGGGTAAAGTTCCTCTCACTTCCTGTCATCTTACCCCTATTCTTAACTATGTATGCAAGTCAGAAGTTTGTTAACTCGGGGACTGTCTGTATTACTCTAATGTTATAGTCTCAGAAACCAAATATTTAACACTTTAGTTCCTTATAAAACTGTTTTCCTGCCAGAATGCAAATGATGTTGAAGTAAATATTGTTTTCATAATATCTCACCCCACCCACCCCTTAAGGCTTTCAAGCCAACAACAACCACCTTTGTGAGGTTAGGCTGGGCATATGGCACTACTCCCGTTTGAGAGGCACGTATTGCCAGCTTACCAAGGTCATTTAGAAGCTAAGTCAAGGCCTTTCCAAGAGGGCATTTAGATTAGTGACTAATAGACTTCGTCTGGTTTATTTTTCTGGGGGTTTTATACAGGATAACCTCCCATCAAACACCAACAAGACAACCAAGGCTATTTCTGTCCCATAACCAAATCTGAACTGAGACTGGAATGGATCCAGATAATTTGTTTTATTCAAGGAAACCCGGAGTTGTGTTGTTAGCAATTGCTCTATGTCCTTACTTAGAAAGGTGAGATTAGAGACTGTCTTGGGGAAATTAACCCCACTTCTGAGATCACCTCCAGCTCTAGCACAAGACAGTTCGGCAATGGGGTGGCTAGTCCCCGTCCTGCCTTGTTGCCCTATTGCCAGTTACTAAAGTAAGTGTGCAATCTCCCAGGAGCAAAAAATTACCCAGCATACACAAGCAGCAATGTAATTAAGGGTTTGCAAAGACAATTATGCAAAGGTCAATAAAATGAGAGAAAAGGCTCCTTAAAACCTTTAGAACAGATCATCTTAAAACTCAGGTGTGACTACTCTTGATTCTAAAAATATTTACCTGAAGTCTCCTTGCAAGTGAATTCACTGAAATTGTTGCCTCGAAGTGGTAATAATGGGTTAAATGAATAGAAAATGCTTGTCAAATTGCTGAGGCCAAACAGTGCAGAATTATTAATTCCAAAGCATTTAAAGTCATAAGTTGCTATTTTCTTGAAAAAAAGAACATTAAATCAACTTACAGACTTTTGATTTTCCAACTGTTTTCTTTCATCTGCATCTACTGTGACAGTAAGGAATTGTGCTGGCCTCAGCGGTGTGTTACTGGATACAGTTTCATTTGTGTAAGCTGATATTTTTATTGAATATCTCTCTTCTGCTGTGTAGATCTGTCTCAGTTTAGTTTCTTTTATGATCTGAGCATGAAAGAAAGCCAGCAGAATACAATTATAAAAAAAGTAATTCTGAAAGGGAGGGACATTTAAAGAAGAGCCAAACTAAGGGAAATCATAAAATAAAAAGCAAACACGTATTTTTTTTATTCTGGGTAACAGGAAACAGATGTTAGAGACACAGATATCCCACCCCATCTCACTACCACTCATTAAGCAGAATTTTACAGAAGACAGAAATGGCTTGAATGTCCAAGCCTTGCTCCATAACCCTTCTTGCTCTGCTTTTATACCCACTTTTACCGAAACTGTAGAAAGACTTATTCCTTCACTTAAATCTCTTCAAAACAAGGTCAGAGGTGGGAACACCTTCTAGGTGTTGTTGGAGTGCAGCCATCAAAATGATTGATGGGGAATTCTTGGAACTGTGGTCCATAAATACCCAGAGAGCTGCCTATTTCCTGCCCCTTCTCTGTAGCACTAATTCTTAAACTGTTGGTCTCAACACCAAATGGGGTCCCCTTAGCTCAATGCTGGGGCCCCAAAAAATTGGCAGGAGAAAAGGTTTTCTGAACATCCACTAGTGCAGTGGTTATCAACCTGGGATCCCCAGATGTTTTGGCCTACAACTCCCAGAAATCCCAGCCAGTTTACCAGCTGGGATTTCTGGGAGTTGTAGGCCAAAAACATCTGGGGACCCCACTGCACTAGTGGCTGAGAACCACTGCACTAGTGGCTGTTTCAGATATGTACATGAATCTGTTATGCAGAGTTACTTTGCTGAACAAGCTTCAACTGTACTTCTTAAAAAGGAAAATCAGCCCATTTGGCAAGTCTTGCAAATGCTGATTTGTTATCAGCAAATGTTTGGTTTTTATACTTATTTTATATACCTAGGGTCATGTAAAATTTCTTAGGCTGAAAGGGGTTGCATGTGGAAAGGTTTTAAAAGCCCAGCTCTAGAGGACTAGCAAAAACATTTGAAGTTCAAACTTTGCTATACTTTCTTAGAGCTGGAATTGAAGTGGAATTATGTCTGCAATTTTAAATTTTTGCATGAAACTGAATTGTAAGGAACTCGTTTTTAAGATGCTTTATGGTTTTGACATATAACTTCTATATTTTTATTTATATATTTACTCTTTTAATCCCACCTTTCTCCAGATTGTTGTTGTTGTTCATTCGTTCAGTCGTTTCCAATTCTTTGTGACCTCATGGACCAGCCCACGCCAGAGCTCCCTGTCGACCGTCACCACCCCCAGCTCCTTCAAGGTCAATCCAGTCACTTCAAGGATCCCATCCATCCATCTTATCCTTGGTCGGCCCCTATTCCTTTTTCCTTCCATTTTCCCCAGCATCGTTGTCTTCTCTAAGCTTTCCTGTCTTCTCATGATATAGCCGAAATACTTCATCTTTGTCTCTACAATCTTTCCCTCCAATGAGCAGTCGGGCTTTATTTCCTGAAGTGTGGACTGGTTGGATATTCTGGCTGTCCAAGGCACTCTCAGAACTTTCCTCCAGCACCACAGTTCAAAAGCATCTATCTTCCTTCGCTCAGCCTTCCCTATGGTCCAGCTCTCACATCCGTAGGTGACTATGGGGAATACCATTGCTTTGACTATGCGGATCTTAGTTGCCAGTGTCTCTACTCTTCACTATTTTATCAAGATTGGACATTGCTCTCCTCCCAAGAAGTAAGCATCTCCTGATTTCCTGGCTGAAGTCTGAGTCTGCAGTGATCTTTGCACATAGAAATACAAAGTCTGTCATGGCCTCCACATTTTCTCCCTCTGTTTCCCAGTTGTCCATCATTATTGTTGCCATAATCTTGGTGTTTTTCATGTTTAACTGCAACCCACCTTTTGCACTTTCTTCTTTCACCTTGATTAGAAGGCTCCTCAGCTCCTTCTCGCTTTCAGCCATCAAAGTGGTGTCATCTGCATATCTAAGGTTATTAATGTTTCTTCCAGCAATTTTCACCCCAGCTTTGCATTCGTCAAGCCCCGCACATCGCATGATGTGTTCTGCATACAAGTTAAAAAGGTTGGGTGAGAGTATGCAGCCTTGCCGTACGCCTTTCCCAATCTTGAACCAGTCTGTTGTTCCGTGGTCAGTTCTTACTGTTGCTACTTGGTCCTTGTACAGATTCCTCAGGAGAGAGACAAGGTGGCTTGGTATGCCCATCCCACCAAGAATTTGCCACAATTTATTATGATCCACACAGTCAAAGGCTTTAGAATAATCAATGAAGCAGAAGTAGATGTTTTTCTGAAACTCCCTGCCTTTCTCCATTATCCAGCGGATACTGGCAATTTGGTCTCTCGTTCCTCTGCCTTTTCTAAACCCAGCTTGTACACCTGGCAACTCTCGCTCCAAGTATTGCTGGAGTCTTCCTTGCAGGATCTTGAGCATTACCTTACTGGCATGAGAAATAAGGACCATTGTACAGAAGTTTGAGCAGTCTTTCGCATTTCCCTTTTTTGGTATGGGGATAGAAGTTGATTTTTTCCAGCCTGATGGCCATTCTTGTGTTTTCCGTATTTACTGGCATATGGCATGCATCACCTTAACAGCATCATCTTTCAAGATTTTAAACAGTTCATCTGGGATCCCGTCATCTCCTGCTGCCTTGTTGTTAGCAATGCTTCTTAAGGACCATTCAACCTCCCTCCTCAGGATGTCTGGTTCTAATTCACTCACCACACCGTCAAAACTATCCTCGATATTATTATCCTTCCTATACAGATCTTCTGTAGTCTCGCCACCTTCTCTTGATCTCTTCAGCTTCTGTTAGGTCCCTGCCATCTTTGTTTCTTATCATGCCAATTTTTGCCTGAAATTTACCTCCAATGTTTCTAATTTTCTGGAAGAGGTCTCTTGTCCTTCCTATTCTGTTGTCTTCTTCCACTTCCATGCATTGCTTGTTTAAAAATAGTTCCTAATCTCTTCTGGCTAACCTCTGGAATTGCGCATTTAATTGGGCATATTTCCCCTTATCACAGTTTACTTTTGCTTTCCTCCTTTCTTGGGCTATTTCCAGTGTCTCAGCAGACAATCATTTTGCCTTCTTGGTTTTCTTTTTCTTTGGGATGTACTTTGTTGCCGCCTCCTGAACAATGTCACAGACTTCTCTCCATATTCTTCTGGGACTCTATTTACTAAATCTAGTCCTTTAAATCTGTTCTTCACTTCCACTGCCTATTCGCTGGGAATGTTAGTGAGATCATATCTACCTGCCCTATGTGCTTTCCCTGATCTCTTTAGTGTTATTCTAAATTAAGCAATAAGAAGTTCATGATCTGAACTACAGTCAGCCCCAGGTCTTGTTTTAACCAACTGGATGGATGTCCGCCACCTTTGACTGCAAAGGATGTAGTCAATCTGATTTCAGTGTTGAACAATAAATATAAAAAATGTTGAATAAACAATATGAATATACTGTAATATAACAATAACTTAGATAAGACAATGGGCAGGTGTGAATATCCAATGAACAGGTATTAGTTTTTATTTTCAGAACAAAACCTTATCAGTAGTTTTTTCTAAGTGTTACAACCCCTTCTGCATGTTCTATAATATGGCTCACCCTTTCAATCATGTTCCTGGTCTTCTCAGTTCCAACAGGGACCTCATGAACACGATATTGAAAACACAAATACCTCATCACAAGGGTAGGAGCATCAAATAATTCTCGCATGTAAGAGAAAAATCCATACCGGCTGAAGAAAGAAAATTCAGTTACTTTACCCTTCCATCACAAAAATAAATAATTCTCAAAGCAAGGATAGTAAGAAAAATAAACTAAGATAGAAAATTAACTTTAGTCAAACTTTTCACTTTTACAGTCAGGATTATATATTTCTTCCAACCCTAATCCTCCTCCCCCTACAGCCATCATAGAAATTTAACAGAGAGAAAAAGCCACTTGGTTCAACTGAAATCCTCCCTCATCATTAGATGTGTAAATTGTGTTCTTTAATCTAGTGTTAGATTTTATGACTAGTAGTTTCGCACTTACTATAACTCTTCAATTGGTTTTGAAGGTTTGCTTTCAGCGCACGATTCAGTAGCTAAATACACTGCATTCACTTTTAGCTTCTGATTGTCACGCACCTGAAAAATAACACCAAGGAAGAGAAAAGACTTTAAAGTTACATCAAAACGATAACATAGGGGAAAGCCAGTGCCATTTTTGGAATCAGCAGGTCAAACATTCCCAAAAACAGGTATACCATTTGAGGTACCAAAATGTGTGTGATGATTTAATGTGTTGTCGAAGGCTTCCAGGGCCGGAATCACTGGGTTGCTGAGTTTTCCATGCTGTGTGGCCATGTTCCAGAAGCATTCTCTCCTGATGTTTCACCCATATTTATGGCAGGCATCCTCAGAGATTGTGAGGTCTGTTGAAAACTAGGCAAGTAAGGTTTATAGATCTATGGAATGTCCAGGGTGGGAGAAAGAACTCTTCTCTGCTCGAGGCAAGTGTGAATGTTACAATTGGCCACCTTGATTAGCATTGAATGGCCTTGTACCTTCAAAGCCTGGCTGCTTCCTGCCTGGAGGAATCCTTTGTTTGGAGGTATTAATTAGCCCTAATTTCTTGTCTGGAATTCCCCTGTTTTTTGAGTGTTGCTCTTTATTTACTGTCCTGATTTTAGAGTTTCTTTTTCATTTTAGAGACACAATCAGTGCCAGCTAACACCTGTGTGCTGATTGCTTGGGTCCAGGTTACCTATAGGATGGCCTTCTCCCATACAATCCACCCTGAACACTTAGGTACTCTGAGCTACGGCAACTCCAGCCAGCCAGAACCTGACCGGTTGTCCATCACCCAAAGGACCTTTTCATCAGCCGCCCCAAGACTGTGGAATGACCTGTTGGAAGAACTCCAACAGCTAAATGAGCTGTTGGGATTTTAAAAACCATCTAAAGACGTGCATCTCTTCTGGCAGCCCCACCCAATAAGTCTTAACTAAGTTTTAAATCACATTCTATGTTTACTGTGTTTTAACTTTTGTCTCAGTATTTTAATACGTTTATGTTTTAATATATGCTTTCATGGTTGTAATTATATTTTAAAATGTGATTTCATAGATTTATTTAACTATATTGTGACCCATCTCGAGCTGAAGGAGAGGTGGGTAATAAATAAATTAAAATTATTATTATTATTATTATTATTATTATTTACTGACACAAAAACACAGTATGTCACAGCAAACGAGACATTTATGCTGGATTTCGTATCACAAAATCACAAGTCGAACACTTCCCAAGCGTCTAGGACTGTGTGATGTATTTTCAAAAGATGCGCGCAGATCCAAGTAAGGTGGCCTTTGGAAGTTGACAGATCATGATTTTGTCAATGTTTATTGTTTCCAAATGCCAGCTGAGGTCTTTTGGGCCGGCACCCAGTGTGCCAATTACCACTGGGATCGCCTGTACTGGTTTATGTCAGAGCCTTTACAGTTTGATTTTGAGGTATTGATAACGGCTGCGTTTTTCCTGTTGTTTTTCCTCAATTTGGCTGTCACCTGGTATGGCAACAATAATCAATAATCCAAACTTTTTTCTTTTCCACAATTGTGATGTCTGGTGTATTGTGTTCCAAAACTTTGTCAGTCTGGATGTGAAAGTCCCACAATATTTTTGCATGTTCATTTTGCACTACCTTTGCAGGTTTGTGATCCCACCAATTCTTTACTGCTGGCAGATGGTACTTGTGACATAAGTTCCAGTGAATCATTTGGGCTGCAGAGTTGTGCCTTTGTTTGTAGTCTGCCTGTACGATTTTCTTGCAGCAGCTGAGGATATGATCAATTGTTTCATCAGCTTCCTTGCACAGTCTGCATTTTGGATCATCAGCTGATTTTTCGATCCTGGCCTTAATGGCATTTGTTCTGATGGCTTGCTCCTGGGCTGCAAGAATCAGGCCTTCTGTCTCCTTCTTCAGTGTTCCATTCGTGAGCCATAACCAGGTCTTCTCCCTGTCAACTTTTCCTTCAATTTTGTCAAGGAACTGCCTATACAATGCTTTGTTGTGTCAGCTGTCAGCTCCGGTTTGGAGTACAGTTTTCATATACTGATTCTTTGTCTGCTGTGCTTTGAGAAGTTTCCGATTACTGACTTCAATTAAAGCAGGTTCTTTGCTTTCCTTTACATATTCTGCCAGGGCATGTTTTTCTTCTTCAACTGCTTGCTTTACTTGTAAAAGTCCTCTGCCACCAGATCTTCTAGGCAGATAGAGTAGGTCAACATCACTGAAAGGATGCAGTGAATTATGAATGGACATGAGTTTTCTTGTTTTTCTGTCCAAATTATCTAGTTCTGCCTGTGTCTCATTTATGATGCCAGCAGTATATCTTATGACAGGTATGGCCCAGGGGTTTATGGCCTTGATGGTACTGCCTCCATTGAACTTGCTTTTGAAAACTTTTCTGATCATTGAATGTATTCTTTTTAATAATAATAATAATAATAATAATAATAATGATGATGATGATGATTATTATTATTATTATTTGAAACACAACAAGATGAGTCCACAGCCGCCACTTTGCTCGCCTTTGTATTGGATCATATTATTATTATTATTATTATTATTATTATTATTATGGAACAACATTCCCTCATACCCTGAGAGTTCCACAGTCCTGTTGCATCCAGTGTAGACAAAAAAATTACTTTTTTGCCCCCTAATATATTCTAGGAAGCCGGGGGCATTTTCCCACATTTTTGTCAAGGAAAGGCCTTTTTTAAAAAAAACAACAGAAGTCACTTTTGAACCCTATGATCACAGGAGGAAAAAAACCACCCCTAGGAACAGTATGTAGTCCTCAAGCCACCTTCTGCCCATTTCTGTTTTAGTGAAATGGTGCATGTTAGCCGCCCTGAGTCCCCATTGGGGAGATGGGGTATAAATAAAGTATTTTTTTTATTATTATTATTCTCTCATTTTTGCAGGGGATGGAGTGGGAATACTATATAAATAGACCGCTGGGACAAGAAAATCAGCAGCTCTTTCTAATTTTTTATACTGATATCATAACTTTTTTAAATTCTGGCAAATAAACAACCTATTTTTGAGATCTTCATATGGGGGCATCAACCATTTTGTAATCATGTGGCTTAGTCCTTGCCTCTCTTAGAAAGGTTTCCATATCTCCTTGGATTTCAAAGACAAAGGCCCTCATGTCATTGGATGAAATGTGATTTTCCACATACTTCGCATACTTCTGATCTTTCATATTGATCTGTGCAGGAAGAAAAATAGAAACAATTATAAAAGAATCAACAGAAAAATAACTGTAAATTGAACTTGAAGGTGATGTACTACATTACCATGCCATTAGAAAATACAAGAATGGCAAAGGAAAGATGACATTTCATTTCTAAATATTATACTGATTAAATAAAATCTGGCTTAACATGCCTATATAATAAAAACATTACCCAGGAACTAAGGAATATTACACAGTCTGACACTATCAGTGTGACAAAGGTGTGCACATATACCCACATAGGTCTTTCAAACCTACTTCATTTGTGCCATGGCAAATTTTCAATTTAATTGCTTATTAATTTAAAAAGTCTGGCTTACATGGAGTGTTTATCAAAAAACAAATGGAATTTTAAATATTGTTTGAAGTGACTCAAATTATAATAAATAAATTCTTTAATTCATAGTCTGTTTGGCTGCACTGTAGTAGTGTTTTTACTTTATTTCTGTGTCATAATATTCTGTGTTCTTCATGCTTACAATTTCACAAAGCAAATTATACCTGCAGAACCAAGTGAAGGCATGAGGATACATGTATGCCAATTTTCACCATTCATTTTAAAATAGTGGATTATTTTGGAAACTTTTAAAACTGGGGTTGTAACTTAAGCAATGTGTAAATTTTAGTGATGATTAAGCTGTGCAATACTGAAATGAATCAACTTACTGCAAGCATTATAGGTTCAGAGAAAGGCCTTTTAAACCGGTCTTTGTTCTGTCTCAACCACAAAAGGGCATTGTGTGTGTCTCGGAATCTCCTTCTCAGATTCTCCTCCTTCATATTCATCGAATTCTCAAACTGCTCAATGCGACCAGTTACCCCTGAAATTTTGACACAGCTTTAAAAGTCATGTTTGGAAACTTTTTAAACCTTTCATACTCACAAATATAGGCACTATTTTATTACTATAGTAATAAAATAAAATGTCTAAAACAGAATGCTTTCAGCTGAGCCCATTACTCTGACACACAGTCAATAGAAAGATCTACAACGCCTTGCAGAAATATTCAACTCCTTTGACTTTTCACAACTTATTGTGTTACGATCTGTAGCTGAAATAAATGTAATTGGTATTCTCAACACTTAAAGCAGACACACAGCTCAACAATGGGAAGATCAAAAAAACTATGGCACAAAAGTTAAGTAACCAAAAACAGGTGGCAATTGGTAAAAACACCTTTGGCAGCAGTAATAATTGCGAGTCTTATTTAATAGATGCTAGAGATAGGAATGCCAACATAATCTAGGGCCCTCCAAAAAGTGGTGCATTTAATCAGACATCTATACAATGCAATGATAACAATGCCAATTGAATCTATTTCAGTTCCAGGTGATAATACACCAAATTGTGGGGGAAAGAACAGGAGATAGTAAATATTTGTATGAGGGACTGTATATGGGGAAAGGTCCAGAATCAACACAGGAAGACAAATCTTATTTTTCACCTCTGGCATTCACATAACAATGAAAGAGCTAAACTTTGCATGAAAGAATTTACAGCTATCCCAATATAAATGTCCACAATAGCATACACTGTCAATGGAGACTTAGATCAAAATGAGAAAGTATTAGGTAAATCCTAGTGTGCAAAAACATATTCAAATACCAATGACAGGATCCAAAAAACCCTGTAGAAGCCAAGTTGTTCTTAGCTCCTTCCTTCCCATGCAATTGATAAGCTGAATGGGACTGTATAACTTCAAACAAGATATTTTGCATTTCTGTGGAATTCCAAGTATATTAATAGCACCTATGCAATTTATTTACCTATTTTTTCTTGCAGCAAGTTCTCCTTTTGTCTGTGCAGCTCTTGGTGACTCCCTTCAACATTTGCTCTCTCTTCCTGCAGATTTTTTATGGTAGAATTGACATGATCCAACTGAGGCTGAATATTCTCAGCATTATCTGTATTTTTTAGCTCATTTTGCCAATCTTCTATCATCTTACGAGTGTTTTCCATTCTCTTCTGACGGTCCATTTCTGCCTCTCTCTTATTCCTGAAAGCTCGTTTAACTTCCTCAATCTAAGGAAAGATTTTTTTCCAAACAGATCATCAATAAATAAGATTTTTCTACAAAGCAGCAAGAAAAGGGAGGATTTCACAATTTTCTAATGACAATAAACTAAAGTTATTGCCCAAGTAAATATAATCACCATCATTCTATTTGTAAATTTAAAAATCTGGGTGATTTCTTCACTACTTGTTTGAAAGAGTAGGACTATACCATGTACGGGCAAGCCAAGGCCCAGGGGTCAGATGCGACCCCTTGGACTCTTTTCTCAGACCCTCCTCTCTCTCACCATCCTATACTCCCTTCCTTCTCTCTTTCCTCCACCTTCCCTCCCTCACCTCCCTTTCTCCCTCCTTCCTTCTCTTCCACCCTTTCGTCTTTCCTCTTTCCTTCCTCCTTGCCTCTTCCCTTCCTCCCTTACCTCCCTTTCCTTTCTTCCATCCTTCCCTCTTTCCTCCCTCACTCTCTCTTTCTCCTTCCTTCCTTTTTGTTTTTCCTTCTCTCCTTTATCCTTCCACTCCTTCCTTCCATTTTTCCCTTTTGTCTTTCCTTTTCTCTTTCAACCCTCCTTCCTTCTCTCCCTCTTTCTCATTCCATAATTCCCTTCCTGATTAAACCCCTGTGCCAGCAGGACTGAAGACCGACAGGTCACAGGTTCGAATTTGGGGAGAGGCAGATGAGCTCCCTCTATCAGTTCCAGCTCCTCATGAGAGAAGCCTCCCACAAGGATGATAAAAACATCAAAAATCATCCATGCGTCCCCTGGGCAACGTCCTTGCAGACGGCCAATTCTCTCACACCAGAGGTGACTTGCAGTTTCTCAAGTCGCTCCTGACACAACAAAAAAAAATCCCTTCCTCCCTTTTGTCCTTCTTTCCTTCCTTTTGTCTTTCTTTCCTTCCTCCTTCCCTTCTTCCTTCCATCACCAGGCAGCCAGTCCTCCAAGCAGGGAGTGCTAGCATGCAGCCTTCAAGTTAGAAAGTTTGCCCATGCCTGGACTATCCTATAATCTGCTTGACTTGCTTTATTAAGACCACTGGGTTAATAGCTAAACCTTTGGTTCAAGTAGTTCAGTGTTGCTGATATGGATTGACTGCGGCTCTCCAATACAGAGCTTTCCAAACATTTCATGCTGCTGGTACAACTTTCAGATATGCATTATTTCGCAACACAGTAATTCAGTTTTACTAGCAAACCTGAGGTTAAACCAATCCCTTATAAGAAATAC
This sequence comes from Anolis sagrei, assembly GCF_037176765.1. NCBI lineage: Eukaryota > Metazoa > Chordata > Lepidosauria > Squamata > Anolidae > Anolis > Anolis sagrei. The sequence continues at coordinate 222,286,893 of NC_090022.1, read as the reverse complement.
AGACACATGCATACACTGTAATAATGAAATGTTTGGGGACACAACGTATTTCATGAAAACCTTTCATAATTTATTTAAGAATACATTGTTTGTAAGATAATAACATACATTTCCAAGATTTTAGACATGTCTCATTACCTTACTGTGACACACATACACACTGCATCCGGCACATGAACATGACACAACACACCATTTGGAAATCTCTGCCCTAAGAGGGACTGAGCATGTGATCTTAGATATTCAAAGTGTGAACAATATGGCTACAAGCTATGGCCCTTCTCCCTTAGCATGGGAAATAATGCAATGAAGATTTCACAGCTTCACTTTATAAGAGGCTTATCTGTTTTCTACTTGAATTTTTTAATGGGCTTTTTCATTTTTAAATTATACAGAAGTAAATTATCTAAATAACCATTCTGTTCATATTATGTGGGATGTGTGCCAACATCAAGCAAAACATTAAGATCCATTAATACAGAATTCTCGTTATTTGCATTCACAACATTTGTAAAAAAAAAATGAATGAAAGAAAATAACATTAAAGCTTAAAAAAATCAACACAAGTAGGAAGAAGAGGATTGTATTTGCTTTGTCAGGATGCAATTTATCTTATGATCTTAAAAGGAAAAACATGTCTTACTTGTCTGTCTTTTCTCTCCAAAGCATCCTGTTGCTGTTTACATTTCTCAGAGGCTGCTCTGATAGCTGCAGTCTATAGTAAAACATTTTTAAAAAGAAGTTAGCTCTAATTAAGAAATGTCCTAGCAAACTCAGTTAAAGAATTAGAGTGAACATGTGTGTGCTACTGTACTATATTATACAATTAATTGACCTACGCATAGTCTTTGGGCCGGATTGGAACAATTTCTGGTTGTATTTCTTTTTTTATTTACAGTATTTATATATTGCTTTTCTCAACCGGGGTGGGGGGGGGGGGGTCTCAAAGCGGTTTACAAAAACTAATGCCAAAATTCAATGCCTTACATACATAAAACAAACCATAAATCCAATAGGACAGTTCACTCTCAGAGGACATTTAAACATGAAACATGAAAATTAGTAACCAGTGATAACCAGTGCTCCTTGTTTTCTTACAGAATTATGGCCTCCTTTTGTGACACTGATTCAGTAGTTGTGAAGTAATAGTGAAGGAGCCCCCAGTGGCACAATGGCTTAAACCCTTATGCTGGCAGGACTGCAGACCCAAAGGGTTGGTGGTTCAAATCAGGGAGCATAATGAGCACCCATCTGTCAGCTCCAGCTTCCCAAGCAGAGATGTGAGAGAATCCTCCCACAGGATGGTAAAACATCTGGGCGTCCCCTGGGCAACCTCCTTAAAGACGGCCAGTTAATCTCACACCAGAAGCGACTTGCAGTTTCTCAAGTCGCTCCTGACACAAAAAAGTAGTAGTGAAGAATGGGGCTGTAAAAAAAATAGGGGGTGACCACATGAGGCTCATAGGCCACTTGCAATCAACCTCAGCAGAAAACGCTTTTCTTCCCTCCTTGGGACATCATGAACTGCTACAAATATTAAAAAAGAGTGCTGTATGTGGGCCAGTAAAAAAGAACATTTGTTTAGAAAGAGCAGGTTATATGAGTTTTTTGCATGTTCAGGTGCTTGAACCAGGAGTTTTATCACAAATACAGGACAACCCTTGCATTTTTTTTTTACTTGATCAGCTTCAAGGCTGAAGAGAATACCAGACCTTCCCAACCACGCATATCGTATTTTCCCAAAAATAAGATCTGGGTCCTATATTAATTTTTGCTCCAAAAGTACATTAGGGATTATTTTCAGGGGATTTCTTAATTTTTCATGTACTTCAAAGACAGTCGTGTCATCTTCTTCTGGAACATTGCCGTAGCTCTCCAAATTCCACATCCCGACTTCCCATCCAAAGACAGCTGCTTGGGTATTTGCAAATGCTTAACTATAATTTGTATTACTGTATATACTTGAGTATAAGCAGAGTTTTTCAGCCCTTTTTAGGCTTGAGTCAAAGTTATTTATTATTTTACTGTTGTTATCATTATTTCTATTACATTTATTATTTTACTCTATTTATTATTATTACATTTATTATTTTTCTCTATTATTACTGTTATTGTAACATTTCCATTGTTTTAGTTTATCATTATTATTTTTATTACATTTATTACTTTTTCTCTTTATTATTATTGGAAGGATACATAAGCACATTTACACTGAAGAAGGCTAGATTAATGGTTTAATCAGAGTTGGACAGTCTTATCTTAAATTACAGTTTTATGTAAATATTCAAAAACATTTAACCTACTGATGCCTCAATTAATGTAACGTTATTGGTATCTATTTTATTTTGAAATTTACCAGTAGCTGCTGCATTTTCCACCCTCGGCTTATACTTGAGTCAATATGTTTTCTCAGTTTTTTGTTGTAAAATTAGGTGCCCCAGCTTATATTTGGGTCGGCTTATACTTGAACATATAAGGTATCTTTTATTTTAAGTATTAATGTCAATAATATAATGTATTTTATTTTATAATCTATTAATATTATTTTATAATTGCATATGTCCGTCACATATTATTTATTTTATTATCTCTTAAAACTATTTTTTTAATAACTGAATACATCAGTCGTGTGTTCCAATGAACGTAGTAAATGCTATTGTCTGGCTGACCTTAACTGTGGGATATTTTGGGGTAGGGCTTATATTACAAGCATCCCGAATAATCATGCTAGGGCTTATTTTTGGAGAAACCGCGTAATACGAATTTTCTGCTCTGACCAGACCTGGAAGTAAAAGTATGAGCTTGAACTTCTGCAGATCAGCAGATCAATATATTATATTTCCTGTACTTCAGGTCTAGTTCTCCAGTTCAAGACATTGATCTCATAGACTCTGAACTGGAGAAGGCACCTTCCAACCTAAATTCCAATAAAGCTAATCATAACCACTGCCTGCCTGCCAAGCAGCAGCACCTAATTTGGAACTGGAAACAGTCCCTTCAATGAGATTAATCAATCATCCAGAATATCCATTCACAGAACAATACTTGATTCTTATGATATAATACAGTTTGCATTCTGTAGCATTTAATCTAAGTTAGAGAACAGACAGGAGGCATCCCACAGGATATCCTAGTCAATTAGCTCTGTTTAAACTGATTATTAAAACAACTTGCATTTCATTTTTATGTAATACCTCAGATTACAAACCTAAACAATTGGTGTGCACATTGATTTTCAGCTTATTTATGAGACAAGCAAACTGATAACAGCAATCTAAAAAACTAACCTTCTCGCTGATTTGGTTATCCAGCATTCGACATTGCTTCTCAGCCTGTTCAATCTGACACTTCATGGGAGACAGTTTTTCCTTTAAACCTTTGAGTTCTGCTTTCTGATGATCCCGACTTATTTTCACCTCTTCATATTGTTTACGAACACATTCGTATACCTGGCAAGAAATGCAGTTATTAAAGACATTACACTGTGTTCAAAATAGCTTAGGGACTTTCTGTTAATGCTGAGATGCAGAGCACTTGATGAACCAACCTGGACACAGCATATTATTTGAGAACACAGAAATGTTGGACCACTCTATCAACTACCATGTCAGACAGAGAGAAGCCATTGAAATCCACAAGCATATGGACAATTTCAACAGAAAGGAGGAAACCATGAAAATGAACAAAATCTGGCTATCAGTATTTTTAAAAACTCTAAAATCAGGACAATAAATAAAGAACAACACTCAGAAAAAGAGGAATTCCAGACAAGAAACAATCAGGACCAGCTAACACCTCCCAACAAAGCATTCCCCCAGGCAGGAAGTAGCCAGGATTTGAAACAGCAAGGATATTCAATGCTATCAAGGTGATCAATTGCAGCATTCACTCTTGCCTCAAACAGACAAGAATTCTTTCTCCCACCCTGGACAATCCACAGATATATAAACTTTACTTGCCTAGTTTCCAACAGACCTCACAATCTCTGAGGATGTCTGCCATCGATGTGAGTGAAACATCAGGAGAGAATGGAATATGGCCATACAGCCCAGAAAATTCAGAGCAATCCAGTGATTCCGGCCTAGAAAGCCTTCAACAACAAACCCTTAAAGCTACTGGGAGATTCTCCAGATATGGACTTGGAAATCTTGGGGAAGTCTCCATGGTTGTAATCAACAGGCAATTAAGACTGGCCTGAACAGCTTTTACCAAATCTTTGATCATTTGCCTATGTAAAATTTCTTCTTGAAGAATTTGTTGCTGTAACCATAATCATGTCATCATATGCACTCTGTACAGGTAGGACCTACATCACAGCCATAAACCACCATGACACAGAGAATGGGAGGAGAACTAAGTGCCATCTTGTGTCCCTGGGTTACATGAGCCTGGGAGACACAGGATAGCAATGTTCGCGGTTGCAGCTGCCCCTTCTTATGCCAGATGAGCTCCATATGGCACTTGGCTGCCATGGAGCTGATCTGGGCCACATCCACTTAAATGGCCAGTGTAGATTTGCCTTTGGACACAGAGCAACAGAGCAAACTGCAGGAAAATAGATTCCATCTGAATATTACAAAGACCTTCCAGATGTAAGTTTCTTGGCCATGGAATGCAATACCTGGGAATATGGTTTTAAACGGAGGCTGGATGGTCATCTGTCAAGAGTGCTTTGTCTGTGTCATGCATGACAAGGGGTTAGACCGGATGGCCCTTGCAGTCTCTTCAATAATTCTATGTAGTTTTCCCATGCTGTGTCATTTTTCTATTTGATAACTTTAATAGCCAACTATCACTGTTATGTCAAGTTTGTGTGTCTACATATTTTAAAGAAACATTTTAAGAAGCCTTTAAAAATACTATCTTACCGCCCAATGCCTTTTTTTCTCAAGAATTGCAATTTTATCTTGATGTCTCTGATGTGTATAATATCTCTCCACATCTTGCTCATACCTTGCATTCTTTTGCTTCATTTTTTCGAGGTTGTGAGTTTTCTCTTTTATTGCATTCTGTCAGAATGAATAAAATTAGTCCTCATTTTATAACTGCCCCACATCCTATTTACAAATCAAATGATCACATGAGAATTCAGGTTTCCAGTTGATCACAATTTGGAACCAGAAAATACTTGAGTTCAACAGGAGGTCAGTTGGCCTGAACCATAACTGACAAGGGAATCACTGGAACTTGTAGAATGTAATTTACAGCTAATGAATTCAGGGAGTTCTAGTACATAACAACTTTTCAAAATGGTTAATTATATTCATAGCCTAGTTTTCCTTATGAAAAGAGGTGTAAAGTAGCTATCAACAGAGTAAGTTTATAGATAAGCCATTACTTTTTTTGGAGGGGGGGAGATAGTGAAATACAATATCAATTAATAATTCCAAAGCTACTCACAAACAGAAACTTTAAAGTAACACACACACACATATATCAAACTAAATGGGAAAACCAGCTTGACTCCATCCTGCATGCAAAGAAAGAACAGTTGTTCCAGTTCTTTCCCTGCTCAAAGCCTTTTACTTTTTTCTACATTCAGACAGGGGCTGTCTTATCTTTTAGTATTAGTTCAGTGTTTCAAAAAAGATAGACACTGTGCCAATATAAGAAAACATTATCTTAACAATAATTCGTTTAAAACAGCAATTGAAAAAGAAAAATCACAAAAAAATACCTTGCTCCAAGGACCAGTTGTGAGGATGCAACACATTATTACCCTTCATTAAGACCCCTAATTCCTGGTCTTAATGAAGGGCAGCTCTAATGATATATCATCCTTTTAAAACTGAAACATGGTTACACATTAATTTTGAAATGTGTATGTTTGTTAGAAAGAGAGGAAAATATTATCTATAAAAGTTAGCCACTTACGTCAAGCTCTCGATCTCTATTCTTGAAGCGCTTTAGATCACAGTGAAATTTGTACATCTCTGGAGGACCAACCGATTTCTCTGTGGCTTCCAGTAGATCAATCTTGGATAATTTTGCAAATTCTCCAACTCTGTCCTGCAAAGCAGGAATTAAAATTAAAGATTGGATTTGCCATGAGGGTTCATTCTTGGATAGCAAAAGGAGGGATCCACCACAAATGGATGGTCCTGTGTGCTGAGTTCTTATCCTCTTGCAGATACATGCAGGATAAACCATCCACAATGGATTGCTCCTTGTGCAATCCCAAGAATACCACAACTGATATGCGTTTACAATTTTATTAAAGAATTCATGTAAACCTCCAGCACACAATGTCTAAAGCTTGCTAACAACTTGCTAACTAGAAGGCGTATACTTCATGCTGCCCAGACGATGAAGCATTTCCTACAAATAGCCTTTCACTCATCAAATAGATGGCTCCGTGTACTGTGACCTGGACAGGTTATTTTAATATTACACACAAACACACCCAAAAAATACCCACTTGGTATCCTATCTACAGAAAGCAACTTTTCTGCAAAAACTTCTGGGAACAATTTGCTCAGGGAAACCTACATAAATGTTTTCAATAAGAAATACAGTAGACTCTCAGTTAACTGGAACTCTCAAGCAACCAGCAAAACTTTGAAGAACTAATGCATTTAAATACTGTATTTACTCAACTCTAATGCACCTCTTTTTTGGGGTTAATTGCTTAGCCAAAATTGAGATGCACATTTGACTTGATGGCACATTACAGTTGTATGCCAAAAGGTGCCTTTGACTCTCCATCAGGGTGAGGCTAGCAAACTTGCCAGCCTCCATCTGATGATGGAGCAGGGGCTTCCCTCCCCAAGCCTTTCTCGTTCGTCTCCCACCTGAGAAACAAAGGAGAAACAGGAACTCTTTCCCTTCCCAACATTTCTCCTTCATCCCCCAAGTTGAGGGCGGAGGAGAAATGGTGCCAGTTTCCCTCCATGGCCATTTCTCCCTCGTCTACCAACTTGGGGCCCTTCCACACAGCCCTATATCCCAGAATATCAGCAGAAAATCCCACAATATCTACTTTGAACTGGGTTGTCTGAATCCACACTCAGATAATGTGGGATTTTCTGCCTTGGTATTCTGGGAGATATAGGGCTGTGTGAAAGGGCTCTTTGGAAACAGAGGAGAAACTGAGCTGCTTTTCCTCCCTGGCTATTTTCCCCCCGTTTCACAACTTGGGAAACAGAGGAGAAATGAAGCTGCTTTCCCTCCCTGACTATTTCTCCCCTATTTCCCAACTTGGGAAACAGAGTTAAAATTGAGCTGCTTTCCCTCCCTGGCTATTTTCCCCCTGTTTCCCAACTTGGAAAACAAAGGAGAAACAGAGCTGCTTTCCCTCCTTGGGAAAGAGAAAGGAGAGTCAGAAGCTGAAACCAAACCTTTCCAAGCCCAGCTTTCTTCTCCAGCTGGGGAGGGAGAAAGAGGGGGAGGAGTGGCTGAAGCTAAATGGGGCCCCACAAAGTTTTTTTTTCCAATTCCTTTCTCTGAAATATAACCTACCATTGCGGGTATCCCTTTCAAACATTAACTAGCACTGACTTTGCTTAGTTTCCATCATCAGACAGGACTTTCCTCTCCCACTTTAAAACCTACAGAGTTTAAAACCACAGTGAGGTGGGATGTTAACTCCACACTATCAGGGGGCAAAGGCAACTACTGGTCCCCAGAAAATCTGAAAGGGTTGCTTCCTTTGCTAAGCACAGGATGGAAGGAAGGGATCATGAAAGGCCCATAGGGTGTAGGGGTAGTTTCAGAGTGCTGCCCAGGTGGGGGCTCTCTGAATGATCTTTCTAATAAGCAGCAATACAAGAATAAAAAAATAGGGCAAAGTAACTCACCCACCCCCACACCATAGTGGATGTTTGGAGACTTTCTCTATGCCTGTGCTGCCCCTTTTGAAATAACAAAAAAGCACCCAAATGTTTGCTCTGGAGAATTTTAAAGAGGGAATAAGCCTTGCTCTGACATAGCAACGCTCCGAAAAAGTAGATAAACAATAAAGTGGGGCTTGTTTCCAAAAGGTACCAAATTAATCTGAACAAACTTTACAGGAATCAGAAAAAGAAACATGCTGAGGGTATGCAGTATTTTGCTATAAAATGCAATTTTTCAAGCCCTGTACCCAAGTGATTTGATACATTTGGATAGTTTTGATCTGTGTAGAATATTATATTCCTAGCCAAAACTATGCTGCCACCTGTAATTCATTTTTCAATTTGTTTCAATCTGGTACCTTTTGGAAACAAACTTTATACGTATATTAAAAGATTTGAGATAGTTCTTACAACTGCAGTTGCATTAAAAGGAATATTCTCTTAAAAACAAAATCCTTACATACCTGAGGAAGAAACTGGCAAAGATTCCCTACTTGAATATTTAATGCCGAGATATGGTCCTCTACTGCTTTGAGAGTGGATGGCTTTTCGTTAATAAACCAAGTAGATTGGTTGTTTGTTACAGATATTTCCCGTGTGATAGTAAGGTTTTTTGGACTTTTAGACCTAGTTATAAAAAAAGATTTGTAACTTTTTCCCCTTGACTAAAATAGGTAACACCAAAATTAAAATGGAAAAATCATGCTCATCCAGTATATCATTCAGTATATTGATACTGTAGTTTCTCATTTACTTTAATCAGAAAGAAAAAAATAAAAAACATTTATGCAAAATAAAAAGATGAACACATTTGGGGACTCACAGTGTGATTTCAATAATTCCTTTGTTACAACCTCGCTTCACAAAGTGTCCAACCTGGCACAAGAGAAAAAGAATGAAAAAAATAAAACATTCAAGCCATTATGTAAGTATTATTATTATTTTATATGCAATTAAATTAGTACACAGCTAACAAGATCACTATGCTGGCTTTCCCAAGTGTCTAGGACTGTGTCATGTATCAGTGAATAATGTGTGCAGATCCAAGTAGGGTGGCCTTTTGCAGCTGAGAGATGGTAATTTTGTCAGTGCCAATTGTTTTTAAGTGCAGGCCAAGGTCTTTAGGCACTGCACCCAGTATGCCAATCACCACTGGGAAAACCTTTACTGGCTTGTGCCAAAGTCTTTGCAGTTCTATCTTTAAATCCTCCTCCTCCTCCTCTTCCTCCTCTTCTTCTTCTTCTTCTTCTTCTTATTATTATTCTTTCAAAAAACCCAGGGATCAGACGCGTTTCTTTGGAGCTCCCAAGGGAGGCCTGAGAAACAGCTGATTGGGTTGTTGCAGAAGCTGCAAAAACTTTTGCCAGGTATCTCCTGGGAAAGAGATACCAAAGGGAAATCTTCATGAACCCAAAATGCTGCTGTAGAAGACATTTTCCCCTTCATGATTGAGTGCCACTTGGTGAACAACCAGGTAAATGATTGAGCAGGGTTTTTCTTCTGATATCAACAATAACATTGAAGGCAAGATTTACAAGCAAACGTATTTGGGAAACATTCAAGTCATTTATTGTTTTTGAATTAAGGAGACTGCTGCCCGTGGGAGTTTTTTGTCTGTTTTCTTCTTTCAGGGTGTTGTTGGAAGTCAACCTCATGCTGCTCAAGTTAGCAGTCCTCAATAAGGAGCAATTAGTTAGCTTTAGGTTAGGCTAAGGGTATACCCCCCCCCCGCCCATGTCTGTTGATGTATCAATTTGTTCTGTCTTTCTCCTCCAACTTTATAACTGAAACCTCATGTTATTTTTCTTCTGTTTTTTGTATTTTTGCATGCAGACCTCTCTCGACTCTGTATGTTTTAAAAATATAGTGTTTGGAGGTTTTTGTCCTATTTTTTAGCCTTAGAAGTAATGGAGTTAGAAAGAAGCTTAGACCCAATTATTTTCTATCAAGAATTGTAGTTCTTATATTTTAAATAAACCTTTTGAAACCTTAAAGATTGGACCCTGCATCTTTGCCTCCTAAGCTCAAGAATTCTTTTATAGCCACAACACTTCACCTTCTGCTTGTGATGAGCTGACTGCTCAATTAAGTATCCTGTTTGTATTTTTGGAAGCTCTGCTATTTTTGGGAGAATTCCCTAACAGTTATCATCAGCTCTTTGCTTGATTTAGTACTTTTTTTCCTTCTTTGATTAACAACAAAGACTTGTGGAGAATGTAAACAATTGAAGAAGCCGCAAGCTGGATGAATGGAATTTTTGGAGATTATGGGATTGCTTTCCTTTTTAAGACCTGTTTTGTTTTGTTTTTTCTTTTACATCAGCTATAGGAGATACTGGAACATTGAACATTAAATACTAGATGATATAGAATAAGAATAACACAACATTTATTTTATTGGATTAAGATATAAAAAGACTATAAGGATTGAAATCTGAAATCTAGGGCTTGTACTTTCTATTTGTTGAACATTTGGTAGTGATAGCTGGAAGACATTTCCTTCAGTGAAACTGTGTTTGGCTGACCTGAAGGACATTTGAGAAAAATGCTGTGCACCTGTGAGTAATCAAAACAAATGTACAGCTGCAGAAGAGTGAAATCAGTGATTTACTGCTGACTGGATCTGTTTGATGGGAGTGGATGACTAGGTATACAAATTTAAAGCAAGTATCAAGATATTCTGCCTGCTTTTTGGAGAGGATATAGACAACAAAAACAAAAGCAGTTCAAGACAGAAGAATATTTGAAGAAATTATAACAGACGATTTCCTACAAAAATGTGAGAGGAATTTCAAGGGATAAAGGGAGAACCAAAATCAGACCAAGATGCCATGATACTGTCTCTGGACACTACAAAGAATCCTCTGACCAGGGCTTCATCTATTTATTTGCTATTACAGATATAATCAAGCAACCTTGTGTCTGCTTATCATGGTGCTACAATACACAACGATACAATATATCAAAGATTTAGAAGGAGGTACTGAAAACACATAGGAAATAGAGTGAAAACAAAAAAACCAAAATGATTTAAGGATATTCAACACATCTATTTTTCATTTATTATAAGAAAACTATCTCACACCATTTAAATATACCATAACAGATTAACTGCAGATTGCTAGCATCATTGTATAAGGTTGGAAAGAGCTTTTCTCACCTTGTCTGCTCTTCCAATGAAGGAAGGTTTTCCTGCCAATCCCAGGCATATAGCACAAACAATGCTGGATTTACCTGTCCCATTAGCTCCCACTATCATGTTTAGATGGGGCCCAGGATACACCACACAGTTATCGTATGTCCTGAAAAGTAATGTCATCACAAAGTTAACCTTTAAAGATATATATATATATATATATATATATATGCATGCGCAACTGGAAAAGAATAAACATTGAACTACAAGAGCAGTTGTACATTATATTTAAGCTTTACACTGCTTTCTAGAAACCACTATATTTTGGCAAATATTTATATACCTATTAGATCCATGATGTTTAAGTGGTGCACATTAATCTGTATGTGTGTGTGTGTGTGTGTAAAAATATGTCTGTCTGTACCACAAAGACTATTGCTATGTGAAGTGGCTCTCTGTGATGTCACTAGGAGCGAAGGGGGGAAAGGTGTATGAAGAGATGGAAGGAATAAAAGAAAGAGCCACAAAGAGATCCATGTTGCCATGGAGACATTGAGAGGTAGACCTTCTCAGAGTGAAGCAAGAATAAGAAGAAAAAAAGAAATGAATGGTGAAGAGAGAGAGAGAGAAACAGGAGGAAATGAAGAGAAAGGAGGAAAAAATAGAAGAGAAGAGAAAGCAGGGACTAAAGAAGGAGAGCAGCTGCAACGCTGGGTGTATATATACCCAATACATGTAGTAAAAACATCAATTCTATTTAAAGTCCAAGAGAGGGATATCAGAGATTTGCTCAAATAAATATGATGCCTAAATATGTGTTAACTGTTGGAATTCAACCATTCACTGCTCAAGTCCAGTCCTCAATGATAAGCAACTAGATAGCATTAGGCTAGGCTGAGGGAATCCCCCCCCCCCCCCGAATGTCTGTTGATGTATATTTTTTCTCTCTCTCAGTCACTCCTTCCATCAGCCGTAGCAAACTACTGGAAGTGAGAGCGAGCTTGTGCTCGAGCTCGCTCCGAAGCCCCGCCTTCCCCCCCCCCCCCGAGGCTGCTCTCTCTCTCTTGCTAGTGTGCCTGTTTTCCCTTGCTAGGGAAGCGATGCGAGTGTACTCTTGCAGTTGGCAGAATTCAACTGTGAGTGTATGCTCGCATCCCTGCCCTCTGCAATGGAAAACAGGCACGCTAGCAAGAGAGAGAGCAGCCTCGGGGGGGGGGGGGAAGGCGGGGCTTCGGAGCAAGCCCGAGCGCAAGCTTCCTGTAGTTTGCTGCGGAACGAGCGTATGCTCGCAACGCTGCCCTATCAAAGGGAAATAGGCGGAGAAAGAGGCGGAGCATCGCTCGTGCTGGCTTAGTTTGCTCTCGCAAAATCCTAGTTTGCTACGGCTCTAAGTGATGATGTAGAATTGCATTTCTTTGCACGTTTTAAGACCTCATGGTCAAACTTCTTTTCCCACCTTTTCATTCAGACTTCTCTATATTCTGTGTGACTGAAAAAATGTAGTCTTTTGAGGGGTTTTTTTCTTTTGTTTGAACCTTAGAAGTAATGGAGTTAGAGAGAAGTTTAGATCCAAACTGGAGTATGTTGAGGTTCTGATGGAAAGGCATTCCATATAGTAGCACATTAATGTTGTAATTGTATATTTACATTGTGTTGTCGAACGCTCTCATGGCCAGAATCACTGGGTTGCTGTGTGGCCATGTTCCAGAAGCACTCTCTCCTCACGTTTCGTCCACATCTATGGCAGGCAACCTCAGAGGTCAAGGGGTCTGTTGAAAACTAGGCAAGTGGGGTTTATATATCTAAGGAATAATGTCCAGAGTCGGAGAAAGGACTCTTGTCTGCTTAAGGCAAGAGTGAATGTTGCAATTGGCTACCTTGATTAGTATTTAATGGCCTTGCAGCTTCAAAACCTGGCTGCTTCCTGCCTGGAGGTATCCTGGAGGTTGGGAGATTATTAGCTGGCCTTGATTGATTCTTTTATGGAATTCCCCTGCTTTTTTAGTGTTGCTCTTTATCTATCCTGATTTTAGAGTTTTTTAAATACTGGTAGCCAGATTTTGTTCATTTTCATGGTTTCCTCCTTTCTTTCATTTTCATGGTTTTCCTCAACAGAAATGACATTATTTTCATATGTTTATTTCATTTTCTGTTATTATATGTGCTGTATTTTGATGTTATTATTTGCTGTTTGGATTTTGTTTTATTTTGTAGTACTGTACTTCTGGACTTTAGATTAGCCACCCCGAATCCCCTTTGGGGAGATGGTGGCGGGGTATAAATAAAGTTGTTTATTATTATTAAACCATGAAAATGAACAAAATCTGGCTACCCGTGTTAAAAAAAAACACTAAAATCAGAACAATAAATAAAGAGGCACACCCAAAAAAACAGGGGAAATCCAGACAAGAATAAATCAGGGCCAGCTAACGCCTCCCAACAAAGGACCCCCCAGGTAGGAAACAGCCAGGTTTTGAAGCAGCAAGGACATGAAATGCTAATCCAGGGGAGCAATTGCAACATTCTCATTTTTCTCCGACAAATGAGAGTTGTTTCTCCTACCCTGGACATTCCAAAGATGTATAAACCTCACTTGCCCAGTTTCTAACAGACCTCACAACCTCTGAGGATGCCTGCCATAGATGTGGGTGAAACGTCAGGAGAGAATGCTTCTAGAATATGGCCATACAGCCTGGAAAACTCACAGCAAACCAGTGATTCCGTCATGAAAGCTCCTACTTTGTCCTCTTTTCAGAGACAACTAAAAACCTGGATGTTCCGGTGTGCTTTTGATTAAGCAGTCCACCAGTAATTTCTCTGTCCCTACTTTAAGTTCAGCACTTTACGTCGGCCCTCTTATCGCCCACCTCAACACTCTTGATAACACTATTCCCAGACCTGTCTACTTGATTGTTGCACTTTCCTTGCGCTCCCTTCAGGATGTACTGCACTCATGGAGCCTGCACCTCAGCTATATTCTTTCTCAGCCATATTGTTTTGGTGTTGTTTACAACTGTGATTGTTTTTATATTTTAAATAATGCTTTTAATTGATTGTGTTCTATTTGTAATTTTTGGGTTTGTCCCTTGTAAGCTGCCCCGAGTCCCCTTGGGGAGATGGTGGCGGGGTATAAAGAGTTGTTGTTGTTGTTGTTGTTATTATTATTATTATTATTATTAAAGCCTTTGACAACACATTGGCCATCAATGCTTCTTTTAGGCTTTCACTGTATGAACCCAGCTCTTGCTTGGAGAAGAAAAATGCCTCAATCCCCTGTACTCACTCTGTCACTATGTCTCTTTGGCATTTTTCTACCAGAGTGGGGAGATTAGAGGGAAAGTGGAAAGGTTAAGCGGCTGAGGGGAAAAGGAAAGAGCCTGGGGCTGTTAGGAATTGAAGTTCAAAACATCTGGAGGTAGGGCCCAAGTTTGCCCATGCCTCATCTACACTGCAGAATTAATGTAGTTTGACACCACTATAACCATGTTAGCTCAATGCTATGGAGCTGGGTGACAGTATGATAGCTGGGTCCGGAAGCTCCGAGACTTACGCACATTCCGCAATGGCGGGTGTGAATAAGGGAAAGGGAGAGCAGCACACTGAGGGCGGGAATATACTTCAATTTGGTGGAAGGATAGAAAGGAGGGGAGGGTTAGGATAAAGTTTATGGTAAGGTTTAGGATTAGGGTTAGGGGTTACGCCAGTGGTTCTCAACCTAGGGTCCCCAGGTGTTTTTGGCCTTCAACTCCCAGAAATCCTAACAGCTGGTAAACTGGCTGGGATTTCTGGGAGTTGTAGGCCAGAAACATCTCGGGACCCCAGGTTGAGAACCACTGGGTTTTGCGGTAATAGTATGAAAGCTGGGTCCAGAAGTTCTGAGTCTTATGCTCTTTCTGCTTCGCTCCTTCGGGAGCGCTGTTTGTGTAACGCAGAACGGAACACAAGATATTATAGAACAGGGGTCCTCAAACTAAGGCCCGGAGGCCGGAAACAGCCCTCCAAGGTCATTCACCCGGCCCTCGCTCAGGGTCAGCCTAAGCCTGAAATGACTTGAAAGCACACAACAACAACAACAACAACAACAACAACAGCAGCAGCAGCAACACCAATCCTATCTCATTAGTCAAAAGCAGGCCCACACTTCCCACTGAAAAACTAATAAGTTTATATTTGTTAAAATTGTTCTTCATTTTAATTATTGTATTGTTTTTAAGTGTTTTTCCCCACTACAAATAAGATATGTATAGTGTGCATAGGCGTTCATTTTCCTTCAAATTATAATCCAGCCCTCCAACAGTTTGATGGACAGTGACCTGGCCCTCTGTTTAAAAAGTTTGAGGACCCCTGTTATAGAAGGAATGTAAGAGTTCTTTAATGGTAAAACCCTAAGCCTTACCTGAACCCTTACCCTAAACCAGTGGTTCTCAACCTGGGGTCCCCAGATGTTTTTTGCCTTCAACTCCCTGAAGTCCTAACAGCTGGTAAACTGGCTGGGATTTCTGGGAGTTGTAGGCCAGAAACATCTGGGGACCCCAGGTTGAGAACCACTGCAAACCTTACCCTATTTGTTTATTTACAGCATTTATGTGCTGCCCTGCTCACCCCGAAGGGGACTCAAGAGCGGCTTACAAGGTATATATTACATACAATATATTATATTATTAGCATAGTACAATATCAGCATTAAACATTGCTATATTGCACCATACCACTATATCATAATATTATTAGTAATATTACAAGTAATGTAAATATATAATTATAATATATTATTATTATCATATTGCAGTACATTATAATATTATAAATGTATGTATACACAATATATTATATTATTAGAATATTATTAGAATATAATACCCTAAGCCTAACCCTTCACCCTAATCGTAACCCTAACACAAACCCTAAACCTTACCCTAACGAGGATGAGGGAGAGGGCCTTCTCTATGGTGGCCCCCCGACTCTGGAACTCACTCCCTAAAGATATCAGACAAGCCCGCACTTTGGCAGTCTTTAGGAAGAGCTTGAAAACGTGGCTGTTCTAGTGTGCCTTCCCTGAATAAAGGAAATAAGCCCCTGATCTGACCAATTTTCTACTATACATCCTCTGCACTTTATCCGTTGGATTGATCTCCCTACATCACCCTCTAAAACCCCCATGTTTAGACATACCCTACTCTGTACAAACCCAGTGTTTTTAATTTTTTTCTATTACATTTGGCCCTGCTATAGTGTTTTAAATCTTGTGTTATTGCTTATATGTTTATGTTTTTATATTGTTTTATTTGCTTGTTTGCTTTGTTGATGTACTGTTGTATTTGTATTTGATGGGCTTGGCCTCATGTAAGCCACCTCAAGTCCCTTTGGGGAGATGGTGGCGGGGTATAAATAAAGTTTTTTATTATTATTACTAGCTGTCCCCTGCCACACGTTGCTGTGGCCCAGTCTATTGATCTGGAAAATAAAGTAATTAGAAAGTGTTGGTTTCTAATATATGTAATTTCTTTATGCTTGTGGGTAAACAGTATTTCTGTTTCTATGTCAGTGTTGATGTGGAGAGTGTCTGGTTTGCCCACCCTGGAACATGCAACATATTGTCCTTCTTTAAGGGTCCCTTTCAAATTTATGATACTATATCTCTATGTGTGTGAATCAGATCTGTCTATCTATACCTATGGCTGGATGGCTCTTTGTCAGGAGGACTTTGATTACGTTTTCTTGACCTGATGAGGGGAATTGAATTGAATGGCCTTAAGTATTTTCTGTTGGTCATGGGAGTTCTGTGTGGGAAGTTTGCCCCGATTCTGTGGTTTGTGGAGTTCAGAACGCTCTTTGATTATAGGTATACTGTGAATCCCAGTGACTACAACTCCCAAATGTCAAGGTCTATTTCCCCCCAAACTCCATCTGTGTTCATATTTGGGCGTACTGAGTGTTTGTGCCAAGTTTGCTCCAGATCCATCATTGTTTGAGTCCACAGTTCTCTCTGGTTGTAGGTGAACTACAACTCCCAAACTCAAGATCAGTGCCCACCAAACCCTTCCAGTATTTTCTGTTGGTCAGGGGAGTTCTGTGTGCCAAGTATGGTTCAATTCCATCGTTGATGGAGTTTAGAATGCTCTTTGATTGTAGGTGAACTATAAATCCCAGCAACTACAACTCCCAAATGACAAAATCATAATTTTTGAGTGATGGTCACTCCTTGTGTTGTGAGACGTTTTGTTGCCAAATTTGGTGTGATTTCGTTCATTGGTTCTTTTGTTTTTAAGGTACTCACTATGTACAGAGCATTTTATATATATATAGATTATTATTATTATTATTATTATTACTACCCTAAGCCTAACCGGTGACCCAGCTATCATACTATCACCCAAACTATGACCCGGAGCTGAATTGTGTGTCTTGACTGGGGACTCCTTCTGCAGTGAGAGAACCCTCCGCCCTGTGCCAGGACCATCCAGCATCTCCACCCACTGAGCGCGCTCCTCCCTCTTTTATAGGAGCGCTGTCTCCATGGTAACCCAAAGCCCCGTGCCAAGTCCTCACCCCCCCCCCCCCCCCCCCCACTTACAGGAAGTTCTCCATAGATATCCGCAGGATAGCACCTTCTACAAAGCGCGACGCTCCTTCCCGCTGGGTACCAGCTTCCGGCTCTGCCACCTCCACGCTCCGCTGGCCCCTGCGGCGGCTGCCACTGCTCTCTCCGGCTTCGGCGCCCTTTGACTTGCGCTTGGCAGGAGTCGCCATCTTTACGGCTTCCCGCAACGGCACTTCTTGTTGCGAGGGTTGAGAAAAGCGGCAATGGAACGCCCATCGCCCATTGGCCGGCTCGGCAGAACGTCATGCGGAGGTCGTTTGTCATTGGCTGGGCTCAGAAATATGCCCCTCCCTTTAGAAAACAGTTAAAAACCTGAACTGGGTTCTGATTGGTCACGGAGGAGGAGCGCGGGAACACACAAAGGCGGTGTCACGCTGGGATTGGCTAGTGGCGCGTGCCGCCTTGTTCACGTGGTGCGGCTGGGGCTACTCGATACGCGGAAGAAACCCCAAGATTTTCCTTATGGCTCCTACACTATATGGAGAGGGGAAAACTACGATTCCCATGGTCCCTTGCGCCAGAAATCATTGCGAGTTAGGTTTTGGTGGCGCAGGGCTTACTGGGAAATGTAGTCACTGTAGCTATAGACCTTCAGGTTATGTTGAGCTGCAGATTCTAGAGCAGGCATGGGCAAACTTCGGCCCTCCAGGTGTTTGGACTTTAGGAATTGTGGGAGCTGAAGTCCAAAACACCTGGAGGACCAAGTTTGCCCATGCAGTGAAGAATCAATGCAGCTTGACAGATTAATGTAGTATCAATACAGTCTGACAGATCAACTGCCATGGTTCAATGCTCTAAAGAGTTGTAGCTTTTCCTTATGGCTCCTACACTATATGGAGAGGAGAAAACTACGATTCCCGTTGTCCTTTGCGCCAGAAATCATTACGAGTTAGGTTTTGGTAGCACAGGGCTTACTGGGAAATGTAGTCGTCGTGCCTATAGACCTTCAGTTTCACCTGCTGAGCTGCAGAGTCTATATCAGGCATGGGCAAACTTCAGCCCTCCAGGTGTCTTGGACTTCAACTCCCACAAATCTATTAAGGAGCAAGCTCAGAATTAAAGTATAATTAGGGTATGTGGTGTCAATTATCTATCACTGACATAAGGCAGAAGGAACAGATCTGCCACTCCTCCATTACTGTTACCTTTCAGCCTCCCTGTACCAATAACTTGGCTGTCTCAAACTCCCCTCTTTCTTGCTTCGTAGTAAAGATAAAGGTTTTCCCCTGACAGTCGTGTCCGACTCTGGTGGTTGGTGCTTTCTAGGCCGGTGTTGTCCGTAGACACCTCCAAGATCATGTGGCCAGCATGACTGCATGGAGTGCCGTTACCTTCCAGACGAAGCAGTACCTATTGATCTACTCACATTTGCATGTTTTTGAACTGCTAGGTTGGCAGAAGCTGGGGCTAACAGCAGAAGCTCACGCCGCTCCTCGGATTTGAACCTGTGACCAGGCCCGTAGCCAGGATTTCGTTTCGGGGGGGGGGGGGGGCTGAATTTTTTTTCAGGGGGATTTCGGGGGGGGCTGAGTTTCGGGGGGGGGCTGAGTCTGAGTGAAAGAGGGTCTAGCCTAGCAAACCTTTTGTATCATTACCCCAATACCCCCATGCATATGGGATATATTGAGCATGGTGATCAGATCATGATAGGAATAAACATAACAGTTTAAATAATGCACCAGTAAGGCCTTTTCACGAACCACCATGAAAATTTGGGGGGGGGGGGGCTGAAGCCCCCCGGAGCGCCCCCCCCCCCCCCCCCCCCCCGCTACATGCCTGCCTGTGACCTTTCGGTCAACAAGCTCAGCAGCTCAGCGGTTTAACACACTGCTCTACCAGGGGCTCCTTGCTTCATACAGTGATGGAAATACTGTGCCTTTCTACCTGCCCTCTGTTTAAAGCAATACTCTGTTTTGCATGTATTTTATAGAAGTGCACTTTAATATGTATCTTTTATGGAAACATATTTAAAATGTATTTTAATTTTTTTACAGTGTTTGTTTTTTTACTATGCTGTAACTCACCTAAAGCCACAAAGAGAGAATCATAGAATCACAAAGTTGGAAGAGACCTCGTGGCCCATGCCAAGAAGCCGGGGAGAGGTAAGAAATAAAATTATTATTATTATTATTATTATTATTATTATTATTATTATATTTTTCTAATTTTTTCTCCACCTACAATTTTTCTTTCTGGTCTTTTGTCTATCCTTTACTCTCAATTTTCTCCCTTGGTCAGTTCAATTCAGTCTTGAGTTCTCTGTCCATATTTTTCCCTCTTACGATTTATGCATTTTCCTTTCAACCCGCAGCACGCACCTTGACATCTTCAAATTCAATTGAATGGTGATTGCACATATTGCGCCATTTGCTTCCAGAAAGATGGTCTCCAGCACTGCCAGTCAAAAAAACATAATGATGTTTTTATACTGTCTTTATTAATTTTCTATGTGAAAAAGATAGACAAAATAAACATTTGGGATTATAACAAAAAATAAACAGTGGGAGAATCCAAGAGGTTTGTGGATGGAATACTTTAAAATCAGAGCCCCCTGCAAAAATTAATAAGGGATGAATGATCAAGGGTCTGGAGAACAAGCCCTATGAGGAGTGGCTTAAAGAGCTGAGCATGTTTAGCCTGAAGAAGAGAAAACAGAGAGGAGACATGATTGCCATGCATAAATATGTGAGAGGAAGCAAGCTGCTGCCCTGGAGACTAGGATGCGGAACAATGGCTTTAAACTACAAGAAAGGAGATTCCACCTGAACATTAGGAAGAACTTCCTGACTGTGAGAGCCGTTCAGCAGTGGAACTCTCTGCCCTGGAGTGTGGTGGAGGCTCCTTCTTTGGAGACTTTGAAACAGAGACTGGATGGCCATCTGTCAGGGATGCTTTGAATGTGATTTTCCTGCTTCTTGGCAGGGGTTGGACTGGATGGCCCATGAGATCTCTTCCAACTCTATGATTCTATGATTCCAGGTCAAGGTCTTAGTTGATCTAGAAGATAACCTTTGTATTTCCACCAGGTGGCAGCAGTGTATTCGAATTAGTTCCTGGTGACACTGTGTTTTCCAAATATACTCTTGCATGTCTTTAAGTTCTTTCCAATTTATGGAAGTCTAAGGCAACCGTATCATAGGGTTTTTGTGGCAAAGTCCAGAGGGGATTTGACTTTGCCTTCCTCTGAGGCTGGATCCACACTGCCACGTAATTCAGTTTCAGAATGCAGATTACCTGCTTAAAACTAGATTATATGAGTCTACACTGCCATAATCCAGTTCAATGCAGTAAATCTGCACTCAGAAACTGGCTTATATGGTAGTGTAGATGGGTCCTGAGAGAGTGGCTTACCCAAGGTCATCCTGTGAGTTTCCATGGCTGAGTGAGGATTTGAACCCTGATTCCATGCCGTTCAAACTACACCATGTTGGCTTTCTTTTACAAGTATTTTGCAAGACATTTAAGACTTCATTTAAAATATCCAGTTGCAAAAAAAAGATATCATGAGATGTACTGTCAATCCTCAGTGACTGGTATAGGGCATATACATTTATTTATTTATTTATTTATACGTGAACTTAAAGGAAATAATGTAATATTTTAAAGATGTATTTAGAAATTAGGGGTAATGACAAATGAGATAGAAGGATATTGCAAAGAAGAAAAAGAGATAAATTATTTATTTATCGTGTCATTAGCAACCATACCATTGTGTTACAATTCTAACAGAACAAAACAAACACACAGATTAAAAAGAAAAAGGGAAAAAAAACACAGATTTTGCAAACTTGGTAGTTGGTTAAATGTCCTTTGACCAGTATCTGGCCACTTGGAGTGCCTCTGGTGTTGCCACAAGAAGGTCCTCCATTGTGCATGTGGCAGGGCTCAGGTTGCATTGCAGCAGGTGGTCAGTGGTTTGTTCTTCTCCGCACTTGCATGCCGAGGATTCCACCCTGTAGCCTCATTTCTTAAGATTGGCTCTGCATCTCGTGGTGCCAGAGCGCAGTTTCTTCAGCGCCTTCCAAGTCGTCCAGTCTTCTGTGTGCCCAGGGGGGAGTCTATCATCTGATATCACCCATGGATTGAGGTGCTGGGTTTGGGCCTGCCACTTTTGGACTCTTGCTTGCTGGGGTGTTCCAGTGAGTGTCTCTGTAGAGCTAAGAAAACTATGTCTTGATTTAAGTCGTTGACGTGCTGGCTGATACCCAAACAGTGGATGAGCTGGAGATGTCTCTGCCTTGGTCCTTTCAATTTTGGCTGCTACTTCCCGGGGGATGTCAGGTGGTGCAATACCGGCTAAGCAGTGTAATTTCTCCAGTGGTGTGGGGCGCAGTCACCCTGTGATAATGCGGCATGTCTCATTAAGAGCCACATCTACTGTTTTAGTGTGGTGAGATGTGTTCCCCACTGGGCATGCATACTCAGCAGCAGAGTAGCATAGCGCAAGGGCAGATGTCTTCACTGTGTCTGGTTGTGATCCCCAGGTTGTGCCAGTCAGCTTTCGTATGATGTTGTTTCTAGCGCCCACTTTTTGCTTATTTATTATTTGCTTTATTTCTATACCGCATTTTTCAGCCTAATTCGGCGAAGTTTTGCTTGATGTTCAGGCAGTGCTTCTTGTAGGTCAGAGCACGGTCCAAAGTGACTCCCAGGTATTTGGGTGTGTTGCAATGCTCCAGTGAGATCCCTTCCCAGGTAATCCTCAGAGCTCGGGATGCTTGTTTGTTCTTAAGGTGAAAGGCGCATGTCTGTGTTTTAGATGGATTAGAGATCAGTTGGTTTTCCCTGTAATAGGCAGTAAGAGATAAATGGGTGGACTGGAAAGCTCAAGATCTATCTATCTATCTATCTATCTATCTATCTATCTATCTATCTATCTAAATGCTCTGTGCATAATGAGTACCTTAAAAACAAAAGAACCAATGAACAAAATCACACCAAATTTGGCAAGGAAATGTCTCACTATACAAGGAGTCACTCAAAAAATTATGATTTTGTCATTTGGGAGTTGCAGTTGCTGGGATTTATATTTCATCTACAATCAAAGAGCATTCTGACCTCCACCAACGATGGAAGTGAACCAAACTTGGCACACAGGACTCCCATGACCAACTGAAAACACTAGAAGGGTTTGGTGGGCATTGACCTTGGGTTTTGGAGTTGTAGTTCACCTACATCTAGAGAGCACTGTGAACTCAAACAATGATGGATCTGGACCAAAATTGGCATGAATACTCAATATGCCCAAATATGCACACAGATGGAGTTTGGGGGGGGGGGGGGGAAGACCTTGACATTTGGGAGTTGTAGTTACTGGGATTTATAGTTCACCTACAATCAAGGAGCATTCTGAACTCCACCAATGATGGAATTGGGGCAAACTTCCCACACAGAGCCCTCATAACCAACAGAAAACACTGTGTTTTCTTGTGGTCTTTGGCGATCCTTCTGACACTCCCTCGCAACCTCCCCCCTCCCCACGTTGAGAAAGGCTGCCTTAAGGCCATCCAGTCCAACTCCCTTCACCAGAGCAAGAAAACATAATCAAAGCCCTCCTGACAAAAGACCATCCAGCCATTCACACGCACACGTATATGTATATGACAGATGCAGTATCAAAGATTTGAAAGGGACCCCTAAAGAAGGACAATGATATGTTGCATGTTCCAGAGGAGGCAAACCAGACACTCTCCACATCAACACTGACAAAAAACAGCAAGAAATACTGTTTACCCACAAGCATAAAGACATTACATATATTAGAAACCAACACTTTCTCATTACTTTATTTTCCAGATCACCAGACTGGGCCACAGCAACGCGTGGCAGGGGACAGCTAGTTATACATATATTTGCTCTACTTGACCAAGAAGCTAATTGACACACTACAGAGTATATGTTTAGGCAATCTGTATTTTCCTTACAAGGTTACTTTGAGGATAACATGAAATACAAATGGAGGAAAAGCACTTATATTGAGAACATCTGCAGAAATAATTCATTACATTCTTTCCTTGCTGCTTTAGAAACAAGCTATCTTAATTGAAAAAACTTACAGTCTTTAGAGCAGTAATGCTCCCGCAGAATGTGAAAGCAAGAGTCATACTATCTTACATTTGCTTGTGATTTATTCCAAAAACAAGCAGCACACTAAGCAGTTACACGCATACTTGATAAACTGTTTTTGGTATCCCTCAATTTCTCTGCAGTTAGGCCATGTAAGACAGAGGCCTCATCTACACTGCCATATAATGCAATTTCAGAATGCAGTTTAACTGCATTGAACTGGATTGCATGAGTCTACACTGCTGTTTAATGAAGTTCAATCCATTATATGGCAGTGTGGATGGGGCCAGAGAAATCACTGAATTGCTGCTGGGACATAACCAACAAATGGTGTCAAAAGCATTGCATAAAAAGCCTCCGGCCCCTTCTACACTGCCCTATATCCCTGGATCTGATTCCAGATTATTTCCTTTGAACTGGATTATATTAGTCTACACTGCTAGATAATTTGGAATCTGCAGATAAATCGAGATCCATCCTCCCTGCTATGAACAAACCTGCTTGTTTCCTTCTTGTTAGCAGAACTGGATCAGGCTAATTGAAGACTGATAGGCTAGGGAGTGGAGGAAGTGAACAAGACTCACATGGCTGCATGAACAGCAGCTCAGGCTCATGAGTCACCCGTCTGTGGGCTAGAAGACAAAGGCTGGGTATAAGAAAGCAGTGGGGCCTGATCCCCAGCTCACAAAGGCATTCCTTTGAATCAGAGTTCTTTCTTTCAGCATCATTCCCTTGTGACTTTCTCTCTCTGGCACTCTTTCCTTCCACTTCAGATCACTTCCTCTTGCCATTCCCATTTTCCCCTACCCCTGGATTGCCAAAGTTTTCTTTCCAACCTTACCAAGCAGCATTCTTTCCTGCCCTTTAAAAGGTTGTCTCCCATCCGCTTCCCTTCAAAATCACAGTTCTGGACTGACATGTGGCACAACATCTTTGTGGGGAAAGGAGAACAAGCCAGTTGGGAATCTTGAGCTACTTTACCTTTTAATTGCCGAAGTCAAGAGTTAAAGATACATATGAAAGGGCAAAGTGCCACTAAGAAGAAGGTCTTATTTTCTGACAGCAAAGGTGTATCTTGAACAGGGCCTCCATTTCAACAATATACATTTGTATAAGAGGAGGTTGTCTTGTGTGCAAAATGTTATATGTCTTTAAATAGTAGTTCTAGCAGTTTGAATTACAGTGGGCCCTTGGTATCCTCTAGGGTTTGGTACTAGGACTATGACCACGTGCCCCTGTGAATACTGAATACCAAAATCCATTATATACAAAGGCATAGTAAAATGACATCCCTTATATAAAATCAGTGCTTGTTGACAGCAAAATTGAGGTTTGTTTGTTTTCCTGGATGTTTTGAGCTACCTTTGGTTGAACTCCTTGAAATGCAAGACCAATAGTACACCTACAGACCACGGAACAACCAACTGGTTTAGGATTGGGAAAGGAGTACGGCAGAGCTGTATACTCTCACCCAATCTATTCAACTTGTATGAAGAACACATGTTATGTGTGGGGCTTGACAAATCCAAGGCTGGAGTTAAAATTGCTGGAAGAAACATTAACAACCTTAGATATGCAGATGATTCCATTTTGATGATTGAAAGCGAGGAGGAGCTGAGGAGCCTTCTAACCAAAGTGAAAGAAGAAAGTGCAAAAGTTGGGGTGCAGTTAAAACATAAAAAAACCAAGATTATGCCAACCAGACTGATTGATAACTGGCAAATAGAGGGAGAAAACATGGAGGCAGTGACAGACCTAGGCACAAAGATTACTGCAGACGTAGACTGCAGCCAGGAAATCAAAGACGTTTACTTCTTTGAAGGAGAGCAATGACCAATCTCGATAAAATAGTGAAGAGTAGAGACATCACATTGCCAATGAAGATCCGCTTAGTTAAAGCAATGGTATTCCCCGTAGCAACCCATAGATGCAAGAGCTGGACCATAAGGAAGACTGAGTGAACCAAGGTAGACGCTTTTGAACTGTGGTGCTAGAAGAAAATTCTGAGAGTGCCTTGGACCACGAGAAGATCCAACTAGTCCATACTCCAGGGAATAATGCCCGACTGCTCACCGGAGGGAAGGATATTAGAGGCAAAGATGAAGTACTTTGGCCACATAATGAGAGGACAGGAAAGCTCGGAGAAAATGATGTTGGGGAAAAATGAAAGGAAAAGGGAAGGGGGGCTGACCAAGGGATCCTTGCAGTGGCTGGCTTGACTTTGAATGAACTGGGGGTGGCCACGGCCAACAGGGTGCTCTGTTGTGGGCTGGTCCATGAGATCACAAAGAGTCGGAAGTGACTGAATGAATAAACAACAACAGCAACAAGCAACAGCAACAGCAACTAATGACACAGCAAGCATTGCTTTATAAACTTGCTCCATATTCTGAACCTCATTGTATTTTCCCACCACCCTTTTAAAGGAACAGTTAAAGTAGTTTGATTTGGAAGTTACTACAGAATGGAGGGCAGTGATAAAATCACCTTCTCTGGTTGAAGAAGACACAGCACCAAAGAAGGCTGGTGAATGTTATTTAAAATTACTTTTTATTAGAGGTTTGCAACTGTAAAAAAAAGGCACATGCACACACATAATATACAAAATATTCAGCAACAAAGTGTGTGCTATTTACTTCTGACCCAAATGCAAATTTTGTTGCTAAGCATGATATAAAAACCATTTTGTGCAAATCACTCAAACGTTGTATATCAAAAAGATTACAAATCCAAACTGAGTTTTCGGTTAAAAAAAATGCTGGTCTGTTTCATCATATTGTAATTAAACATTTACAGAAACACTTACAAAACTTCAGCTGTTAGCTGCAAGGCTGGCAAATGGATTAATTTCCATAAATGCTAAAGAGCAATACCGAAATGGGAAAAAAAATCCTCCTGTTTATGAAACACTCAATGTACGTATTACAACAAAGACATTAATGACATGAACATACAGCTGAAACGATTTTTAATTAATGTACAGAATATCATTTCCTTCATTATTTTAAAACGAAAACTTTTATTTGCTCAAGACAAGACATTCACTGAATGCAAATCTTGTTAACACAATGGATGATTGTGTCCATTTTACCTTCTGTAATAGTGCCCCCAAAATATCTGTCCATTAGTGCACACTCTGTGCGAATGAATAACTCTCTAGAATAACTGACGTCACATGCAAGACAAAATTCAACGAAACCAAAGTGAGGGAAGCCCTGAGTCAGTAACATTTTTAGCAAGGCCATGACTGAGGCTTTGCTTATTTCTTCCCATGGCTTTGTGTCCAGTATTTAACACTTTTAACAGTGAGAGTTTGAAGGGAGTGGTGCAGTTTTTTCTATAGATCAGCAAGCTGGTGCTTCGTCGGCATCTGCAGGGTTCAGTATTCGATTTCATTAAAATCAGCAGAATATCCAGAAGACTGTAATGTGGTTTCTCCCATTTCTAGAGTGAGAGGAGGAAAATTATTAATCAATCTATACATATTACATACATTTTAATCTAGGCTAAGCCTATGTGTGATGGAACCTAAAAAACGTAGCTCTCTTTATTTAAGAATGACCCATTAGTAAAATTTAAGCTACTGCTAACATTTGGCGAGAAAATTGAATTTTTAATTATTGGCAATAATAACATCTGTTTATGTTGGAAATGACAATCTTCTACAAGCCTTCTCTAGTAATGTTTATCTATTATCCTGTTGCTTACTTTTTCCTGTATGTATGTTCTGGTATGCAGCTTCCTTTACTCTATGGTTTCTGAGACGATACAATAGGAGCTGCAGAGCACAGGCTCTCTTTCTCTCTTCTTTTGACTATGTGACCTGTTGATTGCTGTATTTAATATAAGAGAGATGCCCTAGCCGGATGGCACAGAGAATGATCTCAAAGATGTTTAAAACTGGACTAATGAGTTTTTGTACCTGTGTACATTTTTGTCTCTTGAGTGTGTAACAGAAAACATATATATATAGGTACTGAAAACCACTTCTAAAGTACTGCAGTTTTTAAAGCTCTCTGTTTTCCTAACGGATCAGAGATAACAGGTTATTCAGTCTAACAAGTGAAACCATTGCCTTGCATAATTATATCTGGTGGTATGCCGAAATAGAAAATTCTACTCTAAAGGGTTTTTGGCTCTTCTCTAAAAGTGTTTTCCAAAAGGTTATGAACGACATTTTCCAAAAGTTTAGAGCCACAGAAAATCCACACATAACTGCCAGTAGCAGCAACTGCCTCATTTTATTGTTTCTGTGATTTATATTTGTGATCAGAATCTATAGGCGATCACCAGTGGCCAAGTATGATTATCTTTCAAGGGTAGAGTCCTGGAGAAATACTGTACTTTTTAATAGATGATGTGAGTCACATCCTAAAAATCAGGTAAAACACAAGTTTAAGCAAATTACATTTACCTTTACAAGGTCCTCGTTGAAACAAAATGTCATCTATAGCAATGTCACCTCTTATTGATACTCCACGAACTGCTTCAAATATGATCTGTATGTTTTTTAAAAAGCAATTATTAAAAACAACACATGAAGAAATCCTCTTCTGATTTTCTTTAACTGTTATAACTTTGAACCTAACTCACGGGAAGGACAGAAAGCACATGCAATGAATTTTTCAGTGTTGTCTGTCTCTGTGCCCCTCCCTGGAAAGTTGGGGCAAAAACATGGGATAGGATATATGGGGTTGAATTCCTCTGCCTCAAATTAGGCAAAGACATCTTGCATAAGATCTGTGCCACATGTTGGGCAATTTTCCCCTGGCCCATTAGTTTTTAAAAGCCGCCACACACAGTTCAGAAAAGTCCCCCAACTCTCAATATAAACAGTGAGAGATGCAGATGGCAAAAGGTGGGGTGGGAGTCAGGAAGTCTCCTTAAACAAGCTTCCATCCATCTGTGGTACTAATCCAGAGCTATGTTTTCATGAAATGACTGTTCTCCCCTGTAAGAAGTCATATTCCATTATGTACAGAACATTTAAATACATTGACATAGGATTCTTGATGACTATTCTAATATTGTTGTACCAATGGCCCAGTGTGATAAGCAAAACATTTTGGACCAAAACTGGATGAAAGGAAAATCCCACTGTATATGTGGAAGCCTGAACATGCAATGTTGGATTTCCCCCACTGTGTTTATTTGGGCTTTCTCCACAGCAGCACACACAGGAATGAGAATGACTCAGATTTATTTATTCATTCTCTGTTTTCTAGAATTTGCCTGTTTCTAGAATCAGCATGTTCCATTTTGGTCATTCATACAATTCACCAGTCTTTCAAATGAGTAATGTGAAAAACATTATAATCCAAATTTTCCCCATGCTTGGGATTTATTTTTCCCCATGCATAATTCCCCCCACATTCTTCCTAAATTTCACTTTTTTTTTGCTTCCAATATGCTTTTTGTGTGTGTGTGTGTGTGTTGGGAGCGACTTGAGAAACTGCCAAGTTGCTTCTGGTGTGAGCAAATTGGTCAGCTGCAAGCAGGCCCGTAGCCAGGCTTTCGTTTCGGGGGGGGGGGGGCTGAATTTTTTTCAGGGGGGAGTTTCGGGGGGGGCTGAGTTTCGGGGGGGGGGGGGCTGAGTCTGAGTGAAAGAGGGTCTAGCCTAGCAAACCTTTTGTATCATTATCCCAATACCCCCATGCATATGGGATATATTGAGTATGGTGATCAGATCATGATATGAATAAATATAACAGTTTAAATAATGCACCAGTAAGGCCTTTTCGCGAACCACCATGAGAATTTCGGGGGGGGGGGGGGGCTGAAGCCCCCTGGCTGCAAGGCTGGTGCCCAGGGGACACCCGGAAGTTTTGGTGTTTTACCATCCTTGTGGGAAACTTCTCTTATGTTCCTTCATGGGGAACTGGAGCTGACAGAGGGAGCTCAACCAGTATGCTACTAAAATTGGAAATCCAAAATAAAAAAACTGCATACTACAATTTAAGATTAAATTACTGGCAGAGGCGACCCTAGGCAATTTTCAATGGTACCACCACCACCACCACCACCAATCACGGATATATATTTTCTGCTCGTCGTGGGATTTCTGTGTGCCATATTTGGTTCAATTCCGTCATTGGTGGAGTTCAGAATGCTCTTTGATTGTAGGTGAACTATACATCCCAGTAACTACAACTCACATATGTCAAGGTCTATTTTCCCCCAAGAGCGCCTCAAGAGCGCCTCAAGAGCACCCCTGGGCAAAATTAACTATACTGCAAATGCTTACTTTGCGTAATGGGTTGAGTCACCCCTGATTACTGGTACTCAAATCTACAATGTGAAAATATTCCTGGGGTGGTAGAGTGAAAGCATTCAAAGTAATAAGTATGAAGCCAAAAAATGTCACTCCTGTTCTCCACATTTAAAACAGGTAACAATCTTGTTCATTGTAATACTGTATTTTCTAGCGTATTTGATGACTTTTTAACCCTGGAAAATCTTATGAAAAGTCAGGGGGCTGTCTAATATGTTGGGTATAAAATAAAAAGAATAAGAATAAAAGAAAAGAATAAAATCCAACTCCCTTATTGGCACAGCCTGAGGAAGGAAGGAGGGGGAGGAGGAGGGCGGAGTGGGAGAGGGTGCGGCGAGGAGAGGTGGCAGGCCGCATTGCCATGGAGATCAGGCGGGAGTGATGGCCCACTGGGCTGTCCCTGCTGACACGCCAATCTTGCCGCTCTTCTTTCAAGCCACTGGGCTTGCCTAGCCCAAGGAAGCGCCTCCAGACGACTCCCAGCAGCCCCGAGTGGCAGTGTGCCATGGATGTGCCAGCTGAGGCATTCTGGGAGTCGGGGAACAATGCAGCCTGCTACTACTCCTCCCCATACCCTCCCTCCCTCCCTCTGCCCTCCTCCGCCTCCCTTGCCCCTCACTGACATGGTTTGTACTATGAATTTCTTGTAACTAGATGGGTATAGTGTTGGAAGAGGGGTAGTCTTATGTGGTGAGCATATCCCTAACTTTGTATTTGATCTTGAAAAGTTGGGGGTCATCTTATAACCCCAGTCATCTTGTATGCCAGAAAATATGGTATATTGCTGGGCTTCTTAAACCTTTCCATTTGCAATCCCTTTTGGCCTGAGAAATGTTTGCGTGAACCCAGGTATATAGGTATATAAAACAGGTTTAAAAATTAAACATTTACTTGTAACACATTTGCAAGGTCTATGAAAAAGGCTGATTTTCCTTTTTATGAAGCATCTTCTTCAGAGTCCACTGTAAACAATTCACAATAGATTCATGTAAATGTCTAAAACAGCCACTAGACGACATTCAGAAACCTTTCACAATTTTTGAGAGCCCCAACATTGAGCTAAGGCAGTGGTTCCCAACCTTTTTTGACCAAAGCCCATTTGACCAAGGATCACTTTGACCAAGGACCACTTTGACCAGGGACCACTCTCTTGCATTAGCACCAGAAGGGGCAGGGCTGGTCATCTCTGTGGAAAGGAGCAGAAATAAAATAAAAAGAAAAGAAAAGAAAAGAAAGAGGAAGGAGGTTCACGGACCAGATTTTCATTCTCACGACCCACTACTGGGCCACAGTCCACACAGGTTGGGAACCACTGAACTAAGGAGAAATGAAGTCAGAACCTAGAGTTTAAGCAGCAATGATGTATTGTAGGGTGAAAAATAAGTAAATCAAGGACCCTTGATTCCACCAGGGGCTCTTTTCCTTGCACAAAACTTGCTCCAGTACTTGTTCAACTCTGCCCCAAGTATAAACATTTCCAGGCTTGAAGGACGTTTAAGTTGTTATTTAAGAGTTTCCTCTGAAGGGATTACTCAGTGCAGAATGTGTTTACCTGGTGAGATTTATCATAGGTATACTCGATTATGCCTCTTAACCATGTGATGCTCTGTTCCCCTCGCCTTCTCCAAATGAGTGTCTCTTCCTTGCCACCGTGCTTCTTCACATAAACATTTAATATCCCAGTCCCAGCTCCATACATGTGATAAAAAAACGTAAGACACTGATGTCCAAAGGTCCGTCGTAGTAACCTCGAAATAAGCCGTGCCTTTTGTCCATAGATCATGTGGGATGCCTCAATGTACATATAATATCCTTTGGAAAAGAAAAATATATATTTAAGTTTGCAATTTTATACTTAGTGAGCCTAAGTTCTCTGTCTATAAAAATTATATTGATCATAGTTCAGTAAATATCTTTCTAGTTACATCCAAGCCAAATGTCTTTAAAGCTGCTTTTCTGCAATAACCTGGAGAAAGAATTAAAACAGTGGCTCCACAAAACATATCACACAGCACAATGTGAGGCAAATGCTACAAATTCCCAAGGTCCTTCCCACAGATCAATCCCTTTCATCAAAGTCCTCCTTCTAGATTCCTCTGTTGAAACATGGTGAACACAACTGGAGGCTTAGTAATGAGGGTCCCTGTTAGTTTTTATCCTGACCAAGGTGGTGTCTTAATTAATGGTTTCCTATCTTTTAAAACAAGAAAAAATAAAATAGAGTTATAAATGTCTTCACGGCACTCTTACTGTCACATTGGTTTAGTTGGTGCTGTGACAGCATATATTAATCGGGGCGGGGAAAAAACAAGCCCAGTGGCATTGTCTAATTTTCTTTTCTTGGATATTTCCAAGAAAAGACTTCATGTAGAAACAATAAATGACTGTATTGCCACTGCCATTTATACTCCAAACAGATTGCTGATGATAATGAAAGATCACATTTGTAGAAAATGTAATAAGCAAATTAAAAGCAATATAATGTGTTTTTTATTCAGCAGACCAGCATCCTATTTAACAGGTCTGTTGACCGACAGGGTTGGCAGTTCGAATCCAGGGAGCAGGGTGAGCTCCGGTCTCAGCTCTAGCTCCCCATGCGGGGACATGAGAGAAGCCTCCCACAGGATGGTAAAATATCAAACATCCAGGCGTCCCCTGAACAACGTCCTTGCAGATGGTCAATTCTCTCACACCAGAAGCAACTTGCAGTTTCTCAAGTCACTCCTGATGCAAAAAACAAAAAGAACTGAGATGAGATTTCCACTGCTTGATTCTGACTGAAATCTCTCCATACAAGTTCTATACTGTTCTTGAAGGTCCCCCAACAGTCAGAAAAACAGAACCAAAGGCAAAAACTGTACCTTTTGATTCTGCTTGATACATAAACACACTCACATTAATACACTCCAATCTGTGAGTGTAAGAGCACCACAGGATTCCATTCTCTGCTTATAATAAATACACAGACTAGGAGGAGAGCCTGTAATCTACTAATTACAATATATGACTCAATAAATAATGACTCCCTTCTGCTTGTACATTCCAGGCAGATTAGAGGACCTCTTAACCTTGGCCAATCAAAACAACCAAACTATTATGTCCTTGAAAAACTGATATCATATAGTTAACAATGAAAACCAGTAGCAGTTTTGAAAATGTGCTACATTTCAATATACTGCCATCTTGCGTCACCCTACATTCCTCTTTAAATCCAATGCTAACATTTTTAAGTCTCCCCTCCTTTTGTATGTAGCAAGTTGCATGATAACGGGAGAAGAACCATATATTCAATGTAAAATACCCTCTTCTGGTTTTTATACATAAAGCTCAAAAAAGTAATGGTAGGAGAATAATACAAACCAATACTATTTGCAAAAGGAAGGAGGAGGATAGAACAAACAATGCAGATCTCACACATACTACTTACAGTATATCAGGTTGGTTGACACCTGGATCCAGACCCATGTGCATACCAATGCTGTAGACACTAGAAGTTGTAACCAAATAAAGCTGTGGCCTTTTATTTCCAAATCTAATTATGTGTATAGTTGCCAATTTATCTGTTGCGGAGCAGAACTTACACCTGAACATGCAATTCTTATTGTTGGGCAAATGGAGTCCAGGCTGAACATTAAGAGAGTTTTTAATGTAATAGTTCTCATCACAGTGTGCAGTCCACATGTAAAAAGGACCAAAATAACTATCTGGGAAAAATAAACTAGAACAAAAGG
The DNA here is from genome assembly GCF_037176765.1 of Anolis sagrei. Lineage (NCBI taxonomy): Eukaryota > Metazoa > Chordata > Lepidosauria > Squamata > Anolidae > Anolis > Anolis sagrei. The sequence continues at coordinate 222,253,257 of NC_090022.1, read as the reverse complement.
TAAACCTTTTTATCCCAAGTTCAACTCAAGAAGGCTAGAGGTTTGACTCCGAGGTCTGCAAAGATTTAGTGCTATCGCAGGGCTAGAAATGGGTTTGAAATGTATTTTTAGCCTTCTATACATTGACCTTAACTGAAGTTCATAATGCAAACTGCAACTCACCTACCCCAGTAGTGTGGTCTCCTTTTGGTCCAGTGTAAGATGTTGGCGTATGGCCTCTTCTCCTATGCCACCCACTCCGGTTTCTCTTGTGCTGCGTGAATCCACATTCATTTCGCTCAAAAGTACATTCTCCAGAAAAAGCGGGCAGTATATCTGCAACAAAGTATCTGCAGTTAATATTTTAGTGTGTGTGAACCTGTCTGATATAGGTGTGTGAGAGAATATATAGAAGTCTTGTCGGAGGCTTTCATGGCTGGAATCACTGGGTTGCTGTAAGTTTTCCAGGCTGTATGGCCATGTTCCAGAAGCATTCTCTCCTGATGTTTCCCCCACATCTATGACAGGCATCCTCAGAGGTTTTGAAGTCTGTTGGAAACTAGACAAGTGAGGTTTATATATCTGTGGAATGTCCAGGGTGGGAGAAAGAACTTGCCTCAAGCAGTCAAGAGTTCAGGAGAGAATGCTTCTGGAACATGGCCAGACAGCCCAGAAAACTCACAGCAACCCAATAAATAGAAGTGTTGTGAATCAAATGATATCTTCAATATTACATGTAACCTACATCAATCTGGCATATCCACAAATCAGTGTTCTATCACAATTTGTTGAATTTATTGTTCAAGTTTTAAAAAAAATGACTAATGTCACATTATGTTTTATGCTTTCTAAAAACACCATGTAAAATGGCTTAGGATCCCTTCAGACAATATTATATTACAGTACACAAAATAAAATAGTTCTGATTTTCAGCCCAAAATGGACAAATATAATATCTGTACTAAGGTGTAACCCTTGTGAAATTAAGTGTTTTCCTTAGTATTGCAGATGTAAGAACGGAACTGTCATGAAACATTCATGAGGATTTCTTCCATGCTGGAGTTTAAAGTTTTAATACCAAAGCTAAATCTTTAGAAATGGAAGTGGCTATAAGGCCATGTAGTCCAACCCTTCCCATGTAGGAATTCACAATTACGGCAGATCTGGAAGAGGACTTTCCAATCTCTACTTCCTCAGAGATTATTTGCAAAAATCAGGACTGCATTTTGGGTATCATGGTCATTCTGATTTTGCTATTTTGTTGTTGTTGTTTTTTAGGACAATACCAATCTGGCTCCGTAAGTGGGCATAGTATGATGTCTTGAAGAATTTACGACAAAGTAAGCTGTTCAGTGTCAATGGCAACCGATTACATCATTTGGCTGCACTAAGTATTGGATCCAAAACAAGATGGAAGCTCTTACAGGTAAGGGAGGCAGGCGCTGGAACAGGGCACCCGAAGCAGCAGCTACTGCTGCGCTCCTCCAGCAGTTTGGCTCCTGCTGCCCGGCTTCAGCCTCACCGGGGCTCCACTCCAGGCCCGCCTCGGCTGTCAGTGCGGCAGCAGAGGAAGAGGTGACGTTAATTAGGATCACTGTCCATACAATACTTATTTCTTATTGTCTTGTTATTTCTTCTTTCTTCTTTTCTTCTTAACTTCATATTTCTTTACTTTGTCCTTTTAGTTCTCACTCTTCTTTCCCTCTGCATCTCCTGCTTCTCTTTCTTTCACGTTGCTCGGTTTTGCATCCAGAGCGCCTTGTGGTAATTCAAATAGTTCTTCCAATAGTCTCATTCCTTGATCCACCGATGTTATATTGTAGTTTTTCCCCGCGTGTCTGAATTTCAGGTAAATAGGGTACCCCCATTTATACAATATACCCTTATTGCGGAGTATTGTGGTACAAGGGCGCATTGTCCTTCTCCAGCTCACTGTCTCTGGGCATAAGTCCTGAAAAATTTGGATTTTACTTTCTTGAATTGTTTGTGTGGTGGATTGCTTTCTGATGGCTTGCATGAATTGATCTTTATAGTAATAACTTGAAAATCTTATTATAATATCCCTGGGTTTGGATATTGTTTTCCTGGCTCCAACTCGATGAATGCGATCAAACTGTGAGTGCTGCCAATCCTCCTTCGTTATTTCCTGGATCCAATTTATTATTGTTTCTCTTAAATTTTTGAAAGTCTCTGTTTGAGTTTCTGTAAAGTTCCTGATCCTAATATTCACTCTTCTATCTCTGTCTGCCATTGAGATAAAGTTCAAATCATGTCTGTGAGAGACAATTTGTAGCTGATGCAAATCTTTGGTGTTGGTTACCAACTTCTGTTCCACTATTTCCATCTTTGTCCCCAATGAGTTAGTCTTTCTTTCTAAAGAAGTTGTTTTTTCAGCCTGCTCTGCAACTTGTAGTTCCAAATTCTTAATACTGGATGTGATCTTTAAGGTACTTTCCAAAATCATATTTTTTAATTCTTCAATTTGTGTCTTAAATTGTCCTGAAAGTTCTAAGTTTGTTGGTTCATGGGGTTCCTGAGGTTGTTTGGGAGTTGCTCCCTGCTTTTCCCCCAGTGGTCCTTTGTCATGCTTTGACGCCATTAGAGCTTCTCCTCCTTCTCCTTCTTGTCTCTCTGCCTCTGAAGCTGTTCGCATAGACAGTCTCTCTAAACTTCTATCTGAAGGTTTTTTGGACCTTAAGAAGTATTCTGTACCTTTTGCACCAATTAGTTTAGATTTACGGTCTTTATCTCTCCTGTGAGACATTAATTCATGAGTTATTTTCTTGCCGGGAGCGTCCTGAGCGGAGCGGTTTGAAAGTGAAAGTAACTATTTTTAGCTTTTTAACTCTCACTTTTTAATCAATTCATACTGCTCACTTGTGCTGCATTTCTTAGTCCATCTGAAGAAGTTGATTACTCACTGTGACCCTGTTGTATTTTGGAGTTTTAGCTCATTATATTTTCCTCCTTCAGGAGCTCGGGATTCTAGCTGCCGTTCATCAAGACGTGGCTTCGTAATAAATACGAAGAAATTGTAATAATAACAATAAGCATTATAAAGGGATAATTGAATTAATGTGATAAAAAGGAGGGGAATTTGAGATGTAAAAATGATAAGGAAGATAATTGGGAATATGTATAAAAGTAGCTGTGTATGTTTTTGCATATGGGTGTGTATGCTTGTATGTATATATACACATATATTGAATTAATGTGAATTTGAGATGTAAAAATGTGAATGTGTGTGAATGCATATATGGATGGGGATATGGATATAGATATGGAGATAGATAATTTTTTTTCACCCTTTATACTGAATAAGGTATATTTTTGAAACAAAAATAAATATATTGGAGAGAAGAATAAAATTTAAATATAGAATCCTTAGGAGGTTATGGTTTGGCTGCTGGTCGGGAGTGGGTGGATCCACCCCTCCCCCCACCGAAAGGCTATGATTAAGCCACACCTTGGACAAAAAGTTCCAAGGCTCGGTGGGAGAGGGGAAGTTTGGGGAAGAAAGGAGGGGGAGGGATATTTGGGATGGAGGGGAGAGAAAGGGCGGGAGGGGAGGGGGTTAGCACATTGGGGTGATTCTCTTAACAAGGACCAACCAAAAAATAGAAAAATGAGAACAAATGCTGGACCGAGTTAAACTGATTTCATGGAACTGTCGCGGGCTTGGATCATGTCAAAAAAGGAGGAGGATTACAAATCAGATTCTTAAAGCTAAAGGGGACATATTTTTCTTGCAAGAAACGCATCAATCACGAGAAGGTTTAAATCAACTGAAATTAAAGGGGACTATAATATATGAAAAAGCTATGGGCACTTCGAAAGCAAAAGGAGTAGCAATTATAATTAAGAATAGTAGTGGATTTAGCATGGTACAAACAAAAAAAGATGAAATGGGAAGATATGTGATGATTCAGGGGTCTATGGGAGGGGAGGATTATACTTTGGTTAATATTTATGCACCAAATACAAAACAGAAGGAATTTTATGAATTGATTTTTAAAGAGTTAGAAGAAATTAAAAAGGGGTATGTAATTTTAGGAGGGGACTTCAATGGAGTTATGGATAGAAAATTGGATAAATCTCACCCCACAAAAAAAGAAAAGGGGGAAAGGAATATAACAGAACTTAATAAAGTAATAACTAGAGAGGGATTGATAGATGTTTGGAGAACGATAAAGGGTAATGAAAAAAGATTTACTTTCCATTCCTCAGTGCATAAAAATTATTCGAGAATAGATTATTTCTTTGTTTCAAAGGACTTAATTTCCAAAACTCAAGATGCTGAAATAGAGATTATAAAAATTTCAGATCATGCACCCATTAGTATCATAATACAAATTAAAAAAAATTATAGGCTAGCTAAAAGATGGAGAATTGATAATAGAGTACTAGAAGATAACAAAATATCAGGAAAAATAGCAAAAGAACTAGAGGAAATTTGGGAGATAAACGACAATAATCAATGTTCTGACGCAATAGTATGGGATACAATGAAGGCAGTGGCCAGAGGACTCTTTATTAAAGAATATAATAGTTTAAAAAAACAACAGGAGGTAGAAGAAAAAAAACTAGAGGCAGAAATCAAGGAATTAGAGAGAAGATATATGACAGAACAAAATAGAATGAGTTATACAAAATTAATAGCAAAGAGGCAAGAACTTGAAAAAAGAGGGATTGAAAAAGCACAGAGAGATTTGATTTATTTAAACAGAGAGTATTTTGAGTATAGTAATAAAAACTCTAAGTTATTGGCTAATGCAGCACAAATTAGGAAACAAAAGAAATTGATAACTGTGATTAAAGATAAAGATGGAAAACAGTGCATGAGAATGGAGGATAAAATATTAATTTTTCAGGAATTCTATCAGGAGTTATATACAGCAAATGAAGCCCCTAGAAAGAAAGTTGAAGAGTATATAGATAAACATTGTAAAATAAAGATCCAAGAAAGAGATAAATTAATTATGGAACAAGCAATATCAGAGAAAGAGATTGAGGAAATTATAGACAATTTAAAACCTGGAAAGACTCCAGGGCTGGATGGGTTGGGACCAGAATATTACAAAAAATTCAAAACATTATTGATACCTAAATTAAAAGATCTATATAATAAAATAATAAAAGGAGAAAAAATTCCGCCATCATGGGAACAGTCATTGATCACTTTGATATTAAAACCCAATAAAGACCCTACAGACCCAGGATCGTACAGACCTATCTCATTAATAAACCAAGACGCAAAAATATTAACTGCCATACTGGCTAAAAGGATGAATAAATTTATATATAAATATATCAAAGAAGATCAGTGTGGATTTATAGGAGGAAGGCAAATGTCCAATTTAATGGGTAGGGTATTAAACGTAATTCATAGTATTAAAAAAAGAAATTTAGTGGCAGGAGTATTAGCTCTGGATATTTATAAGGCATTTGATAGTGTATCCTGGCAGACAATGAAATTAATATTAGCTAAATTTGGATTTGGAGAAAAATTTAGAAACCTCATTGATAAATTATATTCCAAAAATTGTGCCCAAGTAATGGTGAATGATGGATTAACAGGGAAAATAGATATAACACGAGGCACGCGACAGGGATGTCCTCTTTCCCCAATTCTATTTGCCATTGTAATGGAACTATTAGCTAATGTAATTAGAGATGATAGTAGTATAAAAGGAATAGGAATAAAACAGAAATATAAAATAAATTTGTTTGCAGATGACACCCTTTTATCAATGGAACATCCAATAAAACAATGGGAGAAAATTGAGGCTCATTTAACAGAATTTGGATTAATGACAGGGTTACAAATTAATTGGAACAAATCAGAAATGATGATATTTAATTATCGAGAAGAAGAGATAAAAAACATAAAACAGGAAGGGAACATTAAAATTAAAATCAAAGAAACAATTAAATATTTAGGAATAAATATAACTAAAGATTTAAAAAATTTAGAAATAAATAATCTAACCAAATTAAGAAAGGAAATTGATAAGAAATTGCTGGAATACAATAAGCTCAAATTATCATGGTTCGGTAGGATAGCATTAATTAAAATGAAGATATTACCCAAACTAAATTTTCTATTTAGAATGCTACCTGTAAAAATTTCAGATCAAGAAATAAAAATCTGGCAAAACATGTTAAATCTGTATTGTAATGGGAACAAAAAAGCTAGAATAAATAAAAGTTTATGGTATAAGCCACAGAAGGAGGGAGGTCTTGGATTACCAAACCTCAAGTTATATTATCAATCAAATCAAATTAGATATATAGTGGAAAGTTTAGCAAAACAAAAAAGCTTGGAGTGGTTAGAAGAAGATGATAAAAAATTAGAACTGAAATTAGAATACATTTTTTATAGGGGTAATAGAGAAAAGGGTAAAAAGAAATGGTATAACAATTTAAGCAATCCCTTTCTAAAAAATATTTTAGAGATTTGGGGAAGATATAAAAAAACCCTAATGCCAGGTATTTCTCCTATCATGCCAGTTTTAATGACAGAAAACTTCCCAGAAAATTTAAAAAAAGAACTTGAAGTAGAACTTAATGGAAGAGGTTTAATGAAAATAAAAGACTGGGATCTGAAAATGGTAAATATGGAAAGAATAAAAGAGGAATTAGGAGACTTAGATTGGTATAAGTATTTACAATTGGGTAAATGGTCAAGTGATATAAGGAAAAAGTATAATGGAGGTAGGGAATACACAAAAATAGAAAAGATGATAACTCAAAGGGAGACTAAAGAAGAGAATATAACATTAAAAGGCACAGTAAGTCAGATCTATAAACTGTTATTAATGAATGAACAGGAACAAGATTATTTGAAGGAAGTATGGGAAACAGACTTGGGGGGGAAAATGAATAATCAAGAATGGGCAAACATATGGAATATGAGGATACTAAAAAATATGTCTATCAGAATTAAAGAAAATTACTACAAAATGATATGGAGGTGGTATCTAACCCCTATTAGATTAAATCAGATTGATAAAAAATATTCGAATCAGTGTTGGAGAGGTTGTCAGGAAATAGGGACGTATCTACATATGTGGTGGTCATGTTATATTATACAAAAATTTTGGAAAAGCATATTTAAAGAAATAAGAGCAATAATAAAAATAGAGACTGAGATTACACCAAAATTAGCTTTATTACTTATACATGATAATATAATTCCCGTACAAGAAGAAAAGGAATTGGTTTCTAATCTGATAACAGCAGCTAAATTGTTAATAGCAAAAAATTGGAAGGAAAAAAAAGAAATTCAATTAGAAGAATGGTATAGGGAAATTTGGAATATAGCGATTAATGATAAGCTAACTTGCAATATTAAAATTAAAAGGGGTATATGTAAACAAACAGATTTTTGGAAAATATGGGGAAAATTTATTGAGTATGTGTTTAATGAGGGAAAGGGGTATAAGCCAGCAAGAGAAACAATGATATTCTGGAATTGTGAAACAACATGAGTTGGCTGGTCCTGGTGGAGGGGGCACAAACTAAGGGGAAGGGGAAGAGGGGGAGGGGAAAGTATTAAAGAGAAATAACAGGAGTGGACCATGGTCAATATCCAAAGAGCGCTCATCATTATGTTTCCAAAACAAAATAAGATTGAATGATGGGACATGTCTAGAATGTGCATGTTGCATATATGTTACTATCATATTGTATTTGGAGAGTGAATGAGTAACTTGATTATAAGGATTGGTCAGATTCTAATTTTTATTATTTTGTTTTGTAAATTGAGAAAAGTCTGAATTGACTTATAGTTAGTTAAGAATTTGTAATAGTTATAGAGTATAGGAATAATTTAGTGATAAAGGTATGTTTACTTAATGTTTATGTTAAATTGAATAAATGCAATAAAAATAATTAAAAAAAAAAAAAGGAAGAGGTGACGTTATTATTATTATTATTATTATTATTATTATTATTTAAACTTATATACCGCCACTCCCCTGGGGCTCAGAGCGGCTTACAAGAATGGCTAAAATCTAACAAAATTTAAAGCAATGTAAAACAATTTAAAAACAGCAATATCAGACATTAAAAGCCTGTCAAAACAGGTATGTCTTACATGCCCTGCGGAAAGCTGGTAAGTCCTGCAAGGCACGGACTTCAGGTGGCAGAGTATTCCAGAGTGATGGTGACACTGCTGTGAAGGCTCTGTGTCTGGTTGCTGTTAGATGCAAGGTCTTGACACTGGGGACTTCCAATAGATCTTGACCGTCCAGCGAGTATATCGCCTCCTCTGTACTGACAGCCGAGGCAGGCCTGGAGTGAAAAAGCCCCTCGATGACGCTGAAGCTTGGCAGCAGGAGCCAAGCGACGCTGGAGGACAGCCCTTCAGGTGCTGCTTGGTTCCCGCTGCCGAACTTCAGCCTCATTGAGGGGCTCTTCCACTCCAGGCCCGCCTCGGCTGTCAGTGCGGCAGCAGAGAAGAACAAGGTGATGCAGCTGTCCGGTAAGTATATTGCCTTTTCCTCCTCAGCTGCACTGACAGCCAAGGTGGACCTGGAGTAGAAGAGCCCCTCGGTGAAGCTGAAGCCCGGTAGTGGGAGCCAAGCAGCGCTAGAGGAGCACAGCAGCTGCTGCAGCTTCAGGTGCCCGCCTCCCTCGCCTTGACCCAAAACAGGAAATTATATTTTATACCCTGCGTACTAGATGACCCCCAAGTTCAGGGAGGATTTTCCTGGATTAAAAAGTCATCTAATATGCCATAAAATACGGTATTATTTGCATAGCTTGTAGAAGCCCACTTGGTGAGGAAGCCATGTATGAGCTGGTCATGGATTTTCAGCAGTGCATATGCTTCTGCTTATATACTATGATGGAACAAGTGTGTACATCCTATACACTTGCCTCCATTTAAGCTTGGCTGAGGACACGGCAAAAGTAGTAACAAAGACATACTTTGGATTCCACAGGTAAAATTATCTTACCAGCCACATGACAGCTTCCTATGGTCACTGAAACATCATCTAATGCCACTAGGCCACAATCCCAAAAGCTTCTGCACCAGCTAACAAACACCACCTGAAATGTACAGACACCATATGTTAATCAGCTTAGCCTATGAAGACCTCCTTTTTAAAAGTCAATGTCGTCCACATATGATAATAGGAACAATTTCTTGAACTTTTTCAGTTTTCTGATTCTGAGTTATTGGAGCCAAAGCAATTTAAGAAAGAAGAAATGTCTAATTCACAACATATATAGTATAAATTAGTATTAAACAGCATCTCTATTTATATCAATTGATTAATATAATATCTGACAAATAACTAGCCAGTCCTAGTACTAGCCACTTTGGCCAGTAGTGGGCTTACTTAGAAAAAATCTCTTCCTGTCTTTTGTATTTATTAATAAAATTTAGTCACAGCCTTGGAAAAGAATCACTGGAGGGATTGCTGCTAATGCCCAAGAACAGAATGAGTGAATCATAAACCAGATTCTATAATAAGAGTCATAAAACTAGAACTAAGGAGCATAATTCATACTGATTTAGGATTTTGAACAATATAAACCATATACTGAATTCTAGAAAGGTAGCCCTGTTAGGGCCTAAATACCCTAAAGGGACCAGATACTGTCCAATCTTGGAATATAATGAGGTTCAGCTCTAAGTAGTATTTGGATGAGAGACAGATGTTTTAGATTTTTGACATCAATAAACTGTGCAACTCACCAGTGCCTTAAGCTTTAAGCCTGCAACCACTTATCAGTAGTTGACAGAAAAGCAGCCTTTAGGTGTACAGTATCATATTTTACTCAGATTAGTATAAGTATTAGATATCTAGATCCTATTTGGCCCAGTACCCAGCAGGAACTATGGCAGCTAATCACCATTGTGGTCTATCCTTAGTAAAGTAGCGCATGTATTATATGAGCAAACTGATAATCAACTCTGACTCTGTACAAAGTACCTATAACACACTAGAAAATCCCACAATCTCAACCTTTTCAGTAATATTCTACATTGAATGGTTACCCATAGATAACCATTTGACATTAATCTCTCTCCATTTCATCCAGATAAGATGAGGCAGCACACCGACTCCGCATCTGGGATAAAGGGTAGACTGGAAAATAGAAAATTTGAGAAGTCGTGATGGCCACTGAGCCTTTGGCCATTGCAATAAGAGAAGATCGATATTTTTCAGTATAACAATCGACGATCAGTCTGTTTAGCAAGACTTCTGTTAAACGTATTTGCAGATAATGTGACCCTGCCACTATCAAATCAAAGAAATCCATCAACACTTAAATATATTCCCAAAAATTGGCCAAATAGTTGGTCTAGATATCTATCTATCTATCTATCTATCTATCTATCTATCTATCTATCTATCTATCAATCAATCAATCAATCATATCAGGAGAGAGCCAATGTATTTGAGGAAACACAAAGTTTAAAAGCTTGACATAGCTGGCCACTTGGAGTGCCTCTGGTGCTGCTATAAGAAGGTCCTCCATTGGAAGTCTAGATATAAATGCTTAAATACTCAACATGTTAGTCTGAAATATTAATTGTATAGATAGGAGAACACTCAATAAGGTGACTAAAATTTCTGTATTTTTAATTAAAATGTCTATAGATGTAAAAAATATTCCCTATAGATTGTTTAAACTGATCAGACAAAACAATGCTCTCCTAATCAAATCCATAAGAATGGAAGTTAAATAAATGGGGAGAAATCAATGTCTTGGTTGGGGCATACAGCCTCAATAAAAATGTCAGTTTCTCCTTAACTAAGCTGCCTTTTTTTTTCAAACTACACCTATATCTGCTTCTAACAGAATGCTTTCTCTGTGACAGAAAAAAAACCTGAATAAATGCATAATAAATGAACATTTAAGAATAACGAGATTGGCAAGATATAGATCTACTACAAAAAAAGGTCTGGAAAATACAAATTTAAATGTATACTTTGAATGTTACCAACTTGCTTAGATCATGAAAAAGACAATATTTAGATTTGGTCTTTAATTAAAATTAGCAAAATGTATATTGACTTGAGTCAGAGAATTTCATTTGTTAGAAATCAAAAACAAACATATTTAAATGTATAATTATTTATGTGCAAAATCTTTATCTTGGACTAATTGGAGGAAACATTTACTACCATCCTCTTTAACATTAACCCCATTTCACACTATAAATCACATGTGTTAAATGCAAGGTCTGTAGGCCTTTATTCTTCAACATTAGACATCATGACTGAATATAATGGGAGTTGTGATACAATAACATCTGGAAGGCTGCAGATTGTTCTGTTTAGAATAGTGGGGTTTGAATTTAAATTTCTGGATATGATGTCTGACATTAAAATGTCCTTTAAACTTTCCCCAACCTCAGAGTCAAAAGTGCTATTGAGTTGTATGTAATTCCCATATTCCCCAGCTGGCATGACATATACACAGAATAATAAAAGGTGATGGGAGTTGTCGTTCAGTAACATCTGGGGACCCAAACTGGGAAAAACTAAAGAGCCATGACCACTATGTAAAAAATTTATAGTTGGACCTCTGTATTCACAGACTCTTCATCCGTGGATTCAACAGCCCTTGAAGGCAACCATAAGGCTGATGTGGCTCTTGATGAAAATCACTTTGACACCCCTGCTATAAATAATAGTTAGTGGAAGATTTGAAATATATGCAGTGCTAGCATGAGACTTGGTGCCTAAAGTGGAACCCAAAACTAGTCAAGTTATTTTGAAAAATGACAAGGGAAATTTCTGTTAACATCCTTTTCTTGTCTCTGTCAATAGAAATCTATATAAATAAAAATGTAATGTTCATTTATAGGATTAACATAACTCAAAAACCACTGGGTGAATTGACACCAAATTTGGACACAATACACCTTTCAGGCCAATAGTGACTATCACTCATAAAAGCACTGAAAAACACAGTGGAAGAGACATAAAAAGCAAAAAAATACATTACAATGCATGCGTAAAACCACATATACACAAATATATAGACACACATATATACACACACAAAACACATATACACAGACTGGGCCACAGCAATACATGGCAGGGGACAACTAGTACAAAATAAATTATTAACTATTACCCATGTGTTTCTAACATCCAAAATCCACTGGCTATTTCATTCTGTATGATTGTTTATGCTAGATATTACAACTTCTTCTCCAACAAAAAAAGGTATTTCCCCATATTTAAGAAGCAGCGGCAGCAGAAAATGTACTGGCTTCTTGCATGGGATCTGATTCAATGATATGGAGTGTCCCTGAACTAGTACCAGCTGCCACCAGAAACATATGGTACTGGCATGGAAACATTTCGTGCACATGGTAAGTAGAGATATAAATGCTACAGCCATCTGTTTTGAATGGTAGCACATGATGAAAAATAGTTTTTGACAGTTTCCTTGTGTGTGTGAATAGCATATGTCAGTAAGAGCAAATTCAAACAGTGACATAATGCAAAAATACCGAGAGGTAGAGAGAAGGGGGGAAGAAAAGTAAATTAGACATCATATAGAACAACGCATGATAATTTTGTTAGCGCAAATAGCACGGCTTGACATTTTAGATTAGCACAGTGAATTTACACTGAAAAACACAGCACGTGGAAAGTATCCAAATACAAAAAAACTATAACTTTACAAGTGTTTCTATGATTACAGATATCAAATAACCAGCATCCTCAGTTGCCAGATGAAAAAGCCCCTCTCAATCCATAGATTTAAAACAGGAATGAATAATCAAGGTGGGAACAAAGTTCTGAGAGGAAGACAAAATGGAAGGATACTTCTCAGACCACTTTATACAATATAGTTACACAGCAATTAGAGAGACTGCCCAATCAAAACTAAATCGTCTCCTTGGCTGCATCTACATTGTAGAATTAATGCGGTTCAACATCATCCTGACTCAATATTATGGGACGTCTCTTTGGCAGAAAAGGTTAAAGATTTTGTAAAACCACAACTCTAGTGATTTCATAGCTTTGAGCCATTGATGGGTGTCTAACTGTGTTAATTATACAGTGTAGATCAGGGGTCCTCAAACTTTTTAAACAGAGGGCCAGGTCACAGTCCCTCAAACTGTTGGAGGGCTGGATTATAATTTGAAAAAAACATGAATGAATTTCTATGCACACTGCACATATCTTATTTGTAGTGAGAAAAAAACACACTTTAAAACAATACAATAATGAAAATGAAGAACAAAATATAAACTTATTAGTATTTCAATTGGAAGTGTGGACCTGCTTTTGACTGATGAGATAGGATTGTTGTTGTTGTTGTTGTTGTTGTTGTTGTTGTTGTTGTGTGCTTTAAAATCATTTCAGGCTCAGGTTGACCCTGAGCGAGGACCGGGTAAATGACCTTGGAGGGCCATATCCGGCCCCTGGACCTTAGTTTGAGGACCCCTGGTGTAGATGAACCAACTGAACACTTCTACTACTTAATGAGAACAAGAATCCTGTCCTGCTGACTCGACAGTGTAAAATTAGTAATATAGTGTCCCTTTCTTTAAACCTTTTATCTTAAGTAATGCACATGATTGCAGGTTTTAAACATGGATGTTGAAGGCCTACTTTGTTGTGGGTCCAATAACTACTTGTCAACACTCTGTATTTTTGCATTTTCGATACATATTTGTTGTAATTCTATTATATGTATCTTAATTTGCCACTTATATGTCTGGATCATACCTATCATTTTTTTTGAAATGTTATTTTTCCCACTAAATATTTCATTGATGCCAGAAACTCAGTTGCTAGTTTCCGGTACAAAATTTTGTAGTGCCAGTGATTGATTCAAAGGGCCAATTCAAACAAATCCTTCCAAAAAAATTGCATAACCTTAGACACAGAGTTCTTTCATTGGTCTGCTTTACATCTTTCTCAAAACAAAGAACAAATGTGCTCTGAGAAAGCATAACCAAAATACTTAATTATGATCAGCATCTCCTACCTGTTTTGAGAGCATTCTTTACGGTAAGAGAAACTGTGGCCCGTATTTTTATTTTTAAAAATAATTTAAACATTTTACCATTTCCAAGTTTTCAAAAAAGAGTCTTTAAAAACACATCTGATTCTCTCACTCAATTTGACATTCAATGATAGCCAAGAGTCAACTTGGCTGCCAGGGTCTGTTTATGATATTTGCAGACAGCCAAAATATAAAAGTTACACAAAATCAATCACAGCCTACATCAAACAAGTACTAAGCATGATCTTAGCATTTTTGCTTGCAGGACATTTTGCTGCAAAGGATTAATGAATAGGAGATGAAACGGAACACTAAATGTCCACACTGGCCATAAGGAGGACCAAACCAGTTTTGCTTCCTCTATGCCAGTGGTCCCCAACCTTTGGTTCTCCTGTTGTCTTGGACTTCAACTCTCAGAAATCCCAGCCAGTTTACCAACTGTTAGGAACAATCTGCATAGAGGAAGCAAAATGGTTTAGTCCTTCTTATTGCCAGTGTGGATATCAACATTTTAAGTGTTCCTTTTTGTTGTCATCATAATTTGAAATCCCACATGTTGATGTAAAGTGCCCACTGCCCCTCGCTATAGGGGTTACTGAAGCTGGAGTCCAATAATCTCTAGAGTAGGTTTTCTTCTTAAACGTTTTCTGTCTGAGATATTATTATGTATATAAAATAGGTATAAAAATCAAACACTGATAACAAATAAACATTTGGAAGACTTGCTAAACAGACTGATTTTCCTTTTTGTGGAGTACAGCTGAAGCATCTCCTGCAAACTCCACTGTAAACACTGCACATTGTTGCTAACAGATTTGTGTAAATGGGTGGTGTTCATAAATCTTTTACTGGTGCCAATTTTTTCATGACCCCAACATTGAGTTTAAGAAGTAGTGCTCTACAAGACCACATTCTCTTTAGCCCTCATCTACATGTCCTTTATTCACGTTCAGTTACATATATTAAATATGTATATTTTATGATTAGCGACATATTTATTCATGCAAAACACTTAACATGAGGCCATAGCAATGTAAATTACAACAACATTGCTATCTTTGGTAAAAGCTCCCAGTCAAGGTTTTTCAATATTCTCTTTTCCAAATTGTAATTGCCTGTCTGGGTTTTGCAAAACACAACAGACATAGATTTTGCTATAAAATTCTTGAAAACTCATTTCCCATATTTCTAGCTGCCACATACAACACTGATGATTTTTGAACTATAACGTTAACATTTCATTGTCCACTTTCACATTGCCACATGAACCTTAAACATTTCCAAGAATATTTCCTGTTACATTCTGTTTTGGTTCTCCACCAGCACCTATATGTAACACTTTTTGAAATTGGTGTTTATGTTTCTAATAGGCAGAAGAAACCCAGTCTACCTCGCCACTAGTCTGGTCAGAGGAATATGTGAAGAATTTTGCAACCTTTCTCATACTATGACATACTGCCTTGTCATTCTATAATTAGACATTTTCAGTACTGGCTTGTAATAAAAAAACCTGTAGCTTTGGGTTAATACTTTTTCCAAAAAAACCACTTCAAAAAATCCACTTTAATGTAAACAGAAAAGAGAACAAGTGGAATGAAAGACTATCAGGATTCTAAGTGTATGAACCATGTCCTACATGTTTCTGCCATGCATCATGTTGAGTCATTTAAAAAAGGTAAAGTTTCCCCTTGACATTGTCTAGTCATGTCTGACTCTGGGTGGTGGTTCTCATCTCCATTTCTAAGCCAAAGAGCCAGTGTTGTTCATAGACACCTCCAAGGTGATGTGGCTGGCATGACTGCATGGAGCACTGTTACCTTCTCGCTATTGATCTATTCACATTTGCATGTTTTCAAACAGCTAGGTTGGCAGAAGCTGGGGCTCACCCCACTCCCTGGATTCAAGCCACCAACCGTTTGGTCAGCAAGTTCAGCAGCTCAGCAGTTTAACCTGCTGCACCACTGGGAGCTCCATATGTTGAGTCATATTCTTTGTTAAATTCAGACACAAAAGTCAAATTATATTGTTCATGCTATCACTGACAGCAGTTCTTGCCATTGGTCAAATGCTTCCTGTGGCTGCTATTATATATTTTTATCAGTTGGCTTTCAACTAACATTTTCTGAGTTTAATGCACAGCACCTTTCATGCACAGATGTTGATAGCTTCATTTCTTGGCCTTCTTTCATACAAGCTGCAGCTAGCACATCACATCTGCATTACAAAGGCCAGTTCTGATGCGGGTTTTGCAAGACCAATTAATTCCACAAAGTATTGAATTTTGACCCCATTTCCGCCATCCTTCGGCTAACCAAACACAGTTGGTTGCTGTATTTCTTCTATATAGCTGAGTCTTTTCTTTGTTCATTATTATATTTCAAAGCATGAGAAATGATCAAGTTCAAACTGAAGCAAATAAATAATGGCTAGAATTCCTCTTCCCAAGAAGATAATAGGCACCCATTTTAGTCTGATGATATGAGACTGTGTTTCTTTTACAACCAGGAAAAAATTACTTTTTTGGATTACAGATCCCAGAATCCTCCATGACACCATGGCTACTGACAATGTTGGCTAGGAAACACTGGAAAGTATAGTTTAAAACAGCAATTTTCCCAAGCTCTGTTAAGAATGCTACGCATTTATGGTTGCTATATCTGTGGTCACATTTCCATCTGTGGGGGGAAAATATTACTGTCATCTCCTTTTTAGTGAAGTTTCTGATGAGTCACATAGAACAAAGTGAAAACAACAACTGCCCAGACCAAAAGCATTGGTGGTTACCTTGCAAGGCATGGGCTTTTTGAAGGTGATTTCAGCCTGAGTCCAGACGCCTCTGGGAGTTTCTAAGACAGACCAGATTTTTTCTTGAACCACATGGTTCTCTTCAAAGATGTAAACAGCCAAGGTATCCCTCATTTTGAAAAAGCCATGTAAGGCATAATAAAACCGCAGGCAATACTGTATATTTCCTGGCAGAGTGGGGCTGTATAAACGTCCAATGTACCCAGGCTGCGAGGTAAACTTTGTGTTTGCCATTAAGTAGTAACCTGCAAAAAATACAATTTAAAAACATTTTAATGCTTTCTGGCATCTACTCATCATTGCAGGACACGTCTAGGCATTTTGTCAGATGCTGGTACAACAGAAAATTTCCACTGGCAATTTTGCAAGCCATGACCACTACAGATTATATAATATCATGCCTCTTAAGAAGCAAGAAAATGTCCTAAATACATTTTCTGCCATCAGTATCTTTTTCAGTTGCACTTAGCCAATTTCCAGATTTCACTGGAAATTAACACATGTTGATAGCATGCAAAAAACATTTCTTTTTCTACTTCCTGGCAGCATCAGATTGACTGGTAGGGTGAATCAGTTCCAAAGCCACCACTCCCTGACTACTGGAGTGACACAACTTCACATAACACACAGTTCCCTCCTCCACCAGAGTTTTAACAAGTTGCACAATAAGAAAAAAAGAATACAAGGCTACACAATTTTAAAAAAATATACATGCATAGAACCAAAACAAGAAACAAAATATATACTTCAGGTACACTTCTCCCAAGCCAAAATTTTAATACATGCACCAGGAATGGAAAGAGTTCATGTTCTAGATTGAACTGAACCATGAAATTCAGTGGGTGACTTTGATGCAGTCATTTTCAGCACAGGCTAGTACGGATAACACTGGAAAGAGGAAAATTATGTGCTGCATTGAGCTCATTCTATAAAAAATGGTTATATATGTTACAGTTTGAGTATCTCTCATCTGGAATTGTGAAACCTGAAACACTTCAAAATCCAAAGTTGTCCACATGGATTTCTTTGCTTCCCGATAGCTCAATGTGTACAGACTTTGTTTCGTGCACAACATTGTTAAAAAATATTGTGTATAAAATTACTGTCAGGATATGTGTGTAAAGTGTATATGAAACAAAAAAGAATTTCATTATTAGACATCTGATACTTTCTCCAAAATATCTCATTATGCACACATATGCAAATATAAGTATTTCAAAATCTGAAACAAAAAAATCTGAAATCCCGAACATTTCTGGCACCTAGCATTTCAGATAAGGGATACTCAACCTGTACTAACCAATAAATAATTAATACAAGAGAATGATAAATGAAGGTACTATTACTATGCCACTGACCATGCTGTTCACAGAACTTAGACTGGCTCTGAAGTACCATTCCACCCCCTTCCTCTTTAATTAGAAAAGCTATTTTGAGTTTTATAAGCTGAAGCAGCTATACATCCATTCTACACAGGAGACTGGATGCATAGATTTTCTGTATATATTTCAGATTTCAATATTAATGTCAAAAATATGTAGTATGATTTTGCATAGGATTTGTGCTACAGTAGAACAGTAAAGACAAATATCACTTAAGTAAAATAAACATTAAATATTAAATACCTGAAAAAATAAGGTGTAAACACTAAACTAATCTGGGAATCTGTTATTGCAACACACCCAGTGAAGTGCTTTAAAAGCCAGTATAAAAAAAGATTAGGACTAAGTACATTCCAGTCTACTTGGAATACACAAAGCTCATTCCAGAAGTGTGTTTAAGAACTGGTCCAAGAGTCCAGAAGAGGATTAAATCCAATTTGGGCGCTGTCTTCCATGCACATCAAATTGATTGTGAGTAGCCCATCCAGTTAAGTTACCTAACACCCAAAGCAAGAGCTTTTGTACAAAAATAAGTAAATAAATAAAACAGCAGTTATTTACCTCACCAGTAATGAATGAGCACTAATGAATTTTCGACTTGAACCAGAAAGTCCTAAACTGTGCCATGAATGTGCTAGGTGGACTTGCGAAAAACGTAATCATTCACTTTTGAATCCCTATATAGGTCGAAGTAGGAAACTTGTGACCACCAAGATGCTTTTGGACTGCAATTCATAAGCCTTATCTGCTATAGCCTATGGAAAGGGACAATAGAAGTGGCATTTCAGGCCACATGGTCCCCATCTTCCTGCCAGTTCCTTAATACTGTAATTTTCCTGGAAGCAGCAAAGAATACAATTCTCCAATCAGAAAGCATTTTGAATAGCTTCAGCTGTTTTAAAAAAATATGGGTGTTTCACCAGAACACAGTGTTGCATTTTTTAAGATTCATTATTCCTTTCTTATGCACAGTAAGTGAAAAAATCAGTGTATGACTGTACTTTCAAGGTGTGTATATCATCAATGAAAAGATTTAGCATGAAATGCTTTTTCATTGTAAGGGTAGAGAAGGTCAAGAAAATTACAAGGTTCCTTTCTCATTATAACTTTGGTTGAGTGACCTCAACACAACTGGGATTCTTCTCTAAAGTCCTGTTGGGAAAATTCGGGGGTGTTCCAGTTTCCCATTACGCTTGTTTTGGTAACTGAGATCTGATCTGAAATATTCAGGAAGTTTATTGGTCTGTATGACTTTTAATTCTCGCGAGGAGGCTTTTCTGCTTACCCATGCCAGTTGTATGGTCACCTGGTCTGTATGCATTAGGCTTTACTTTCACCCTGCTCCACCCAGGGCCATCCATGTGATCTTGGTAAAAGTTGCAAAGATCATCCTCAAAATTGCAGCTTGCCTGTATAGGACTGAAGGAAATTTCTGAGATGTAGCAGAAAGAGATAAAGCAAGAGAAGAAGGAGAGAAAAATATTTGTGGTTAGCAGGAAATTTATTTTTTATTTATTTACCTTATTTATATCCCTCCTTTTCTCTACCCCAAGTGGGACTCAAGGTGGCTTAAAAATGGCAAACACTGATGTAGCAAAAACAAATAAAAACAAATGAGAAAATTGCTGATTGCTAACTGGTCAGTTGCTAACAGGTAAGTATATCATGACTGCACAAGAAAAATATTCACCTGTCAAAACACACATGTCTGTTCATCAGACCAGCAGAGCAACTGGATATTTTAAGTACTGAGAATGGTTGCATTGACTAGGATGCAATTTAGTATAGCATATTCAAATTCACACAACAAACCAGACCAGAAACAAGTAAACAAATAAGTAAATAGGAGTGCATGAGGAATGTCATACCTGTCTGATTGCTACAGAAAACGGGAGAGTACGAAATGTCATCCAGAGCAATATATCCCCCTTTGGCACTATTAAAAGCAACTTCAAAAATAAGCTGGGAACAAAATACATGCACAGTTATTTCATTGCTGTATCATGTTTATTTCATTACAACATACATAACACATTTCAATGTGTTCCCATCATGTTTTGGTTTCCAATTATTACCCACAAGTGCAAATTTTGGTTCTGATAATATCAGAATTCTTTTAAAAATTAATCATTAAGAAACATCATTTTCAGACCATATTACTGACAAACCATCTGACATGAAAACCTACAAATCTGATGACCTTACCTCCATTGGGTATGGAGCAATGAAATCAACTTCTCTTAAAACCCAGCCATTCTTCATGGTGCTGCCTGCTTTCCAAAGCTCTTCATAAAAGCCATTTACATCTCTCATGTAGATGGTGAAAACAATGCCATTATCCTGCTGCACTTGGTAATAAAAGGACAAACAGCCCGACATAGGAGCCGTTGTTCTGGGGGAGACCAGCTGAGCCACTTCCTGGAAATGCTTGACATAGAGAGAGTCCACATACATGTAGTGGCCTTAAAAATAAGATAGTTTTGTTAATCCACAAAGTTATGGCTTCTATAAAGTGGAGTAGGTATTTGATGCACAACATTTATATAATAAATTCTGACTACACAGCCGCGAGCTTCTTAAAAATGCCTGCATTAATAAGATTAGAAAACTTCTTTTCTCTTTTTGAATATGGTTTTCTACCAAAACCAGGATAAGAAAAGCAACAAATCAAAACTATCCTTCTTGTATTCTTTCCTCTGTTGTTGTTGGGTGCCTTCAAGTCATTTTCAAGCCTATCATTCAGGTTTTCTTGGCAAGATTTATTCAGAGAGGATTTGCCATTTACTTCCTCTGAGACTAGTGGTCAAGGTCACCCAGACGGTTTCTATGGTCAAGTAAGGATACAAGCCCTGGCCTTCCAGAGTCCTAGTCCAACACTCAAACCATTATGCCATTATGCTCTCTTCTTCCCCCTCGTTAATCTATTGTAAATCATTGTGAAAGCCATGTCAAATAAATGAGCAACTTAAATTATGAAGAATATCCAATACACGCAGTCCCCAAGTTACAAACATCCAACTTACAAATGACTTATAGTTAAGAATGGGGGTGAGACAACAGGAAAAGAGAGAAATATACCCCTCAGAAGGGAAATTCACTCCTGAAAGTGTCATTATGGGGAAAAGGTATCTCCACTGAAGCTGTATCACCAATCCTTGTTTCCACAAGAAGCCAAATGTTTCAAAATCCAATTATAACAGAGACAGAAAGTGAGGTGAAATATTCCGAACAGCAGTATAGACAGCAAAACAAACATCACAGGGGTGTTAACCCTCCCCTATGCTATCCAAAACACACACACATATATACACATACATACATACATACATAGCTAGAGTTACACTTAAAAATGTGCCTGTTCTAACTCACATAGTTGGGGATTGCCTGTACTTTATTTTGACATAGCAGGGGAATTCCTTTCTGAATCTTCTACAAATCTATCACTAGCTTTGCCAATATTGCATGATGTGACCACATTATAGGGTATGCCAGAACTATTCAGGCCAGGGAGAATATACAGTATCTCTTTAAAACAAATAAATTAAATCATAAGGAAATTGAGAGAAAAAACAAAGATTGGTCACATCAGTGCATGTAATAAAATGTGGCTCAAAATACTGAAAGAGAAAAGACATTTCATAGTTAAACATGTTTGTGTTGGTTTATGTGTTGCTAGGGAGGAGCATTTTACAATACTAGCTGCCATAACAGGCTGGAGTTTTTCAAACTGTTCACTTTAATTATTGGGCATTTCCACCTTGGGTTCTGAGAAAAACTTGGCTTGACAGTTAACACCTCCTTTATGGCCCTGGCAAATTCCTCCTTCTTCATTCACCTCCAGTAGTTTTCATGTTGACCATGATTTGTTCTGAAAATTGTTTCCTTTTTTAGTGCTAATAATTAGCAAAATCTAGGTTAAATTAAACCAGTCCATACTCCAGTAAATATTGCCTGACTGCTCCTTGAAGGGAAGGATATTAGATGCCAAGATGAAGTACTCTGACCACATAATGAGAAGACAGGAAAGCTCAGAGAAGACTATGATGATTGGGAAAATGGAAGGAAAAAGGAAGAGGGGACGGCCAAGGACAAGATGGATGGATGGTATCCTTGAAGTGACTGGCTTGACTTTGAAGGAGCTGGGGGTGGTGACAGCCAACAGGGAGCTCTGGCATGGGCTGGTCCATGAGGTCATGAAGAGTCAGAAGCGACTGAATGAATAAACCATAACAACAATAACAACAAGGTTGAATTATAGAGAGCAAACTTTTTCAAAGAGAAGAGTAATTATTTTTCTACAGGTCATTAATTATTAGCCCTCCTTTTTGGTGGTGCAAAAAAATTGAAATGTTTCAACTGAACTTGGAACAATTTTAAATACATGCACATGTTTATATAAAATGAAATGAGTTGAATGGGATTTGCATTAAGTATGTAATTTCAGAAAAGTTGTATATATTTGCTTCATTTGCACAAGTTCTTCTGCCTCTACTAGTTATGAAGAAAGACTAGAAGCTGGAAATTAAAACTCTTCTCTCACTATAGAAATTCTATTAAGGCCTATTACGAATTTAGAGATTTCACCAGATAAGGCTCAACACCGCTATCATGTATAAAATACAGTTATATTGCATCTGTTATGAGAACCGAAGTCAGGTTTAAATCACATCTTTTCCCTTTGTAAAATTTACATGCTGTGTTTGGGAAACTGACCCCATTTAATGCATGCATCTTTTATATATTTATCTCTTACATGCAAAGGGCTCTTGTTACACCTTTGAGATAACTGAAGGAAAGATGTTGGTAGCATAAGCTTTCTTTCTGGCACATAGTTTCAAAGATTTACAAGATCCTTTTGGATACTGGTTCAGACTAACATAGTCATGTCTTTGAAATATGTAACCTTTACAGTTTCTATTTTGAGTGGATATTTCATACTCAAGGATCTGGATTTGACTAGAACAGGTCCCTTCCTGGCAATATTAGATCACGTGGTGAAGACTGACTATGGGACCAAGCCTTTGGGGCAGTGCAATGATGCGAAATGGTGTCCTGAGATGGTTTTTAAGTAACTTTTAATGTGGATATAAGTGATTTTAATGTTTGTATATTTTTATGGTTTTATATCCCGGCATTGAATTTTTGCCATATATATGTTGTGCTCCGCCCTGCGTCCCCTGCGGGGTGAGAAGGGCAGAATATAAATGTTTTAAATAAATAAATAAAATAAGTTCTTAGAAATTTGTGAGGTCTGGTATCTTCTATAATTAAAAGATGCCCTTCTACTTGAGAGAAAGGATTTCCACTCGTGATCTATTTGGACACAATATCAAATAATTCTACATGTCTAAACAAATTAAATAAATTATCTATGTCAGCTTTCATTGTCATCAGGAGATAAATGTCACTATTTATAACAACTACACAGAAATATTTTATAGTGTGGAAGGTGAGTACTTTAAGGTCGTTTAAAAGCCACTTCCTGTTTAATTTAAAAATCCTTTTAGAAGTTGTTTTTCTACTAAAATATTCAAGTTGTAAGAATTCTTATTATAAGTATGATTGTCACTTTTTCTTTCTTTTTGTCTCTTCACATCTGCTACTCAAAAATCATTCATCTGATTCCATACTTGTAGCACAGCTTTTTTCTTTATAGATACCTCTGATACTTTCTATCTGTTTAGCTATATTTACAGTGATACCATTCTTGAATTTTATATAAAAAAAAAAAAACACTACTACTTGGGCCCTCAAAAACTGTACTCCCAGACTCAACGAAGTTGTCCACACTTAATTTTAATAATCTTTCTTGGAACTACATCATAATCACAAGCGTGCACCAAACATTGCTATTCATGTTTATCCTCCTGATGTTTTGAAGACATTTAAGGAATTGTGAACTCTTCACGCTGACTCAGCAGGAGAAAATTTTTCAAGAGCTTATAATTTATAGTTGGATTATTATTTTCTTATGTCCCGTTCACAACAAATTATCTTTTGGGTCCTTAGTGCACTCTTTCATTCTCACAGAAATGCATCTACTGAACAAATCTTGTCAAGAAAAAAACATTATAGATTCATCTTAGAGTCACCATAAGCTGGAAGACAACCTGAACGTACACAACTACAGTTATGCTAACTCTGCACTGTTTTTAATGAGGCACTCTTTCTCACATAGTTGTATTAACAAAAAACAATTAACTGTGGTAACTTTCTATCCACTATACCAGGCGTGGGTAAACACAGGCCTGTGGGCCGGACGTAGCCCTTGGGCTCTTTTCCCCGCCCCGTGTCTGCCTCAGTCCTCCTCTCAACATGCAGATGTGATGGCCCACCACATCTCCAGGCTAAAAGGTGTGCCGGGACAGAGACACACAGATGCTGAGAGCTCTCCAGAGCTCTTGGCAGCTACATATCTCCTTTTCCTCTCATTGAATCATAGATTCATAGAGTTGGAAGGGACTGCATGGGCCATCCAGTCCAACCCCCTGCCAAGAAGCAGGACAATCATGTTCAAAGCACCCCTGACAGATGGCCATCCAGTCTCCATTTGAAAGCCTCCATAGAAGGAGCCTCCACCACATTTTGTGCTAGAGAGTTCCACTGCTGAACAGCTCTCACAATTAGGAAGTTCTTCCTAATGTTCAGGTGGAATCTCCTTTCTTGTAGTTTGAAGCCATTGCTCCGTGTCCTAGTTTCCAGGGCAGCAGAAAACAAGCTTGCTCCCTCCTCCCTATGACTTCCTCTCACATATTTATAAATGGCTATCATATCTCCTCTTAGTCTTCTCTTCTGTAGGCTAAACATGCCCAGCTCTTTAAGCCGCTCCTCGTAGGGCTTGTTCTCCAGACCCTTGATCATTTTAGTTGCCTTCCTCTGGACACATTCCAGCTTGTCAGCATCTCTCTCCAATTATGGTACCCAGAATTGGACACAGTATTCCAGATGTGTTCTAACCAAGGCAGAATAGAAAGGTAGCATGACTTCCCTGGATCTAGACACTACACTCCTATTGATGCAGGCCAAAATCCCATTGCCTTTTTTGCCACCGCATCATGTTGGCTCATGTTTAACTTGTTGTACACAAAGACTCCCAAGGTCTTTTTTTTTCATGTGTCTCTTTTATTTGTCCGTTTTATTGCTTGTGGGTGTACTGTTTTTAACTTGATTTATGTCTAATTGTAGTGTATAATTGTAATTGTTTGTACTGGCATTGAATTTTGCCATTACTTATGTGTAAACTGCTTTGAGTCCCCCTCAGGGTGAGAAAAGCGGTATACAAATACTGTAAATAAATAAATAATTCTCCTCTTGCATGTTTCCTTCTTCTCTCACATGTCTACTTTTCCTCTCAGCCTGGGGATATGGAGGCCCACCACATCTCTGGGCTGAGACGAGGACCGGGCAGAGACACCCGGCTGCCAAGAGCTACCTTTCCAAACACTGCAGGGAACCCCACTCCTGAAAAAATAATCCTAAAATCAGATTATATCAGATCTAAACAGCTTTCCAGTCAAAAGTGAGAAGCTCAATTTTTATTGTATTTTTTAAAGCCATGGAAATAAGCAAAGTCTGGATTTGACATCAGCTTTCATTTGAGAGCCAAATGCATCTGTTGCGCTCAATCTTTCCAGTGCACAAATATAACACTTTGTGGTTTAACATCCCCCAAGAGTCTTCTAATTCAGACTTTAGGAATCCATCTAATCCTTGCTTCGCAAAAAAATACTGAGGGCACAAACTTTACCAGGAATATAATCTTTTGAAGGAGAAAATATATGGTTTTTGAAAGAATTCGCTTCTAAATTGGGATGCAAGATATCCAAATATTCCCTTGATCATTACAAATACTAGACACTAATTTTATATTGTGTACATGACCTTAGTACAAACACTATTATGATCTCTTAGTAGATGCCTCCCTTCTGAAGAAAAATACTTTGCTTTTAATACTTGTGAGAAGAAAAAAAAATCAAGAGAAAAAGTTTTATATATATATATATATATATATATATATATATATATATATAAGAGAATAGCATTTTAATATTCCTCTTTTTCAATTAAATAAATTTAAAATTATCTTTTAATAATAATAATAATAATAATAATAATATTTTGTTTTTATCCTGCCCTATCTCCCCGAGGGACATATTATTTATTTTGATTCATTTATCCAAAGGATATGTGGTTGGATCCAGATATTCCCTTCTGCCCCAAATGTGCTTTAAAGGGTCAAGGGATCCCCCACAACAGTATGGGATCCTGCACTGAAGAGAGAAGGGATTTGTGAAAATCACCTTCATATGCCTTCTCCAGCCATGCATGTCTTAATCCTAGCCATGGGAGGTTGGCTCCAACCCGTAAGGTCATGATCACCTGTTGTTTAGTTAATCCACACCCAATATGTCCTCTCTCGGCATTTTCTAGGTTTTCCATAGTGACTCTGTGGAATCTTAATTTCAATAGGTGTTGCTATTATCCATAGCTTTGTATATCCATTTGAAGTTCAGGAACATATCTCCCCTAGATGCAGAGATCATATTGTATGCATCTGTAGTAGGACCTGAATGGACACCTCACTGAAAAAGCAGAGTTGTATCTCTTTTTGAATAAACCTCCTCATATAAATATCTTCTCAAAAACTCCCCAAAACAAGAATGTGCAATACACTTCATGGGGTTCAATAACCAGATGCTCCCAATAAAATAAATTGGTGGGTTTTACACTCTAGTATTTCTTAAAACAGCACCTTTAGCATTTTTTTAATAATGTTGTAAGAGAAGGTACATATTTCATTATAAAGAAGAAAGCTAATAATGGAATTATTGTTCTCATCAGAAATTAAGATAATTTGAGTTTAATTTTATTCATGTCCATTGCTCTAGGATAAATTGCTGATAATATTATGGAGAAATTGTTCTTGGAACAACGTCTGGATGTTGGCGTTTTTTGAGAGAGAGAGAGAGAGAGAGAGAGATGCCCTCTTTGTGTTAAAAATGCTATTAATGGATTCAGTTTTCAGTTTCCCATCTTTTCTTTCTTCAAGTACATTTTCTAAATTCTGCACTATGTAATTCTTTAAAAAGTCATTCATGGTATACTTGTATTCTAATGTGACAACTCATTTTAAAAAGCCCTCCATCCGATGAAGTTATGAATGAAAATGCTTTTAAATGTAAGTTAGGCTTGTGGGTTTAATTTTTGCAGATTTATTTGCAGGTTTGATTAATATGCACTCTAAGAATCTTTAGGCTAGCGTTTCTCAACCTGGAAGGGGGTCAAGACCCCCGGAGGGGGGGTCGCCAAGGACCATCAGAAAACACAGTATTTTCTGTTGGTCATGGGATTCTGGGAAGTTTGGCCCAATTCTACTGCTCATGGAATTCAGAATGCTCTTTGTAGATTAACTATAAATCCCAGCATTTACAACTTCCAAATGTCAAGGTCTATTTTCCCCAAACTCCACCAGAGTTCACATTTGGGCATATTGAGTATTCGTGCCAACTTTGATCCAGATCCATAATTGTTTAAGTCCACAGTGCTCTCTGGAGGTAGGTGAACTACAACTCCAAAACTTAAGTTCAATGCCCACAAACCCTTCCAGTATTTTCTGTTGGTCATGGGAGTTCTGTGTGCCAAGTTTGGTTCAATGCCATCATTTGTGAAGTTCAGAATACTCTTTGATTGTAGGTTAACTATAAATCCCAGCAACTACAACTCCCAAATGAAAAAATCAATCCCCTTCCCCCAACACCAACAGTATTCAAATTTGGTCATATGAGGTATTTGTGCCAAATTTGGTCCAGTGAATGAAAATACATCCTGCATATCAGATATGTATTACAATTCATAACAGTAGCAAAATTACAGTTATGAAGTAGCAACGAAAATAACTTTACGGTTGGGGGTCACCATAACATGAGGAACTTATTAAGGGTTTTCGGCATTAGGAAAGTTGAGAAACACTGCTCTAAGCCACCCAGTGGAGGATAGAGGACATAGAGATGTATTCTCTCAGGTTAAAAAATATAGGGGGGGGGTCTTATTTTTCTACTTTGTGGAGATCATGTACCTCTAACACCAGCAAATGCTGAAGGCCAAGTGTAATATCTGACATTCCACTATATGTGTCTTGTGTATTATATCTTATTTCTCTTATGTAGATTGTAAACCTGAGGGCAAATTAACGTTGTGTAAGCCACTGAGTGCCTTTCTGGCTGAAGACTGGGGTAAAAATTATCTAAATAAAATAAACAGATGTCACACTTTTCTCATTTAATACTAACTTCTCTCTTTGTTGCATCTTTTTGAGTAACTCTTGCTTACCAAATTCATCATTAAGCGTGTGATCTCTTGGAAGGATGGACTGAGAATTTCCAATGTTTCCTCCACCAACAAACCAGTTCACATTGGGGTTCCAGCGGTTCATATAACCACACAGATGGTTCTCTTCAAAATTACATTCTAAAATTTGTAAAGAGGATAATTGAGTCTTTGAGAAAACAGTCCATAAATATTACACCACTGCTAAACAACTGGAGTATTTTCCACAGTCAGTTCAGTATACTTAATCATTTAAAATGTAATCATTAGTACACAATAATTATACTTTATTCAGAAAAATAATCAACCTATAACCGTCCACCTTCTTACCTGTTTTCATCATCACCCACCTTTTCAACTAACAACCAAACTGTCAGTAGATATTGAGTATAAAAGATGAGGTAGTAGCAGCCAAGACTTTTATGTAAGTACAAGGATCTAAGACTTGAATCCTATTGTTAATCTCAACTAGATCAGACTTATTGAATATGCATAAATATAACACTTGCTCTGATTAAAACTAATAAAATGTGTGTTGTAGGGCCTTTGGCTTAAGGGTCTTAAAAATAGTATTGCTATTATTTTTAAAAAACAGTATAATAGACTCCTAGAATACTTGTGGATAAGTGTATTAATATTATATCAATATGTACTAGTGTTCTTTTTCCCAAATGGTTTTTATTAAGCAAAAAGAAAAACTTTTTACAAAAGATAGAAGGCTCTCGTGAGCTCAGGATGTAGGGAAAAAATGGAAGAAAAAAGAAAGAAAAAGGAAAAAAAAGAAAAGAAAAAAGTAGAAGGGGGTGTTGCTGGCTTCCAGACTCTTTAATTCAGGTATTTAGTCTGTTTCTTAGCGTATTTTACTCCATCTCTTTGTATTGATCAAAACATTTTTTCTTTCTTCTTAATATTATATTATCGTTTTCATTTTTTTTCATGCTTTAAGATAGTCTTTGAATAAGGTCCAATCAGTTGTTCTGTTTGTCGTGCCTTGGTATTTCTTCAAATGTTGTGTTAAATTGTCCATGCTCATTATGTCTACCATTTTCAATAACCATTCTTCTTTTGTTGGGATTTCTTCCATATGTTTGTTTCTTGCATATGTTATTCTCGCAGCCGTAGCTAAGTAGTTAAATAAAATTTCTTGATTTTTTTGTCTAAGTTCATATCTGCACTAGCATTCTTTTTTAAAGTAGTTTCACAATTAAACACAAATATATAGGCAAATATTACAACAAGCAACCTACCTATGCAGTAGCCGGTAGTAATTTTAATTTCAAAAATTGCTACGCTGGCAAAAATATCTCTTCCCAACACACCTTCTAATACAATCTGCAAAAGAAACCAAAGAGAGAGAGAAATGTTAGGTACTAGATTTTCTTTCTCAAGATTTGTGAAAATGAAACAATGTTAAGTTGTAGGAGTTGTAAATTCTCTTGAAGAAAACATACAGAAGGGGTTTGCTGATTTTCTCCAGGTTGCAGAGATCCAAAATATGTGTCCAGTGTGTGTGTATACATCAACACGAGAGACATAGAGAGGTAATAATAATAACCTCATGGGTTGCTGTGAGTTTTCCAGCTGTATGAACATATTCCAGAAGCATTCTCTCCTAACATTTCACCCACATGTAGGGCAGCATGTAGAGGTTGAGGAGTCAAGCAGACAAGAGGTTTTTCTCCCACCCTGGACATTCCACAGCTATATAGACCTCACTTGTCTAGTTTCCAACAGACCCCTCAACCTCTGAGGATGCCTGCCATAGATGTGGGTGAAATGTCAGGAGATAATGCTTCTGGAACATAGCCATAAAGCTCGGAAACTCACAGCAACCCAGTGACTCCGGTTATGAAAGCCTTTGACAATACAAATAACCTTATGGTTTCATGCATAGAAATCCATTATGTAGCCCCTCTACTCATGGTCTCATAAACTGATATGCCATGTGTGATATATCTCCAATAGAAAAGCGGTAGTTTACAATATTTTAAAATTTGATTTCAGAGAAAGAGGGAAAGGAATTAGGAAAATCTGCTGTTTCAAAATCTTGGGAGCACAAAACAGAATAAGGTTCATGATGTAAAGACTTGTGGGTTATATATAAATGCTGATTACAAATATCATGCTGGAAAGGAATCTCTGCTTATGTTCCTGTGAACAACCTCCTTGATGGATACTGCAACTTCTTGACAAGTTTTGCTAAGAAAGGCAAAAGATGCAAATACATTGTATAGCTCTTTTCAAATCTTTATACAATGAACATAAGAGGTAGACAGAAGTATCCATCCATTTTGAGACACAGTCATTAGAACATCTGATGGAAATCCCCATTTGCACAACTGTATGCATGAAGAATCTCCAACTACATTGTAATGTACACACATATGCTGGCAATACCATGTATGTCTAACTGAAGTAACGAAGACTACAGAAGTATTAGCTGTATTTCATATATTTATATGAAATATTTTATATATTTAAATATATTATTTCATATATTTAAATATATCATTTCATAGAGAGAGGGGGGGCGGGACATTAGTTAGAACATCTGAAGGAAATCCCTATGTGCATAGCTGTATGCATGAGAAATCTCTGAATATATTGTAATGAACACTCATATGCTGGCAATGCCATCCTGCCCCTCTCCACATTCGTTTCACAAATGCCTGAAAAAAGTTGCAACTACTCAAGGTGTTCCCGTTCACTACATTTTTACAGCAAAGAAGATAAATACAACCTTAAGCATAAGACCAAAATACACATACATTTGCCAACATATCTTCAACTGCTCTTCAAAAATTGCCCCTCTTGTATGTGTAACTGAAGTAACAAAGACTACAGAGGTATTAGCCTTAGTTCATATATTTAAATATCATTGGATGAAAGGAATAACATCAATATAAAATTGATCAGAAGCTCAAATTGACTAAATGATGTACTTTGTTCCAAAATTCTGCTTACCCTGTACTTGTCAGTACTATTACGTATATCAAGACTAGTAATGAGCCAGCTCTCTGAGGGTTCAGTAGTTGTCCAAAGTAAATGATCAAAACTTTCCCCTTCCACCCTG
This sequence comes from Anolis sagrei, assembly GCF_037176765.1. Taxonomy (NCBI): domain Eukaryota; kingdom Metazoa; phylum Chordata; class Lepidosauria; order Squamata; family Anolidae; genus Anolis; species Anolis sagrei. The sequence goes on along the minus strand of NC_090022.1, from coordinate 222,221,694 downwards.
AGGTACACGTTTAAAGTGGTAGCATCTGCTGCTAACTCTGCTGAAGATGTGTCAATTTGGTATATAAGTCTAATGCAGCTCCATTCTTCTGTAGAGAGTTCAGGACTAAGTAATACAGCTGAGTCACCATCTGTACCTTGTGAGGTATCCACAGAAATGTAATGACCTGGAAAAACACAAAGAAGATTGCATTATTACCTGGAAAACTATGTGGAATTCATATAATTTTGCATTATGACTGAAATAGTCCTCTTCAGATATTTCTAAGTGGTCAGAGATTTTAGGAGCTGCAACCCATAACATCTGGAAGAGACCATAGGAAATAAGGTTGGTTATAATGTATTTCTCCCAAGCATTGTAAAAGATATTTAGGGTCCATTTACATGCTTTGAATGAGTTGGGATGGTGGTGAATGAACCCCATAGCATCCATATGAAACATGGGGACCACTTGCATCATGTGGATGCCATGATGTTAATTCACCACTGTCCCAACTCATTTGGCCCGTGTGACTAAGGCCACTTAATACAGTCATATCCCAAGTAGAAAAAAAGTCAGGGATAAATCAAAGATATCACTCAACGCAACAATAAAACCATTTCCCAAAAATATTGCAATCTACAGGCAGGTCTGAGAAATACATACACATAGTGTTCCTACCCAAATGTTATAGATAGATAGATAGATAGATAGATAGTATTTATATACTGCCTTTCTCAGCCCATGGGTGACTGAGAATATATATAATACAGAAATGTTTACAAAAGTTATTAATTGTACTTTTGTTTGTTTATGGATGGTGATTTCTACTTAATTTAATGCAGATTCTTTCACAGTAAAGGTGTGTAAACTCACACTACACAAGTATTTTCAGAGGAGGACCAAGACAAAAAGGAGCCAGGTGTCATGCATAGTCTTGTGCATTTGTATAGAATCGCTATCAGTTTCTGTTTGTTTCATTCATAAGGCCCTGTTTTCATTTTCTAGCACCTCTCCTGAAAACGGGCACCTTTCTGAGAGAGCTTTTTTGTTCTGGGTTCAAAAGAACAATTTTTTTTGGACCACTGGTCAACATGGGCGGCCTTCACGGGCTTTTAGGGCTAGAGGGGTGAAAACAACCACACATGGAGGGCACATCTACCACCTTTAGCCCACCACGATTTATAACATTTGGGTTATCCCTTGATTTTTAGGGATTTTTTTTCTTTCTGTAAATAAAATCTCCTTAAAAACATTCCCTCTTTCCCCCCTCTGGCCCTGCCCTCTAACTTCTCCAGGAGCAGCACACAGAGGGAGGCAGGGCAGTGAGAGCAACATTTCTTCCAAATGATGCTCCACACACAGCACACACAGAGCGCATTGGCCAGCCCCGAGTCAAATGATGGGAAGGGGAGGAGAATCCCCACATTGGCAGCAATGGTGGGGATTCCCCTCCCCTTCCCATCATTTTTGGCAATGGCATGGTTTGTCTTGGAGAGCTGCTGCCTTGGGTCCTTGTTGCTGCTGTACTGGGCACCTTCCTCCTCTCTTGTTCTCTCATGCAAGCAAGGCGCCTCCAGTCCCTTCCTGCTTCCTCCTTTGCACCTCTTACCCTCTCTTCCTTGGTTCTTGGAGCTGACCTCGGTGCCTTGGCTCGTTGTTACTGCTGCTGCTGCTGCCTGGCTTACTCTAGAGTAAGAGATGCAAAGGTGGAAGAGGGAGGGGCTGGAGACAACTTCCTTGCATGAGAGATGGAGGCAGCAACAGCAACAGGCAGCCATGACCCAAGGCAATGCCAGGGTAGCTGCAAGAGCCAAGGAAGAGGGAGGAGGAGCTACGCGCACACGTTGCAAGGCATTCTAAGGATGCCTTGCAATTATCTGCAAATCTTCCCATTTGCAGATAAGGAAGAGTGATGACCTCCTGGAACAGGAGAGTAAATGAGGGTTTACTTTTTGTTTGCTGGGGATTAATAAAAAAATTAAACTGTGTTCACAATAAGCACACACACAAACAGTTACTGTTCAAACTTTCTTTTCAATTCGTGGTTATTTTTGTACCAGAAGGAGGTTTATTGTATCGTTCCATCCGAATGAAAGAAAACGGTACAAAAACATGGATTAAATGGTAGAAACATCACTAGTCGCGCAGCCTTAACAAGCCACACTTCTGCAACATTTACTTCATTCACTGTGTTCTCTTTCCAATACAATTAGGGCAATGGGTCACTGGGGAGAACATACATCCTATACCAAAGAGAAACATATTTTTGTTTTTCACTGGCAGACGGCTCATTCAGGATAGTTGCCAACTAATCCCTTTAGTTTCAAGGCACGCCAGAATCAACTACACAACACATATATTATAACACACACCACAACAGGGAATCATGTTTACAAGACATATTTTATAAATTTTATAGTGTGAGTATAAACAAGAATATTGTTTTGAATTCTTCTGCATACTTGGATTTCCTTACAGAAATAAATATTATCTTGTTTCTTCAGGTGGGACACTACAGCATGAAAACATTTTTCTGTGGTCTTCATATTTTTCAGTCATCTTCATATCTGAGTCAAACTCCTGCAAATTTGTAAAAATAAATTTCCAAGTACACTCAAAACCGTAACTACCCTCAACTTAGCTATATAAACTAATGTGATGGAATGAAAATGAATAGGATGTAAGTATACCTTAAAAGCCTAAATTAGGAAGGGATACACCCCCAGGTAGAAAAATGACAAACACCACGTTTTTTCCCTTAAAAGTTTGTAAATAGTTTTTAAAAATCTAACTGCTTTACAAAAAGCCAGTTAATGATCAATTTAAAACAAAATTATCCTTCCAAAATAATCATGTTTTCATCCAAGAACAACATATGGTTATTGATGCAGTTTATGCTTCAAAACCATGTTGCAATTATTTGTTAGAATAGTAGAGTCTCACTTATCCAACATAAATGGGCCAACAAAACGTTGGATAAGCAAAAATGTTCAATAATAAGGAGTGATTAAGGAAAAGCCTATTAACCGTCAAATTACATTATGATTTTACAAATTAAGCACCAAAACATCATGTTTTATAACAAACCGACAGAAAAAGCAGTTCGATACATGGTAACATTATGTAGTAATTATTTTATTTACGAATTTAGCACCAAAACATTGCAATGTATTGCAATTGCTGTGTATCTGGGCAGGACGCAGAACGCATTTGATAATACAGAATGTGGATGAGCGAAGGTTGGATAAGTGAGACTCTACTGTAATCCTATTTTTCTTTTAGCCATACAAGCAAACTGTAGATTCAAGTCCTTGTATTCTAGGGTTCTGTTACACTGACAACAGTACCATAGCTTGTCTAAACAGAAATCTCAAATAACCAAATGAAGTACAGTGTTCCCTCAGTTATCATGGGGTTCCGTTCCAGGAGCGATAAGTGAAAATTCACGAAATAGGGACACTCCACCCACTCAGCAGCAGCCTCCTCCTCCTTGCCGCCTGTGCTTCTGCTGGCTTCGGAGGCCCCTTGGGCATCGTTGATGGCGCTGCCAGGCTGGGCGAAGGCCTTGGCCCAGCCTGGCAGTGCCATCAATGGTGCCCAAGGGGCCTCCAAGGCCAGAGCAGCAGAGGCAGCGAGGAGGAGGAGGCTCCACTGAGGCATCCAGGCTGGAATACGGCCTCATCCCAGCCTGGCAGCACCATCAACGGTGCCCAAGGGGCCTCCGAAGCTGGCAGGAGCACAGGCAGTGAGGAGGAGGAGGCCCGGCTCCTCCTCCCCTCCTCCTCCTCCTTCCTCCTCTCCCCTGCATGGCTCGGGGGGGGGGGGAGAGAGGAAAAAATGACAATAGGTCGGGTCCGCATAAAGCGAATCGCGAAGTGGCAAGGGGGCAAGGGAACATTGTATTTATTAATTCAAACACAGAAAACATGTGGGCCTACAGATGCTGATGAACAGGAACTATTATCCCTCACTATTAGATTGATGCAAGCTGCAGTGCAAGAGCACATGGTAGATCACTTATTCCCGGGCCCTAATTTAAATGCTTGGTTGAATATACATAGACTACGGCACGCAAACAATCCATTTCATACCATTCCATTTGTCAGAATATGTCATCAAAGGTTTCATCCTATTTTAATGCCAACACCACAATGGCATGTTTAATTAAAAGCAGGCTATGCCATCTGTCTCTTAAGCCAGAGCAAATGCAAATTAACGTGGCTTCAATTATTAAACCAAAACAGAGAATTTCAATCCTTGCTTAGCCATGGAAATCCACTGAGTGACCTCATGCAAGCCACATTCTCTCCATCTCAGAGGAAGACACAGGCAAGCCCTCCCTGAACAACTCTTGCCAAGAAACTCTGTGAAAGGTTCATAAGTCAGAAATGACTTAAAGACACACAACAAAATCCACAACTACATATATGTTGCTTTTTAAAGTGTAAGATGAATATATTTGCTATTATCAGGACACTCAATTTAATGCTTAATGCACATATACATGCCAAAACAGTAGAATTATTACTATAATGACTGAACCACTAAAATGTTTTAAAATAGTGAGTGCCTTTCCTCTGATGACTAGCAACAATGTGTATGGGGAAGTGGAGTCATTTCCATCTTGAAAAATCATTCATTTAAACTGGAGCCTAAATGTGGCATGTCTTGAACATAACATTACTTTCATCATTAAAGGAAGGCAACTTTTAGACATGAGTGGGAAGCTAAGAATCCATGTGGACGTATTCCTATAAACCATGTAATACATCAAGTAACAAGCATAAAGACAATGATGATGAAACTAGTTCCAATAATGCATTAACTTTTTTGAAATTAATATTCGTTCTTTCTCGACTAGTCTGTTTAAAGAAAGATATTAGGTGCATGGCCTCTAGTGTCACAGTTGCATCACAGCAGGCAAACACATGAGAACATCCAAATGGCTTACATGTGTTTGTAGGAGCTCCCGGTGGTGCAATGAGTTAAACCCTTGTGTCAGCAGGATTGCTAACCAATAGGTCAGTGGTTCGAATCTGAGGAGAGCGGGTTGAGCTCCCTCTGTGAGCTCCAGCTCCCCATGCAGGGACATGAGAGAAGCCTCCCACAAGGATGGTAAAACATCTGGACGTCCCCTGGGCAACATCCTTGCAGACAGCCAATTCTCTTATATCAGAAGTAACTTGCAGTTTTTCATGTCACCCCTAACACGTAAAAAAAAAAACGTGTTTGGCCATCCCTTTATGTTATTTTAGCAACCCTATTCATTTTACAAGTGTTTTTTAAAGGCAAGTAATACTCAGAAGTGGTTTGGACAGTTTCTTTCTCTGACATAGAGCTTATAGCACCTGGTATTTGTTGATGTTCTCTAACAAGAGTTGACCTGGCTTACCTTCCAAGATCAGGTGGGATCTGCTGTCTTTTGGATATTTAGAAAGGCTGACAGTTTATATAATCTGTTATTTAATGCTAAAAGAAAACAATAATCAAGGAGCATCATTTATTCAACAGTGTCAAATCAAAGGAGCATCAAGAAGCATTATTAAGTACCATTACAAAATAAAAACTCCTCTGCATTGAGAAGGGCAGACCCTAGCATTGCCAGTCAAAAGCTTATAAAGATATCAGATACAAATTTTCTGTGGAAAGGAAAATGACAAAAGTGGCAAGGAAACATGAAAGGGTTGCAAATGTAAAATTTGATTATCAGGCATTTCTTGTAAAATCCATGACAGAGGCAAGAGAATTGCACAGTAAAAACCTCCAGTGATTCGAGATTATGGGGAAAGACCCTTAAAATATTGCTTCCTAATCACTAAAGCCCACATGCTGAACAGTCAAATTACTTAAATACTGCTACTCATAAATAAAAAGATTACATGGTGAATAAATCTCAAAAAAGTGATACACTTTATGCACACTGCTGAGACACAGTAATTACTGTGCACTTTAATGCCTTGAGCATGAACATATACATTCCCATGTCTGCATCAAAATAATTTTAATTCCCCAAGTCTGTTTGTTTAAAAGCACAAACTTCAAAACTATCAGTGCACACTTACGTCTTTTTTAAAAAAGAGATAAATAAAATGAATAAAACACATGTGTTTAAACCAGTGGTTCTCAACCTGTGGGTCCCCAGATGTTTTGGCCTACAACCGTCTGTTAGGATTTCTGGAAGTTGAAGGCCAAAACATCTGGGACTCACAGGTTGAGAACCACTGATTTAAAATATCACCTACTAGTTGTTGTTGTTGTTGTGGTTGTTGTTATTATTATTATCATTTTCATTTATATCTTATCTTTCTCCCAATAATGAAGTGGTTCCCAACCTGTGGTCTGTGAACCACCAGTGGTCACTAAGACTACTACTTCTGCATCAGCTCTAGATTATTAAATATGGTTTTCTGTGGGCAAGCAGATGGCGACTGCTGGATGGTATATGTTCTGTATCAGAAACTAGAGCTGATGTGGTCTATCCAATGCCATTTTCTGAATCAGCATCCCAAATAACCAAACCAAATCCAAAGTTGACCACAAACCGATTTGTTACCCTTTTGGGATTAATGTTGGAGAGTGGTCGGTGGTCAAAGTGGTCCCTGGTCAAAAAAAGGTTGGGAACCAGTACAACAGTGGAACTTAAGGAGGCTAACAACATACTGACCTAAATCCAAACAGTGAATGGTTTTATTGGTCAAAACCAACGCAATTGTGCCCAGAAACTATCCCCAGCATTTTAAAAACCAATATTTGATTTATCACAAAGTATGTATTTTATTAAACTTCTCACATTTTATTAATTTTATTTAATAAAATATGTAAGAAAACCACAAACCTATGATCACTGTGAACAGATAAATACTAGATACAGTATTACTGTTTTAATGTGTTTTATTGGCTATTTAAAACAACAAACAAATACAAATCACTTGGGGAAACTAAGAATGCCTGCAAGCTCCTACTAATGTAAACAGCTGGAATCATAAACCATAGGCACGCTCCAGTTTTCTCCAAGTCTGAACAGGGAAACTGTTCTCTTAAGCCAAAAGCACACAGTCAGCAAATTAAAAGGAGAGGACAAGAATGAAGTAGAGATCTGTCCCAGGAACCAACTTTGAAACCAGTAGGTCCAGTTCACACATGAATTTTTCTGATACCCAAGCATCAGTCCACATCCCCCACATCTTTGCCCATGGTCATCTGAGTATTAGTGTAAAGCTTGTGCCTGTAGCCATCAGTTGCACACAGATGTGAATCTTCAGCACCACAATGAGTTTCACCATTGATGTGATCCCAACCACTGGGGAAAGTTCCAAGGAAATCACAAATATTCCTGTGATTGCCATGGTGCCTGTGGGGAAGGAGAAGATGGGAGTTCACTTCCTTTTCCATGTACTAGTATTTAGTACAGGTCAAAGGATAGTATTCACCTTCACATTGTAGGCGGAAGGCTAATTTTGAGAACCAGAACACCATGTGCATCATGTAGTCAGTCCTCCATAATCAGTTGCTGCATCCATGGATAGAACCTTGCACAGCTTGAAAATATTCCCCACAATATTCTAGAAAGCAACTTTGGTTTTGCAGTTTTATGTAAGGTGTCGCACACAAAGACTGGGGATGCACACCAAAGTTCTTATAAGCACCAAAGTTCTTATAAGCAAACAGTTTATTGAAGAATAAAAATAGCTTCAGCAAAAGGGTAAAGGAAATTCAAAAGGATAATAGAATATTGTCCATAAAACAGTCAGTTAAACAAAGTGAGCCATAAAGCAAGCATCAAATTCATGAAGCAGGAATGCCCCAAAATCCAAGGCAGAATCCACAGGAAGTAGTGTCTGTGAATACAGAATAATCCAAAGATTCAAAGTCCCACAATGATTCAGGAACTAACTTGAGGAATTAAAACCAAAGGCATGAACATAGATCCAAGGCAAGAAACAACAGGAAAAACAGGAATCTCAGCATGAACATAATGCCATGATTTCAAGACAAGGATGCTCCTCCATTCTAGACGTCGATCTCAGTAAAAGTTAAGTTTCAAAGGCCCTATATTTATTCAAATAGCCATGGCAAAAGCATTCTGTTTTCCTTGGGAAACCTCTCCCTGATCCCTTTTTTCTCTTAATCTTTTGGACTGTCTTCTACCCCCATCCAGGTGGCAATGTTGACTGATTTGACTTCTCCTATCAAAGAGTGTCTGGTCCTCCCTCGGTTTGCTAATTACTGCATTCTTTTCACATTCTGACCTTGACTGCCCAGAGTCTCTCTCAAGCTCTTTTTCTGCCTGTACAAACACATCTACAGCAGGCTGATTAACTATCCCAAAATCCTTAGCTTCATTCTGGCTAACAGCACTCTCTTGACCAAAATCCCCGTTTCCAAACAAACCCCTGTGAGTCTGCAGGAACTTGGTCATTAAATTCCTGAGTTAACCTCTGCAGGACCATGATCATTTAACTCAGGAGCCTGAGGCAAAGAAACAATTGCAGGCTGAACCCTTACAGAAGGGTTAACATTTTACTGCCCCTTTGGATATGATAGGACTTGAGCATTCATGGATCCTAAAACAAATCATATACAAAGAGTTTGCTGTACAGATATGCCAACAGATAAAGGTTCCAGTAGAGCAGCCATAGGCATCTGCTAACTAAGGCAGTTGCTGCACACAGACAAATGGCAGGAGTAATCCTGTTGATAGCTGACAGATATCACTTCCCATTGCCATCATATGCCTAGGCATCTTTTAATGCTGAACAAGGTACTTTGTAAATAACACTTTTCTAGAGCAAATGTAAGATGCACTCATTTCAACGGTAACAAAGCATGGTTTTCAACCAGTTATTCAGTCAGATCCAGTCAAGAGGAAAGTGTTACTCTCTTTTCCTTAGTTACACTTAAAAGCACATATGCACTCATTATGCCCATGACCTTAAGTTTCTGCCAGGCATTAGTGAGAAGAAAACTCAGTTTTCTTCTTTGGGGAGGAGGACAATATTTTTCTGGGTGTTAGATAATGGAAAGAATGAACAATCCTTTCAGCAGTAGCAGCAGCAAGCAGCAACAGACAGCGGAGTAACACCCTGTACATGCACCATGCGAAATGTTCTGTGAATGTGAACAAAACACTCATATTCCAGTTGGTGATAATACCATGATAGCACATTTAATCTTTTACAGTGCTATTCATCTTCAGCTGGCATCCTGTCAGTGAGTTACAATGGTGTAACTAAAAGCATCAACAATTCACTTTTGTTGTCAATGGTGGGTTGTAATTCTGTCCTGATTACAAACAACCAAAACCCCACCAAGTCAAAATCACATCTCATAAGCAGTGTCATGATCATTTTCATGTATTCTGGGAGACGCAAGCTAGATGACACATATTCAGATGCTTTTTTGGTGACCTCAAAGGACATCACCTTAGAGGTTTTTGTGATGCATGTCCAACTACAGAAAATTTGCTGGACATATCCCTACTCACTCACACAGACACCAGACAATTTAGAATTAATGATGGTGGGGTGAGTTGCACTTCCTTCATTGGAAGGCATAGCTACAGATATAAAGCTACATGATACATGTAGACCTCTTGATGCAGAATTCCGATACATGTTCTATACATGTAACAAATTCTATATGTTCACGAGGGGAATATTAATTAATTAATGAATTAATTAATTAATTAATAGGACTTATATTCTGCCTTTCTCATCCTGAAGGGGACTCAGGGAGGATTAGAGAACACATATAAGCAAACATTCAATGCCAATTATACAAGGAAAAGACAGACAAAAGATAGAGATATATTTAGCTTTTTCTCATCATTCGGCATATTTTGGAGGCTGGGTTCAGTTCCGGCTAGAGGAGGGTGCTATAACTCCATCTTCTTGCTGAAGAGCTTTCTTTGTTCGTAAACTTTCCTCCGAAATGCCATGCCTAAAATACCTCCCCGCTTAATGCGATTCCTATTTATCTACTCACATTGCTGTTTTCAATCCGTTAGGTTGGCGGGGGAGCTGGGCTGAAAGTGGGTTTTTGAAATATTTGGCAACAGTAAAAGGTTTCTGAATGCCACCTAATGGTGGTTTTAGATGTTTACATTAATCTGTTAGCAACAACATGCAGTGTTTACAGTGGACTCTACAAAAATGCTAAAGCTATATTTCATAAAAAGGAAATTGCAGCTTTTTAGCAAGACTTGCAAATGTTGATTTATTATCAGTAAATGTTTTGTTTTTATTCCTATATACCTTGGTCACATAAAAATGTATCATGCAGAAAGGGGTCACGAGTGGAAAGGTTTAAGAAGCCCTGATCTAAAACAACCCAAGCTGCTAGCTTTCTAGCCTCTTTGTGAAGTTGTCAAAAGAACGAGACCTGTCCATCTCTATAAGCAGTTGGGTCTACTGCCAAACCATTTTCTCTGTCGAGAAGTTAAGACTTTCCTTTACTGTAGGCACAGACGGTGGCTTCTGATAGTAGAAAAGAACAGCCACTGCTTCAACCAGGATAACATCCACTAATAACACCATTCTTTGGGCAAGGTGATAAGTCTTCTTTCCCTACTTGTGATGTGGTCTTTTCCTACTGCTTTCTACCTTGCTAAGCATTAGTATTATTGCTAGTGAACCATGTCCTCCTATGAAATGTCCAAATTGGATAGTTTCAGTTTAAATTATCTTGGCATCTAAGGAGAGTCCAGGCTTGATATGCTCTAGGGTAGTGATTCTCCACCTGTGGATCCCCAGATGTTTTGGCCTTCAATTCCTAGAAATCCTAACAACTGGTAAACTGGATGGGATTCCTGGAAGTTGTAGGCCAAAACACCTGGAGACCCACAGGTTGAGAACCACTGCTCTAGGGCCCGTTCATTTCTCTTTTTGGCAATCCAGAGTATCGCCAGAACTATAATTAAACACCTTGGCTAGTTTTTTTTTTATTATAATTTGTTGCATTTTCTATTAATTATACATCTCTGCACATCTAGCTGGACAGTTCGCCCTTCTGACTGGCCCAATTATTAGGAAACTCAACAAATATAACTGAAAGAAAAAAATTTCCTCTGTATAATAAATTTTGTTCTTTAGTCAATTTACTGGGAGTTTTTTGGGTTGTTTTAACCTCTCATAAACTGGCAAATACTGATGTTATGGGGTTTGTGACAGTAGAAGAGCCTTATCTTCTCATCTTAAGATTGTAATAAATATCTGGACAGAACACATAGTCCTTAGAACAACTCGATGCTGAAAAGAGGATAAATATTTACACACCTAATACATTTTGTTCACCTTTCTTTTATGTCATGCTGACCAACTCTTGTTCAATGAATTGTCTCATATATTCATACAAAATAGTAAATAGAAATGGAACGGGCATCTGGAATGTGGCTTCCCAAACGCATGAAAACACAACCAAGCTACAGTTTATTCCTAACTGCCACAGTGCCTGTGTGGTCCTTCGGTAAAAGCAGTCTTGTTATACTCTGCTTCTGGAAGAACTACTTAATGCAAACGTCATGTTTTTCTACAAAATAAATCATAGCGATAATGCACATTTCCAACAGCAATTCAAGATCAGATCACTGGTCTTTTAACTCACTCAGACAAACAATTTTAACTAGAGCAAACATCTTGTGTACCAAAGACACAGGGGAAGCTCACAAGAAATTATATCATATTATACCCTTTTCCTGTCCTCTCTTCCAGATCCCAAATGTTCCAAACAACAGAGTGCAAAAATTATATTTTCTCTTTAAAAAAAACCCAACATCATTAATTGAAATGTGGGTATTAGAAGTCTTGGTTCATGAAGACATTCATTTAGCTGTTCTCCTACAACTTCAAAAATGTAACATTAGGCCTTGAAAACAAAACTTCTTGACAAATGTATCTTGCCCTAGTGCTATGCCCTATCATATACAACCCTGTCATTCTTCTAACACAACTGTTTCAACCATTTTTAACCTTACCAAATGTAGAATTATAAGGGTAGAGAACCAATGTCAAGAAGTAGACCCAACAATGCACAATCCAAGGTTTTCACATATTTAAATCATGGGATTTTGACTTGCCAGATCTTAGGACCCTTCCACACAGCCATATAACCCAGAATATCAAGGCAGAAAATCCCACAATATCTGCTTTGAACTTGGTTATCTGAGTCCACATTGCCATATATCCCAGTTCCAAGCAGATAAAGTGGGATTTTATTCAGCTTGTGGAAGGGGCAACTGCTTTAATTCTTCAAGTCTTTAGGCAGAAAGACAAATCCCAAGGCAAGAAGGAAAATCAATTGATGCTGCATCGAAAGGAAGGCTATCTGGGACATGAGGCACAGAAATGGCAGTAATTACTGCAGCTTTTAGGTGCATATTGCCAACTAGATAGTAGTCAACACCTTCCCCCCTCCCCCGCAAGTTACCTGGATAGTCAGATTTTTCCTGGATTTTCCCTGTGCAGATTTGCACCATCAACATGTCCCAAAGCAGTTGTCACTTGCAAACACTTGCTGCCTGCCTTGTCCTATGACATCACAAGAACTCTGATTCAGATTGTTACGTTACATTTTGAGATGCTGTTGATTTAGCAACTTTAATTATCACTCCGCCGGCAACTGCCAAAAAAAGTTACTCTGCTAGCTCTCAAAAGAAAAGCTGAACTGCTCCCCCACTTCTCCTGCTAGGAGCCCCCGGTAGTGCAGTGGGTTAAACCCCTGTGCCGGCAAGACTTAGGACTGACAGGTTGCATGTTCGAATCTGGGGAGAGCGCGGATGAACTCCCTCTATCAGCTATAGCTCCTCATGCGGGGACATGAGAGAAGCCTCCCATAAGGATGGTAACACATCAAAACATCCAGGCATCCCCTGGGCAACAACGTTACAGACAGCCAATTCTCTCACACCAGAAGCAACTTGCAGTTTTCTCAAGCCGCTCCTGGCTCGATAAAACAAAAACCTCTCCTGCTTTACCTTTCTCAGTCATAGAAGATGAATGTAAACCAAACCCCAGCTCTATGAATAGCATAAGGCCAACAGTTCACAATCTGACAAAGAATTATATTAAGTCTGTTAATGAAATAAACTATATTTTAAGGTCCTGGATCTCAGTCACTTTTTCTCTATCGCCACTTCATTTCAGATTACCAAAAAAAGCTATTATGAAAAAAATGTTTCATTTAAAGCATTCTGTTTGAGGCTTTCCATATTCACACAGTCCTACAAATGCCAGTAAGTGACAGTAACTAAGTGCCATGCCTTTAACAGATGCCTTATGAAGGCAATAGTGATATTGCATGGTGTCTTATACTGTGATTTGTTCCAGCTTGACTGTCTTGGATCTGAATAGCTGTCAGTGGCAGACTGGTGGGCTGAAATCCCAAATTTGTCTGTTCACGGCAACAGACATGTGGAATCCATGCAACTGAAGCTAACATTCCATACTACAAATATTCGTCTTGTAAACAATAACAGCCTCATAACCAGGAGCAGAAATAGTCCCTACCATTCATTCTCTATGTTTATTACTGATGAATAATGAAGGAAATGTGTGCATATATAGTGTTTTGGAATATGCAGCTGCTGCATTAGTACTTTATTATTATACTGTTTCATTTTCAATGCCTCAACACAGCCGGTAACATAACTTCCCAATGATTCCACCCACTCTATGGATTGCTTCAATCTAATCTGTTATGACAGAGAAGACAAATGGAAAAGGCTGCTGGTTATTTTGGGATCTGATTCTGCATTGTAAATCCTCAAAAGAGGGTGTTCTGTCCTCCATGCTACAACACACATACACATGTAAGCAAATGTATCATTCTCACAGGGAAACAAATCAAAATGTCCAGAGAAAAAAGATATTGTATCATTGGAGGCTTTCATGGCCAGAATCACTGGGTTGTTGTAAGTTTTTTGGGCTGTATAGCCATGTTCCATAAGCATTCTCTCCTGACGTTTTGCCTGCATCTATGGCAGGCATCCTCCAAAGATGCAGGATTCCTGCCATAGATGCAGAGAAACATCAGGAGAGAATTCTTCTGGAATATGGCCATACAGCCAAAAAAAACTTACAACAACCCAAACAAGATAATAATGGGGCAATTGAAATTAAAGTAGGTCTACTATATCCACAGAGATCTAATGTCATAGCTTATCGAAAATGTGAAAAAACACAAGACATTCATGTCCCATATGATTAAATGGTGGTGATATGAATGCATATGCTTCAACATATCAGTGTCCATATGCCACCATTTATAAATATGTGGTGCAACAATCCATATTTGCTGGAAAAACATGGATGTGGTTAGGGTTCCCATACTGCTGTTGGTGCAGGCACACAATCACACATACACATGTACTCTTGTACCTTGGTGCTATTAAAGAGAAAAATGTGGTTTGTAGTTTGGTGAGGTACCCTTTAGCTGAGAAGGCTAAAGGCCTTGTAAAATTATAACTTTCATAATTCTACAGTACTGAGTCATGGCAGTTAAACTGGAGTCAAACTACATTCATTCTACAGTGTAGATGCACCAAGAGGTGAGTGAACATCTCTACCATTAGACTAATAATTCTCAAACTGTGTGTCCCCTGGTGTTTTGGCCTACAACTCCGAGGAATCCCAGCCAGTTTACTAGCTGTTAAATTTTTTGGGAGATGATACCCAAAACATCTGGGTACCCACAGGTTGAGAACCACTGCATTAGACAGTCTGTTACTGTTTCTCATAATCAGCTTTTTATCTGTTTAAAGGGACTTTTTTAGCTCCTTCCATTGGATTATAGCAATAGTGAATAAAACCAGATTTCTCCACCACTTTGCATGCTTCATATGATAGAAATATTCTTTGTAATCATGTAAAATAATGGCCATGAAAATTTTCCATTTCAACTGGCACACTTTCATGTAAACTAGATCAGGCACATTTATGCAAGTACAGCTGAGCAAGCTGGTGTGTGTCATTTTAAGATATGTGGACTGAAAATAAGAGTTGCTAGGTCATAGTAAATGTTAATAGGAATTTAAGAATTTATCCTGACATACATTTTGCAGGTTTATATTGTTCTCAAGACCATGTTTATGCAGCTGAATGGAAACATGAGTGGAAGTTTTATTTTATTAGTGACAGATCATTCCCTAAATATAGTTACTTTGGTGCTCATTTTAAACTAAGTGTTAGGCAAGGATTGTTATGATAATAACATCTATTTTTATAAGGCTGTTTCAGTACAATAGACTTATATGGTTGTGATGATAGGGAAAAGGTTTTTTTGTGCTTTCCTGGAAGCAACATAAAAAGGAAAAGTTGATGTCAAAATTATTTTCCACTCTGTCATCTTATTTACAATTTTATATATAATCATATATTCTGTTTTGGAGGATTTGTAGACGGTGTGGTCTTCAAATTTTCTGCCTCTGAATATGCTTATATATATAAATTCATCGGCCAAGGAAGGAAATAGCTTCCAACGAACCCAGAATTTCCTAGACACAAGGACAAGGTATTTATGGCAAAAATTATACATGAAATGAATAATTATGATTAGGATACTTAATTGTGTATAAGTTGACTTCATGTATAAGTTGAGGGCAGGTTTTGGGGTCAAAGCTATGGATTTTTATATCACCCATGGACTTCAAGGATCATTCCATGGAAAGAGGATCAATTTTTGACTAAAATTTCTAGTTTTATGCATGAGTATATACCATATATCCTCGAGTATAAGCCTACCCGAATATAAGCCAAGGTACCTAATTTTACCACAAAAAACAGGGAAAATGTATTGACTCGAGTATATGCCAAAGATGGGAAATGGAGCAGATACTGGTAAATTTTAAAATAAAAATAGATACCCATAAAATTGAGGCATCAGTAGGTTCAATGTTTATGTTTACATGTACAGTAACTGTTATTTAAGAGAAGACTGTCCAACTTCACTGTAAATGTGCTTACGTATCCTTCCACTAATAATAAAGAGGATAAAACAATAAATGTAATGATAATAATAATAATAAATAGAGTAAAATAATACTACCAAATAATAATAATAATAATAATAATAATAATAATAGTAAAATAATAAATAACATTGACTCGAGTATAAGCCAAGGGAAGCTTTTTCAGCCTAAAAAAGACGCTGAAAAACTAGGCTTGTACTCAAGTACATACAGTAAATAATATCCAGTGCTAAATGGAAAAATATACATTTGAACTGTGCAACTGCTATTCTATAAACTTCTCGAGCCAGAAGAGAAATGGGCAAATATTATTTAAAAAATAGAATCTATCTTTTAGGTTATATTATATAGTATTACATAATGTTTCACATAAAAATCAACTTTTTTAAAAGGAAATGTTATCTACCATATTTTAAGTGCCTAAAATTATCGTGAATAATTTAAACTATACTTTGCAGTAGCTTTTCGTGTGTACTTATCTGTCCAAGCTTCCAACTGTAAACTCATTTCAAAGGGAGCAAATCCTGTTCAAAACAGAGGGATATATTTCTGACTAAACATATGCAGGGAAGAATGTTAAACCACATTTTTTAAAATTCTGTGATGCTGCATTTATGGATGTACAAATGAACTCCTATTCTAGTAATATGCTTACTGTAAGAACTCTTTTGAGATCTGAGCAATTTTAGCACTGCTGAGGCATCAATTTGTGACAATTATCTGGAAGCAAGATGAAAAGAGAGGTTCCATACAGTATGCAATAGGATAAATAAAAAAATTGGGGAGAAAACAGAAAATATGGAGGGTGATATGATATGGATGAGTGAGCAATTCTAAACAAAAGGGCCACTGTAAAAGCAACATAACAAAATGTATGAAAATAGGAAATTATTAGTCTTAGTGGGGCTATGGAAAAAATACTATATATTGGGATGGTCAAGGTACAGCTTTTCTGTTGTAGTTGAGCTGTGATTCCTAGAAACTTAGCTGAGACCAACACTGCACTAGTATAGGAGCCACTACTTTATAGGTGACTTCCCTCTCCTGCCCTCTTCCTTGCAGTGAAAAGAAGAGGAGAGCTGGCCACTCCTGAGTCCTATTTTCAGGCACCATCTAAGAATATGTTGCTTTTCTCCACTCTCTTCTCCATGTGGAATCCTAGCTCATCATCACCCTGCTTTAAATGGCACGCCTTCCAGTCATATTATCTGGCCACCTGAAACTTGTAATTCCTCTCACAGTGAGACCTTCCTATCTGTGGATTTAACTTGATTTACACTATGTAACAAAATTTGAAAAATCTTCTGTTCCTGGTTTGAAAGTGTTATTTCATGTCTGATTGTGCAATACTTACTTTGAAAGTAGTTGTTATACTCCAGAAACTTTGTTTTTTTGTGGCTGCCACAAACTATGTTGAATTGCTTGAGACTCTATTAGATATTCACTGAAAAGCTACAGCAAAATGTGCGGCAGGATATCCTGCAAAACGTTTTTTGCAGTTTAATAAACTTCCATTTTTAATAGAACCAATTAGGAAATGACATTTATAACTCAGGAACAAAAATCATGTTACACAGTGTTATTCATAGATTTGATCAACATATTCTCTCTAGGAATTGCTAGGTCCTCCAACACGACTCTATATCTAACACTCACCCATCTGCCCCAAACCCAGTCATCAGAGCTTTCCTCAAGTCTCAGAAGTACTTGCTAGGCATGGCCTCTTCCTTCACTTATTGGAGTTTCTGAGGATGCCTGCCACAGATGTGGATGAAACATCAGGAGAGAATGCTTCTGGAACATGGCCATACAGCCCAGAAAACTCACAGTAACCCTTTGGTGGTTAGTTGGAGCCACTGCTTCCATTTGTAGGAATGCTGAATAAAGAGACTCCATCTCCCACTATTATAAGCATACCTGAACTAGACAACCCCTCGACTAGCCAAAAAATGGAATAAAAGAGCAATTGAACTTTTGCACAAGAAATCATAGCATAACATAAGCAGAAAAAGAGATAATTAACAGGTTTTTTTGAGTTAGTTAAAAAATCAGCTTCAAAATCATCTCCCATGGGACCACAACGAAATAGAGACAGCATCATGTGATAAGCTCAACTCATGGCACTATTATCCTGATAGAAATCTGATTTATCTGTCTTGTGTGATATGACTTTTAAGACTCTATTCCAAAATAATCATGCATGAACTTCTGAATTTATGCAAACAATGTGAGTTCTGTGGTGTTAAAATAGAGTTCTGTCATCTAATATCTGAAAATATTCCCTTGTTCCAAAACTTTTAGCAAGTTGAAGCAAGTAATATCTCAGCATGCTCTATCATGCATTATTCCCCAAAGAGAAAACTCTGTGACCTGAAACTGTCGTGTCACCTGTTATCAGCACTCTTTCTCTCCTGTCAGCCCACCCAGACAACAAAAAAGACTGCTTTCAAGAAGACACTTTGATGCTGTTGGGGATCTGATAGTTTCAGTTCATAGAGCCAAATATGCTCTGACTATTCTGCAATAGGTTGCAATCAATAAACACATTGAAACAATGAGAACAGAGGAGTAAATAAGGTAATGAGGCTCTCTCAGTGTGATTGCCTGGATTTTGTGATTTTAATGCTATATTTAGATGTTTTTAATTTTATATTTTAATTTTAAATGTCTGTTTATGTTCTATTTTTAAGAATATGTAAGTTTTAATTTATAGTTACATGTTATCATTTTAGTTATTAGTCTTTGGTTCGTATATATGTTGGCATTGAATTTTGCCATTACTTGTTGCACACACGTCTTCTCACTACCACCACCCCACCACCCTGGGGTGAGAAAAGCGGTAGTGTTCCCTCACTTATCACGGGTGTTACGATCCAGGACCACCGCGATAAGTGAAAATCCGTGAAGTAAGGACACTATATATGTACTGCCTCCGCACGTGCAGGGTGTAGGACTGCCCCCTCCTCTCTCCCCCTCCTCTCTCTAGCTCACTCAATCCCTTCACCTTCTCTTTCCTCCCCTCTCTCCTCCCCTTGCACACCACACTTCCCGATGGCTCCTCTTCGCGCACTTGGCTCCCTCCTTCCCCTCCTCTTTCCCATCCTCCTCCGCTCGTGCATGCCTTCATTGCCTTCCGGTGGCTGCACTGGGAAACATGACATCAGAGGGGGTTATTTTAACCAACCATGACTACCAAATCCGCATGGGGGTCCTCTCAGGTAACAGGTATATATATATTCCTATCTATTGAAAAACCGCAAAACAGCGAGTCTGCAAAAAGCAAACCGTGAAGTAGCGAGGGAACACTGTACATAAAGGCAGTGAATAAATAAATAAATGCCTATGTTAGGACTCACTAAAATCAGTCAAAATAAAACCTTAAATTCACACAATAATACTCTGCAAGACATTATGTGATTTTAAGAAAAGAGACAATATCCAGACGCAGCAGGAACATCAGAACCTTCCTTTTGAGTTCACATGCCAGTAAAAACCTCCTCCTTGTGTTTTTGTGGTGAAAACCAATGCAAAAAACATCCAAAAGAAAGTCATGGAGTTATTTCTGTTATCCAGGAAACTCAGTGTTGTGTTAGTAATTACAGTAGGAAAAACCAACACCACAACAGCCAAATAACAGTCCTCCCTACAAGAACCAATGAAATCATGTTAAGTTACTGCAGATTCCATTTCTAAATTAATCATAATTCTTATGGGGAGGAACACTTGTTCCCAAAAGGAAAAGCGAACAACCATTTCTGCTGACCAAGGTTTTGTTTTGGAGGTATTTTCTTTAATACTGAATGGCCTGTGCAATACAGTAAACTAAACTGTTCCATTGGTTATATTTTCTCAAGAAACCACTCGCTTTCTCAAATACATCTAGTACATCCTGTTGCCCTCAACTCACTCACTTTCTCAAAACTATCTACCACTAACCTCATCACACTAGAGAATGAATCCACTTTAAATTTGGTTTCTGCCTGCTGTGGAATTCTGGGGTTTCTAGTTTAGTGAGGCTGTTGCAGTGGTTCTCAACCTGGGGTCCCCAGATGTTTTTAGCCTACAATTCGCAGAAATCCCAGCCAGTTTACCAGCTGTCAGGATTTCTGGGAGTTGATGGCTAAAACCATCTGGGGACTCCAGGTTGAGAACCACTGTGTTAAAGGGTCCTCCCTAAACTACAAACTCCAGAATTCTGCAGGAAGCAGAAACCGGATTTCAAGTGGATTCATTCTCTAGTGTGATGATGTTGTCAAGTCCAGTTGCTTATGAAGGCTTAAGCAAAAAAAAAAAAAAAGGAACGTATAATGAGAGTTTATAATGTATACGTCTGAATAATAAAAGTTACATAACTATGTAAAATCAATTTAAAAACCATTAAACTTAAAATCAATTATAAACCATTAAATGTTAAATTAACCAAAAACCATTAAACTTAAATCAATTAAAATCATTAAACTTAAAATCAATTACAAACCATTAAACATAAGACATGCATAAAATTTAAACATTCAGACAAGCATGAAACATTCAGACTAGCCATACCACCTGCTCCCTGTTTGCACTTTAAATGCATAGATTCCCAGTTTTTATGTTTCAAAATGTAAGTCTCTCGTCATGGCAAAACTAGTAGTTAGTTACTATCTCTCTACAACCCTAACTTACCCCTGTTTTTAACTAAATAGCAGGGTCTGGCAGGCAAGGTCTGCTTGACATTTAAAGGAACCGTGTAAATCACCAGTGCAGAGAGCATCCATTATCTTTAAAAAGGGACTTTTCCAGTTCATTTTGAGCCTCGCTCCTTATTTTTTGGTAAACTGTCAACAGAAAGCACTTGGAAAGTATTTACACATACCCCTTTGACTTTCTTACATGCCATTGTATAATCACTTGGAAATTAAGTGGATTTAATTTCATTATCACTCAGTGTACACAAAATACTCAACACTATGAAAGTGCAAAATGGTTTTTTTTAATTGTGATACAAAAGTTAAGGGAACAAAAAGAGCTGAGACTGGACCAACACAGAGCAGCGGCTTGAGATCTTGATCTAACTTCCTTTCTAAGGAGGCTGACATCAGATCTTCCCCTTGGAAAATAAGTGACACAGTCTTACTCTCCATTCAACCACCACCCTTAGTTCTATCAGCAAACCTATAACTTTTTCTGTTCCTATCATAAACTCATGAATGTCAACATTTCCAATGCCAGTGTCTCAACAGCACACTGCCCTCCCAAAAAAAGTTGACTAACAGCAACCATGTACTGTTTTTCATTTATTTGAAAGCATCAGGATTGGAGATTAGCTGTATCATTTCTTTGAGTTTGTGTCTTTCACCACACAAAAAGCTTGAGAAATGGGATAAAGCCATAACTATAGCCTTTTTACTCCTGTTCTATGTATTGTCGATGACTTTCATGGCCGAAATCACTGGGTTGTTGTGCGTTTTCTTGGCTGTATGATCATGTTCCAAAAGCATTCTCTCCTGCCGTTTTGCCCACATCTATGGCAGGCATCTGCAGATGTTGTGAAGTCTGTTGAAAACTAGGCAAGTGGGGTTTATATATCTGCAATGTTCAGGGTGGGAGAAAGAACGCTTGTCTGTTTGAGGTAGGTATGGATGTTTAAATTGGTCACCTTGATTAGCATTTAATGATCTAGCAGTTTTAAGGTCTGGCTGCTTACTGCCTGGGGGAATTCTTTGTTGGGAGGTGATTAACTGGCCCTGACTACACAGAGAAGCAATTGAAATCCACAAGGATGTAAGCAATTTTATCAGAAAGGAAGAAACCATGAAAATGAACAAAATCTGGCTACCAGTATTTAAAAAAATCTAAAATCATAGCAGTAAATAAAGAACAACACTCAATAACAGGGGAATTCCAGACAAGAAACAACCAGGGCCAACTAATCACCTTCCAACAAAGGCAGTGAGAAGCCAGATCTTGAAACTGCTAGACGATTAAATGCTAATCAAGGTGGTCAATTCCAACATTCACACTTGCCTCAAACATACAAGAGTTCTTTCTCCCACCCTGGACATTCATTCCACAGAGATATAAACCCCACTTGCCTAGTTTCCAACAGACCTCATAACCTCTGAGGATGCCTGCCATAGATGCAGGTGAAACATCAGGAGAAAATGCTTCTGTAACATGGCCATACAGCCCGGTAAACTCACATCAACCCAGTACTCCAGTTCTCTTTTCTAGAATCATTTGCAACTTTTGGAAATGTTACTTTTTTCAACTATAGCTCCCTGGTTTCTCCAGCCAAAGCTCTTGATCTGAAAGAATAATGCATGTCTCTAACTCCTATGAGTAATTACAAAAATAAGCCCGAGTTCCATTTATTGCTAATACTTTACATAGCAATTGTTGTGGAAAATAATGTGCCTTATCAAGACTTAAAACAGAATTTTCTGACAGGCCTGCACATTTCTCAATTTTTGTTTCCAAATGCAGTCCATCAGCACCGCTCCGGATATATTTGCCAAGCTAAACATGTCCAAAACATTGCAACACACTTTTGAAGAAAAGTAAGCAGTATCAACTATCTGGAATTACTTCTATATTGAACGAGACAAATAGAAGGCAAAAGCAAATGGGGTGTTTCGGGCTCTAGGTTTCAATACCATTTTTTTTTCTACAGGAAATTTCAAAAGAGTACATCTACACCAGTGTTTCTCAACCTTCCTAATGCTGTGACCCTTTAATACAGTTCCTCATGTGACCCCCAACCATAAAATTATTTTCATTGCTACTTCATAACTCTAATTTGTCTACTGTTATGAATGGTAATGGACATATTTGATATGCAGAATGTATTTTCATTGTTACTTCTCTTTCTCCATGGGATTCGGCCATGGAGGGGAGGGGCCGCTCCACCCCTCTCTAAGCCCTGTTCTCTCCCCTGGGTCCCCCCTCCTTATGACCCCCTCCAGCATCTTCTCCCTTCTCTCCTCCTCCTCCTCTTCCTCCTCCACCCCCCTCTTCCCTCTTGGCTCCAAACCTCACCTCCATCACTCCCATTTCTTCCATAGCTTCCTAAGACCATCAGAAATGTGTTTTGCAATGGTCTTAGGCGACCCCTGTTAAAGAGTCATTCGACCCTCAAAGGGGTCATGACCCACAGGTTGAGAATCACTGATCTATACTATAGGTGGTCCCAGTGGCACAATGGGTTAAACCCTTGTGCCAGCAGGACTGCCAGCCAAAAGGTTGGCGGTACGAATCTGGGGTGTGGGGTGAGCTTCTGTCTGTCAGCTCCAGCTTCCCATGCGGGGACATGAGAGAAGCCTCCCACAAGAATGGTAAAACATCAGGATGTCCCCTGGACAATGTCCTTGCAGACGGCCAATTCTCTCACACCAGAAGCGACTTGCAATTTCTCAAGTCGCTCCTGACACACACACAAAAAATCTATACTACAGAATCAAAGTAGTTTGACACCACTTTAACTGCCGTGGCTCAATGCTTTGGAATCCTAGAATTAGTCTGGAGCATTTCTGCTTGGACTGACTCAAAATAATTGGCCAGTATAAACAAGCCATAGGGAGCCCTCAGTGGCTTGGTTGGTTAAAGCTCTGAGCTGCCGAACTTGCTGACCGAAATCCTGAGAGCGGTGTGAGATACCGCTGTTAGCCCTAGCTTCTGCCAACCTAGCAGTTCGAAAACATGCAAATGTGAGTAGATCAATAGGTACAGCTCCAATGGGAAGGTAACAGCGCTCCATGCAGTCATGCTGGCCACATGACCTTGGAGTTGTCTACGGACAACGCTGGCTCTTCGGCTTAGAAATGGAGATGAGCACCAACTGTGAAGTCGGACATGACTGGACTTAATGTCAGGGGAAAACCTTTACCTAAACAAACCATGTTGTGTATATTGGTCATTTGGGTTCAATTTATGGGATGTCAAATTTGGAATCTGTATTTATTTTACAAATTTGTACACTGTTCCTCAACCAAAGTTCTCAGAACGGATTAAATACAAACACAAAATCTGTTTAAATACAATAAATTGAGACGATCTCAACATAGCATTTCTAGTTTAAAGACACCAAGACAGCACCATATATCAAGACTGCACAGTTTACATAAGGCCTGGCAGTGTTGGGTACATTGATTCAGAGAAACGGACACTTAATAAACTTTCTGGTTGAACACAACTGCTGAAGACTAATAAGTTCATTTGACAGACCTGGCAAAATGTTTTTGCATAAATGCAGAGCCAGAATTATCATTTACATCAGCAAGACTTAAAATGCACAAATGCTTGTCTTTTTTATTATAAATAAAAAAAGTGTTTTATTATCTTAGCACACTTTTCAAATCTTGCATTCTTCTTTCCTTCACACCTCTTAGAGTGATTTTTCAAATAGCTGTGCTGTAAATTAGAAACAAGAAGAAAGGTACACACACACACACAATTTCAAAAATCTGTGGTTTATGTCACTAAACTCTTGGGAAATATGGATGGTATAATTCACAATGTTCATTTTGCAATAGTTACCTAGCTTCTCCAGCCAGAACAAATCAAATTGGTCGCTATTAAATCTTACTTTAGTTTGAAGTGTGAAAGTGGGAGGAAATCAACTGTATTGAAAAACTGAACCAAATTACATTCTCTGCCCAGGTAATTTCACTAATCTAATAACTGTTTTGAATGTTTATACAAAATCAGGGAACTTCCCTTGTTATCTCCACAAGTCATATGAACAGCCATAAACAATTGTTGGCTTCTTTGGAAACTTTCAAATACCATATACAGGATGCATATATATAAGCTGACCTCATGTATAAGCTCAGGGCAGATTATGGATTCTGATACAACCTGTGGATAAGTGGAGAAAGAGGAGCAGTATTTCTTTTAGGCTGAGGACAGACTAAGCACTTGCTCTTTACCACTCCACTCAGGGAAGGTAGCTCTTTTTAATAAGTGTTGGGGTCTATATGCCCCCTGGTGACATATATACCCTAACTCTTAAACCGCTGTGCTGCTGAGCTTGCTGATCGAAAGATTGGCAGTTCAAATCTAGGGAGCAGGGTGAGCTCCCGCTGTTAGACTCAGCTCCTGCTAGCAACCTAGCAGTTCGAAAACATGCAAATGTGAGTAGATCAATAGGTACAGCTCCAATGGGAAGGTAACAGCGCTCCATACAGTCATGCTAGCCACATGACCTTGGAGGGGTCTACAGACAATGTCGGTTCTTTGGCTTAGAAATGGAGATGAGCACCACTCCCCAGAGTCAGACACAACTAGACTTAATGTCAGGTGAAACCTTTACCTTTACTTTAAGGTATATATAAATTTTGGTTAGCATGTGGAAAGGCTAGTGTTTGTTTTGCTATCTGGGCTCCTGTTCAGAAGATTCAAACTCACTTTCTGTCCACGTGATAATTGGATTTTGAAAAATTTGGCTCGTAGAAACAAAGATTGGCAATAAAGCTTCAGTAGAGAAACCTTTCCCCCCATTATTTCCTTTCCGAGGGGTAGATTTCTCTCACTTCCTGTTGTCTCACCCCACTTCTTAATTAATGTTTGTAAGTCAGATGTTTGCAACTTGGGTACTGGCTGTACACAATAAATAAGTGACCGCTAAAATTTAGATTTGACTGTCAGCCACTGATTTAGGACTAAGATCCAGCCCCTTTGTACACAAATAGAAAAAGTATGTGTCAGAAAGGGAATAAAACACAGAGACAATTTTCAAAGAAAATAGCACTATAAGAAAAGGACATTTGACATTTATATATATTTATATATGCCTGCTATTTGGCACGGTGCCAGACTAAGTAGTTCTTTGGAAAATGGAAACCTTCAGAACCTCTTGGAAATTTTATGATATTTGGAAAGGGATGACCCTCTTCAATCATTTGAAGAATGATTCCATAACATCTTGGCAAAAACCATGACCTGTTAGAGTCATAACCTATTCGGAAAATGGCATTCACCAGCATTCATGCAAGGCAACTAGGTTTCTCAGCTGTCAAACAGATGTACCTAGGTATGTCTTTGAACTGTTAGGGACGAAGACATGCCAATGCACAAAACATATATAATAGAGTTTCAGAGCAGGAGATCACTCCGCTCCCCAGATTCAAACTGCCAACCTTTCGGTCAGCAAGTTCAGAAGCTCAGCGGTTTAACCCGCTGCACCACCAAGGGGGCCTTGAAGAAGATATACTATGCTATTTTATGTTTTAAGGTCAAGTAAAGGTATAGGTTTCCCCTGACATTAAGTCTAGTTGTGTCCAACTCTGAGGGTTAGTGCTCATCTTCATTTCTAAGCTGAAGAGCCAGCGTTGTCTGTATTCTTTTAGTTGCCCAAAAACATCTACTCTCTCTTAAAATATATTTGCCTTTAAATCATGCTCTCGAGACAAGAATAAGCAGACTTCCTTAAAAGTAACAAACTTAATGTATTCAACATACAGATACTTTGCTTATCAATCTAGTTACAAATAGAAGTATTTTCTCTGTGTAGGTAATACAGGGCATCAGTCTAGTTGTGTCCAACTCTGAGGGTTAGTGCTCATCTTCATTTCTAAGCTGAAGAGCCAGCGTTGTCTGTAAACACCTCCAAGCTCATGTGGCCAGTATGACTACTTGGAGCGCCGTTACATTCCTGCCAAGGTGGTACCTATTGATCTTTTCTCATTTACATGTTTTCGAATTGCAAGGTTGGCAGAAGCTGGGCCTAACAGTGGGAGCTCACCCCGCTCTTTAATGCTCTTTAGGCTTCAAACCTCTATAAAATTGGTCTCTACTCTTGTTTCACATTGTTTCCAATGGCTCCCTACTGAATTGACTACTCTCTTCACAATATTCTCAATGTACATCACAATTCCAGGAATGCAACTAAATCAAGAGCCGCCTGTATCTTTATTGTATTTTCAACAGTTGGTCAACATCCATATCAACTTGGTTTTACATCTTTGAAATCTAAACCAAAATAACAGCTCTCTACAATAAAAGGTTTTTGAAGGATAAATATACCCCTGAAATAATTTACTGCAGTTACAAAGTGCTGGAAAACTGGAATGGAAATATAAATAGGTCCAACTCCTACCTATTAACTAAAATAAATCAAATGTCCTTTAATAAGCATCTGCAGGTTTAAAAAAATGTAATGACAGAAACTTAGTTGTATCAAATGCAATTGGTTTTCAGATAAAACAAAATTCAGCAGCAAAAAAGGAGCAGAAATCTATGGCTTTATTTTCTTTCTGTTATGTCCTGCTGATTTACCCAGTAAACAAAGGCTACCCCAGTGTCTTCCAGTCACTCTATGATTAATTGATGTCACTTGGATACATGGCTTCTAGTCAAGCAGTATGTCTTCAGGAAAGATAAAGTCTGTCTTCAAAAGGGATTATAATGATAAATCAAGCACTGTAGCCAAAGAAGTTGCTAAAATGAATGTATGTCCCACCTCGCCATCCAACACATATTTCAATTTTATGTTTCCTGGCAAGTACTCCAATTATAAGCACATTTGACATGGGGTAATTTTGTTCATCCTGTTGTCTAATGAACTGTAATCTGTGCACTGGGTGTTCTTTGGGGGATGGGACAGCCTTCCATCTTCCATCTAACAACAATGAGCATTTATGTTATGGTTCAATGTACTGTCAAAGGCTTTCATGCCCAGAATCACTGGGGTGCTGTGTGGTTTCCGGGCTGTATGACAGTGTTCTAGCAGTATTTTCTCCTGATGTTTTGCCTGCACCTGTGGCTAGAGCATTTTCAGATCTTCTGTAGATGCCAGTCACAGATGCTGCTAGAATACGGCCCAGAAACCACAAAACACCCAATGTAATTGTTAATTACACAACTATAGCCTATGGATGTGAGAGCTGGACCATAAGGAAGGCTGAGTGAAGGAAGATAGACGGTTTCGAAGTGTGGTGCTGGAGGAAAATTCTGTGAGTGCCTTGGACCACAAGAAGATCCAACCAGTCCATACTTCAGGAAATAAAGCCCGGCTGCCCATTGGAGGGAAGGATATTAGAGGCAAAGATGAAGTACTTTGGCCACATCATGAGAAGACAGGAAAGCTTAGAGAAGACAATGGAAGGAAAAGGAAGAGGGGCCGACCAAGGGCAAGATGGATGGATGGCATTCTTGAAGTGACTGGATTGACCTTGAAGGAGCTGGGGGTGGTGACGGCCGACAGGGAGCTCTGGCGTAGGCTGGTCCATGAGGTCACGAATAGTCGGAAGTGACTGAACGAACATACAACAAAATGGTTCTCATTTTATATCAGGATTTGGCTTCCATATTTTTGCTCTTTCCACTGAGAGTGTGTTATTGTTTTTTGGCATATGGGAAACGTTTGTGTTTGTCCAAGTCTTGGAGATTCAAAATGGTACATGGATTGACCCAGCAATGACATGTTTCCATATTTTTTCTCTTGCCACTGAGAGTGTGTTACTGTCTTTTGGCATATGGGAAACGTTTCAGTGTTTGTCCAAGTCTTTGAGATTCAAAATTGTACATGGATTGTCCAAGCAATGACATGCTAAATCCATTCCCAGCCCCTTTCCAAGTCTGAGAAGACGGCTGGAAATGGTTCCACTGCTGAAGCCAACCTAGTGTTTTAGTCATGCAGGGCCAAAAAAAAGTCCCAAACCTGGTCTTTATGCTTTTCTGAATGCAAGGAAGGAAAATGTAGCAGGGATTTCTTTGGCTGCTGCACTGTAGCTCAATGGCAACAAGAAAGCTCTGCATCCCATTTCAGACAGCCGTACAGCATCAGCCCCAAAATAGAAAAGACAACAGATTTTTCATTTGGAGTTGGCTCCCAAACTAATTCAGAATTTGTGAGCCCTTACCGGCAAGACTCATCCTTCAGTGTTCATATCCTTTCCCATGTATTTAGATGACAGAGCAATGGCTTGCTGAACATCACATAATCCTTGTCCAAGGCCAAATTTAAACCACAGTCTAATTACAAAATATCCAAAGTCAATACATATACTATGTCACTTCTCATGCTATAATATCAAGGTTGTTGTAAAGTTGGTATAGAGATCACAGAAGTTGGAAAGGCTCTTTTAGACTTCTAGCACTGTTACTAAATTTCTCAATACATCGTCAGAATAATAGGATCATAGAGTTGGGAGAGACCACATGGACCATCTAGTCCAGTGTTTCTCAACCTGGGGGTCGGAACCCCTGAGGGGGTCGCGAAGGGGTGTCAGAGGGGTCGCCAAAGACCATCATAAAACACAGTATTTTCTGTTAGTCATGGGGATTCTGTGTGGGAAGTTTGGCCCAATTCTATCATTGGTGGGGTTCAGAATGCTCCTTGATTGTAGGTGAACTATAAATCCCAGTATCTACAACTCCCAAATGTCAGTCTATTTTCCCCAAACCCCATCAGTGTTCACATTTGGGCATATTGAGTATCTGTGGTCCAGATCCATCATTGTTTGAGCCCACAGTGCTCTCTGGATGTAGGCGAACTACAACTCCCAAACTCAAGGTCAATGCCCATCAAACCCTACCAGTATTTTCTGTTGATTATGGGAGTTCTCTGTGCCAACTTTGGTTCAATTCCGTTGTTGGTGGGGTTCAGAATGCTCTTTGTTTACATGTTAACTATAAATCCCAGCAACAACAACTCCCAAATGATAGAATCAATTTCTCCACCAACCCCACGAGTATTCAGATTTGGGCGTATTGGGTATTTGTGCCAAATTTGCTCCAGTGAATGAAAATACATCCTGCAGATCATTATTTACATGGCGATTCATAATGTTAGGGTTATGGTTGGGGGTCATCACAACATGAGGAGCTGTATTAAAGGGTCGCAGCATTCGGAAGGTTGAGAACCACTGATCTAGTCCAACTCCCTTCCATGCATGAAAAGCACAATCAAAGTTTCCCTGACAGATGGCCATCCAGCCTGTTTAAAAGCTTCCAAGGAAGGAGCTTCCACCACACTCCGAGGCAGAGAGTTCCACTGTTGAACAGCTTTCATGGTTAGGAAGTTCTTCTTAATGTTCAGGGGGAATCTCCTTTCCTGTAATTTGAACCCACTGCTCCAAGTCCTAGTTTCCGGGGCAGCAGAAAACAAGATTGCTCCCTCTTCCTTATGACACCCTTTCACATATTTATACAAGACTATAATGTCTCCTCTCAACCTTCTCTTCTGCACGCTAACCATACCTCGCTCTTTAAGACAGCCTCATAGGGCACGGTCTCCAGACCTTTGGGTCTCCAGACGTTCGATAATTTCAGTTGCCCTCCTCTGGACACCTTCCAGCTTGTCAATATCCGTTGTTGTTTGTATATACCTGATATATCAGGCCTCCAGAACTTATTACACAACAAACCAAGAAGGGGCTCATCCATGTAAAGTGATCAAGTGGAATCATGATAAGCCTCTTTTCCCCCTTCCCACCCCAGTTTTTTAGCTTCCGGTATTTGAAGCAACTAGGAGGTAGGTTGCAATACAGTGACTGAAAACATAATGGGTGACCTGTCGTCTATCAATGGGTTCTTGATCTGATCCACATACAATCATCATCTTCCTTAAAAACACCGACACTCTCCTTAAACAGCCTATTGGAGAATCATCAGATCCAGTCCATCTTATAAAGATTTATACCAAAACATCAGGAGTTCTCCCTCCCTCTGACCTTTGGCTATGGCACTCAGATTCACATTTTCTTGCTTCTGAACTTGGAGCTTTGGTTATATCCAAAAAGCATTTGAGGACACATCAAATGATGCGTTGTTTGTACTATGAAAAGGTTGATGAAATAGACATTATTCTACCTGTGTTAATAATAAAAATATCTTCTATTATAAAAATAAAAAAGGACAATGATGGTAGAAAAAAATCCACTAAACACTTAAATACTAGATATCTTCATTTTAGTTTTCCTTGTATTTTTCTTTAAGGTTTTTTCACCATCTCTCATTCCACAAATGTTTTGTTTTGAGCCCATGATTCTTCTTGTGTCCTGTATTAGTACTGCGCAAATCTTGTTTCTAAGGATGTTCGTTTCACTATTTGAAATGTTCCTCAGTATGATGTTAAGATCAAACAAGCAACAAATATTCATAGTTTTGTTACAGCAGATGCCACCCTCCACTGTCCTACCCCTTGAAAAATATGTAGGATAGGACACTGAAGAGCATTCATTTCTTGAAAAGACTGTAGTATCCCCTCAGTAGAAAGAAAATATATCATAAAAGGTCCATATTTAAAGCTTTGTCTTCCACATGAAACTAGCCACTTATTCAATCCCCATGTTTTATTGCTAGGCTGACATATCATTGGAGGACAGTTTTCCTGTGTGGTAGCCCTGAAACCCCAAGCCTGGAATGTCCATATGTGTTCTTTGAATTTAAACATTAAAGAAACTTTAATTTAAGGAACTTTCAAATGCAAGTAAAAAAAAACATACTCATGTGAGGCTCTTTTCCAAAAGGACTTTTGCTGTTGCTTGTATCTGACTTCAGTTTTTCACTTTGTTTTTCAGGATGTTCCAGTTTGTTTTTAAGTTACATATTATAAACCACTTTTTAGTCTATAAACCCATTTGACCCGCTTCAGTCATTCAAAAACAAACATCTGAAAAGGCTGAGAAGAACATCTCAAAACTGATCAAAATTTGATTGATGGCTGACTGTAAGAGCCCCAACTGTGTAAAGATAGTCAGATTTCTGGCTCCCTTCATTCACATTACAGAATTGCAGTGATCTTAGTAAGGTAAAGATTTCCCCTTGACATTAAGTCTAGACGCATTCAACTCTGGGGGTTGGTGCTCATCTCCATTTCTAAGCTGAAGAGCTGGCGTTGTCCGTAGATACCTCCTAGGTTATGTGGCCAGCATGACCGCATGGAGCACCATTAGCTTCCTGCAGAAGCAGTACTTATTTATGTACTCACATTTGCATGTTTTCAAACTTCTAGGTTGGCAGAAGCTAGGGCTAACAGCAGGAGTTCACCCTGCTCCCTAGATTCAAACCTGCGATCTTTGAAGCAATGTCAGCATCTCAGCGGTTTAACCCACTGCGCAACCAGGGGTTCCAAGTTACATATTACAAACCTATTTTTGTTCTATAAACCCCTTTGACTTGCTTCAGTCATTCCAAAATAAACATCTGAAGAAGCTCAGGAGAACATCTCACATGTGATCAAAATTTGATTTATGGCTGTCTCAAAGAGCCCCGGTGTGTAAAGATAGACAGACAGACAGACAGACAGACAGATAGATAGATAGGCTCCCTCCAGTCACATTACAGAATTATAGTGCTCTTAGTATGGTAAAGATTTCCCCTTGGCATTAAGTCTAGTCGCATCCGGCTCTGGGGGTTGGCGCTCATCTCCAATTCTAAGTCAAAGAGCTGGCGTTGTCCATAGATACCTCCAAGGTCATGCAGCCAGAATGACTGCAGGGTGCACCATTACCTTCCTGCCGAAGCAGTACTTATTGATCTACTTACATTTGCATGTTTTCGAACTGCTAGGTTGGCAGAAGCTGGAGCTAACAGTGGGAGCTGACCCTGCTCCCTGGATTCGAACTGCAGACCTTTCGATCAGCAAGCTCAGCTGTTTAGTGCTCTTATTCCATCTTAACTGTCGTGATTCAATCCACTTGGGCTTGAATTAATGCAGTCTGAGACTGCTTTAACTCCCACGTCTCAATGCTATGGAATCCTGGGAATTGTAGTTTTGTCCATCCTGTCTGGAAGGGCCCTGAGTTATAACCCTTCCCTTTGAGTATGAATGTACCTACTTGTGTGCCAGAGGTGCTGCTGTATTGCCATTGTTTACAAATCTGCCCTGTAGCTCCTATATTTATGTACTTGGGAACAGAACCCAGAAATGTCCTCACAGGAGTTCATTCCAAATAAATACAGTTGAGATCAAACAGAATACCACTGGAGCATTTTTCAAATCCGCCTTCAAAATTTGGCTTGCAACTAGCTTCCGAGTTGTAAAACTTTGCTTTTTTTACATTGGAAACAAAAGGGAAGAGGAGAAAACATTAACACAGGCTTGGCATAGAAACATATGCGTGTATACATGTGTTTTAAAAGAAAGCATGCTTGTTAAGAGTAACAAACACAGATCCGGAAAACAAAGACCACCCTGTTCAATATGAAAATGCAACATTTTAAACAAAAGTTATCCATACCTTCTCCATTCAAAATCCACGGCAGGGATGCGAAGTCTGATTCATAGCCACAAGTACTGCCTTCAAAAGCACAAGAGCCCGCAGGGAGTTCAACAGCTCCGGCAAACGGCAAAACTAGAGGCAAAAAATAATAAGCAGCTCAGTTCCTCCATCCTTGGCACTGAACACGGAGAGCTGGGCTGTGTCAGCCATCCGCTTTTGAGGAAAAGCAAACAAAACTTTATTTATTACAGGAGCATCTACACCAGGCATGAGGAAACTTCAGCCCTCCAAGTGTTTTGGACTTCAACTTCCACAATTCCTAACAGTCTCAGACCCCTTCCTTTCCCCCCTCAACCGCTTAAGCTAATATCTCCCAACAAAGGATTCCCCCAAGCAGGAAGCAGCCAGGCTTTGGAGTGCAATGCCATTCGATGCTAATCAAAGTGGCCAATTGCAACATTCACACCTGCCTCAGGCAGACAAGAGTACCTTCTCCCACCATGGACATTCCACAGATATATAAATCCCACTTGCCTAGTTTCCAACAGACCTCACAACCTCTGAGGAGGCTTGCCATAAATGTGGGCAAAACAGCAGGAGAAAATGCTTCTGGAACATGGCCATACAACCCAGAAAACTCACAAGAACCCAACCGTTAGAAATTGTGGGAGTTAAAGTCCAAAACACCTGAAAGGCCCAGGTTTGCCCATACCTGATCTGCACTGTGGAATGAAAGACATCCCTTTCCACTGCCATGACTCAATGTTACAGAATCTAGGGAGTTATAGTTTCATAAGATACCAAGTGTGCAACAAACCCCAGCCTTCCATAGCATTGAGCAGAGGCAATTAAAGTAGTATCAACCTGCGTTATTCATCCTACAATGTAGATACAACCAAGGTGGTTGCAGAGTTCAAGAACCACAGGATGCATCTTCACTGTAGTATCAATGCAGTTTGACTGTACTTTAATTGCCGTGGGTCCATGTTATGCAAATCCTGAGATTTGTAGTTTTCCGAAACACCACTATTCTTTAGCAGAGAAGGCAATACAAGGACTTTCCATAACTTTGAGCCCTGGAAGTTCAAGAGGAGTCAAACTGCATTCATTCCACTCTACAGTCCTATATAGCTGGATTGTGGTGAGTTTTCCAGGCTGTATGTCCATGTTCGAGAAGCATTCTCTCCTGACATTTTGCCTGCATCACAAGCTCTGAGGATGCCTGCCATAGATGCAGGTGAAACATCAGGAGAGAATGCTTCTGGAACATGGCCATACAGCCCGGAAAACTCACAACAACCTAGCAATTCCGGCCATGAAAGCCTTCAA
The DNA here is from genome assembly GCF_037176765.1 of Anolis sagrei. Lineage (NCBI taxonomy): Eukaryota > Metazoa > Chordata > Lepidosauria > Squamata > Anolidae > Anolis > Anolis sagrei. The sequence goes on along the minus strand of NC_090022.1, from coordinate 222,187,278 downwards.
CATTATAGTCCTATATAGTGTTTATGAAATCTTATAAAACTACATCTCCTTCAACTCTTGGAATGCATCCCTCGATTTGGAAGCAGCCACAAGGAGCCTCTATTCCAGTTCAAACCCCAAGCTATGGAGTTGGAGGAGCTGTAGTTTGGTGAGGCACCAGCAACGTCTGGCAGAGAAAGCTGAAGACTTTGCAAAGCTACAACTCCCAGGATCCCCTGAGGTTGAGCCTTGGCAGTTCAAGTGGTGTCAAACTACATTCCTTCCACTCCATTCTACAAATGGGACCTACAATCCTATATAGCGGTTATAAATCTTATAAAACTACATCTCCTTCAGTTCTTGCAATGCATCCTTCAATTTGGGAGCGGCCATAAGGACCTTCTAGTCTGGTCCAACACCAAGTTATATAGTTGAGGGAGTTGTAGTTTGGTGAAGCAGAGAAAGCTAAAGGCCTTGCAAAGCTACAACTCCCAGAATCCCCTAGGGCTGAACCATGGCAGTTAAACTGCTATCAAACTACATTCATTCCACTCCATTCCACTCTACAGATGGGACCTACAGTCCTATATAGCGTTATGAAAATCTTATAAAGCTACATCTCCATCCATTCTTGCAATGCATCCCTCGATTTGGAAGCAGCCACATGGACTTTCTATTCTAGTCCAAACCCCAAGCTACTGAGTTATGGGAATTGTAGTTTGGTGAGGCACCGTTTGGAAGAGAAAGCTGAAGACCTTGCAAAGCTACAACTCCCAGGATCCCTTCGGATTGAGCCATAGCAGTTTAAAGTGATACCACACAAGGGCCATCTAGTCCACCCCTCCCATCTCTATATCATCACACTGGAGAAAAAAAGCCACTTAAAATCCGGTTTTTGCCTCCTGCAGAATTCTGAGGTTTGTAGTCTAGGGAGGGGCCTTTAACAGCCTCACTAAACTACAAACCCCAAAATTCTGCAGGAGGCAGAAACCAGATTTTAAGTGAATTTTTCCTCTAGTGTGATGAGTGTCAGCAGCTTCCATTGGAAACAACGGTGGGAAAGCGAGAAGGCTTCTTCCAAGGTGCAGGACAAGGCAGCCTTACCGTGGAGCAGCAGCATGAGAAGATGCAGGAGGACCATCATTGCAGGGCTCTCAATGGGGCAAAAGCAACGGCGTGAAGGAAGCCAAGAGCCCCAGGGTGTTTCTCCCTCTGCCGCCTCCTCCGCTTCTGGGGAATGGAGCCGCCGGTAGAGAGACTGAGAGAGACTCTGCTCTGTCAAGGAAAGACTTGGAGCACTGAGTGGAAGCAACCACAGTTTAAAGGCAAAGGGGGGGGGGGGGGTTGAGCTTTGGAAAGGGCAGCCAGCCAGAGAGCAAAGGCTGGAGAAGGAGGGGAGGGGAAGGAAAGGAAGAGAAGGGAGGGAGGAGGGCTTAGCTAAGCTGCCTCCAAGAAGGAGCCCTCCACTCCCCGCCTCCTTTAAGGGGGCATCTACGCTGTAGATTTAATGCAGTTCGATACCACTTTAACTGACAGGGCTCAATAAAATCCTGTGAATTGTAGGTCTTTGCCAAAGAGTGCTGGTGTCTCTCCAAATTGTAACTCCCAATATATTCCATAGCATTGACCAAGGGCATGCAAGGAATAAGTGAGCATGTGTGTCAACTGCAAAATAAGGTGCATGAAGCTGATTGGTTGGGCAGTGCAAGGGGTGATGGCTGAGCATGAAACTTTTGGATACCGTTGCAATTTTGTTCAGGCTCAAGCTATGCAAGTGTTCAGTGACATGAAGAGAGGACCTTCTCACAGCGACAGGAGAGGCACTCCCAAGTGGCCAGCTTCTGATCAAAGGAAATTTAGCATAATGCCAAGTTTTTAACTCTGTAGTTTTTATACATTATAACTGTGTTCTCAATTTGCTTCTGACACAATAAATAAATAGTATAACTCCAGCCACACACACACACACACACATATATATATATACACACACACACAGCAACAGGAGAGGCACTTCCAAGTGGCCAACTTCTGATATATATATATATAAAGCTTTGGATAGCATAGGGGAGAGTTAACATCCCTGAGGTGTTTCCTTTGCTGTTTGTACTCCTATTCAGAAGATTTCACCTCACTTTCTGTCCCTGTGGTAATTGGAGTCTGAAAAATTGGGCTTGTTGTGGAAACAATTATTTGTGATAAAGCTTCAGATTTTTATTTATCGTGTCATCAGCAACCAGACATTTGTATTACATTTTTAACAAAAACAAACAAACAGACAGACAAAACACTGAATTTGCAAGCTTGGTAGTTGATTAAATGTCCTTTGACCAGTAGCTGGCCACTTGGAGTGCTTCTGGTGTTGCTGCAAGGAGGTCCTCCATTGTGCATGTGGCAGGGCTCAGGGTGCATTGCAGCAGGTGGTCAGTGGTTTGCTCTTCTCCACACTCGCATGTCGTGGATTCCACTTTGTAGCCCCATTTCTTAAGATTGGCTCTGCATCTTGTGGTGCCAGAGAGCCGTCTGTTCAGCGTCTTCCAAGTCGCCAGTTTTCTGTGTGCCCAGGGGAGAGTCTCTCATTTGGTATCAGCCATTGATTGAGGTTCTGGGTTTGAGCCTGCCACTTTTGGACTCTCGCTTGCTGGGGTGTTCCAGCGAGTGTCTCTGTAGATCTTAGAAAACTATTTCTTGATTTAAGTCATTGACATGCTTGCTGATACCCAAACAATGGATGGGTTGGAGATGTCACTGCCTTGGTCCTTTCACTATTGGCTGCTCCTTCCCGGTGGATGTCAGGTGGTGCGATACCGGCTAGACAGTGTAATTTCTCCAGTGGTGTAGGGTGCAGACACCTCGTGATAATGCGGCATGTCTCATTAAGATCCACATCCACTGTTTTAGCATGGTGAGATGTGTTCCACACTGGGCATGCATACTCAGCAGCAGAGTAGCATAGCGCAAGGGCAGATGTCTTCACTGTGTCTGGTTATGATCCCCAGGTTATGCCAGTCAGCTTTCGTATGATATTGTTTCTAGCACCCACTTTTTGCTTGATGTGGAGATACCTTTTTCCCATGATAACTCTTTCAGGAGTGATTTTCCCTTCCTAGGGCTAGTTTTCTCTTACTTTCCTATAACTATGAGACGTTTATTAGTTGGATATTAGTAGCTCGGGGACTGCCTGTATATACATTTTTGGGAAGATTTTGGAACATACACTTGGCCAACAGGAATTGAAGTAAGGGTTAAATGGTTCTCTGTAGTGGTTGGTTGCTCAGCCTTCACTTTTTCAGCACAAGCAATACATGAAGAAGTTCCCTTCTTCTAAGTTTTGATCACTCATGACATTCCACTTCACCAGCATTTCATGCACACCCCCACTTTTGTTGTTGGGATACTTTCAGTCAGTATATCTCTTGAGCTTCAAGACATTCGGTTGCCTGACCACAGAAACATGAATGGTGTTTCCTCTTCAAAAAGTCAAGGCACATAGCACCCAAAGCCCACCACGTTCTTTTGGTACACAAAGCACAATGTTCCACAAATACCTCTCCTCCTCGTTGCAAGGAAATAGGGGGTAAATACCCACAGTAACAAAAAAGGATAGTCAACAATTAGCTACACTTTTCCGACATCCAAAATTGTTCAGAGGCAGTGGACCCACCCTGCGTGCCCTGCATTTTCCCAGCAGTGAGTATACAACAGATGGAGACCTTTTCCCAATTGAAAATGCTATTTCTGGATTACTTCAGTGGTTTACACAGAAATGATACAGAAATAGCACTCATCAAATTGTATCTTTGACCTATCCATAGGAATATGCAATACAACAGAATTTGGTTAGCTGATTTAAGGTTTTGTTTTATATTATTTTTTAAAATAATTTGGTGGTGCAGACACAGAGCACTAATTTTGTTCCTTTTTTATCTTCTTTTTCTTCAGTGCAAAATATATATGTCTTCGGGCACATCTACACTGATGGTTTAATGCAGTATGAAGGTGGCTTAATAGCACAAATCCATTCGCTTTATTACACATATGTCAAACTCAAGGCCCATGGGCTGAATCCAGCCTGCCATATAATTTTACATGGCACTCCAGATGCAGGGCTTCAACTCCTGTATTCCTCATCATTAGACATCATGACAGTGGGAGTTGTGATGCAATAACATCTGAAAAGGAGACCTTAAATAAAGAAATAGTTTTCTAAGATCTACAGAGATATTTGCAGGAACACCTTAGCAAGCAAGAGTCCAAAAGTGGCAGGCCAAAACCCAGAACTTCAACACATGGCTGATACCAAATGAGGGATGCCCTCCTGGCCACACAGAAGACTGGGCGACTTGGAAGGTGCTGAACAGACTGCACTCTGGCACCACGAGATGCAGAGCCAATCTTAAGAAATGGGGCCACAAAGTTGAGTCCATGACATGTGAGTGCAGAGAAGAGGAAACCACAGACCACCTATTACAAGACAATCTGAGCCCTGTCACATGCACAATGGAGGACCTCCTTATAGCAACACCAGAGGCACTCCAAGTGGCCAGCTACTGGTCAGAGGACATTTAATATAATGACAAGTTTATAAACTTTGAGTTTTTAAATACATCACAATTGTTCCCCTTGGTTTGCTCCTGATACAATAAATAAAAAAATCTGAAAGGAGGCAGTTTGATCTGTTTAGTGATGATAGTGGAGATTGAATCCACAGGGCTTATGGATATGAGATCTGACTATAACCTGAAATTACTATTACAGAACATGACTGGAGCTAGATTAGGACCAAGGCATGTCTATAACTAAACACATTCACACTTTAGGAAAGATTCTAAAAAAGTTAGTTTTTTGGAAGGATTCTAGAGCAGTTTGCTACTGATAGGAACTCCTTACTCTGGTGCACAGCACAGAGAGTGTTACACAAAGCTTATGTATTACACATTTATCTGCTGTATTTGTTTTATTGAAAGCTGCCCAGATAGCTAATTAAAGGGCAGTGTGTATAAATAATATCTGAAAGCAATCTTGTGCCTAGGTGTGCCAATGTAAATACATTTAACAAGGAACAGAAACCTAGACTTTACACCCTCATCCTCACCAGATAGGAAATAGTATTTTCAGCAAGTGGCACAGTATAAAGCAGGTTTCCCCAATATGGTGCGCTCTCCAGATGTTTGGGACAGTTTTTTACATCTCAGATAGCATAGCAAATTATCAAGGCTAACAGACAGGATAATCCAAAGCATCTGGAGGGCATCAGATTGCTGAAGAATAGCATAAAGACTTGCGTACGGAAAATGTTCCTGGAAGAGGCAGACACTGGCTTTGAGAAGGCAAGCATAAAGACAATTGTGCAGATTGCACCCACAGGATGCAATAAAATGGGCAAATCTCGAAGGTAATAAACTTTTAATTGTAGGCAGATATTACAGGAGGATCCTTGCCACAGGGAATTACTTTTCACCATACTCTACCGATGTGTTTAATTCTGTTTTCAGATGACTGTGAAAACAATGCCTCAGCAGTCCTCAAGAGTCATGAATCAACTTAAAGGCTATTACATCTGAAGTAACCAAATACTGTAATATAGCCTTCTTCCAAAATAGTGCTTATAACTTTCATTTGTCAGCATGACCCAAAGCCAGGGGTAATATAATTTAAAGCCGAAACATCTGCTGTAGTGACTAGAATATAGAAAAACATTGCAAAATAAGTACTGTTCTATTCAAGATAGGGTGAAATCAACTGAGGAAATTGTCCACTGTCTGTGGCAAGTAACTCATATGTGTGCCGTGTCAGCCAGAAGCACGCACCCCCCTGTGTAAAGGGCATCCTATAGGCCGGTTCATGTTTGAGAAATGGGAGAAGTGGCATTCATATAAAAATGCCAGTTTTTCTCCCTTGTGATCATACCAAATCTAATGGAAACATCAACTGGAGTAATTTCTGTGCAAGCAATGTAATGTGAAACAGACCTACACCAGTGTTTCTTCTCAAACAATCTGATGTGGCAACTGGCAACCCACCCACCCCCATGTACCAGGACAAGCACCATATTTGTGCTATATTATTATCAAATTTGCAGTTTCCTAGAAACTCACAATGGATCTGAAAGCAATGGCTCACAGGCCAGCACTAATTTGCAAACTACCACTTTGAATAGCACTGACCTTCATAACATGGTGGAAACATTTTTAAATAAAAAGAATATGGAATCATGATCTATATCTATGATATGTTCACTAGGTTATGTATAAGTAACTCACCTCTGGCCTTTGGACCAGAAGTGGCTAAAGGAAACCTTGTGTCTCAGCCAAGTTGCTGTTGCCGGTGATGCTCATCAGCAAAATAGCAAATAGTTGTTTGATGTGTTGTCAGGAAAATGGTTAAAATAGAGAAAATTGTACACAGTCATCTTAGCAACAAAAAAAAAATCTATCTTGCTCAGCTGATTAACATGGAGAGGAAGTACAAAATGGTCAGTGCCTAAGGAGAGAAGATTTAAATCTCTCCACCCAAACTTACTGAAATGATGGACAGAAATAGCTATATATCCATATGCTTGTGAGTGACGATATGTGTGTATGTGTTATCAAGAAATCAGATTCCCAAATCATGCATTATTATTTCTGGCTCCATTGAGATATACAGCCAACAGAAAGTTGCCTGCTAGTAACCTTATGTGAATTTCATTGGCATCTTATCCCACCACACTTAGGACTTCAGAAAATAACCTCACAGTTACCATAACCCGCTAACAATGCCTCCACACACCTAACAATGAAGCCAAACCAGAGGCCACAGAAGATGCCCAATTTTCTCTTTCGTCCCTCTCCTGGGAACCCAGTTAGATGGGCTAACACCCATTGTTACCCACTGTTTTATGAGCAAGGTCCTCCCCCAGGCTGAGGGAACAACCATCATTAGTATCCATTACCTCAAACCCACCCACAGTCTTTCCTTCACACACACTTCATGAGAGGCAGACCAGCAATGACTGCGCACCCCAGCCAACCAGCCTGCAGATTCTAGCCTGCCACAACCTGTAATAATAAAAAATAATAAAACTTGATTTATACCCTGCCACCATCTCCTGTAGGGACTCAGGGCTTGAAAGAACCAAGTTTTTAGCTCTTTCTGAAAGTGCTATAGTGTGGGGGCTTGCCTGGGGAGGGTGTTCCAGAGCCCAGGGGCCACCACTGAGAAGGCTCTCTCCCTCATCCCCGACAGATATTAGAGCCCACACTAGTTCATAGGAGGAGATGCGATCATGAAGACAGGCTGGACCCGAACTGAACTAATTGACACCCAGGGAAGCATAAGTTCTTTGTTTCAAACTCTGGGCAAAATACTTCATGTATCCATTGAGAGGTATGTCGGTTCTTTAGAGGGCTCTCTCCACTGACATCCTCCCTGGCCATTGAGAATAAACCTCATTAAGCCTTCTAGGAGGCTTGGCATTCCGGGTCCTCAAACCAATAATTTAGCGACACTGAAATCACTCTATGTATGTATGGATGTATGTATGTATGTATGTATATATATATATGTATGTATGTATGTATAAACTTGAGAAGTAGGCTGTTTATCAAACACCTATGAATGATTCTCCCTATGAATATGTGCATGGATGGGCATCCCCCCCCCCCTCAATTCAGGTGCTACATGTTGCTCCTTTGCTGATTTATGATACAAACCACTGTGTAGGCAAAAATCCATCTGCCTGAAAGAGAATTGTTAACCGTATTTCCGTATTATTACATGACAACATGTTTCCAACAAGCCTAATCAAAAAGCAATTTAGTCATCAAATGTCTAGACACACCAAACAGAAGTCTGCAATAATTAAGTAGTATATTTTATATGTAAATTCTAGCTTTCGGTTTTCATGCCCAATTAGCAACACTCACAGGTTCATCCCGAATTACAAGTGAACAGTTTTAACCTACTACATGGTACTAATATTATAGATAAAAATATTCCTAATCAGCTTTGGAAAATTGAACATTTCTTGTATTTATTTGCCTTAAAACTTAGAATTTTAATTATAAGAAAGCAGAAACAAAAATATCCTCAGCTGTTGAGACTGAAGGTGGGTAGGAGCTAGTAGAGCTAGATCAGACTTGCCTTTTGACCAGTCTTAAATTCACAGTCTTCTACTAGCTACAAAACAAATCCACATTCATTGCTCTGCAACAGTGCCCCTTTGTATGCAACCATTGTAGATATTTAAATGTGATTTTTAAAGTACAGCCCCACTACATTCAAAAATTTAATAGCTATTCCCTCATAATTCAGATTATTAAAATGATTTATGATGCTGGCATATCTTCTGGATCTCCCACTTAGCCAGTTGTTGCTCGGGGCAAAACAAAACAGATATATGCTTCAAAAGTATCTACAGTATAGTGTGTATTCTAATGAAGTAGACTGCGGTTCTGCCAACTGAATTCTGAAACCTGACTAAAAGTTGAACTTTGAACTTGCTTTGTGAATATGCTTGAGTCTATGTTTTCCAATTTATGATAACCCTAAGGCGACTCAATCACAGGAGTTCAAAGAGAGGTTGTCTTTTGCCTTCCTCTGAGGATGAGAGAGTGTGACTTAACCAAGAACACCAGGTACAGTTTCATGGCTGAGGAGAACTGAAGTCTTAAAAGACAATTTTATAAGCTCTAACAAAAGCTTCATGAAACATGACAATCTTCAGAAATTCCTCTTCTGAACTGGTAAAATGAATTAAATTAATATTTCTCTGTAAACCAAAAACCAAAACCAGCACTGTGGAAGAGAGGACAGGGAATCCTTGCTTCTTCTAGGTTGTCCTGAGATAGACTACACTCTCATTTATCATCATAGTGAAAAATTGTTCCATTTTTTATAGGACTTGTGGCACAGTACTTACATTGATCCATGGATAAGTTGATCAAGCTTTGAGGTCAATTTTATGAGAAAATTGCTTATTATGGAAACAAGGATTGGTGAGGAAGCTTAAATGGAGACAGCTTTTCCTCATAATAATTCTTCCAGGGATGAATTTCCCTTCCGAGGGGTAGATTTCTCTCATTTTCTGTTATCTCACACCCATTCTTAACTTTGAGCCACTTGTAAGTTGGACGTTTGTAACTTGGGGACTGCCTGTATACCTAATGAAATATCTTGGAGATGAGATCATAAGTCTAAAAATGAAATTGATTTATGTTTCCTATACACCCTATACACATAGTCTGAATGTAGTTTTATACACAATATTTTAATAATGTTGTGTCACTGTATCAGCCACCCATCATCATCATCATTATTATTATTTGAAACACCACATGATGAGTCCACAGCAAACACTCTGCTGGCTGTTGTATTGGATCACACGTCGGATACTTCCCAAGTATCTAGGACTGTATGATGTATCGGTGAATAATGCGTGCAGATCCCCAGTATGGTGGCCTTTTGCAGCTGACAGATGGTAATCTTGTCAGCGCCGATTGTATTTAAGTGCAGGCCAAGGTCTTTAGACACTGCACCCAGTATGCCGATCACCACTGGGACCACCTTGACTGGCTTGTGCCAGAGTCTTTGCAGTTCGATCTTTAAATCCTCATATCGTGTCAGCTTTTCCAGTTGTTTCTCTTCAATCCTGCTGTCACTGAAACATCAATAATCCATACTTTGTTTTTTAACACAATTGTGAGGTCAGAAGTATTGTGCTCTAAAACTCTTATCTGTCTGAATTCGGAAGTCCCAGAGGAGTTTGACGTGTCCATTTTCTGTAACTTTTTCCGGCTTGTGATCCCACCAGTTCTTTGTCACAGGCAGATGGTATTTGTGGCACAGGTTCCAATGAATCATCTGAGCAAAAGTGTTATGCCTCTGCTTGTAGTCTGATATTATCATCATCATCATCATCATCATCATCATTTGCTATATTTGTATACTACTCTTCTCAACCCCGAAGGGGACTCGGGGCAGTTCACAGTGTTGGCAACAATTCAATGCTATATCAACCACTATATTAAAAAGCAAAAATTACTTGTTACTGTATCAGCCATCCATGTGGATAATATTCAATTTTGTCGCATTTCAGATTTCAGAATTCTGGATAAGGAATGCTCAACCTGTATCTATTCTAGTATTTCTAGAAATATTTTTTTCAGCACCAAATTTCAAATAGATAGAATTTCTTCTTATCAGCTTCCTTCCCTGCCCAGCTTTCATCATCATACACAGAAACTGGAAACAGGACTCTGGTGTGTAATGATATCTTTACACATGAAGGGCCTTCTCTTTCATAGATGTAGCTTTGTAAGGATTAAGGGCTTACAAACTTTTTTTTTTTGCTTTTTTCTTGGATGTGTATTATTTCCAATATTCTAGAAATAATTTGTTTCCTAAACTATAGAGTGATGGTTTCATGGCTCCATAATGTCAGTCTCTCGGATCTTGTTGGGCTTCAGCCCTCAGTAGCTAAATAACTATAACCAGAAGATGGACCATGAAATTCCCACATCTGCTCTAGGGCATAGGGGATAATTGAATCATGGTCCCATTGTGCTATGGCACAGAACAGCTGGAAATAAACTTTCCAGTGACGGCCTTTAAAGGAGAGGAAACGTCTCAATACCTTAATACAAAAGATGCCACAGAATTATTCAAAGGCTTCTTATGGAAGACGCAAATTGTATTGTGCTTGTGAAAAAAGTGTCTGCTGCTCAAGAGACTAACACAGAGGAAAGGATTCAAAATACAGGAATATATTCCACCAAAACATTAGGAAGAGCTTCCTGACAATAAGAACCATTTGTCAATGAAATACACCGCTCAGAGCCTCCTTCTTTGGAGATGTTTTGGAGAGTTGTTGGATTACCATCTGCCATGAGTTATTTGATTCCTTTAAGGCAGAGTTAGACTGGGTGGCCTTGTGGTCTGTTCCAGCTCTATATTTTTCTGATTCTAATTCTTGTCTGAACTCATGAGCAACTATGAGAATTCCTGAGGATTCCCATCTTCAATTATGAAAATAGTAACTTTTCTTTGCAATAGATTGTGTGGCATGTAGCATGATAAAGTTGGCTTAGCCCTGCTTCTAGGAGGCTCATAGGTACTTATGAGAGCAAGAGAAGTCCCTTATCCCTCTCTTCCAGTGTAGTTGACACAGAATAGTCCAGATCTTGTGTCTATATTTGTATAATTCTCCAGTGACAGTGGGAAAATATGCATCGATTGTACAAGCAGCACATCCAGAGCTCCACCCATCTTCTATGTGACACCACGACAGCATGTGCTGAACTATGATTATTTAGGCTTTCTGGGGACCAGACTCTAGCACCTTTCTGCAAATAATTAACCCGTCTGCTTTGTCTCTCATCCTCCTATGTAATATTGGTAGAAATTCAAGTATGATCTAATAGTGAACCATGCCAAAAAGAATTGAATAGACTGCAAATTCAAGTTGAGACGGCAACTCAACAAATAACAACTAAAATCATTACATTGTAATAAAGAATATATTTTCACGTGGAGGGTCCCAGCTGAAATAATTGATAAGATTTGGGCATTCAATAATGGATTGTGATTAAGAGTACAGGATGGCAAGTCAGGAACAAAAGAAAACCATCTGACAACAATAACTTTTATTTGTAGTTACATATCTCTGACAAAAACATTTTAATATGTATGTTTACATAATGTTTTATAACGATGTTGTGGTGTGGTATTGGCTCCTACTTTGGAGGCTTTTAAACAGAAGCTGGATGGCCATCTGTCGGGGGTGCTTTGAATGTGGTTTTCCTGCTTCTTGGCAGGGGGTTGAACTGGATGGCCAATGAGGCTTCTTCCAACTCTAGGATTCTATTATGTGTTTTTAACTATGTTGTGCTCCACCTCAAGCCTTGAGGAGAGGCTGGTAAGAAATAATAATAATAGTTATAGTAATTAATATTATTATATATTTTATTATATTAATATAATGTAATTTTAAACCATCCTTCAAAAAATCGGGTGCTCTGACAAATTTGTGAACATCCTGTGGCTCCTCCATGATGACATATGGACAGCAATGGCTCCCAAAGTGACCCATTCAAGGTGGAATCAGGCGTCAAACAGGGATGTGTTATTGCCCCAACCTTATTTTCCATCTTCATTGCTATGATAGTTCATCTTGTTGATGGGAAGCTTCCCACCGGAGTGGAAATCTTCTATCGGACAGATAGATATGGCAAGCTATTTAACCTCAGCAGACTGAAAGTCAAAACGATGGTCACAACAACATCTGTTATAGAACTCCAATATGTCGATTACAACATAGTCTGTGCACATTCAGAAGAAGACCTACAAGCCACTCTAAACACCTTCGCAGAAGCATACGAGAAGCTTGGCCTGCCATTGAATGTTGAGAAAACCAAAGTGCTCTCCCAGCAGTCACCAGCCAATTCCTCTGCAATGCCAGAAATACAGCTTAGTGGTGTAATGTTAGACAATGTTGACCATTTCCACTACCTTGGCAGTCACCCTCTCCACAAAAGTCAACATTGACACTGAAATACAAAACCGCCTAAACTCTGTGAGTGCAGCATTTTTCCGAATGAAGCAAAGAGTTTGAGGACCGGGACATCCATAGGGAGACCAAGGTGATTGTTTATAAAGCTATTGTCCTCCCAACCCTGTTATATGCCTGCAAAATGTGGACTGTCTACAGACGTCACACTCAACTCCTGGAACAATTCCATCAGCATTGCCTCAGAAAAATCCTGCAAATCTCTTGGGAAGGCAGGCGGACAAATGTCAGCATGCTGGAAGAAGCAAAGACCACTAGCATTGAAGCGATGCTCCTATACCATCAACTCTGCTGGACTGGCCACATTATCCGGATGCCCGACCACTGTCTCCCAAAGCAGTTGCTCTACTCTGAACTCAAGAACAGAAAACGGAAAGTTGCTGAACAGAAAAAGAAATGTAAAGATGGGCTCAAAGCCAACCTTAAAACTCTGGCATAGACACTGAGAACTGGGAAGCCCTGGCCCTTGAGTGCTCTAGCTAGAGGTCAGCTGTGACCAGCAGCGCTACAGAATTCGAAGAGGCATAAATGGAGGGCAAAAGGGAGAAACGTGCCAGGAGGAAGGCACATCAAGCCAACCCTGACCGGGACCGCCTTCCATCTGGAAACCGATGCCCTCACTGCGGGAGAACATGCAGATCAAGAATAGGGCACTATCTAACCTATTTCAAGTATTAACGTAATAAAAGTTGGAGAATCTTGGCATACTTCCTTAAGGAAATGGGAAGATTTTTTTGTTTTTGTTTTTTGTTTATTTGTTTTTAAGCTAATCTTTCCATTCACAGGGGAACTTTCCGGTGCAGAATATATGGTCTTGGGCTATAGTAACTATTTCCTTTTTGTGTCCAACATCTGGCTCACTATATATACTGTCCTCTCTGTGATTTGTTTGTCTGTTTGTTTTAGGACAACAAAATCAGTCAAGCATGGAGTAATTTCAACCTTCATACAATAGGGTTGCTGTGTCCTTCTTAAATGTCACAGGCATCAGGTTTTATCCAGAGCAAAACACTTAAAATTGACAGCTAGAAGAAGCGCAAGCTCCCAAAGTACTGAAACATTGAGAAACAATATACCAGCAAATAGGGAAAACAAATGCACTTTGTGACGACAGTTGTGTTTGATGTGCCTGGAAAGAGGCAAGAACAGAGTTTTGAGAGGTCAATCAACGGGAGGTCATTCTCCTGGCTGAGTGAAGGAATGAAGCAATGCTATCTAACAGGATAAAGCAGATGCTTAGTCAAGGGGCCAAGCTGATGTCAGCTGGAAAAAGGAAGGCAATTGGCAAAGTGCTGAGTCTGAGCTTCACACAAGAGGTACTTCGTTGTACAAAATATTCTGGCAAAGATGAGCAGGAGACCTGTGGTTTTTCGAGCTAAAAGGCTCCCAAGAGAGCATGTATGAAGCTCAGGTCTTGAAAGCTCCCCAAGTTTGAGCTGCCTCTCGGCTGGTGGTCCAGAAGCCAGAAAACAAAGAGGTGAATCTACAGGGAACAAAAACCCATTAATATCAGAAGTGGACTATATTAAGGCTACTTGTTACAAAGTAAGCTCCACTAGACACAGTTTGGTTTACTTCTGAATAAATATACAGAAGACCACATTTGAAGGGAAATGCTATGCAGACATTCACTGTCAATGAATCATGAGGGTCAGCTCACGTGGTCAGATCTATTATTGGACTCCCAAACAAAGAAGACAACTTTCTGAAAGATTATTGGAAAACCTTTGAGAATGTTGGGCTGATGGATTTTCAATAGAAAATGTGTTTTACACTACATTGAATTTGTTCTCTTTGGTGAAAAGAAGCCAAAATTCCAAAATACAAATAGCTCTCAGGGATTGGAAAGGGTATTCCCATTTATTACAGCTTTTAAATTGCATTATTGTAGTGCTGCATAAAAGGTCTTCTTTTCCTTGGAATTTCCAACAAAATAAAAGGTTCAGATTGATTCCCAAAGCATTTCTAATCATTTGCTTTCTCACAGACCTCTAGCCAGCACAGGAATGATTTATAAGACCTGATTCACAGTGTATTTCATTTTTGCCATTTTGAGCCAAACAGATTTCATCTGAAGGTTTTGGTTTTTTAAAAAAAAATAGAAGAGAATAATCTGGACCTTATTGATGTAATTTTCAGACGTGCTAAGTACTGTAGATTTACAGTTATTCCATTGTCAAAGTTTGTTTCATAAATCATTGGACACAGGCTTAAGAAAAGTATATATGGCTAAATTAACACATTTCAAAATGTCTATGTTCCCAGACAAGCCTTGAAAGTGCTAGCATGTCATCATAAAGCATATCATGTGATTATGCTGAGATAGCAGGAGACTGTTTTCAGGAGCCAGTACTGTAAAAATGTTATTTGAATAAGGAGCATAGACATCGAGACCTGGGAAGCCCTTGAGCTCTCTAGCTGGAGGTCAGCTGTGACCAACAGTGCTGTAGAATTTGAAGAGGCACGAATGGAGGGCGAAAGAGAGAGACGTGCCAAGAGGAAGGCACGTCAAGCCAACCCCGGCCAGGACCGCCTTCCACCTAGAAACTGATGCCCTCCCTATGGGAGAACATGCAGGTCAAGAATAGGGCTCCACAGTCACCTACAGACCCATCGCAAGGACACCGGACTTGGAGGACAATCTTACTTGGACAACGAGGGATCACCTAAATAAGTATTGTGGATCCCCAGGTTTGCTAACTTTTTAATTGACCAATATAGCTGTGTCTGGTGTAGAAAAAAGAGGAAGCTAAACATTAATAATATTAGAAGGAAGGTTTTTCTGTATAAGGCATGTGAGTGGGTCAGGTCACTTTATTGCTCCATTGGCAATTCTACCTTCAACTGCTACATCAGGAAAGCCTCTGTATTTCCATCTTTGAACTGCTCTGCAAGCCTGAAATCAAATGTCACCACTGATGGTAAGCAATATGGTCTTCATGTATTTTCATATTTACATAAGAAAATAGGACTGATAGTATTATAAAGTTTCTGTTGTAAAGATATGTCTAAAAACTTCCAGATACAATCAGTCCTCTACATTTTTTGGGTTGGGGATGCAAGTAAAAAAAATGAATAAAGAAATTGCTATTTTTTAAACCTGGAAGAAGATATCTCTGGGACCTCATGATTAACTTCTGCTAGTTGCAGATCATATAATCACACTGGGGGACCTAGAGGTTCCCAGAGAAGTGTTTTCTTTAGAAATCTCTAGGATCTCCTGCATAACTGGAGAAAGATGTCCATAGAACCACACTGGAGGATCAGAAATTCCTAGAGCGAACATTTAAATAAAATCTGTGAATAATCTAATCCACAAAAGTCAAAACCACAAAAATGGAGGGGTGACTGTACCCCAAAAGTACAAGACAGCCATTCAGAAAGTGCAAAGTCAATGTTATTCTACAAGGTCTGTGAACAGAAAG
Source organism: Anolis sagrei (assembly GCF_037176765.1). Classification (NCBI taxonomy): domain Eukaryota; kingdom Metazoa; phylum Chordata; class Lepidosauria; order Squamata; family Anolidae; genus Anolis; species Anolis sagrei. Next base: position 222,171,327 of record NC_090022.1, on the reverse strand, counting down.
TGGAGAATTTCACATCCAATATATGCCACCAAAAAAGAGAGCAAAAGACTGTTTATAACTGCTGAGTACATGTGACTGGCATGATGTTTGATGTATGGTACTTACTCCCATAATGATTAATGCTCACAGTGGTGATCCAGCTGTTGTCATGAAGCTCCATGCTATTATTAGAGACATGGGCTGGGGAGAGAAGTTGCTTGAATTTCATCATGATCACATCCATTGGAAACACTCTGACAAATATTTGCCAAAAAAGAGTGCTTGTGGGAGAACTGCTTCTGTGCTTGATGATAACACTTGGCTCAGGGGAAGTTTCCATAGAAAGTGTTTCAATGTTTGTGTTGTTGACAGAGAAGTACAAAAACAATTCACATCAGTAAAACTTAGAGATAGTTATTACCATACTAATCCCTTGAGGTGAAGAGCTAATGCTTAACTGGGAAACAGTGTAACCATAGATTGCTATTAAAGGTGTCACTTTGACCATTGCAAATGTCAGACCACCTCACCACCCTTTTGTGATCAGACATGCCAATTACTGTTTCTTGACAGGATCCCCATTCTCTTGCCCAAAGCATTGAACCAGAGCTCTCCAAACTGTGTTGCAACACATTAGTGTGTCGACTATAGTGTGTAGGTGTGCCACACAAACATAGCAAGAAACCTCTGAGTTTATATTAAAATAAATAAATAAAAGCCTTTCATGAGATATGCTGTGTCCCATGCATTTCATTATTCCAATTAATGTATGTGTTCATGCCTCTTATAAGGGGTTGGTCTAACCCCCAGTTTGCTAATAAAACTGAATTACTGTGTTGTGAAATGATGCATGTCTAAAAGGGTATGTTACCAACATGAAATGTTTGGAAAGCTCTACATTAAAACAAGGTAAATGCATAACTAGTTCTGGGGAATATTGCTTCCTCTCCTTATTCATCAAACAGCGTTTAAATCTAGAAGACCAAACAGAGCATGGAAAATTACTTGTTAAATCACACTGATCCTTATCCAGATCCGGTTCTAGATCTTGAATTATTGTCTTCATAAAGTCCTGGGCTTTCATTTCTGACGTAATCCAATGTTTCTGTGCTTTGTAATAATACCATATAATCCCACTGGAGGACTTATAAAATGCCTAGAGAGGGCATGTTTTGTCAGATGTTGATGAATGAAACCACATATACCACTCCTGTGGATATGGGTGGCGTAATTTTAAAAACTAAACCCATGTGAATTCATCAGCATGACTCACAGCATGAGCTAGCACATCAAACGGTATGATCTTCCTCCTCTACTTTTAATTGAGTCCTCATGACCATTAACCTTGTGATGGCACGCCCGAGCCTTTGGGGAAACTATATTGTCTGGCTTTACTCGGGGGTTATCTGACACCTTCTGTTAAAATTAAGACTCTTAGCAGACAGAGGCACTTTGGGCGAGATGAAAAGATAACCAAAATAAGTTTACTGAAACAAGGGGAATGAAGGGTTAACACTACCTGTGACTATCCTGAGGTAACTTAAAACAATACATTACAAAGGGAGCACTTGTTGGGTGAAGACATCTTGCTGGGGTGGTTGAAAGTCTCTTTTGCTTCTGGTGCCAAGCGATAGCTCAAAACTGCCTTAATCTTCTCTCCATATGAAGCTTGGGCTGACCAAAAGCTTCAATTGTCCTATGAAGTGGTGGTAATGCAGCAGTAGTACTAAGAAATGCCTGTTTGAATTGCTAGGTCTAAGATTTCCAGACAGTGTCCAAGTCTCTATAGCTCTACTACCGAAAGTAGAGCTATAGAGACCTGGATACTGTCTGGAAATCTTAGACCTAGCAATTCAAACAGGCATTTCTTAGTACTACCGAAAGAATGTAGAGTCCAGCCAAGAGCTCTGGGGAAAAATAATAAACTGAGACAGGCCTCTGAAGGGTGTTTTAAGCTCCAAACAGAAACTAATACAAAGGAAGGTCTACACCAGGGGTCCTCAAACTAAGACCTGAGGGCCGAATATGGCCCTCCAAGGTCATTTACTGGCCTTCACTCAGGATCAACCTAAGTCTGAAACAACTTGAAAGCACATAACAACAACAGCAACAACCCTATCTCATCAGCCAAAAGCAGGTCCACACTTCCAATTGAAAAACTAAAGTTTATATTTGTTAACATTGTTCTTAATTTTAATTATTGTATTGTTTTAAGTGTTTTTTTACACTACAAATAAGATATGTGCAGTGTGCATAAGAATTAATTCATTTTTTTTCCAAATTATAGTCCGGCCCTCCAACAGTTTGAGGGACTGTGACCTGGCCCTCTGTTTAAAAAGTTTGAGAACCCCCGGTCTATACTATTGGGAAGGCCTATAAACAGGGGGAACTGAAGCAAAGGAGGAGCAGAAGGCAAAGCCAAGACTTCACAAACCTTAAAAGTAATTTTAAAGCTGTATATCAGGGGTTCTCAAACTAAGGCCCATGGGCAGGATGCAGCCCTCCAAGGTCATTTACTTGGCCCCTGGTCTAAACTTTAGACTTAGGGTCACCCTAAGTCTGAAACAACTTCAAGTCACGCAACAACAACAACAACAACAACAACAACAACAATCTGAATTAACTTGACTATCTGATCAGCCAAAAGCCGGGCCACCATTCCCATAGAAATACTGGTAAGTTTATGTTGGTTAAAATTGTTCATCATTTTAAATACTGTATTGTTTTTTCATATTTTTTGCAGTACAAATAATATATCTGCAGTGTGCATAGGAATTTGTCCTTGTTTTACTCAAAATATAGTCCGGCCCCCCAACAGTCTGAGGGACAGTGAACCAGTCATCTGCTTTAAAAGTGTGAGAACCCCTGCTATATATACTTCCAAAGCAGTGATATTGTCTCTTGTATAATTATAACCATAATCAAATGTAGTTATACTTTAATTTTACTTCTGCATAGTTATACTGATAAACTAATTGTTTATGTAACAAATAATGGTGAGGACAAATCTTCGAAACATCAAAAGACATTAAAACCTTCTTATCTTCAACTAAATAGTGTTGATTGAGAAGAGATTTGAGACATATTGTCTTTTTCCAACACAGTTGACTACTAATTATTTGTTTAGCAGGGGCTGCAGTGGCGCAGCAGGTTAAACTGCTAAGCTGCTGAACTTGCTGATTGGAAGGTCAGCGGTTCAAATCTGCTAATAGAGTGAGCTCCTGTTGTTAGCCCCAGCTTCTGCCAACCTAGCAGTTCAAATACATGCAAATGTGAGTACCATAGATCAATAGGTACTACTTCAGCCGAAAGTTAACGGCGGTCCATGCAGTCATGCTGGCCACATGACCTAGGAGGTGTCTACAGACAACGGCAGCTCTTCAACTTAGAAATGGAGATGAGCACCACTCCCCAGAGTCAGACTTGACTAGACTTAATGGGAAGGGGAAACCTTTACCTTTTATTTGTTTACAACAATTGCAACACATAAATCTATGGATAATCAGGCCCCATATTATCAAATGGTGGCAAAATGAATATGCGTGATTCAGTGCGTCCACGTTCATATGGTCTACGACAATCAATGGTTACTTGAAACCACTGATCTAATGTACTTTTATTCATATACCAATTGGAATGGATGCCAGATCTAAAAAGAATACCTCTGCTATCAGAAACTGCTATTCCTTTATTTTTAGAGAACCCATTCTTATTTCCCACAGTCAGCCTGCCTTATTTTTTGCAGCATTGTGCAGCTGGAAGGGCTACTATGGGAAGATGGGAGCTTGGAAACATTCTTCAATCAACCCTGGTGCATGCAAAGTAAACCTGAATTTGGACTGTTGTGCTCAATGTCTTACACACATTTTATTGGGAGTTTACTATGTTTATTCTGGGTGCTTCCTCTTGGGATATTCTGTTATACATGTTAGTTTTAACACCAATGTCAACTTTTAGACTTTTGCGCTTAGCCTTGGGTCCCATCTCCAAAATATCTCATTATGTATGTATAGGCAAATACAGATATTCTTAAGTAAAATGGAATCTAATGGCAAATGTGGTCCATTGGCGGACTTCAGGGGAGTCCATGAAGAAGGAGGGAAAGGCTTTTCCCCTGTAGTTTCATTCCTGTTATTCCAAAAATTGTGTTTAATTTATCCAAGTCTATAGCTTTTGCAGATTCCCAAACAGGGCAATGCACACATGTCCCTAAGCATAGTTGCATTCTACTGGTCACACACAATCTGCACTGTATTACTCTGCGCAATAGCACAATAATGCATTATCACTCCATGCATGATACTGTAGCATAGAGTGATATCTTTCTCCTTTTCAAGCCTTAATGGAGGTTTGAAGCTGATGAAAACAATATTGTGATGCTACAAGTAACAATGTGTAAAAGCAAAACACTTGTATGGAGTACATTTGCATTGGTGAGAAAGGACTTGCCACCTTATTTCTTCATGCTCCATAATGCCACTTCTAGAACAGTGGAAATGGCATTTGTGCTTGAAACTGTCACTATTCTTAAGGCAACGCTTCTATGATCTTCAGCAGATCTGCAGCAGGCAGAAATTCAACAAATAAGTAGCCTAAAGCCATGGCTAAAGAAAAGAAAAGCTGGACCTGTTTCAGCTGTTGTTTTCTGTCAGCCAAACAGTTTTACAGACCAGGGAGCTCTGCCAAACAAAATAACTTGAGACTCGGGTGGGGCAACTGTGGCTGTCAATGTATTACACCCCCCCCCCTCCACTCCTGTGATAGATCATAATTATGCATTTTGGGTGAAAATCACTCTAATGTGTGCTTTGGAAGTGATTCAACATTTGCACTTCTGGTTTTACTGGCTGTTTGGGGGCGGGGGGGGGGAATTCTGCTCATTTTTAAAAAAACTGTGTTTACATAACATGCAGAAGTGCAGAATATGAATTAAAATGGTGGAAATTAGAGAAAAGTAAATTTTGTAGTAGTGGGGAGCAAAGCATCCTTTCCCAGTCCTTCTGTATTCTAAAATATTTCCCAATGGAGAATGGGATTTAGCAGTAATGCTACTTGTGGTTGCAGTAGAATTGGCCCTTACTTTTGCAGATTACAGTATATTCTCAGGCCCTATCTACACTGCCATGTAAAATCCAAATTATCTGCTTTGAAATGGATTATATGGCAGTGTAGACTCATATAATCCAGTTCAAAGCAGATAATCTGGATTTTATGTAGCAGTATAGATTGGTCTTCAGTTAAACAGAACTCTAGCAACTGAAACTCTCAAGCAATTAGCAAAAAACCAGATAAATAATATTTCATACATAAAAAGCTTTTTTTAATAATATAGTAAAGCAATAAAATTGTATTGTGTTAAGTTTGTCTTTATTGGTCTTTGTTTGCTATTAAGTAATGTGTTTCAATATTAATATCAATGCAGAGTTTGTGGGAGCCCCCGGTGGCGCAGCAGGTTAAACCGCTGACCTGTTGAACTTGCTATCCAAAAGGTCGACAGTTTGAATCCGGGGAGCTGGGTGAGCTCCCAGTGTTAGCCCCAGCTTCTGCCAACCTAGCGGTTCGAAAGCATGCGAATGTGAGATCAACAGGTACCGCTCCAGCTGGAAGGTAACAGTAATCCATGCAGTCATGCCAGCCACATGACCTTGGAGGTATCTATGGACAATGGCAGCTCTTCATCTTAGAAATGGAGATGAGCACCACCCCCCAGAGTAGGACACTTAACGTTAAGGGTACCGCTCTGGCTGGAAGGTAACCATATAGTCATGCCAGCCACATGACCTAGGACTATGGACAGCACCAGCTCTTCGGCCCCAGTGTAGGACATGACTAGACTTAATGTCAAGGGGAAACCTTTACCTTCACCAATAGTATGGAATATAATATTAGTTAGGTCTATTTTTAAGAGTAAATCTCAAGCAACCAGAAACTACACTTATCTGGCATCTACCAGTCTCTATGGGTGCTGGTTAACTGAGAGTCTACTGTATATTATTTTGTACATTTGACATTTAGGATCTGATACTAGAGTAATATGCTTAGAACGAACGTTCATTGCTAAGAGGTCCGTTGTTTGGACATACTTGTTCTTGCTTTTTTAATGGCTAGCCACTAGACCAGCCTGCTTCCTCTGGCTATTTTTATTTAGACTAAAATCAACACTATATTTGTCTCTGTGGTTTGCAGTGTCAGCTGCTTTCAGTGATGCTTCAAAACCATGGTTTGCCCATCGGTTGGCCAAAATTCCCCACCCTTTAAGCAATAGCACTTGCCCAGCATTTCTGGAAGAACATATGTGTGCGTGCACTTGAGCTGCATTGGAAACAGGTTTAAGCTACCAAGAAAATGACTGGTCTGTGGCTTCCTTGACTAGCTTGAAATAGAAAAAAAAGATGAAAGATTATTACAGCCTATGATAAGGTTCAGAAGAAGACAAGATGAATTACATAAGTTGCTAAATATAAAAACTGCAACATCAAAAGAACTGAGTATGATGGTATAGGCAAAACTCCAACCTCTTGTCAAAATACAAAGTAGAAGTTTTCCTATGTGATTTCTTTTTTACTTGGCCGCAATAGACAGGAAATATACTTTCACTTGGTCATCTGTATTTTTGCATTTGATGAAGACATTCTTGAGCAAAAGAGGAATTATACCAGAGAGCAGGAAAGGTCTTCTTTCTTTACTTTTTGCTAATGCTTCAGAAGTTGCAATCAGCATTGTTGGAGCTATGTTCCATATCACCATCAGTATCACTGAATTGTAGCTTCGTTCTTTGTACATTCTTGTTTAAGCGTATGACTGGAAAAACATCTGCACCTAATATCATCCAGTAATATAAATTTGGTCCCAGTTTGTTAGGCTGGGTTTATGCTGGGGGCAGGTAAGACAGTTTCCAAGAATAGGAAACATTTGGAGTTCACTCCTTAATTCAGCCTGAAAGCTCCTCCAGATAAGGCAAATGTATTAGGAGGGGGTTAGGGGAGGGGGTTAAGGCATTTGTTGTAGCTCCTAGGGGCATTTTGGTTTCCCAGACTATTTTCTGGCAACTGTCAGCACCAGCTGCAAAATGTTATTCCCACTCTTGAATGGGTTTATTCTTAATTCTAACACTAAAAGGTATTTCCCTTCTGCATTTTGGGGGAGAAAGAAGGGCCGTAATCCCAATAGTACCTACAGTCTGATTAGATTTAGGCCATACAATTAAAAGATGAATTTAAGGTCTGTCTGAGGTTGGATCTACACTTCCGTATATCTCAGCACTTGATCCTAGATTATCTGCTTTGAACTGGACTATATGAATCTCCACTGCCAGATAATCTGGGATCAGATCCTGGGATATAGGGCAGTGTAGATCCAGCCGAAATCAAACAAATTTCCAGTTCCTTATTCTTTAAAGGGGATCTTTAACTGAGGCTTGCTCTACCCTGCCATATAATCTAGATTATCAAATTGGATAATCCAGATGTTGTGCTTTAAACTGGATTATATGAGTCTACACTACCATATAATCCACTTCAAAGCAGATAATCTGGATTGTATTTGGCAGCATAGATAGGGCCTGATCACGTGGTCTTATTCTCAAAGATGTCTTTGCATACTGATTCAGGCAAACACGTTTTCTTCGTTATCAACGTAAATCTATAAAAATGATACTCGCATTTTGTTTCACAAAAACACAAACAGTAAAAAGGGTGATCTGATATAAAAGATCCCATTATATATAGAAGACAGTGACCACAAATGTCTTCAAATAAAGACAGTTCCAGCCCAGCTTCCCTGTCCAAATGCATCTCCTCCTATGAACCATCTCAGAGATTAAGGAGGCCCTGCTCTCAGTCCCGCCTCCTTCGCAGGCACAGTTGGTGGGGATGAGAGACAGGGCCTTCTCAGTTGAGGTCCCTCGCCTAGGGACTCCCTCTTCAGTGAAATCAGGTCAGTGCCCTCCCTCCTGGCCTTTGGAAATACATGGCTATGAGACCAAGCCTTTGGGCAGTAAAGTAATTCATAAAATAAATGAAAAGGAAATAAGTGCAATTGACAATTGGAATGGTTTTGAATTACGATTTTGGATTGTGTAATTTCAATGTTAATATTAAGATGTTTTTAATTCTGTATTTTAATTGTCTAAATGCTTGTTTATGTTCTATGTTTAATATGATTTTAATAGTTTAATTTATAGTTATATGTTATTGTTTTATTCATTATGCTTCAGTTCTGTATATATGTTGACATTTAATCTTGCCATTACTTGATGTACACTGCTTTGAGTCCCACCAGGGGTGAGAAAACAGTACATGTGATATATATATATATATATATATATGCGGTAAATAAATAAATGTATATTTATGTAAGTGATGCTTTGAGATAACACCAGAGGCTGAGCAAGAAAGTATCTATAGTTCTGTGTATTGTCGAAGGCTTTCATGGCTGGAATCACTAAGTTCTTGTGGGTTTTTTCAGGCTATATGGCCATGTTCTAGAGGCATTTCTCCTGACGTTTCGCCTGCATCCATGGCAAGCATCCTCAGAGGTGAGGTCTGTTGGAACTGGGAAAAGGGGTTTATATATCTTATCTATAGTTCTATCCATAGGCCTTATCTGATTTCAAAACTTCATTTAGGTTCCAGTATTTTTTATTTAAATAAATTTGTAGTCAGTTACTAGAAAAAAAACTAGCAATTTATTAGTTTGCTTATACATTTGATTTTATCTCACCATTCTTCCAATATAAGGTCAATTTTACATTTACCTTTGAACCGCCCAAATTTTTGTCTTTTTTTCTTAGCGTTTAAAAAAAGTGCTGTTGCTATAGATGGTGGGAACAGCGTTGCCTTTTGCTGTTCTGGCAACTGAGCAAAACACAGGCTCAAACCAACAATCAGAAGAAATTACTGTGCATTTGTATTGCTTGTTACAACCCTTAGAAATACTAGGACTTATGTGTTGATCCCTTTCATCTTCTTCCTCTCCCCACCTTCATATTACCGTCTAAATTGATGGAAAGTCTTCTTTGGTGTGAAATACAAGACTGAAAGTGCAGGCTTGTTCCTCCCTCTGTTTAGAGATTTTCACCACCACTACCAACAAACAAACTCAAGTTTGCCTTCTGTGTATCTTTTCAGCTCAACAAAAATGAAATATTATGTTTAAAACATGTTTTAATGTGCATAGAAATTTAAAATCTGTAAATTTCTTTAGGCTGCCGAGATAGGGAAAGCAGAAAGTAATAAAATAAGGGTTTTAGTATTACTACACTACTGCTACTGCCACCAATACTTGAAACATTATTTCAGGATGATCTTAGGAATTGTATCCCCAAAAATAAGTTTTCTAAGTACTGAATATTATTCTTATTGGGTTCAGTTACAAAATGGTCTGCTCCAATTAAACTAGTAAACATGCTTTAACGGTGCAGTGCAAGAATAAAACCAAGTACTGACAGGGGAGGCTTTCTCTTGCTGGATGACTTCAAGGTGAGACTAGACAGCTGTTTGTTGAAGGTTTTTTAGCCTAAATTTCCGGCTCTGAACAAGCAATTGAAAAAGAGAGTCTTCTTATAACACAAATGTTTCTATCTGTCAGTGTGCTGTAAAAGTAAACTTCTTTTTGGAAATAGCAACTTTCTTCAAGCCTCCACTAACAATTTTTGTATATGATTCTGTTTGCTTACTGTATTGTATATGTACATGTGTTTTGGTACGCAGCTTTCCCTTTACTCTCTGTTTCTTGAGGTTGTGGGAGGGGCTTCAGACCACATGATCAGATCTGGGACTGCTCAGAGCTCAGACTCCATTTTGGAGAAGTCAGAGATACACTATTACACTATAGACTATTAAGAGCAAACTCATGTTGCTGCTGATTATAGGAAAGATGTCCTGTGTTATCTGCACAGAGAAACGACTTCAAATCTATCTGTAACTGGATTGACAAGTTATGTACCTGTATGCTGAATACATGAAGATTGTGAGTAAACCAAATACGTTACTTCCAACAAAGTCTACTTTATTTTTGTCTCAAGAGCATGATATAGAAACAAGATATTTTATGGGAGAGTAGATGTTTTGGGGCACTGAAAATAACACTTCTGAAGCTCTGCTGTTTTTGTGTTGGCATAATCTCTGTTCCTAACAGATCAGAGACAACCAGGTTATCAGTCTAACAACTGAAAGCCAAATTGACTTGCATAAGTACATGTGATTATATGCCACTGAAGAGAAGATTTTACTAAAGTGAGTTTTTGGCTCTTCTCTGAAAGATCATACTTTTACAGAAGCTTATGATTTTCAAATGGTTGTGAATGCCATTATTCTCCGGAAGGTTATAGTGATTCCAGTTTTCCAAAAGGTTATAATTTTTGAAAGGCCATGGCGCTCCAAAAAAACCTTTTAGTTCTGAATGTCTAATAAATGAAAACATAACCATCTAAAAAATTATTCTGATTTTTTAACAAATTAGCAATAAAATTCTAGTTTGAATTTTCAGCCCCCCCCCCCCCCCCCGAAATTCTCATGGAGGTTCATGAAAAGGTCTTACTGGTGCATTATTTAAACTGTTATGTTTATTCATATCATGATCTGATCACCATACTCAATATATCCCATATGCATGGGGGTATTGGGGTAACAATACAAAAGGTTTGCTAGGGTAGACCCTCTTTCACTCAGACTCAGCCCCCCCCCCCCCGGAAACAACCCCCCCCCCCCCCGAATCGAAATCCTGGCTACGGGCCTGCTACTCGGTGTGGACTTCAAACTCCCATCACAGCAGAAGTTGTTCCTTGGCATGATATTCATTTTCTATTTCCAGCTTTAAAATATTTTTCCATAAAATTAATTGATTTTCCATGAATTAATAAAAGCTCAAAAACAAAAAACACAGAGGTTCTTTTGTTTGATTCACTTCCTAAGTGCTATTTTTAAAGTTTAGCCCACAATGTTTGTGTTTCATTACGAAAACATTTAATTAACATCGTGGAGAAAAATATACGTAGGTAATGTGTTATACAGGCAAAGAGCTTTCAAGTGGTATAAAGCTGCAGGAAAATCTTGATATGATCGGCTGTTACCTAAACCACTTCCCTCCTGCTGTTCCTTTTCTTTTCACCAACAAAAACTACTATTATTAGAATTTCCTGCACTACTTCTAGGTTTCTACCTAATGCAGTTTGCTCCTATTTTAGCCCAAACAATTGGAGTAGGTTTGCAGAGCTCGATTCCACAATCCCTGCCATGATGAGTACTAGTCCGCATATTATCAGCTTCTCTCTTTTATCTTGTCTGGGTTTTTAATTAGTTTTAATTAGTTGTTTTAATAATTACATGTAGCCCACCCATTGTCTCTGTGTCTGTGTCTATTTTAATTTTTATATTATTATGTATTCATATGTTCTATGTAATTATGATGTTGTTTATTGTTTGCGTTTTCGGTTGTGTTTTTGGTCCACTGTATTGTAATTTGTTGTTCAGGCTTGGCCCCATGTAAGCCGTTCCAAGTCCCCATAAGGGAGATGGTGGCTGGGTACAAGTAAAGATTATTATTATTATTATTATTATTATTATTATTTCTAAACTCTGTGTCGTGACACATTAGTGTGTTGGTTGCAGTGTTACGCAAATGTTACAAGAAATGACAAAATTCTTAAAAATCATATATTTTAAAATATAAATGAAATATTTTCTTATGTTGTCTTCCCATAGATTCCATTATTTCACTCTGTGTGTGTGTCTGTATCTCTTAAAAGGGATTGATTTAAACTCCAGTTTACTAGTAAAACTGCATTACTGTGACATGAAATGATGCACATCTAAAAAGCATGTCACCAACATGAAATGTTTAGAAAGCTGTGCTGTATAGAGTTGTTTTGCTGTACATTGCCTTCAGAAAGATTAACCTAAAAATCTTAGATAAATGTTTTCAAAGGAATATTTGGTGGATGAGGTGCAGCAGTCATAAAATCAAAATTTTAGTATTCTTGAAAGTACTCAGAATATCAGGATCTTGAAAGTAAATACATTTAACATGACTAGGTGGAGTTTTTGTGTATTCTTTCTCTCACTCTTCCCTTTAAAAATCTTGGTTCTTTTCAAAGTCCACAGGTTAATTCCAGATCAGGCCAAATGTTGATTTATGGCATTCTAGCCATATTTTATAGCAAATATGTATTTAATAGAAGGTGACCTCATCAGTAATACTGACAATGCCCTTCAATTACATTTATGTAATTGTCACTGAGTGTCAAATTAGATGATACACTAAACAAATACTAAGAAATAGACTACGAGGGATACGTTCCAAGACATTCCATGGATACTATTGATAATAGCGAACTTTATACTTTGACTGTACTCAAGCCAGAAGCATATCTTAGAATTGCACTGGAAGACCTAAAGAGACCAATAAATCCTGCCATTTCTGGGCCTTTCTACGTCCAGTAGGTGCATTGTTAAGTTTGTTAAGTGGCTACTGATTCTGTGAATAAGGGAGTCGTGCTGGAGTGCTTTCTTAAAAGGTAAGAGATGGCTCATATTTTTTTCCTCACCTTCATATCGGGCATCCCAGTATGCTTTACGTATTTTAGTCACGGGAAGATAAAAATTGGCTTAATTTACAAATCCAAATATTGAGGCATGTGTTTCTAAGGAAATCCCATTGTTGGAGGAGAAAATATGCTAACTGCTTGGAATACACAATCCCCTTGATATCTGATTTGACTCTGAGACTAGAAAGAGTGTTGGCTGCAATGCTGAGTGGAACTCAGAGTTCAGCAGCAATGGATCTGCAAATTTATATCAGATGTTAATATTGACCCCTGGCTGTCTCAATGAAATACACAGTACTGCTCCATCTGTAAGTGTAGACTAATTATAATACCACATGTTGAAGTACAGTGGAGCCCAGTCATTGCACAGCAGAACTGACCAACTGAGTTGGGTCCTGAGCCCAGTTTTCCATCCCGTTATCCTCCAAGAGTTGCACAAATTGCCAAAACTGCCACAAAACAAAACACAGAAGTCTACTAAGAATTTGATAAAACTGGTGTTTTTTAAATGTTGTTTGGAATTCTCTATCACAGTATATATTGTGTAACTTTAGACATACTTAACTACATAAAAGGCAACAAGGAATCCTTTTAGTGAATTGTAAAGACGCACAATGGGACATTGATACACATTGACATTTCCTAGCCAGTGCCCTATTGTGCATCCATTTCAATGTACAATTGACATTTTTCTGGCTCCCCTAAGTAGTAAGGTAACAGTAGTCCTTTGCTGAGGAACCCTGTTAGTGAATTGCAAAGATTATTTATTATTTTATTTACAGTATTTATATTCCACCCTTCTCACCCTGCAGGGAACTCAGGACAGATTACAATGCTTACATACATGGCAAACATTCAATGCTATTAGACATACAACATATATAGACAGACACAGAGGCAATTTAACATTTCAGCTTTTCCCAGCTTCATGAGAGGGAGCTGCCGCTTCACCGTCCACTTGTGATGCCGGGTCCTTTGATGGAGTACTTCCTCATTCTTCTGCATGCTGCTGGAAGGTTTTATGGCATCATAAATTAGTTAAATTAGCCTCCCGCATAAAGCGGTACCTAAATTTCCTACTTGACAGATGCAATTGTCTTTCGGGCTGTATAGGTCAACAGCAAGCTAGACTATTAATCCACACAGCCCTATATCTCAGAATATCAAGGCAGAAAATCCCACGTTCTCTGAGTGTGGACTCAGATAACCCAGTGCAAAGCAGATATTGTGGGATTTTCTGACTTGATATTCTGGGTTATAGGGCTGTGTGGAAGGGCCTCAGTCTGTGGTGACCATTTTAAACGTGTATATGATTCATATTTAATAATTTCACAGTTTGAAACAGAGCCAACAGAAACCAAAAACACTAAAGGAAGATGGTCACTTATAGCAGAACCATCAGTAACAAACTGTGAAACTGAGCCCAAAAGGTATGGGGATACCAAATAACTGTCATGTTAGTTTTTATACCAGATTCAGATTTACAGTAAATGTACATTTAAACTGTTATTTCAAAACAAAAATATAAGTAGAAAGCTGTTGGATCCATTTTGTATCCACTACATGTTTAATTAATGATTTGATGATTTGATGACCCACCAGACTCACCAGATAATTTCTTAGCTCTCTTTGAAATGCATTGTTTCCTCCCACTCCTCCCTGCCTTGAACTGTGCATGATTTCTTTTCTTCCGCAGCTTGGCAAGTTCCTGACATTAATTTTAACAAACATGCTTTCTGAAAATGATATGGGGCAGAACAGTATACACTTTTAATATAGGATGCATTAATAACCCAAAGCATCTGGTGTTACATATCAGTTGTCTGCCAGTAGCAGGCTGTTGCTTCATTATGGAATGTCAACAGTTTTTCAGCCGTGCAGTTTCAGAATATCGTTGTGCTTAATCCTTGGAGCTGTACTTGAGATAGTACAAACCAAAACACTGTCGTTTCTTGAACACTCTCTGACTCCGTATTAACAAAGATAGAAGATACGCCCTGAGACCAGGCTATGTTAAGGCAGTTCTTCTTCTGTATGAACTATGTTTTATCTTAAAGGAATGGCCAAATCCTTTTAGAATGTTCATCTCACTACAAAAATCGCATTTTTGTTTTGCACATAAAACAGCATTTTTACAGCAGCATTCTCACAACAGCTACATTCTATTTTAATCTTGACCTTTGTGTGGTCTATACTGTATTTGTTATAAAATTGCTCCAATTTTGCAGAAAATGCATGGCAACAATAATAACAATGTTTATAATATAATTCATTTTAATGTATCGATAACTTTCTGCACCGCCCTTAAAATGACTATTATTCCTGAGATTACTATAGCTATTTTTCAGACTCTAAAAAGAGGAATTCTATAAGACAGTGGTTCTCAACCTGTGGGTCCCCAGATGTTTTGGCCTTCAACTCCCAGAAATCCTAACAACTGGTAAACTGGTTGGGATTTCTGGGAGTTGTAGGCCAAAATACCTGGGGACCCAGAGGTTGGAACCACTGCTATAAGAGATCAGGTTGTAAAAACATAGCTAGCAAAAGTTGTAGGCAGGAGGTTACTGAAACCATGGAATATCAGACAGGGTGTGTCTTGATAAAGTGAAGCTTCACACCAGCAAATTGTGAAATGGGAAGCAAATGCTGCACCAGTGTCTTGGACCCACTCCAGTGAGATAGACAGGAAATCGTCCAAGATGGGCTTCTAAACTTTTTGTGTTGGTGACACATTTTTTTAGACATGCATCCTTTCACGACACAGTAATTCGGTGTTATAAGCAAACCATAAGTTAAACCAATCCCCTTATAAGAGATAAGGGCACATATGTAAATTGTAATAACAGAATGAAGGGGGACACAGCATATCTCCTGAAAACCTTTCATTTATATATATATATATATATATATATATATATATATATATATATATATAAAATTTATTGTTTATTCCACATGTATGGTGATAGAAAACATTTAAATAATTGGTATTTTTCTGCCAGAGTAAGGAAAATGTGCTTGTTTATAGTAGGTTATTAGAAGAGAATGCTTCTAGAACATGGCCATATAGCCCAAAAAAACTACAACAACCCAGTGATTCCGGCCATGAAAGCCTGCTACAATGCTTGTGTATACATACAAACTTACACCAAGAATCATAGAATCATAGAGTTGGAAGAGATCACCCTGGCTATCCATTCCAACCCCCTGCCATACAGGAAAAGGACAATCAAAGCACCCCTGTCAGATAAATATCGAGATTCTGTTTAAAAGCCTCCAAAGAAGGAACCAGAATAGCTTTGGGTACTGTTGTGTTTTTGTTTGTTTGTTTGTTTGTTTGTTTGTTTTGGATAAATCATGTTATTTAATATATAATTGTATTATGCAATAGAGAAGAACAAAAGAAATGGTTTGGGAAATTGACTAAAACAGGAGAAGAAACATGGGAATAAAAGAGTGTTATCAGAAGACTGGAAAACTTTGAAGATAAAAGTGCCTTTAGAGACCTGACATGAGGTGTATATGAAACATACAGGAATTTCATTTTCAGACCTGTGGTCTCATCTCCAAGAAATCTCATTGTGTATACAGGCAGCCCCTGAATTACAAACATGCAACTTACGAACAACATAGTTAAGAACTGAGGTGAGACAACAGGAAGTGAGCGAAATCTACCTCTAAGAAGGGAAATTAACTCCTGAAAGAGATCATGGGGAAAAGGTGTCTCATTTGAAGCTTTATCACTAATCTTTGTTTCCACATCAAGCCATTTTTTTCAAAATCCAATAATTACAGGGACAGAAAATGAGGTGTTTTTTTTCTTCGTGTCAGCAGCGACTTGAGAAACTGCAAGTTGCTTCTGGTGTGAGAGAATTGGCCGTCTGCAAGGATGTTGCCCAGGGGACGCCTGGATGTTTTGATGTTTTTACCATCCGTGTGGGAGGCTTATCTCGTGTCCCCGCATGTGGAGCTGGAGCTGATAGAGGGAGCTCATCCGCGCTCTCCCCGGATTAGAACCTGTGACCTGTTGGTCTTCAGTCCTGCCAGCACAGGGGTTTAACCCACTGCACCACTGGGGGCTCCTAGAAAATGAGGTGAAATCTTCTGAACAGAGGCACAGATGGCAAAATACATTATACAGGGATGTTAACCCCTATCCTATCCAAAGCTACAAAATAAGTATTTTTGGCTGGAGTTACACTTAAAAAATATCTGCTTTGACTTACAAACAAATTTGTTCATAAATTGGGGACTGTCCATGTGTTATTTATGGCTTTGTCACATAGCTGCTGAAAAAGGTACCCCTCACTTTACTTCACCAAGGGGCATGGAGAAGCCACTGCCCCTCGCCCTGCAATGCCTGGCTCCTGCAGCTGTTGATCCCATGGGGCGGGTGAGTATGGTGCATGTGTGGAGCATACAGCTTCTCCCTATTAAAGTAAATGGCAACACAGGAAGCCTCCCATGTTGCTGCGATGGTGCACTGGTTCCACCCTCGTTCACCCAGTCTGATGGGAGCCAGCTGGCTCAATGGTTGATTAGGGCTAGATCAGCACATACTACCGATTTTAACCCCTTGTGATGAAGTCATTAGATGCTCTCCCTGGATATTTAAAAGTAAGGCAAATATAACAGAAATATGTGGTAGGATCCAGCAAAAAAGATTCTGGCAGTAGTGCTTTTCTGGAAATTGTTGTGCAAGAAATTGTGTAATGCCTTGAGTGATCATGTATCACTGTCAGAGAAGATGACATACTTTTGCCAGTTGTATCCTTAGATCTTGTGCAAAGGATTATGCAATACCATATGTGAAGGTGCAACATTTCCAGAGTCCGAGTATCTGTTTTCTACTAAAAACTTTCAGAGTCAGAGAATGCCATTCTGCAAATGTAAGAGTTCGTATGTTCATGGAAGAGTTACCAGCACTGGATTTGACCCAGTATGTCCTCGGTGCTCTATTTTTCAAAAGTAACCCCATCAGCCTTGTGTTTGAGATTCCTGATTTACTCAAGAACATAAGGGGAATGTCACAAGATAAATGACTGAAGGCGTTTATTGCAAATGAATTCATTCGGTCAACAATGTTATAAAGACAATAGGGAAAGGGAAATTTGGCAAAATAAATATATCTTAACCAATTTTTAATATTAATTTTAACACTAATAGTTTAATTTTACGATGGCAAACCTAAGGCCTCCATATAGTAAATTGCCAGTAATGCCGAGTGCTTTTATGGCTGAAAAACTATTAATAGGACTGTCATTTGGGCATCCATCCAAAGGAATATTTGCCAATTTGACTTGATGACTAAAAGATTTCTAAATCAGGGGTAGTTTATAGATACAATCCTGGCTTTTTGCATCACATTGAATGACAGAATACAACCTAACAAATTAAACTGATATAATTCTCATTTGAAGTCTACGACTGGCAATCTAATCAATTAGACCAGACCTTGAAAGATAAATAGATTAGTCTAATTTGTGAGTGGGAAAATAGGACATTATGTGATTGTGGAAACAGAAATTCTAATTTATTATATTTTATTCATTCATTTATACCTCCCCTTTCTCCCAGAATAGAACTCAAGATGGGCTCAAGGATGTCCAGGTGAAGAACCTTGGTGGGCTGACACAAGCTTCAGAAGCAACATCAATGGCTACAGAGGAAGATCCTTTGAAAATTCTCCTTGGACAAAAGGGGAATGTGAGATTAACCACCCATGCCCTGAAACAATGCTCCTCACATAAAGAACATGAAAGCTCTAGCAATGAGGCATGGATCGAGTGTAGAGGGAAAGAGCCTTAGGAACAACAGCTGCTGAATAAACACTGAATGGATACTGAATCTGAAAAAAGCTTTGTTGTCTTAAGCACAGTTTTCAAATCTATGATTTGATCATGAGAGATTTTCAGATCAGCGGTGAGATCAAAACTTTGTAATTAAGAAAGATGAAATTCAAGCTATTTACAAAGCTCTACTTTGTAATCAAACAGTTTGAAAAAATAGTGGCTTAACAAAGCTCTACATGAATAAAAATATGGATTTTTAAAAATGAAAGATCTGCTCTTGTTTTTGAGGTGCCTGATTTGGAAATATCAAAATGGATTAATTAGAAGAGAGGTTGGATCTTCATGTGAGTGGGCTTTTTTTAAAAAGAGGAAACGATTGCTTGGGGAAAGAAACAAGACTTTATTTATTTTGTTTCAAAACATTGCATAAATAAGTATAAAACTGATAAAATATAGAGAGCACAAGCAGCTAAATAATTTTTGACCAGAAATGGGCAACAGCAAATGTATTGTCTGTAATTTTAAACAATTCTTCCTCTGTGCATGAGGCAGGACGTTGTAGACAAGCATTCAGATGCGGAGTTATTTGTTCTTCTCCACAGTCACATAAGGTGGGGGATTCTTCAAGGTAGGGCCATTTAGTCAGGTTGTCTTTTGATCTGCCCACTCCACTTCAGTCTGTTCAGGGACTTCCAAGTGGCCCATACTTGGTTTGTCCCTGGAGGAAGACCCTCATGGTGGGCCATCCAGTTGGGATTTCCTAGTTTAGCTGCCCAGAGGGATACTCTTGCTGTTGCTAGGAGAACATTAAGAGGAGTGGTGGTTCTCATGAAGCTTTTCCTCGATTTGAGTCTGCTGGAAGGAGGCTGGTAGCCATACAATGGTTGGTTTTTACAGTGTTCAACCTTTTTTCTCATAGTTAACAGCAACTTCCCATCGCACATCTGAGGAGGCAATGCTAGCTAGCTTATCAAGTCTATCAACAGGTGTAGTTTTGAGACATCCTGTAATTATTTTACATGAAACAAGACTATAATAGCTAGATTGTGTTATCACATCTATGGAGTCTATATGGGTACAAAAATTGAAAGAAATACAGAAGCGAAGGCGGGGTGTGACAAAGCATCTGCCAGAGCAGGGGTAGGGAACCTTCGGCTCTCCAGGTGTGGTGGACTTCAATTCCCACAATTCCTTGAGGCTCGGCATTCACCCCAAAGGCTTACACGAGCCTCAAAGAATTGTGGGAGTTGAAGTCCACCACACCTGGAGAGCCGAAGGTTCCCTACCCCTGTGCCAGAGAGTGAAATCCTGTAGATGCTGTTTGAAGAGATCAAATTGGTAAGATCAGAGGTTAGATTGGGTGTTTAAGACAAATTAGTGAAGTATAATTGAAAATGAAAACATAGAAATGGAAATCCACATGAGTAACCTTGCACCATTATAAGAGAGAAGAAAAGACTTGAGCTTTCCTTTGGGCTGGATTTGGGAGAATCTGCTGAAGATACTGGGGAGGAAATGTTTAAATCCCCAGCTAGGCATCTCAATGAAGCAGAAACCTCTAGTATTCACATTATCAGAACTGTTTCAAGGGCCTGACCTCAAACTATTACAGGGTATATACAGAGTGTACCCAGTTTGTGCCTCTCTCTGAATGATCTGTCTCTGCTTATCAATATATCTACTAAAACTACAAGATAACAGAAACATTTGCCAGACAATAGCAAAGGAAGAAGAATGTGTGTATGCCTCTCATTGACCAACAGCAAATGTTCCCAGCCAGAAAATAATATAAGACCTCAGGTTCAAAGCTGCTTCATGGCCCCCCTCTTGTGGAGAGGCACCATGGTTTGCAAACTATTGTATACATTTTTTCCTGTAATCTTTTATTTTTCAATAAACAAGAATTTATTTGGCTTGTTCTGAACAAATGCTGTCCTCATCAAGAGATAATCAGGAACGATGTGCAACGTTGATGTCTACTTCTTAGGAATGACAAATAGACTGAAATAAACAAAAAGCCTGCACTGGAGAGCCATGCAAACCAATCTTGCTCAAAGTAGTGTACAGGTGATAGTCTAAGAAATTAACAGTTGTAGCCAATGGGCACAAATACAGTGTGATCTTTGGCACATTGATGGCGAAATTGCTGTTCCTCCACATTAGATAAATTGAGATGAAACAATATAAATTAGACCTACTCAAAGTGATCATCTACAGCAGTGGTTCTCAACCTGTGGGTCTTGAGATGTTTTGGCCTACAACTCCCAGAAATCCCAGCCACTTTACCAGCTGTTAGGATTTCTGGGCCAAAACATCTGGGGACCTGAAGGTTGAGAACCACTGATCTACATCAAGTTTCAAAGAAAGAGATAGTCAAGGGGTACGAGTATGGTACATGTCAATAGCACATTGGGGCGCAGGAGGGATTGCCTGTCCATACATCAGATAGCATGTGAAGCACTGTTATAAATCTTGTTTAAGGCTGACACTTAAAACCTGATCTTGTATGGTTGTCATTTTAGCCCAGTCCACACTGGTTTTCAACAGACAACTTCTCTCTGTCCTAATCTTATTGCGCTGAAGTACTGATATTCAAAATAGTTTCATCATGCTACTCTTCTAGGAATGAACTGTAAGTGTTGTCTGTGTCTGTGTCAGAGTCAGAGAAAGCGAATGAAGATCTAGAATCCCTGCCATGTATCTAAGGATCCTCTCTCTAAATCCTCTTTTGCTAGAAAAAGGGGGTTTAGAGAGAGGATCCTTAGATCTATATTTACAGAATGTTTGCACATTTATAGTATGTCATCACATGAAGTCCTTTTCGGGGACATGCACTGGTTCACCACTACTTTTACAATGGAGCCTGCGGGCTCCCATCTTATGACGTAGAGCAACTTCCGGTGGAGTTCCATCATAAAAATAGAGGTGAACCGACACATGCCACCACGGCAGCAACACGGGAGATTTCCCATATTAAATAGAAGTCAATAGGGGAAAGCCGGGCAACCAACACTCCATGTCCATTTCCCCCTCCCCCACGTGGAGTGGGAACTTGGGTGAGTTGAGTGGTGCAGGGCGTGGGGCGATGGGGTCTCCATGCCCCTTGATGGGCACCATCGGATTCGCCATGATGCGTGGCAAATCCGATGGCCCATCTGTTGCGGTCATAAGTCACTGCTTCTTAAACTGGGGTCTCCTTAGCTTAATATTGGGGTCACAGAAAATTTGGCAGCCATAAACAGCTCTCTTCTATATCATTCCTAATACACCTTAAAATCCCACAAATTCCCCAAAGAAAAGAAAACTTCCCTTTTCCTCCCCTGCCTTCAGCAACTTAGCAAAAACAGTCCCAAGGTCAAGAGGGGAACTGCAAGTTCTGCTGTAGATGATGTAGATAAGTGCTTAACTGAAACATAGGACTTCACCACAATGGAATTTGCGTTCAGACTGTGTTGAACGCAGGGCATCTCGCTGTTTCTTTAGGCAACTTGCCTGGGTTCTCTTGATAAAGGATTCTGTTCTTAGATGTGCTAAAGACAAATATGCAACAGCACATCAGATGTAATGACATGAAATGGAAGGAAGTTAGTTGCAGCATTGATTAATTATTTCAGACAGGTACATTACTATGGATAAGTCCTACAAGCCACTGGTGGCGCAATGAGTTAAACTCTTGTGCTGGCAGGACCGCTGACCGATAGATCAGTGGCTCGAATCCAGAATGAGTGGGTTGAGCTCCCTCTGTCAGCTCCAGCTCCCCATGCAGGGACATGACAGAAACTGCCCACAAGGATGGTAAAAAACGTCAAACATCCGAGCATCTCCTGGGCAACATCTTTTCAGATGGCCAATTCTCTCACACCAGAAGCGACTTACAGTTTCTCAAGTCGCTCCTGACACACTCACACACTAAAGCTTGCATTTAATTTGCATTTAACATCAGGGTCGACCTTAACTGAATTCTGCAATTCTTGCCTTGTAGTTTATATAGTGTGAGTTAGGATTGAAGTTGGGAACCTGGGAAAGGCATGCCTTAGGCTGAATCTACATCCAAGCTCCATTGCATAGTATCCCTGCTCCAGTTTGACCACTTTACTGCAACACACACCAGTTTTAATCCAAATGGGAAAGCCATAAGGAAACTCCATTACATGGCTACATTTAGGCAAGGGGGTCCTTCTATTGCGTGCATGTGTAGAGGACCTTTAATATCCACTAGGGTTTGTTTCAGTTCTCCCTGAGGATACCAAAATCCATGGATGCTCAATAAATTGTGTCCCTTATATAAAATGGCAAAATCAATGTTTGCTTTTTGAATTTTTTAATATATATATATTTTCAAGCAGTGGATGGTTGAATCCACGGATGCAGAATGCATAGATATGGAAGATAAAGCATATTTGCCGTATCAGTTTATATGTCGTCCCACAACCATAGCTACTGTGGAGAGGTGATTAGATTCCCACCGCAGATATTCAAATTTGCTTATATGCTGAAATGAATTGTTCTCTGTTTCTTGTCATTCTGATTTGCCCACCTGCATATTTATAATGTGAAGAAGGAAAGGTGAAACGCTGACCATCTGGCAGAGTCTGCTGTGGGATCTAGAGATTCCTAGAAAAGTGTTTTCTCAGATAAAAATCATTTTTAATCTGTGTTTCCATTCTTATGGGGTTCCTGCACCCTTAATCTCAGCAAATGTTGAGGGTAGACTGTGTATTACAGGACTTAAGAGATAACATACAATTACATTTCATTATTTTCAATAAAGTGCTTTGGGAATCCTTTTGTGTTGAAAGGTAGGATAGAAATCATATCAATAAATGCATCCTGGCTAAATCTCAGAGAGACGATATTAATCAAATCCACAAGTCATAAAATCTGCAAAAGTGTACAGATACTTAGAAATATGTAGCCAAATGATTAATCCCACCAGATGTTATAATTTTTTTTTTGTCGTATCAGGAGTGACTCCTGGTGTGAGAGAATTGGCCGTCTGCAAGGACGTTGCCCAGGGGACGCCTGGATGATTTGATGTTTTTATCATCCTTGTGGGAGTCTTATCTCATGTCCCCGCATGAGGAGCTGGAGCTGATAGAGGGAGCTCATCCGCCTTTCCACGGATTCAAACCTGCAACCTGTCGGTCTTCAGTCCTACCGGCACAGGGGCCACCCACTGCGCCACCGGGGCCACCCACTGCGCCACCGGGGGCTCCATGATGTTATAAATGAAAAAAGGAATATGTATGTCTACAGAAAATTCAAAACCAAGAACCCTATTTGATGACTTTACAAGATAGAATTTGATAGCTACGGAAAATGAAATATGAAACATTTGTTTTAGATACTGATCTAGGCTGTGCATGTGTTACTATTGTAAAAACTCTCATTTGATCAGATGAACTCTTTTTGATGGATAAATATAATATCTACTAGATAAAGGATTAAACATATTAGTATAAGAATAGAAATACAGAATGTTAGCATTGAATTAGGATCTGATTATACAATATTAAATGTTTTGCTTAAAAAACCGAATTAATAAAGGCCCATCTACAGACTCATGCATGAAAATGGATTTTGTAAAAATACAATATGAGAATAGTGAATTCCAAATAATAGCAGATGAAGGTAAATCGAACACTATTTATGGCATATGTTGTTAAACCCACAAACATGGAGAGCTGATTGTATTCTCTTTTTCCAGTTGTGAACATGGCACATTAGAGTTCCACTTAACAGTGCAGTAATTTCAGCTAGGACCACGGTTAAAGAGGCCTGTGCCTAGTGAGCATCTGCTAAACCAGATCAGTCAGAACAGAGAAACAAGCACTTCAGGTTGAAGGCAAAGCCACAAAGGTTTATTACGATTCAGCCAAAGTACAAGCAATATGTTTCAAAAGGTACAAGCATAAACTCACAGAGAAATACACAACATCTTATACAGTGCTGGCAACTCACCAAATAGTGAGTTCACCAAATAGTGTGGTCAATAACCATGCAGGTCGGGGTTTCTAGGAACTGTAGTTCCAAAATGCAACTTGTCCAAATTTTAAGAGGAAGGTTAGGGAAATTCAAGGCTAAGGAGTGGTGAATGTGGACAAATTACAGACCTGAAGACTGTTTAACTTGCTTGCAAAGCCATCTCAGAAGAGGGACTGAAACCATCTTACTCAAACTGCCTCTGATTTCCTGTATCCCTACTTCCCCTCATGAGTATGGTCATCTGAAGAAGAAAGTCTATGTCATGGCAGATGCATGATTTATCTTAGTTGCATATCATCCAACATTTCACAGATGGAAACATGTGATCAAGCAATGTCAGAGTGTGGCAAAATGTATTAAAGAGGAAAAACATTGCATTTAGGAAAGGCTGGAGCAGGTATTTTTGCCTGAACCTCACGGGAAAGGCAAGATTCCACATCTTCCCACTGCTGAGTTAGTTGAATGCTAAGTATTTTTGAAAGTGAAATCAGTTTACAATTAAGCAAGTTGAGAACAGAAGAAGAAAACGAGAAGAAGGGAGAAAAGCTGGGAAATTTTAAAAGCAGCTGAAAAAGTGAGATGACAAAGGATTGATTGAGACTGTCCCTTCCAAACTGGGTAACCAGTTCCACTGAACTCCCACTGTGATGTATACATGAACAATTGCAGCCCTACTCTCTTTCTGAATAAATCTCTTTACACGTGAAAAGGACTAAGTTACACGTACATCAATCATGGCTATCATTGGGAATGAGGACAATAGGTATGAAAATCCAATTTGTTTTAGTTCTATAGAAA
The DNA here is from genome assembly GCF_037176765.1 of Anolis sagrei. Taxonomy (NCBI): domain Eukaryota; kingdom Metazoa; phylum Chordata; class Lepidosauria; order Squamata; family Anolidae; genus Anolis; species Anolis sagrei. The sequence continues at coordinate 222,146,229 of NC_090022.1, read as the reverse complement.
TTAATTGTTATTCAATTATCTTTTGGGCATAGAGCCTTATGCAGGAGAATGCCTATTTATAATACACATAAATGCATTGATCTGGAAGCTCCTCTTAGCTGTATTCTTTCACTGTAGAATATATTTATTTTACAATCATAGATGTAGTTCCTATTGGCTGGAATTATCAGAGGCTTTGTGTATCTTTGAAGTTATTCCCACAGCTGTGTTTTGCATTTAGGAACTTTCATCCAATATATCAAAGAGTGTTTCATAAGCACCATGAACCAAACCACAACAAATGCAAACAGTGGCATCACTAAGGAGATGTGGGAGAAATGAATCATACCAGGTGGCACTATCAGAAGAGGTGACCCCCAAATGACCATCTATAATTTTTTGTGCAATGTTTCTGCAGAAATTTATTTTAATAAAAAAATATCCCTGGGGTTCAATATAGCCACAAAACTATGTACTGTATCAATATACCTAGAAGGCTAAAAACTCTATGCAATTGTACCTTTTGAACCTTCTGACGTGCATGTGCTCCAGCCAGAGCTGTCATTATTATCCAGTTTCAATGACTCTTCAAATCATATGCTTTTGTCTATATGTGGTGTTGCTTTTGCTGCTGATTTTTTTAAAATAGCAGCTGATTTTGTCAAATGTTCTGGTATTTAGCCACAATATTGTATTATAGTCTTGTATGGGAGGTAGTTCATTGCACACAATGAGTTACTGCACTGAGTGACACCAATCTTAGTTACACTGAGTACAATCTCTACCAGAAAACAAATACCAGTAAGTTAAAACCAGACAGATGATTAATAACTGGGATTCATAATATTGCTTTCAATAAGATTATGAAACAGCCAATGAGTGCATAATGGGAGTCTGAAACCTACATGGTATATTTGCAATACTACATTTGTGTGAATGATGCCAGCAGCAATTGGATTAGTAGCTTGAGGTATCCTTTCCTAATTCAATATTTTTGTCGTGGTCCATATTCCACTGTACTTCAAAGCTTCTATGTTTTTCTGGCAAGTCGAACAGTGATACTCAAAATATTCTGAGACTTTCTAAACAAAACATGTGCCAAGATCTCTGTCTGAAAACTTCATATACAGTCTTAATTGACATAGCAAATGAGCAGCAATAGTAGAATGTTTTCATTAAACTGAAGCAAGTCATACAACTTCTTCCAGATTCAATTTTCCATGTATTTGTAGAGCTTGAAATTAGCATGTTAAGAAGGTCTATTTGTTCAGGGCTTTGGGGACGGCTAACAGTTCAGTTCCAGAGCACACACTGTCTATACACTGTATCTGTTGCTAGCAACCAAAATTAAAAATTATTGGTGAGCAAGTCTAGAAGAAAGGATTGATATATTAGATTCATGGTTGTAATAAGAACAAAAAGTGCTAGATGCAGTGGACCACTCGACTAATCTTTATTTATTTATTTTGTGTCAAAAGCATTGCTTAAACAAGTATAAAACTAATAAAATAGAGGGAACACAAGCGGCTAAATAATTTTAGACCCAAAATGGGCAATAGCAACCACATTGTCTTTAGCTTTCAACAGTACTTCCTCTGTGCATGAGGGAGTGCATTGTGGACAAGCATAAAGATGCTGAGTTCTTTGTTCTGCTCCACAGGCACACAAGGTGGAGAATTCTTCTAGGTAGTGCCATTTAGCCAGGTTAGTCTTTTGATTTGCCAACACAACTTCTGAGTCTGTTCAGGGACTTCCAAGTTGCCCATTCTTGATTTGCCCCTGGAGGAAGAACCTCGTGGGGGCCATCCAATTGGGATGTCCTGGTTTAGCTGCCCAGAGGGATAATTTTGCAGTTGCTTGAGAAACATTAAGAGGAGTGGCGGTTCTCATGAAGCTTTTCCTTGATTTGAGTCTACTGGGAAGAGGCTGATATGGCTTTCACAGTGTTTAACTTTATTTCTCTCACAGTTGGCAGCAACTTTCCGTCACACATCAGAGGGGGCAATGCTAGCTAGCTTATATAGTCTATCAACAGATTTGAGACATTCTGTGATTATTCTACAGGTTTTGTCCAGTGCTGCATTCATCTACTTCGCGTGGGCAGATTAGGGAAGGCGTACTCAGCAGTTCAATAAGTTGTTTCACTTAATATTGTGTCACAGTTTTATTGTACTAATAATTAGATTTTGTAAGTCAAAAATGCTAGATGCTATTGGAGCAGAACTTCCACAGTCTCTCATCACTTGTTATGCCGGCTAGTGATGCTGGGAATGGCAGTCTAATAATATTGGGGAAACTACTGTTGCACACTCTGATGTAAGTGTTTGTGGTAAAGGATATACTTTGCCTGTAAAAGGTCCCATGTTCAATCCTTGACATCCCCAGTTAGAAAAGATTCCTATTGGAAAACTCTCAAAAACTTTCTTGCATGTCAGTTCCAGATTTCAGAAGGAAAGACATCCTCAACAGTCCTGCTTCAACGCTAATGAGTGCATCAACACTGCAGAATTAAGGCAGTTCCACTGTTTGATGGATGAAAGTTTCACATAACTTTAATGTCTATGGTTCAATGGCATGAGATCTTGTAGTTTTACCAGATTGTTTGCCTTTCCTGCAAAATAGTCCTGCAGACTACAATCCCCCTGATTCCATAGGATTGAGCCATGACATCATTTCTGCCACCAAACTCAGAGCAAGTGGTGTTAAACTGCATTAATTTACAGTATTGATGTATATCCATTGTTGAAAGATGCGGCATTTGTGTTGCATCATTTCTGCCACCAAACTCAGAGCAACAGCCAGCCACTTTTGGCTTGCTTTTATGTAGTGTCCAAACTTTGGAAGCTATCTACATCTAGTAAATAAAATTAGCAGGTTATCCTGCTCATTACTATTTTCTGAAGCTTCAGTCAAGTGTGAATTGCAACAGGAAAATTGTTAAATAATATCTGCTTTGCAATAGTTAAATCTTTGCCTAAATATCTTATTTTTCATAGTAAGTTGCTTAGTATGGCTTCCTCTTTTGGGGTTCCCATCTGCACTAAGGATAGGCAACTTCAATGGCTTCTAGGGGCAATTTCCTAGCCTTTGGAATTGCTATTGGTCATAGCACTAGCCCCTAATGAAATTGGACTTCAGGAATACCCTTTACTTTATGGGTTTTTAAACTAAGACAAGCTATGGAAGGGGGGGGGGGATCCATCATGGCATAAATAAAATTCTATTTCTGGAGTACAGTTCTTCATTTTCTTAGACATATGGACATGGGATACGCCAGAGCCATGCCAGATATCAGCAGTTTTAAAGGCTGAGCATGTTTTATTTATGGATTAGTTCTACCATTACATCCATCAAACAGTAACAATGTCTTTTCTATCAGAAACAGCTGCTTTTCATGACTTCTTTCTGTCTCCTGGGTCAAGACACCAAAAATATTCTGATGTCATGGCAGATATTTTCCCAGCTTCTAATTTTCACAGAAAGGAACAAAGAAATGCTTCATGAGAGAAGGGTTTCTTGGAAACTATTCTGACATGTATAGACAGCAAGCAATTTATGGGGGGAAATATATAATCAAGAAGTCATTGCAGAGGCAGGAGGAACATGCTGAGGACTCAAGCAATCTGCCATGGTAAGTATTTCTCAGAGTTTCTGAACTTTTTTCTTATTTGCAGGAAGGAGAAACAAAAGCAGTCATGCTAAAGAAAATAAAATTGACTATTTTTAAAACTTTAAATAATAAAATTGATGCTCAAATTTTGCTTGATTTTCTACTAATGCGAGTTGACTTTGGTCCAGGCTAATCAAAGGACTTTATTTCCCTGTATGAATCTGTTAGCCATCAAGGTCTTTGAGAGAGAGCTTTTTCTTTGTCCTGCTACTATTTCGGACTCATTTGGTGAGAATGAGGGAGAGAGACTTCTCAGTGGTTGCTCCCAGGCTTCAAAACCTTCTTCTTAGAGAAGCTGGGATGGCTCTCTATTCTTTCAAACTTTCAGGAATTAATTGTGATGGATTTTTAATTTTGTACTGCTTTGCTGATTTTTAAAAAACGTTTTAACTAAATAATTTTAACTTTATAGATTGTTCCATTATTTTTCATTTTTAAAAAATAATAATTCTCTTAGTTGTTGTTGGTTTTTCGGGCTATATGACCATGTTCTAGAAGTATTATCTCCTGACGTTTCGCCTGCATCTATGGCAGGCATCCTCAGAGGTTTCTCTTCCTCCCTGCTGTCCGTTGTTCCTTATTTTTCATGTCTTATTTAGATTGCAAGACTCAGAGTATGGAAATGTCCGCAGTTATGCAAATCGACACAAATTCCTGAAATATATCCCTAGTGGATACTGGGATCATAGAGATTAGAAATATATATATAAAAAACATCAGTGAGATATCTTACTGATGTTTTTGCATCAGAAATATGTTTTTGCATATTTCCAATTTGTATTATTTTAATCTTTTATAAGCTACCTTGAGTTCTCTTATTGGGGGAAAGGGAGGATATAAATTAATTTTTTTTTTAAAAAAAAGAAAATACTACAAGTTTGTGGAACATATGATGATTGTTTGCATAAATGGACCAGTTTGGGACTTTGTGGAGTCGGATTGTTTCTGAGTATTGGAAATATTTATTTTCAAGAAGACATCCCTACATGACCTTAAAAATTGGATCAGTAACTGTATGGTAATTATGACCTCGCAGCAAATATCCTCTTGAGGTTCCCCCCCCTCCACCTTCCCCCCCCCCCCAGGTGTCAGGAGCGACTTGAGAAACTGCAAGTTGCTTCTGGTATGAGTGAATTGGCCATCTACAAAGACATTGCCCAGGGGATGCCCAGATGTCTTGATGTTTTACCATCCTTGTGGTAAAATACCATCCTTCTCTCATGTCCCCACATGAAGCCAGAGCTGACAGAGGGAGCTCATCCACAGTCTCCCTGGATTCGAAACTCTGACCTGTCAGTCTTCAGTCCTCCTCCACCACAGTTTGAAACAGCTTTTACCATCAGGAAATTTTTCCTAATATTCAGGTGGAATCTCTTTTCCCACAGTTTGAATCCATTGCTCCATATCTTGATTGTTGAAATAGCAGAAAACAAGCAAGATTGCTTTTGAAGTAGAACATATGATAGGGTGAGCAACAGTATTATGCATTAAAAAATTAAATCCTATTGAATAAAACAAATAAACCTGTAGACACAAAATCCATTAAATATTTTTAAATAAAAACCCACAAGAACCTAAAAGCACACTACTTTTAGGTTTTCACAAATCCTTGAAAACTTTACATTGTAAACGAACTCTGAATTTCGGGGGTCCCATTAGGTCTGTTTTGACTAGCTCAGCTGTCAACGTTTGTTCATTTAGCTGTTCAGAAGTGTATGCAACAGTGGCAGATTCCAGATGTCATCCTCCTGTGTTTAAACAAATCACTTGGCTTTTCCTTAGCATTATATCTAGCTCTAATGCTTCAACTACCAAAACATTTACATATAACATTTTCCACTCCACTCCTGAATAACAAACGGCCTAGGAAGGCAAATGGACTTGTTAAGAGGTTGGCCTTGTTTTTCAAAGAAGCGCCTAACTCATTTGGAAAAGAACAAGAAACAGGCTGGTTCACTTAGAATTGTGGCTGTTTTTCCTTGAAAGGAATATTTTGTCAGTGGTATTGCCATAGAGTCCCCACAGCAAGGGAAGGCACTTTGTTGGACTCATGATCTGGAAATGCAAAGAGAAAGCAGACTTGCACAAACAATGGTTTAAGGAAGCTGAAATGATGAATCAAATAGGATGGCTTATGTTAAGGTAACCATGTGATTTGGAAAGTTACTTTGGGACTAAAGCTACCATGTCTCTTGCTAGGGATTCTGAGTGTTGTCATTTGGAAAAACAATATTTCCATGTTTTGGGGTGTTCTAAGTTTTCCGGGCTGTTTGGCTATCTTTCAGAAGCATTCTTTCCTGATGTTTCACCTGCATCTGTGGCAGGCATCCTCAGAGATTGTGAGGTCTGTTGGAAATTAAGAAAATTGGATTTATATATCTGTGGAAAGTGCAGGGTGGGAGAAAGAATTCTTATCTGTTTGAGGTAGGTGAAGGGGCAGCTCAACCCATTACACAAAGTAAGCATTTGCAGTATAGTTGACTTTGCCCAGGGGCGCTCTTGAGGGAAAATAGACCTTGACATATGTGAGTTGTAGTTACTGAGATATATAGTTCACCTACAATCAAAGAGCATTCTGAACTCTACCAATGATGGAATTGAACCAAATATGGCACACAGAACTCCCACTATGAACAGAAGATATATATCAGTGATTGGTTGGGGGGGGGGAGGGGGGCGCCAAAATACTGTTTGCTTACCGTTGAAAATTACCTAGGGCCACCTCTGAGTAGGTGTAAATGTTGCAACTGGCCACTTTGATTAGCATGTAATGGCATGGCAGTTTCAAGGTCTGTCTTCTTACTGCCTGGGGTAATCCTTTGTTGGGAGGTGTTAGCTGGCCCTAATTGTTTCTTGTCTGGAATTCCCCTGTTTCGACTGTTGTTCTTTATTTACTGTTATGATTTTAGAGTTTTTTTAATATTGGTAGCCAGATTTTGTTCGTATTAGTGGTTTCTTCCTTTCTGTTGAAATTGTCCACATGCTTGTGGATTTCAATGGCTTCTCTGTATAGACTGACATGGTGGTTGTTAGAGTGGTCCAGCATTTCTGTGTTCTCAAATAATATGCTGTGTCCAGGTTGGTTCATCAGGTGCTCTGCTATGGCTGACTTCTCTGGTTGAAATAGTCTACAGTACCTTTCATGTTCCTTGATTTATGTTTGGGCAATGCTGCATTTGGTGGTCCCTATGTAGACTTGTCCACAGCTGCTTGGTATCCAGTACACTGCTGCAGAGGTGAGAGGATCCCTCTTGTCCTTTCTGGCCATGAAAGCCTTCAACAATACATTTCCATTTTCTGTTTCCAAATAGACAGTTTCTTCTTTACAGAGCTGTCCTAAGAATTAGCCTCTGACAAAGAACTATCATCCTGCCAGAATGACAGAATTGCTGTATACTATAGGATGCCAGCCTAAGCATGGTTTAAAGAACCATAAAGCTGGATGAACAGGCATAATGGAAAATGGAGCAAACACATAAGTCGCCTACTCACAGTCTTCCATACCACGAGGGTGTAGCTGTATTAGCCATTTCAGCAAAATGCAGAATCCCCATTGAACAGCCATTCCTTTATAAATCCAACACAAAATGCCTAAATTACATGATGCCAACCTTTGAAGCTCCACTGGCTTCTTCATCAGGCAAAGGTGTTAAAAATCTTACAGGAGAAGGAAAATAATGCCAATGTTAGAGTCATAAGCCTACACTGTATCAAGATAGTATGCAGGGATATCCATATAGGCAGCAGACATTCCTCATGCTAGCTTTGTGCTCTGGAGACAAATAGATGAAAAGTCCAGAAAATAAAATGTACAATCCATTAACATCAAAGTAAGCAACTCCCTTTGAGATCCAAGCTGTTTCTGTCCTGGGTGAGGGTCTGTGTCCCTGTTTTAGGCAGAAAAATTTGAATCTTCTTTGCCTGTAAGATTTCGAATACCTTTACTGATTAAGAAGTGTACATCATGTACATCATGTGCATTTTTGGTTGGCCCAATAAAGGTATCATTGTTTGTGGGTGTTGGATGTTATTCTACCATAATGGAAATTCTGTTTGAGTATTCAAAAGTGATCTTCCTTTAACCTGTGAGTTGGGAGCAAAGGCATAGTACTTAACCCTGCTCTCATGTACATGTCACAAAGGTTCTCAAGATGTCCATAGTCAGCATGAACATCTGTAAAAAAGAGCTCTTTGCACAAATTTACTTTTCCAGGCAAAGAAAGACAATAAAGTAGGTGCTAAGCATTTAGCCATCCACAAGTATACGCAACAGGGGCAGATTTCTAATGTCACCCTGCCAGAGAAAGCATTGTACAACATGGAGAATGTCTCTTTCTGATCTCATTCATCCACCACTTTGAAACTATAGAACAGATCAGTGCCATAAGAAGCATGTCATATTCCTGCCACATTAAGTTAAAGTCTCCAAAATAAATGAAGATCAAACCATTTTGCTGAATTCTTCAGAATTATGTGGGGGCATTTTGGTTTGGGGTTTTCCCCCTAGTATTGCATGTCTAAGCAAGCATGGTTGCCACAGAAACAAAGACAAACACCACTTCAGAGCTGCTTGATCATCGTCGAATGTGTGTACTATGCTAGGAGTACACTTAATCCCCTAAAGGCAAAAGGTATTGAAGAGAGCAGCTTTTGAATGGCATAAGAAGAGACTCACCATGCCTACGTTTGTATAATCCTTTGGCAGAGGTAAATTACATACATTTGTTTAAATAACAGAATGGGTTAGCTAAGGAATCATAGAATCCTAGAGTTGGAAGAGACCACAAGGGCCATCTAGTCCAACCCCTGCCATGCAACTCCCAGCTGAAGAGAGCAGCAGAAAAAAGGGAGACCACAGAAGCCTACAAGAGCCAGATCAGCTTGGTTGCAGAAACAGTCCAGAATGTTAGAGCTTTTACACCCAGCATTCCTGCTTTGCTTACCTTCTAGGTCACAGTATAAGAACTTCTACCAGTGAGATGTGGCTCCTCACAATCTCTGTCAGGATGCTCCATCTCTTAGCTGATCACAGACAGCAAAAAAAGCCCATAACACATATTCTACCCTTGAAGGAAACATCCTGCTGTAGAAAATCCAGAGGCTAGGAACTCTGGATTGTTGTTGCCCCAAGGAAGGGAGGGGGACCATGGTCCTCAGGGAGCAGCTATCCCAGTTATACAGGGGAGAGGGAGATATGGAAATGGGGGACAGGCATATTGCCCAGTAGGCAAAGTTAACAACAGGTTGCTGGTCACTCCAAACCTGTCCCCTATCCCAATCTGGATAGCCTTGGTAGCAATCCCCCTGAGCTGAAAATGCTGTTGATTTCCAGGTCCGTATATGGCAGGGGTCAGGAACCTTCGGCCCTCCAGGTGTGGTGGACTTCAACTCCCACAATTCCTTGAGGCTCGGCATTCGCCCCAAAGGCTTACCTTGGCCTCAAGGAATTGTGGGAGTTGAAGTCCACCACACCTGGAGGGCCGAAGGTTCCCCATGCCTGGTATATGGCAAAATAGCTGCCATTCAGTACTTGATCTTCGATATCCAAAGATTTGCATGCTGGCCTGGTGTGTATCAGAGATCTGGCTGGATGAGTCAACCTCTCTCAACTCTGCTCACCTCTGGGGCAGGGCAGTGAAGTTACAGTGGCCTATGAGAAAAATATCCCCCTGACCAGGTGCCCTCTCCCTCAGTCTAAGAGATTTTAGGTCGAGAGTCAAGACAAGATAGGCCCACCCTGCTGTTCTACAGTCTCCCTTCCAGTGCTAGCCAGAGTGGCCTCGGGGTTAGTGTTGGAGTCTCCATGGCTCAGCATAGGACTGGGGGACTTCAACATCCCTGCCAATACAGCCCTGTCAGGAGTGGTTCAGGACTTCATGACAACCATGGGTCCGTCCCACTTGGTATCTGGCCCCACACGTGTGTCTGGACACACTCTAACCTTGTATTTTACATGGAGGGTGGGGACAATGATGATCTTGGAATGGAGGAGCTCCGTGTGGTTCTGCTGTCATGGACAGATCACTATCTGATCAGGTTTAGACTAGTTGGGACCCAGAACCTCTGAAGGGGTCGGGAATCCATCAAAATAGTCTGCCTCAGAAAGCTTATGGATCCAGATGGATTCCTGACAGTTTTGGGGGAATTTCCCACTACCTGGCAGGTGATCCTGTTGAAACCCGGTTGATCTCTGGAGTGGGGAAATTATCAGGACAGTAGACACAATTGCTCTGAAGTGTCCCTTCTCATGAAGTGGAGCTAACCAGTCCCTTAGTTCCCTAAGGAGCTGGCAGCAATGAAATACGCAAGATGGGGACTAGAGCAACAGTGGCAGAGAACTCAAAACAAGCAAAAATATATCTGAAGAACTATGCTGGGGCAAGAAAAGCAGCAAAAAGAGCATTCTATACCAACACTACTGCTACAACACAAAAACCGTCCAGCAGAGCTGTTTCAGGTGGTTTTCAGATGACCCAGAAGAGAATGTTGCCCATAGAACAGCACATTGTGAGGAAATTTTGCAGATAAGATCGCTCAGATTCTCTCTCTGACTTAGATGACACAATTGATACAGCTCCGGCAGATGTAACCTTGGATCCTGCTTGTCCAGTGTTGATGAATACTTTTCAGTTTGTGCAGCCTGAGGATGTGGACAGGATTATTGGAGGTGAGAGCCACCACATGCGCTCTAGACCCTTGCCCTTCCTGCATTATAAAACAGGCCAGAGGGGGACTGGAGTGGGTCAGGGAAGTGATTAATGTCCCCTTACATCAAGGCCGGGTTCCCATGGGTCTCAAGGAGGCTCTGGTAAGACCACTTCTAAAAAAAACTTTCTCTAGACTCCACTGTACTGGATAACTACAGACCAGTCTCCAATCTCCCATTTTTAGACAAGGTACTGGAGCATGTGATGGCTTCGCAACTCCAATGGTTCCTGGAATGAAGCGGATTATCTAGCTCCAGTTCAGTCTGCTTTTGCGCCTGGTTATGGGACATAGACCGCTTTAGTCACTTTAGTGGATGAGCTACACAGAGAACTGGACAGGGAGAGTATGTACCTGTTGGTTCTTCAGGACCTTTCAGCGGCTTTCGGTACCATTGACCATAGTATCCTTCTGACACTATGGGATGGGTACCACGTTCAGTGGCTCAATTCCTTCCTGGAGGGATGTTCTCAGAAGGTGGAACTGGAGGACTCCTGTTCAACTTTTTGGCCACTGGCCTATGGGGTCCCTCAGGTCCCCTAAGTGTTGTTCAACATATATATGTAACCGCTGGGAGAGATCATTTGGACTTTTTTCTTAAGTGTAGTACTTTACATTTCTCCTTATTGAAATTCATTTGGCCCAGCTCTCCGAAATGTTGAATTCATATTGAATCTTGATTCTGTAATCTGGTGCTTTAGCTGTTCCTTCCTAATTTGATGTCATCTGTAAATTTGCTATTTTCTTACCTTCTTCATTATTTTTGCACTGGGAAGCAGCAGAGGATAAGGGATGGGGGTCCTTGTCTTTTTCTCTTCGGGTCTGCTCCTTCTGGCCAAATAGCTTCCAAGTAGATCCCAGTTAGAGAAGTGGCTTGCTCAGAAAAAGATGACCAGGGTCGATGAGACTACATCTTTACCATTGATTGCATGGTTGGGCAACTTGTTCTGCTATCCAAGCTATCCTAAGGTGATTTCCCCAGTGGAGCTCTGCTGGGAAACTGTTTGGAAAGACAGCAGCAGGTAGATCACTTTGGAGAAGAAATGAAAATGGCACTAATTAAAATTTTGAGTGTGGACAGTAATACAATTTCAGTGGGTTTATTACAGGTACAGTATATATCATGCTAACACTGAATCCAGGGGCAGATTCAGGTCTGAATAATCTGCTGGATTAATTCTGTGGTGTAGAAAAGCCCCAGCCCAGTTGTCTATGCTATTATGAGATGTGCAATGTTTTTTTCTTTTAAAATTAATTACCTCTAAATTTGCATCTGTACTTATATACCGCACTTGTTCTTTTTTCCTTGATATATTTTTCTTTTCTGGTGGATAACAAATGAAGAGTGTAATCTAGTTCTTTCTATCATTTCTCAGTGGTTTTTACTGGCCCTAATGTCAGAAAATTGAGCATTAGAAGGAAAATATCTGATCAAACCTCACATTTTGCTCTTAGCATTTCCCCGTTTTATAAACAGAAGAAACCATGTAAACACGTGAGTCTGTGAAAATGACTGTGCTCTTTTCGAGACAACAATGTGAATTTCCACAACAAATAAAAGAGTCCAGATCACATAAATAAAACTCGGGGGGGGGGGGGATCAAAGCACTGCTTTGAGAGCAATGGAAACCAAAAGCCTTATTCATTTCTGAGATGTGCTAGAAAATGAAAATTGTAAGGTGTTTTATCCAATCCCTAAAATCTATTCTAGCTACATCCTGTGCATAACACAATGTGTCCTGGAAGTTGCCAAATTCTTGCAGTGCATTAATTGTAGACAGTGTGGGATAGATTAACACCAGGGGTACAGGCCATTCATTAGAGAAGTATCTTGGCTATGTTACTGCTTTATAAAAGAGCTTTTATATTCCCCAGTTACATTCCCTCTAGTCATTCAAAGGGGGCCCTTCAGTGAAGAAAACTTTCAGACTTAAACCCATTCTTTATGAAAAAAGTATTGAACAATGCAATGCCTCATTAACAAATCCTGTATTTTAAATTCCAATCCAATTTCACGAAAAGCAAAAATAGCCAGTTAGGAGCCAGCAACTATATTTTCCATGCCATAGTTGTACAAAGAAATGCCACAAGTAGTCAATGTTGGTGATTGGTGTGATGCTACAGCAGCCGCTGATGGAAGATTTCAAATAATTACACATCTTTTTATATATAAAAAATCTGTTTGCTGAATGCAGTTTGTTCTCACAAAGGGGAAGGGCCACACCTTAGAGTTACAGTACATGGTAGAGCATTTGGGGGAAACCTTGATCCGTTTCGTGTCCTGACTTTCAATCAGGGCCGCGATCCATTTTGACTGACTCTCCCAAAATCGGGAGATCAGATATTTGTTTTCTGTTTTCAGTGCATAAATATCAGTTTTCTTTCGGATCATTATTTCGGGGGGGGGGGGGGGGGCGACTTCGACTCATAGGCCCAAAGCACCCAGGCCTACAGGTGCAGACTTTGGGCCTACGCATCCGGGCCTGGCAGGGCCTGCAGATGAGTGTCGAACAAAGAGCACTCCTTACTCGGCACTCGGCTACAGGCCATGGTAGGCCTGGGTGCATAGGCCCAAAACCTGCACCCATAGGCCTGGGCGCAGCCGAGCACTGGGAAAGGCGTACTCCTTACACGGCACTCGGCTGCAGGCCCTGCCAGACCTGGGCGCATAAGCCCAAACTGCCGGGGTGCCTGCAGCCGAGCACCAAGTAAGGAACGCTCCTTACTCAGTGCTTGGCTGCAGGCCCTGCCAGGCCCCGGCGCTTCAGGCCTACATGTGCGGCAATCAATCCAAAAAGCAGGCTTGGAGCCAGTACCCACTCCCACCTGCCTTTCGTATCGATTGCATTTTCGTTCCAGGAACAAAACGGAAATACAAATCAAATGAATGGGACAAATTTCAGGCCCATGGCTAGTACACAGTTGATAAGCTGAAAGTCTTGCATTGAACCTCCAACATCTTCTTGAAAATGTCAGCAAGGTGATGCAGAGCAATGGGAGTGACAAAAATGTACCTGCTGTTTCTGACAGCAAGTAGAAGGGTATCTGTTCCCAAATTAATTTTAGTTGTTCATTCATTCAGTCGCTTCCGATTCTTCGTGACCTCATGGACCAGCCCATGCCAGAACTCCCTGTCAGCCGTCACCACCCCCAGCTCCTTCAAGGTCAAGCCAGTCACTTCAAGGAAACCATCCATCTTGCCCTTAGTTGGCCCCTCTTCCTTTTTCCTTCCATTTTCCCCAGCATAATTGTCTTCTCCAAGCTTTCCTTTCTTCTCATGATGTGACCTTCAACTTTGCCTCTACTATCCTTCCCTTCAATGAGCAGTCTGGCTTTATTTCCTAAAGTATGGACTGGTTGGATCTTCTGGCGGTCCAAGGCACTCTCAGAACTTTCCTCCGGTACCACAGTTCAAAAGCATCTATCTTATTTCCCAAATTAATATGTTTTTAAATATTTTATATTGTGTGCCTTCAAGTCCTTTTTTACCTATAGCAACCTAGGGTGAACCTATCAAAGGGCTTTTTGTCAATATTTATTCAGAAGAGGATTGCCATTGCTTTTCTCTGGGGCTGAAGGAGTGTCCACGGTTGCCCAGTGGGTTTCATGGCCAAGCAGGGATCTAAACCCTGGTCTCCAGAGTCATCGTCCAGCATTGAAATGACAGCATCACACCCTTGCTTTTTTATGAGAATGAGTCCACAAAAAATAAAATATATATGGACCCACCTTTTATTTTTAACATTGCTTTGGAAGATCTTTTTTACTGTTAGCAATGTTTAAGGCTTTTCCTCCTCCACGTTTGTCGGTATAGGGTTAACAACAGGAAATACTTTTTGCCTTAGATCTGCATTTGCATACACACCACTCTCGTCTTGCCATGTATTGATACCATGCCTTCTGTAGTCTGCTGTGTCACAAAACTGAGAATGGCACTTTCTGTGAACTACAGAGTAGCCAGCTGGATCAAGTGTAATCTAAAGAAAATTCAGTAGGCTATGTTAGTTATCAAAATAAAGTTTTAAGCAATACATGTTAACATGTTAAGATGAATCAGAAATTATTCAGTTGAGGATATATTTTTTCCTCTAGTAAAATGTATATGATTAGATTATTTGGTCCATGTATATTGATGTGTACCACAAGTGCTGTACAATCAATTTTCTGAATACACAAATTCAACCATCCAAGGCTCAAAAATATTTTCAAAACATTCAACAAAGAAAAACTTGATCTTGCTATTTTTATATAAGGGACACGATTTTACCAAGCTCAGTATATGCTGAAAAAAATGAAAACAATTAAAATCAGAAGTCATTGGAAGTCCACTTCAGATTTTATTTTATTTTTTCAAATAATAGTAAAGATAAAGGTTTCTCCTTGACATTAAGGGTAGTCAAGTCCGATTCTGGGTGTGTGTGTGTGTGTGCTCATCTCAATTTCTAAGCCGAAGAGCCAGCATTGTCCATAGACACCTCCAAGGTAATGTGGCTAGCATGACTGCATGGAATGCCATTACCTTCCTGCCAAAATGGTACCTATTGGTCTACTCACATTTGCATGTTTTTGAACTGCTAGGTTGGCAGAAGCTAGGGCTAACAATAGGAGCTCTCCCCATCCATGGATTCAAACCACCGACCTTCCAGTCAGCAAGTTCTGCAGCTTAGTGGTTTAACTCACTGTACAACCACAACCCTTCAAATTATGGATACCCTCTATATTTATTCAGCTCACAACTGGTGTTTTTCTAGGCCCAGAAGTGAGTGAGCAAGTAATAAATACATCTTTTATGGGAGAAAAGCAAGTCTGGTGGGAGGTGAGGTGCAAATTCTCTGGGAGCACCTTTGGGCTGCAAAAATGCCCTTGGGCCATTTTCAAGGCTTTCCTGACTTAAAAACTAGTAAAACCAGCAAAAAGTTAGGACAGAAATTATGAACACTTTTGTTAAAATGGTGGTAAATCCATTGTTTTCCTGAAATAATAGGCAAATAGGATTGTGATGGTGTATGTGAAATCCCTCTTTTCTGTTCTTGTAGTTTCTAGTATATGAGGAGGCTTTTCCTTTCTGTTTCTGCAGTGTATAACAGAAGAATTCGCCATTGTTCTCCTCATCACATTCGCTCAAATTATGTGATAGGATGGAAGACTGTGAATATTCCAAATAATACATTGGAGAGGTCAGCATTCAATCCAGCTATTAAGAGAAAAGCAAAAAGAATTTAATAGAATTACATAATAGTATGGCTGGGATCTAGAAATACAAGCTGGAATGTGTCCAGAGGAGGGTGACTAAAATGATCAAGGGTCTGGAGAACAAGCCCTATGAGGAGCGGCTTAAGGAGCTGGGCATGTTTAGCCTGAAGAAGAGAAGACTGAGAGGAGATATGATAGCCGTGTATAAATATGTGAGAGGAAGCCACAGGGAAGAGGGAGCAAGCTTGTTTTCTGCTTCCTTGGAGACTAGGATGCGGAACAATGGCTTCAAACTACAAGAGAGAAGATTCCATCTGAACATAAGGAAGAACTTCTTGACTGTGAGAGCCGTTCAGCTGTGGAACTCTCTGCCCCGGAGTGTGGTGGAGGCTGATTCTTTGGAAGCTTTTAAACAGAGGCTGGATGGCCATCTGTCAGGGGTAATTTGAATGCAATACTCCTGCTTCTTGGCAGGGGGTTGGACTGGATGGCCCATGAGGTCTCTTCCAACTCTTTGATTCTATGATCTATGTCAGAAATACGAGTAGAAAGGTTAGGGTAGATGGCACAGAGACTGAGGAATGGGGGGGGGGGGTGGAAAACACAAACTTGAGAGGTGAGAGATTTATAAAGTAAAGCAATTGATGGAAGATGAACAAAGCCAGTAATGGGATGAGAAATAAGAGGCTTTAGATCAGTGGTTCTCAACCTTCCTCATGTTGCGACCCCTTAATACAGTTCCTCATGTCATGGTGATCCCCAACCATGACATTTTTTTGTTGCTGCTTCCTCATAACTGTCATTTTGCTACTGTTATGAATTGTAATTGAAATATTTAATATGCAGGGTGTATTTTCATTCACTGGACCATATTTGGCACAAAAACCTGATACGCCCAAATTTGAATACTGGTGGGGTTGGAGGGGATTGATTTTGTCATCTGGGAGTTGTAGTTGCTGGGATTTATAGTTCACCTACAATCAAAGAGCATTGTGAACTCTACCAATGATAAAATTGGTCCAAATTTCCCACACAAAACCCCCATGACCAACAGAAAATACTGATAGTTTTTGACGACCCCTCTGACATCCCCTCACGACCCCTCCAGGGATCCTGCCTCCGAGTTTGAGAAACACTGCTTTGGGTGAATATAATTCTGAAAATATGTGATAATATAGGGAAGTGATTTTGCCTAAGCTGGGACATGTTGTAAGGGAACTAGAGGAAACAGGAAGAGCAAAGATAGGAACTACATTTTACATATTAACTTGTAATAAATAGATGTTTTATGTGCTTAATGAGATCGAAATGTTCGGGGGGTGGGAGGCAGAGAGATCTGCCCCCATGTTTATAGACATTTTGTGTGCATATACAAACTATGATCTCCATTATGAGTCACCATGGTTACAAAAATATCCTGCCATGATTCTCATTGTACTAAAACCCCTGGCACATAAAACCAGGAATCTAGACCAAAGCATTACACATCAACACACTTTCCATCCTCATTTATTGGCTCAGAACTGCAATAAAGAGTCCATTTAAAAGCATCATAAGAACCACAGACACATAGAAACAAATTAGCATTCCTTTGATGCGTTTAATCCACGGAGTCTCTATTACAGTAAAGTTAAAACTTTCAGGGCTCATAGAAATGAATGCCAATATACAATAAAACAATTTTGTAATTCCAATTAAGCACCATCCTTGCTCAGAAAATAATGCAAATAGTTTTTTCCCCATGTTTTTCTTTCATCCTGGAAAAATGTGGTAAGACAAGTGATTTGTTGCAAGTGATTTGCCAATTAGCCCATTAGAAAAGCTCATGCATGCTCAAATGTTCATGTGCTATATACTTTGGATACTTCTTAAATGTTAAGACATTAAAATTTCACTAAAGCCGACTGCAAAATTCTATTGCTATATATCAAAAACTGTTATGTCTGCACAATCCATTCCCTTGATAGAAGCTGCATGGAAACACCTCCTTGTGGCAATGATTCAGTATGCCATGATCCTTGTGTATATAGAACTTAGGGGAAGGGAAACACTTTCTACTCCCATATACTTACATATGGTTGATAGTCATAAGGTGGAACGTAGTCTATTTTGTATGTTGTATCCAGAAGCCTGTTAAATAGAAGACATAAAACAGCAGTTGTCCTCAGTGTTACACATTTATCTACTTTATATGTAAGAACACTTAAAAATAATCTATAATTATATAAATCTGTGTGTTCCTTAGCAAGAGAACATAAAGTGCTTGAAAATGATATTTTCAGAGGATATACCCAGAACGTTTGGTATATTGTTTACTAATTACACATTGCACAATTTGTCCCCATTTGGATTTGGCAGAAATATCCTTTTTGCCATCACCCAGTATCATTACCATTTAGTAGGTAAATCAGTCTTTCAGGGCCTTAGGCACAGTCGCTTAATTTTCCTAGTACAGGAAAAAAAAACAATTTAGAGGGTTTGTTTGGGGTTTTTTTCCCAATGGAATGTCTTAGTGCCAGTCAGCTCTAATTCTTTAGTCTTAATAATATTTAGTTGTTTACACTCCTAGTAAATTGTAAACAATGCAGCGTATCAGTTACCTATTGTTCTTATATGGCAAACAACATACCTCAGTTTCATGATATTAAGTACTACAGGTCAAGAAAATTATATATATATATATATATATATATATACGCTGATCTATGCACAAACCATCTTTAATTAATATAACTAAATCATATAGTAGCATGGTGAGTGTTGATATATATCTATATCTCAGCTTAACCCTGGAAACTGCTGTATAAGTTAAATCAACAGAGGAAAGGATTCAATGCATAATGGGTTCTCCGGGATGTTAATTATGAAAAAGGCTTATCTAGTCCTCACATCTAGTCCTGTAACACACTTCTAGAGGAACAGAACAAAGGAGCTGAAACAAATAAAGGAATCAACTCAGGGCTCTTCCAGACATGACTAAATCCTGAAAGGAACTGGGATATTAAGTCCCAGTTCCTTCCGGGATTTAGTCTCCACCTCCAACCTAAACCTCTTTCTTTATGGAGTCAAGGAAGAGAAATGTTAATTTCCACTCTCTCCTGACATTTGGAGTGGCCATTAGCAGATAAGTCCAGTATTTCAAATTGAATTCTTGAATCCATAAATGTATGTTATTACCTTCAATGCCAAATTTATTCTTCCAGACCACCTTACAAATAAATTGCAATGTACAGTAAAATGGAGATGGACATTAAAATGTTGTATTTTGTCTTAAGGTAACATATGCTAGTCATTCCCAGTTTTTGTTGAACATATAATTAGTTACAGCATAATAGAAACCAACAACGACACTAAATTTTGGCAATACACACTATAAATGAAAGTATGTAACAGTGAGGCATACTAAAGTGACATATTCATTTTATGTTTGGAGTAGTATTGAATTTTTTGCAAATAAAATTTAATATAATTTTGAGAGCATTTTTGGGAAACAATATGGCGGAGATTTTTAA
Source organism: Anolis sagrei (assembly GCF_037176765.1). Lineage (NCBI taxonomy): Eukaryota > Metazoa > Chordata > Lepidosauria > Squamata > Anolidae > Anolis > Anolis sagrei. The sequence goes on along the minus strand of NC_090022.1, from coordinate 222,127,170 downwards.
CTAGGCAATTCCACCTTTCATGGCCCACCCTGTCTTTCATTACTTTTTATCACTCTAGGATGGAGCTGCAAATGACCTAATATTAAAGGCTGAAAAGGACAGAGAAGTGGAAGGAGCAGGAAAAGGAATCCTGCAGTGCAGTGCCTTGAAATGCAGTTTGTATAGGTAGGAAGTAAGAAAGATGCAGTATATGTGTTTGGTTGGGCGGAGTAGAAGCAAGTGCACAGGCAAGAACTCAAGGACAAACCAGCAAAAGAATAGGCAAGAATATGAACAGAGAGAGATGGAAGGAGTCTGGTAAAAGAGACAACAATAAATGGAGAATAAGGGAAAGAAAGGCAGATTATATTTGGCTGTTTATTTTTATGGGAGATGTTGCTACCTGCCACTGTTGTTCCTTGATTCAAGCAACAATAGAGAAACCACAACATTCACTCTTGGGAAAAATTGTATTGTACCCTCATAGCAAGATGGGAAAGAATCAGCTGGTAAAGCACAGATTTGCATCTCTCCAATGCACATGGCCATTTCTGCAGAAATGGTCCATTTAAGATAAGCGGTACTGAGAGTGATCATTTCCCCATATATTACTTTGAGTTTCCATATAACAAAGCAAAAGGTATTTGTTATTTTCAATGTGTTGTGAATGCAAAATGCCTTTCTCTTCCATTTTGTCTCTGAATCTATTTATCTTTTTCTATCCTTTACAGACTACAGAAATGGAAACGAATCGTATAATGGAAATGAATAGCAGCAGAGCAATGCCTTCAGGCAATCAAGAGATACTGTGCCAATATTATTGTTGAATTAACTGTCTGTTTTATGTACTATATATCTTCATGATCCTGGAAATCTGAAACAATTTAGTCATATGCTCCCAGCCATTTTGAATGCTTGAGATGGAAAGGAGATATTCCAGCCATGTTTAATAGGGGCTTACTATGAAAGCCTTGCAATGCTGCAACCATTTTAAATAGGGGCTTACTGTATAAGCTCCCACATTGCTGCTGAATGCCGCTTAGGATGAATGCCCTCAATTTACATATGAAGTCAGTTTATACATGAGTATATATGGTATCTTTTCGTACTAAGAATGAAATACTTCCTGTTATTTACAAATAATATTAATAACACACACACACATACACAATTTTTATCATGTGTGACTATTGATGTGGGGTAGAATGGTTCTTTCACACAGCTGAATAAAATCCGACATTATCCACTTTGAACTGGAATATACGGCAATGTGGACTCAGATAACACAGTTCAAAGCAGATATTGTGCGGTTTTCTGCCTTGATATACTGGGTTACATGACTGTGTGAAAGGGCACTTGGTCCATATTTAAAGCTTTTTTGTTTTCTGTCTATGTTTGCATCTTTCTCTCTTTTTCTAACCTCACCCATTCCCTCTCAATAGTAGGTGAAATTGGATTCTTCAAAGTTTATGCAACTACTCATTTCTCTTGAGTAAAAAAAAAAAGGACAAGGGGAGAGTGAATGAAATGAGGTGTTTCGCTTGCATTGTGGTCAAGGTTTTCGAATTGTAATGTAACACAAATTTAAAGATCCAGCCAGTATCAATGGAATTTAAATCAAAATCTCAATACAATTAATGTGAAGTTTGGAGGATTTAGGCTTTTTTGTACAAACGTAACACACTGGCACTTCTTCATTAGCTTTCCTTTTCTATATCAAAGGAAAGTGGGGAAAATGATAGCAAATATAACCATTAGGTTGCTGCGAGTTTTCTGGGCTCTGTGGCCATGTTCAGGAAGCATTCTCTCCTGACATTTCACCCACATCTATGACAAGCATCCTCAGAGGTTGTGAGGTCTGTTGGAAATAAGGCAAGTGGGGTTCATATATCTCTGGAATGTTCAGGGTGGGACATAGATGTGGGCGAAACGTCAGGGGAGAATGCTTCTGGAACATGGCCATACAGCCTGGAAGACTCACAGCAACCCAGTGATTCCAGCCATGAAAGCCTTCAACAACACAACATACCCATTATTTTGGTCATTTGGATGTAGTTATTATTAAAACAACAGCTCTAAAAGTAACCTGATTGACAGGGAAATATTTCACTGGATTTGGTCAAAGACACAGAAGAATGGGAGGCAGCACAAAAACATTGGAGTGAAAATTAATATCATATTAGTAGTTTTCTGATGCAATATTCTACCATTTATGTGCTTAACTACACCAAAACAGTAGGTTCTACACACTGGTAGCTACAACCTAAAACAGTAATTACTGCAATTGCTTTTTCGGTTAATATTTTATAGATCTTTTCAAATTCCAAAGCAGAGACATTTGATATCCAGAACATCATTCCTAAACTAGCTATCAAAGTTTGGTATTTTGCACTACAGCTCCCAGAACTTCCCTGTCAGGGGATTCTGGGAGTTGTAGTCCAAAATACATATTTGTAAGTTCTTGATCAAAATTTGCATATACTAACATTTTAAAACGATTTGGAGAATGACGTGGCAATATAGCTCCAACCCCTGTCTCAGGTCGTCCTGTCTCCCTGAAAAAAATCAAAGAGACAGACATAATTGCAGGCTACAAGAAAATTAAAATAATTACGTACAAGTCCAATTTTAGGTCTACTCAGAAGTACAAGCCGCTGAATGGAATGAGACCAGCTTCTCTTTTATCCCCATACAGTTTTCATACCACCTTAACCCAAAACTGCTTTAGACACAACTGACATTCTTCCTATAGTTATCACAGTATGTTTCTGGAAATGGTCACTACTGCTCTCTACTGGACAGGCTAGCTAAGACATGTACTGTACATTAATTTAAGTTTACTTCTGAGGGGATTGAACATTAAAGTTATCCTCATTTTGCAGATATCTCTAGTACACAGAAGAATCTTCTATCTTGTCAGTACAAGGGAGCTTGGTACAATTTTTACTTTACACTACATTCATCAAAATGAGTACAATGGAAAATGCCAAATAATATTTTCACTTTCTGCCGAGTATTCCCTTGGTGAACTATCAACTATATTACAGATATGAGGAATACATGTAGGAATTCTTGGAATCCAATATACATGGCAATAAATATTTCTCAAAATAAGTACTAGAAGGCAGAATGGTAGTAGAGGAAAAATAAACCCATAATATATTCTATATCTCATAACATATTTAAATTGTGAATATGGATTCAAAAGCATTCAGAGATACCTTTCAAGAACGCCAATTTCAAAATTATCTTTATCCAACATAAGCTTGTGTATATCCAGCTCTTTATATTCTTTAATTCTATAGGGTTGAGACAAATAATCTTGATTTGTGGTTATCCATTTCTAAAAGGAAATATAAGGAAAGAAAGGAAAGACCTTTTAAAGAAAAATCCCAGCTGTCAGCTTAGTAGTAGTAATAGTAATGTTATAAGCAATGTATTTGTTATTTACTTATTATGGGACATACAGTAAATATTTTAATTCCATATCATATGATATCAAGGTAGCACAAATAAATCAATGTAAAGCATTCAAAGCCATTTAACATTTAAAACAACCAAGATCAATTTAGATAAATTGTTTAAAATGTTTTTAATATAACATGTTAAAAGCATCCACATGTACTTCATGCTTTTACAAGTGTTCTTTTGAAACTAGTTAAGGCCCATTAATTTTTATAAGCAAAGCATTTTTTTCAGGGAGATTATGTTCCTTCTTCTTTCAATTAAACCTATCTTGCCTTAGCTGTCCCTCAGGGCTTCAGCCTTATCTGATAATTCTTCATTCTCCAACTTGTGTCTTAGACACACTTACTCACAAAACCTTGTCTTTTTGACCCAATGAGTGTTATTGTTGCAATGCAATTGTTGTGTGGGAATCACTGAATATTCTGAAAGTTGTTGGACTGCAACTCCCAGTATTCATCCTCACTGGGTAGGCTGACTATGTCTTGTGAGGGTCCAATAACATATGGAGAGAGGCATGATGCCCACTCCTGACATATGTGCATGTTGATGCACCTTCAAATTGCCCGTCGACTTATGGCAACCCCATGAATTTCATAGGGTTTTCCCAGGCAAGGAGTACTAAGAAGTGTTTTTGCCATTTCCTTCTTCTGAAATTTAACCTAAAGCCCCTGGGATTCGTTGGCAGTTTCCCACCCAAATAATAAACAGAGCCAGACCTGCTTAGTTTCCAAGATCAAGCAGGATCTGATGCCTTTAGGGCAGTGAATCCTAACCTGTGGTCCATGGACCACCAGTGGTCCCCAAGAACTAAAATATGGTCCGTGGCCTCTCCGTTACTACACGGTTGCAACGAAACCCTCTTATAGTGCCGAGGCAACGGGGATGTCGGGAAGGGAGAGGCTGATTACCCAACAAGCCTCCTGACTGCTGCTTCTCCTCCTCCTCCCTCCCCCTGAACAGAGCCGTTCCATGTGGTGCCTGGAAATGGGGGTGCCTTGATGTCTTCATTTTTAGGTCTGTTCCTGGGGTTATTTGCAGTGCTGATTCAGAAAACTGCATTGAATAAACCACATCAGCTCTAGATTATTAAATATGGTTTCCTGTGGGTGAGCAGATGGTGACTACTAGATGGCATATGTTCTGTATCAGAAACTAGAGCTGATGTGATATATCTAATGCAGTTTTCTGAATCAGCACCTCAAATAACCAAACCAAATCTAAGGTTGACTAAAAACCGATTCGTAACCCTTTTGGTACTAATGTTGCAGAGTGGTCCCTGGTCAAAGTGATCCCTAGTAAAGTGGTCCTTGATCAAAAAAAGATTGAGAACCACTGCTTTAGGCTATTTATACCTATCTTCTGATATATACCTAAATGCAATTTTGATCCAATTACAATAACAATTAATCAATAAGAGTTTAGTAAGCCAATATTTAAAATAAATTATGTTAATTCAATGTTTTTATTCTGATAGTGTCTGTATTGGATTTAAGGCATTGTTGCTCCATCATCCTTTGGGGAAAGTTCTGATTAAGAGCAAATTTGCCCACTGCTTTCAGTGCTTCTACATAAATAAAGTATAACAAATCAGACTTGGTTATTTTAAATACAAATGTTTGAATGTAATTATAAAATTGTACATCGGTAAATCATTTCATGTCATGTACTCCCTAGCATCTGCTATATGATCAATCTTCAACACAAACAATTCATTTCTACTTAAACCAGTGCTCACACTTGTTGAGAGCTACATTAATGTAAGGCCATATTTGAGGACTGGATTTGAGATTAGCCTCAGAAACTTTAGGAAGAAATGCATCCAATAGACTCAGATCCTATTAATATCAAGGTGTGGCAAATCCCCTGCTGTATGAATTATGGTAGCTTCAATGTTTCTAACAGACAAGAATAGCCAAGCCTGCTTCTCATCAGTTTCCTGCTGTGTGGCTTGCACTCCATTTATAACATTTGATTTCTATTCCATTGAGCAAGATTCTTAGGTGAATGTGTAAAGTTCCACTCATTATTTTGTGATGGTTCATTGACACACACAGATTATCACTTATTGGTGCTCCAAGAAAGTTATGGGCGTACATTTAATGGTAAATCTGCCAAGAATTATATAAAACATGGAAGAGTACAAGACAGCACCTTTGAACTTGTTTTCCCTGCCAAATAGTACTGGTGCCTCATTAAACTACAACTCTCAGAATTCAATAGCATTGGACCATGAAAGTTAAAGTAGTGTTAAGCCGCACTAATTGTACAGTGTAGAAGTACCCACTATCTTTTAAACTAACCTGAGATCAAATTCAATGTTAAACATTACTACTTCATATAAATGATAGAAAAGTCACTTTCTTACCTGATCCATGGTTCCAAGACGCCAGTAGGTAGAGCGACATAAATTTTTAGAGCCCAAAGAAATGTCATGTATATCATAATCCTTAGGTTCAGTCTCCCTATTCCAGTACCTTTAAATAATTGAAAAGGTACTAACAATTATGTAATAGTAGCAGCATTAAAGAGATACACACAACAGCATACTCATCAACATTTTACAATTGAGAACCAGGACACATGTAGTCAAGCAATTGATGCTGAAATTCACCTACCCACCAAAGGAGCAGGATGAGAGTCTGATGCCTAGCATACCCTGCTACTTTACCAGCCAGATCAATATGCAAACCGGATTTGAAGGCCACAGAAACAGAAATTACTTTCAGGTCTAAAAGGATGTCTGATACAGTTTCTGCTCAAAAAGATTGGATACAACCATGGAATACAGTGCAAGATCTTTTATAAAAGGCATGGGCAACTTGAGCCCTTGAGGTGTTTTGGACTCAAACTCCCACAATTCCTTAAGCAGCTGATGGGCAAAAGGAAGGGGCCTGAGGCTGTTAGAAATTGTGGGAGTTGGGAGTCCAAAACACCTCAAGGGCCCAAGTTTGCTCGTGCCAGTTTAATACCCTTTGACAGCCATTCAACATTCTTGCACACTCCCGATTGGCCAGAAATCGACCTGGCTTCAATCTGGGTCCTAGTTGGTTAGGGAATCCTCATAATATCAGGGGTGGATGGCATCTCCTCCATGGTGGGAAAAACAAGAAACTGATTGGTAGACTTGGAACCCAAGTCATTTGGAAAGGCCTGTCCGGAAAGGAGGCAGATAGGCAAACACATGATGAATTAGTATGTTCAACCATTCATGATGGGATTATTGATCACGTTCAATTTGCACAAAGGTCGAGTCTCAGAACACAATAGAACTGTTATGTAGATAATATGATTAGTTCAATGAAAAACATAAATTTTATGTTATTGGTGTCTAACAGCCACTCATCTCTGGATTCCCTCAGAAGATTGAAGTTTCTTTTATCAGGATGTGGGAATTCCAGCTGGCATTGTCTGTTCTTGATGGACTCACATCATGGTAGGTGGGCTACTGGCAAAAGCCCCTCAGGTACATACAATGGTTTGCGATTAATATATTCAGCACTGCACTTTCATCCCATGCCCTGTTCCTTAGCTGCAATTTGCACTATCCTATTCCCTCGTCTTGTTTACAGTTTGGCCATGTCTTATGGTAGTTGTCACCAGAGGTCATTGGGCGTTGTTATGAGTTATAAATTGTTGTTTTATATGATATAGTTTTATTTTATTGTATTGTACTGTGTGTTTATTTTATGTTTTTCTTTAGGCACTTTGTGCCATATGTAAGCCACTCTGAGTCCCTTGGGGGAGAGGGAGATGGGATACAAGAATAAAATTGTTATTGTTGTTGTTATACACAAGCAGGATATTTGATTTAACTCCCCCCCCCCCCCATACACTGGACTGCATCCATTCAAATATGTTTCCTCACTCCAGCACATGTGATCATGGTTTTTAATACAGAGTCCATATGTATGAGTCCCAAAAAGATTATAATCATGTGTATAATACAAAGGAGGGAGCCCCGGGTCATGCAGTGGGTTTAAGCGCTGAACTGCTGTGCTTGTTGACCGAAAGGTCACAGGTTCGATTCCGGGGAGCGGCGTTAGTATCCGCTGTCAACCCCAGCTTCTGTCAACCTAGCAGTTCGAAAACATGCAAATGTGAATAAATCAATAGGCGGGAAGGTAATGGTGCTCCATGCAGTCATGCTGGCCACATGACCTTGGAGGTGTCTACGGACAACGCTGGCTCTTCGGTTTAGAAATGGAGATGAGCACCACACCCCAGAGTTGGACCTGACTGAACTTAATGTCAGAGGAAAACCTTTACCTATAATACAAAGGATATTTCAAAAGAAACTACAGATGTACAATTCTGAGGTGCGGAACAAAGCACCTTTGTTAAGAGTTTTTTTGGAATAGACTTATTGATCTGGGTTTTGTAGGCACACATTTCCTGTTTGCTTCCCCCCCCCCCCCCCAACCGGGATTAAGTTTTGGTGAAAGATTAAATAATCCCCTCTGGAACATGTAGTTTCTGACTGGGTTGCTGGAGACAAGGTCTATTGCAAGGCACCAGAATGGAGCGGCTTCACTACTGCAAAACTTGTATTGAATATACAGAAATATTAAATAAATTATAATTTGGTTTAGAACAGGCATGGGCAAACTTTGGCCCTTCAGGTGTTTTGGACTTCAACTCCCACAATTCCTAACATCCTACTGGCTGTTAGGAATTGTAGGAGTTGAAGTCCAAAACACCCGGAAGGCCGAAGTTTGCCTGTGTCTGGTTTAGAGCCTTGTATTGGTCACAACGGCAAGGTTTAATAGGGAAATAAATAGAAGCTAGGAGAGTCTGCAGCAGTTTGCTTTTGCCTGAGCCTCCTCTTCTGCTGCCTCCCCTTCTGAATTGAGTACTAGCTAGTTTTGCATTTTGGATTCAGGTTTCAGTAACTGAAGTAAGCCAGGTGTCAATTTCATAGCCTCATCAATAAAAACAGGCACCATACTATATAAAATACGATCCAGATCAATCGGTAATGGTTTTGTTTCCTTACCAGCCATACACAAGAGTTGGTCTCCCATAGCAGGCCTGTTTGGAGCGCAAAGTCAGCGCTCCTTTGCGCTCCATCACATCCGTGGGGCCGATTTCCATTTCCAAAACTTTCTTGGACAACCACTTTATCTTAAGCCTCAATAAGCAATTCTTCTTTTGCAAGGCAGTCTTCTCACTTGGTTCACATCAATTCAGTCTTAACAAGGGTGTGTGTATATGTATATATATATAAAGAGAGAGCCCTGCCCCCAATACCTCACTCTCTATGCATAAGTCAATAAAATAAAAACAGAACTACTTCCTAACCCGGTGACCATCTCTAGCCTAAGCTAACAAAGCAGAAGGCCAGCGGCTTTGGTGCTTGGAGACACACAGCCATCTCCATGGCGATGAGTGATGCCGCAGAGAGAAAGGATCCTGGAGATCGGTCCACACAAAGGCCGGAACTACTTTTTCACAGGCATCCTTCAAAGCAAATAAACTCACAAGTTGAGAAGCCATTCGTCGGGCCGTTTCCTTTCTAGTAAGGCCAGAGAAGGAGACATACTGTATAATGCTAGCTGGCTGTCTCTCTTCATAACTTGAGGAATGTTTAAACACAGTTAAATATATATACATGAAAACATAAATCCTTTAAAACAAATATACACCAGAACTCAAACAATTGGCAATTAAAAAAAAATCAAAAACCTGAAGCGTACTGTATTCACAAGGCTCTTTTTATAATATACCAAAACGATGTTACATGAAGTGTGTCTTTATTTGCTTTTAATTACTGTATTCCAATATTAATATTAAGACAATACAGAGTTTGTGGTATGCTATAGTATAGGGTAACAATAATAATAATCTATATAAATAAAAATGTAATGTTAGTTTGTGATATTAACAGAATTTAAAAACCACTGGGGGAATTGCCATCAAATTTGGACACCAGACACTATCTCAAGCAAGCTATGTCCTCCACTCACAAAAATCCCAAAAAACACTTTCCCTGCCTCCCTCCCCCCTCCCCCCTCAGAAAGACGTCCAACTGTAAGCCTCAGGGAGGGAGGGGGGAGGGGGGAGGGAGGGAAGGAGTGCACGTGCATGGCCAGCAGCAACTCCCACAGGAGGAGGCTCTCCGTTCAGGAGCTGGAGGAAAAGCCCTCATCCCCGCAGGTCTGCCTCCCCAAAGTTTATCTCTCCAGACCTGACTAATCTACCGCTGATGAGATGGATTCGGGAGAAAGGAAACTCTGCAGAAGCAAAAGCAATCAAGCTCAGAGAAGATCCATTGATAACCCAGGCTCAGAATACAGAAACCCCCATCCTATTCATGGGGCTTGAATGGGGCAGGAAGACCCCATTCAAGCCCTCCCAACAGATGGCCATCCAATTCCAACCCCATTCTGCCAGGCAGGAAGACACCATTCATTCTACAAATACTCCGCTGTTACACCAGCTCCACTGGCTGCCAATTAGCTTCCGAGCACAATTCAAAGTGCTGGTGTTAACCTATAAAGCCCTAAACGACTCCGGCCCTGTTTACCTCTCCGAACGTATTCTCCCCTACGTACCATCAAGATTACTAAGATCGTCTGGAGTGGAGAGGCCCTGCTCTCGGTCCCACCGGCCTCACAAGCGCGCCTGGTGGGGACGAGGGACAGGGCCTTCTCAGTGGTGGCCCCGCGACTCTGGAACTCTCTCCCACTGGAGGTCAGAACCACCCCCTCTATCCTGACATTCAGGAAACGGGTGAAGATGTGGTTGTAGAGACAGGCTTTCGATGAATGAGACAGCACCCTAGGATTGTGGATGGAAGATGAGGTATACTTATTTTTAATATGACGACTGACCACTGTAGTTTTAAATATAGTTGTTATTTTAAATGTTATTGTAATTATGAACTATGATATTTTACTGATTGTATGTTTTATGGTTGTAAACCGGGCTGAGTCCCTCTATGAGGTGAGAAGCTCGGTATAGAAAACTTTGAAATAAATAAATAAATAAAAAATAAAAATATAGCATCCCAAGCATATAGGATCAAATAGCATAATAATAATAATAATCCAAAATAATAAAAATATCAACTATAATAGGCTTTAATTCAATGATATGACACATAAAAATCTATCCCAAAGAACTACAAAAAATTGAACTGGCCCAACGAAGCCATACAGCTATGTAATAATTGGCAATATATATCTATAAATTTATATAACCCTTTCAAAATATTTTTGATAACATGTTAATTATAAAATACTTATTTAATTTTAAAATATTTAATGATTTTCATTTTAAAATATTTAACTTTTGAATACTTCATTTAGATATTTTAAGTTTGAAATATTTGTTTAATTTAAACATATTTTAATATTTTCATTATAAAATATTTAATTCTTTAGTTCTAAAATATTTCATTTACATATTTTGATTTTTAAAATTATTATTTACATTACATTATTTTATTTTAATATTTGAAATTTAAAATATAAAATTGTTTAATTTTAATATTATTCCTTTAATTTTAACATTATAATTTATACATATTAAATATTTACATTTCATAATACATTATTTTAATGTTTTTTTTATTTAATTATGAAATATTTAATTACTTAATAATTTGATTTAAAAATTATTTAATTTCAAATTATTTAATTTTAATGTTTTAATTTTAAAATATTTAATTGTTTACCTTTACAAAATTTAAATCTAAAAATACTTAATTAACTTTAAAATATTTTACTGTTAGTATTTTAATTTTAAAAGTATTTAGTTGTTGACTTTTCAAATATTTTCCATATCACCAAGCTAGGCCACAGCAAGGGGTGGCTAGGAGGGAGGCTGGGGAGGGAGGGGGATCGCTGGGGAAGGGGCCCTTTGATGCCACGCACAGAAGGACGGGCGCGGGAAACCCTTTGAGGTATAGGAAGGGGCTCCAAAGGCCACCCAGTCCAACCTCATTTTACAGTAAAGGAAGACACCATCAAAGCCCTCCCGACAGATGGTCAACCAGTTGGGAGTCCCAGAGGCCATCCAGTCCAACCCCCTTTGTCTGTCTGTATGTCCATCCACCCTTCAATCCATCAATCACTCCATCTACATATCTATCTACCTACTACCTACCAACCTATCTATGTTCTATCCATTGACCTTCTGTTCCATCTATCAATGTCCCTTCCATCTGTCCCTTCTGTCTATTGCTTCAACTGGAATTCCTCTCTTATCTGAGGGCCACAGCAAAGTGTGGCAGGGTACAGCTAGTCTATATAAATAAAGATGTAATGGTCATTTGTGGGGTTAACAGAACATAAAAACCAGTGGGCCAATTGACACCAAATTTGGACAGCATATACCTAACAACCCAATGTATGTCCTTAACTCAAACATTTTTGATTTTGTCATTTGGGAGTTGTAGTTGCTGGGATTTGTAGTTCACCTACAATCAAAGAGCATTCTGAACTCCACCAATTATGGCATTGAACCAAACGTGGCATACAGGCATCCCATGACCAACAGAAAACACTAGAAGGGTTTGGTGGGCATTGACCTTGACTTTGGGAGTTGTAGTTCACCTTCATGCAGAGAGCAACGTGGACTCAAACAATGATGGATCTGGACCAAACTTGGCACGAATACTCCATATGCCCAAATATGAACACAAATGGAGCTTGGGGGAAATAGACCTTGACATTTGGGAGTTGTCGTTACTGGGATTTATAGTTCACCTACAATCAAAGAGCATTCTGAATCCCACAAACAACAGAATTGGGGCAGATTTCCCACACAGAACCCCCATGACCAACATAAAATACTTCAGGCCATCCAGTCCAACTCTCTTCACCAGGGCAAGAACATGTAATCAGAGCCCTCCTGATAAAGAGCCATCCAGTCATAAATATAGATAATAGATATGATTCACACACACACACAGATATAGTATCATAGATTTGAAAGGGACCCCTAAAGAAGGACTATGATATGTTGCATATTCCAAAGTAGGCAAACCAGACACTCCCCACAACACTGACAAAGAAACAACAGGAAATACTGTTTACCCACAAGCATAAAGAAATTACATATATTGGAAACCCAACATTTTCTCATTATTTTATTGTCCAAATCACCAGACTGGGCCACAGCAAAGCGTGGCAGGGGATGGCTAGTAATAATAATAATAATACTAATAATAATAATAATTTATTTGTGTACTGCCCTATCTCCTTGAAGGTAGTCAGTGCAGTTTCCAACATATAAGGTAAAACACTCAATTGCCAAGAATAAAATCATACAGACAGATTAAAATAAAAGTATCATAAAACACAAAAATCCTACTAAAACACAACAATAAAAATTTAAACAAATTGCAATTATAACTCCATCAGACAAGGTTCAACAAAAAACAATGGACAGGACTACAAAATGGGCATGGTCAACTATAAAAGGGCCGGGCAAGGGTGAATGCAAATAGCACATCATTGGGCTGGAGAAATGGAGAAAGTGCAGAACAGAGTACTAACTGATGACCTAGGGAAGGGCCTAAGTAATAATTCTCAAAAACCTGCTGAAACATCCTGTTTTTCAGGTCCCTACAAAAGGTGGACAGTGTGGGGGCTTGCCTAATCTCCATGGGGAAGGGGTGCCAAAGTTGGGGTTCCACCACCGAGGAGGCCCTCTCCTTCATCCCCTCCAACCATGCTTGTGACGGAGGGGGAAGCGAGAGGAGGGCCTCCCCAGCAGATCTTAAGAGCCCATGCCAGTTCATAGGGGAGATGTGATCACAAAGACAGGCAGGGCCCGAACCATTTAGGGCTTTGTAGGTCATATCCTGCACCTTGAACTGGGACCAGAAAGTTATTGGCAGCCAGTGGAGATACTTTAATAGGGATGTTGTGTGCTCCCGATAATTAGCTCCAGTTAGAAGCCTGGCCGCCAACCTTTGTGACAAAGGCGGGATCGAGAGCAGGACCTCCCCAGACAATCTTAAAGTCCTAAATAGTTCATAAGGAGAGATATGTTTGGACAGGTAAGTTGGGTCAGAACCATTTAGGGCTTTATAGGCTAAAGGAAGCACTTTGAATTGTGCCTGGTACCAGACTGGCAGCCAGTGGAGCTGGTGCAGCAGAGGAGTTGTGTGCTCCTTGAGCGCTGCTTCCGTTAGCAATCTGGCTACCGTCCGTTGGACCATTTGAAGCTTCCAGACAATCTTCAAAGGCAATCCCATGTAGAGTGTGTTGCAGTAGTCTATACGGGGATGTAACCAGAAAACAAGCTTACTCCCTCCTCCCTATGAATTCCCCTTACATATTTATACATGGACTTCATCATGTCTCCTCTCAGCCTTCTCTTCTTCAGGCTAAACATGCCCAGCTCTTTAAGTCGCTCCTCATAGGGCTTGTTCTCCAGGCCCTTGATCATTTGAGTCTCCCTCCTCTGGACACATTCCAGCTTGTCAACATCTCCCTTCAATTGTGGTGTCCAGAATTCCAAATGTGCTCCCCTCTTAACCTTTCCTTCCCCAGACCAAACATACCCAGCCCCTTGAGTATGTTTGGTCTGGGACATAATTTCCAGATCTTTGACCACGTTGTCAGAACTTTTTCTTGAACCGTGGCACCTAGAGCTGGACAGAGTATTTCAGGTGAGGTCTGACCAAAGCAGAAAAGAGTGGCACAATGAACTGAATCGGAGTTTGGTACTGTTGCATTTGGATTGCAAGTCTTAGAATCATTGAATTCTAGAGTTGGAAAAGACCTCATGGGCCATCCAGTCCAACCCCCTGCCAAGAAGCAGGAAAATTGCATTCAAAGCACCCCAACAGATGGCCATCCAGCCTCTGTTTAAAAGCCTCCAAAGAAGAAGCCTCCACCACACTCCGGTGCAGAGAGTTCCACTGCTGAACAGATCTCACAGTCAGGAAGTTCTTCCTCATATTCAGATGGAATCTCCTTTCTTGTAGTTTGAAGCCATCTCTTGCAGAATTGAGAGCGTTTTGGTGGTTGCTACAAACCTTCCAAAACCCCACAGCATCCCCTGGCTCCCTGCATTTCGGATGAGGATATACTCAACCTGTGCAGACGGAGCGAAAGATAACAAATGCGCCTCTCTGCCAAGGCGATGGGGATGATTACTAGGATGATGAAAGCTATATCTCTCTCTCTCTCTCTCTCTCTCTCTCTCTCTCTCTCTCTCTCTCTCTTCTCTCTCTCTCAGCTTGCTGGCTCTGCCTGCTCCGCCCTGCGGGGGCCACTGACCCGGATGCGCTTGGCTTTCTCCGCTCTGCCAATGAGAGGCGGCGACAGTGCCGCCCGTTGTAAGCTGCATAGGCGGCAGCAGCAGCAGCAGCAGCAGTATTAGGAGTAGCAGCCGAAGGAGCAGCAGCAGCAACGGCGGAAGATGGCCGAGTCCCCGGAAGAGGTGGCGGTGCTGGTGCAGCGGGTGGTGAAGGACATCAACAACGCCTTCAAGCGCAACCCGCACATGTGAGACCCGGCGCGCGCGCCCAGGAAAGGGAGGAGAGGGAGGGAGGGAGGGCGCGCGGGTGGGACGCTCCCCAACAACTTCCTTCCTCCTTCCTTCCTCCTTCCCAAAAGAAGGAAGGAAGGAGGAGGCAGTGTCTTCGCCTCTTGTCTTTCTTCTGGGAGGGAAGGAGGGAGGAACTTAGTTCTTGGGAAGCAAAGGAAAAGTTTACCCATGCCCTTTCTGCAAAATGGGGACAAGATCAGGAGGAACCCTTAGCCACCGCCTCCTTCCTCTCTTTCTCATCTCACCCAACTTCAGGTCTTACTTGTAGCTAAAAGAAAGCTAAAGGGAAAAGGGGGGGAAAAAAAAGATATATAGCTGGGGAAATACTACCCCTTTGCAACATTGATTTAACAAAGGTTTTTATTTAAAAAAAGGTCCAACAGTTCGCCTTTGCAAAATTTGTTGTTGGTAGGAGAGTTTGCTCCTCCGAGTGGATGGAAAAGTTACCCTTCTTAGGGCTGGATCATATAATGCAGTTTGGAACTGCGTTATATGGGTCTACGTTGATCATATCATGCATAGTATGGGTCTACACTGCATTATATGGGTCTACACCTATCATATCATGCATTGGTAGGTCTACACTGCATTATATGGCTCTACATTGATCATATTATGCATAATATCGTCTATACTGCATTATATGGGTCTACACTGATCGTATCATGCATAATATGGGACTACACTGCATTATATGAATCTACACCTACCATATCATGCATTGGTAGGTCTACACTGCATTATATGGCTCTATGTTGATCATATCATGCATAATATGGGTCTACACTGAATTATAAGGATCTACACTGCATTTTATGGGTCTACATTGATCATATGCATAATATGGGTCTACATTGATCATATCATGTGTAATATGGGTCTACACTGCATTATATGGGTCTACGTTGAGCATATCATGAATAATATGGGTCTACGTTGATCACATCATGCATAATATGGGTCTACACTGCATTATTTGGGTCTACACTGATCATATCTATTAATGGGGCTACACTGCATTATATGGATCTACACTGCATTATGTAGGTCTACACTGCATTATATGGGTCTACGTTGATCACATCATGCATAATATGAGTCTACACTGCATTATTTGGGTCTACACCAGGTATGGGCAAATTTTGGCCCTTCCTACCAGCTGTTAGGAATTCTGGGGTTGAAGTCTAAAACACCTGGAAGGCCAAAGTTTGCCCATGTCTGGTCTGTACTGATCATGTCATGCATTATATGGATCTACACTACATTATATAGGTCTAGACTGCATTATATGGGTCTACGTTGATCCTATCATGCATTACATGGGTCTGCACTGCGTTATATCAGTCTAGACTGCATTATACACTGCATGATATGGCAATGTAGATCCAGCTTAAGAGGTTGATAGATCCTCTGGTAGGAAAAACTTCTGGAGATCATTCCAAAAGGCTTTTCTTTATTCAGCTTCCCCAAAGTATGCCGGGGATATTCAGATTACAAGGTGATATATTGCTCTTTTAAAAAATCATTAGGGATGCATCAGATTTCGTTTTCCAGTATCTTTCCTCTCTCTCTCTCTCTCTCTTCTTAATAGGGTTTTGTATCTACTCAGCACCTTTATTTTAGTCTCTTTTGTAACAGTCATTATCAACTGAAATGGAGAAGTTTAGAGAGATGATTGTTGTTGGAGGAAGGGAGGGACTCTGGATCAATAGCCAGAGTTTATACTGTTAGGTAAGAATAAATGCTGAAGGTCATGCTTGTGGGTCAGGTATAGAGATGTGTATCAGTTCTTAGAACTAAAGACTGAAAGGAGGAGTGTAAATCAGTTCCAACTGATTCACCTAATTTTTTGAATGTATATATCCTGAGTTCTCAAAAGTTAGAATTTGTGAGGTCTTCTTGTTTAAAATCCAGAATGCTGTTCAGATCAGTGAAAGCAGGCAGCATTTTCCCCAACTTAAAAAAAACCCCAAAAACAATTATTTGATGTTTGGCCAAATGCCACAGGACAATAATATTCAATTCTCCATCATCACAACCATAACTTGGGGCTGGGGGAGAGAAAATGGAAATAAGCAGTAAAAAACAGAAGCTTTATTGGCCCTTTGCACAGCTTGAGATAAGTGTCTTCTGTCTGGGTTGTTATATTATATGTTTAACGGACAGACGGTACAATCAAAAACACACTTTTCTATATTGTGCGAGAGTTTATGGTTTTATCTTTCTGCAGCTCCTAGATATCACTATTGCAAGACTTTGAAGCACTAGGCACTTATTACATTGTGTTTTCAGTTAGAATTACGAAAAATTACTAAGAATTCATATTTTGTTGAACCTCCTCATAGAGAAGACAGGGAATTGCTGTCGGGCTTTCTGTATTTCTGGACTGAGGAAACTTGATAAATAAGGCAGAGAAGACCTGAAACCCACGCTCAGCGGTATTCTTCTGCTGAGTTCTACTGTGCTTTTGATGTCACTTTGGTTTTTATCAGGTGTGGGTTTCAAGAGCAAAAATAAAATAGATCTCAGCATTGTAAGTCCCAAATAGCTCGTATGTGTTGGAGGTAGATGTGACATTCAGTTGATCACACAGACTATGTCTACCTAGATCAGGCATTGGCCCTCCAGATGTTTTAAATTGTGGGAGTTGAAGTCCAAAACACCAGGAGGGCTGAAGTTTGTCCATGCCTGACCTAGATACTAGCTGGGGAACAACTATATAATTGGCCATTATCTGTTTTGCAAAAGTAGTGGTTGCCATGGGGCAAGCAGTGCGGGGCAGGCTTCTGCTGTCTCTTTGTGGCACTCTGCTAATACAACTCCTGGTGCAAAATGGGCCACAGGCTTCGGCTCATGTAAATACAGCCCATTCCTGGCTTAATCCCATATAATTACCACTTGAATGCTCATCACACACCGTGGTCCGATGCTTGGTGTAATGTTCTTATGATCTTGACTCAGAAAATGTACATTATACAGTGTTATTATCTCTTCCTCTATTTTTGATATACAGTATGTGTGGAATAGAAAAATATCACAACCTTGTGCGTAAGTATTACTTATTGTGGAAAAGCATAATCTATGGCAGGACATAGTTAAGAGGTGTGTGTATAACCCTGCAGATTTTCTTGAGTCTCTCAACAGAATTAAATTTCACTGACCCTGGTATTGTTCTAGACTGCCTGACTGTGATACGACTTTGTAGTGGCTTGTTTCCTTCTTGATGGGTTGATCTTAGTGTATTGAGAGATTGGACTTCTATGCTATTCAGACTTTCACAAGATAGGTGAGGTAGGGGATAATCTATTGATACTATCTCTATTTTGCATTTCATATGAAGCAAGCTTATTTTCTCTTTCTAAAACCAGGTGTGACGAGGGCAGTTGAAGTTTTGAACTGGGCTTGAGTCAGTTTTGGAAAAGCTGTGAGTGAATAAACCAAAGCTTAATATAGGCATGGAGATACTGTTGTTTTGTATAGTATTTCCCAGCACATCACTCTCCAGATGCACTTGACTGCTCTTTTTTCAGCACCAATGAGGGAGTAATTCTGTCTGAGGATCATGGGAATTTTAGTCCAGCAAAGCTTCAGGTTAGGTGAAACTGGCTCAGGTATTCTGCGAATCTGGGAGTAGTATTCCAGTTGTTTCAGACAGAACTGCATTCCTACATAAATTCAGATTTACCATAGAAGTGTCTTCCTAGATCCATACTTGCTTCTGGGTGGGTGTAAAAGGGCCTTTTTGCACTTTCAGCTATGCTATTTCCTTGAAAAACTGTACCTGACCAAACATTTTAATCCCAGACAATTTCCAAATTGGATTTATGTGGCCTCCTGAACAGTTTTTGCTCATCAGTTCCCATAATTCCACATTATTGTCAGGGCAACAGTGCCAAACCCAGTAATATGTAATAGGAGCTGGAGGCAAAAAAAACACCTGGAGGGTTACAATTGACCTCTCCTATTGTAACATGTGACGTTGGCTTTTAAAGACAGTTTAGAAACTTGAGTAAATTGGAGTGGGAGAAAAAGACCTTTAAATAAGCAACTAGGGGGGAGTGGCCCATGGTCTTAGACGTTTGTACAGTGATACACAGACCATAAAAAATAAGATAAAATTGAATGCTTGACATAGTAATTCAAATATGATATAATAGGCAAAAGGGGGAAATGGCCAAACAGATGGGAGAATCTTGGAAAAGCTAAAGTCTATAATATAAACCTGTAAGAGAGGTTAAAAACAATGGCTTTTTTGTTATGTCCATAGCAAAAGAAACAACAAGGATATAGTATGGTCACATGGAAGAAATGGCAGAATGCTAACAGGAAACAGAAAAAGGAGAGTGCCTCAACGCCACCTTTGCCTTGCTCTTCTCCCAAAAGTAGAACAGTGTTCAACCTGGGAAAATGGAGCAGATGATGTTGCAGGGGAAATGCCCCACAGAATAGGTAAAGAGGCAATGAAGGTATACCTGGATACTGTATCAAGTTTCCGGGGCCAAAAAACAAAAACCAAAAACCTACAATCAAGGCTATTAAAAGAAATGGCAATTCTTTGAGAATTCTAGGGGAAAAGCAAATGCAGAAAAAGAAAACCCAAACAATGACTACCCAGGGAGCCTTACATGAATGTTAAGAAAGATTGCAAATAGTTAAATAGACAGTCTGTAAGCACGTAGAAATGCTTACAGACTGTGATATCTAAAAAGTTCAATATAGGTAGCTAGGATGTCCCAAAAATCAACATATCACTAAAAGTCAACAAATAGTAGTTGGCTACTCTTCTGTGTGTGTGTGTCTTTTAATTGATAAAGTTGCAAGTTTAGTAGATGAAGGGAATGCTGTGGATGTAGCATATCTTGATTTTAATAAGGTCTTCGACAAGTTTCCTCCATGATACCCTTCATGCAAGCTACTGAAATGTGGGTTCCATAATGTTACTGATAAGTGGATTTGTAAATTGTTGACTGCCTGAACCCAAAAAGTGCTCATCAATGGTTCCTATTTATCTTGAAGAGGCGTAACAAGTGGCATGGCATAGGGTTTAGCTTCTTTATAAATGACTTGAATGATGGAACAGAGGGCATGTGTATCAAATTTGGAAATGACATAAAATTAAAGTGTTCTTAACAGAGTGGAGAGCTGCACCAAAAACAAACTAAATGAATATCATTAGGGAGAAATGTAAAGTATTGCATTTAGGCAGAAAAAATAAAATGCACATATAGAATAGGTTACACCTGACTTGAAAACAGTACATGTGAAAGGGAGCTAGGAGCCATAGTAGACTGCAGGTTGAACATTTGGGGTCAACAGTGTAATGCAGCAGCTAAAAGGCCAACGCAATTGTAGTCTTCATCAATGGGAGTATGGTGTCTAGTTTGAGGGCAGTAATAGTATCATTCTATTCTGCTTTGTTCAGACCTCACCTGTTATACTGTATCCATTTCTGGACATCACAATTCAATATGGATATAGACAAACGAATATTTCCAGAGGAGGCTATCCAAAATGGTAACATGTCTGGAAACCGTGCCCTATGAGGAGCGTCTTGGGGAGCTGGGTCTCTTTAGCCTGGAAAAGAGAAGGTGATATGATAGCCATGTTTAAAATCTTGAAAGGATGTCACATTAAAGATGAAGTGAGCTTAATTTCTGCTTGTCCAGAGACTAGGGCATAGATCAATGTATCCAAACTATAAGAAAAGAGATTCTGCCTAAACCTTAGGAAGAACTTCCTAATGGTTAAGACCTATTTGCGAGCAGAACATGTTTCCTGGGAGTGTGGCAGAGTCTCTTTTAAAGCAGATTGAATGGAGGTCTATCAGGAATTTTTGATTATATATTCCTGTATGAAGGGAGTTGGGCCGAATGGCCCTTGTGTTCTCTTCCAATTCTATAATTTTATTCTGTGAGTGCTATCTGGACCAAGTAGATTGACAGTGCAATTGGGAGTACAACAGGACAGGGTCTCTTATGTGGTAGTACCAAGAGAATCGAGAATTCTGCCAAGACTTTTGGATATGTATGGTATTATTAGTTTGACATTTGTAGCTTTTTTATGGTGATATTTTAATTGTTATTTGATTGTACTCCTTTTTTTTTTTACAGTGCTTTTATTCTCAATTTTCTACTTCTTGCTTGGGAATTTTTGAGAAAATAATGTTGAAAATGTGGAGTAAAAACAGAGCCAGAATCTTGGTTATGTGCTGACATTTCAGCTGTGGTGCATGAGTGCTTGGAGGAGAGGAATCCATTAATGTTTCATATCTTAAAGTAGTTCGTTGAAAGCTAGAGAAGTGTTCCATTGCATCCTACATTTTACTGAAGAGGCTATGCTTCTCACGCCGTGTAGAAAGTGAAATTACTTTTAGAACAAAGTACTTTTGTGGGCTAAGATCAAATGCAGCTGTTCTTTCAATTGCTGGGAACTTCTGCTGTTGTTAGGTGGGTGTATGGTGGCCTCATACATTACGTGGTTGCAAATCCATGTTTATCTCTGCATGTGCACACCACAAGCCGCCTCAACAATCTCAGATTCCCGGCACATTTGCCTTTGTGATAAACAAAGACAAAAGCCCTTAAGAAGGCAGTTTCTTTCAACCTGTGTTCTTGCAATGTGTGGTGTTGTCTTTCATACTGGGTTTTCTCTTGCTTTCAAGTAGATTAAAGCAATCTCATTACAGAGAGGTAAGTTTTATTTCTGTAGCAGTTATAAATTAAACATCACCCTTATATTTTTCACTCAAAAGTTTTGACATGTTTTGCTCTTCAGTGTTTTTCTCACTAAAGTAGGACAAACCACCTTGGCTCCGTTCTATTTTTAAATATCTATTTAATTTGTCAAACTTGAGATGCCATGTTTTGTGCTTTAACCCATTTTAGAATTTGTTCATAAACTAAGTTATATCACAATGGGGCTACCTGTAGGCATTATTTTAACATAAATACATTTTTAAGCTGTTCACTTCTGAAACTTTGCCAAATTGGATTATAAATGAATGTTTGTTCCTGCATTTGAAGTTCTTGGAAATATCTGCTTTCCGCTGTTCCTCTCCCTCTTGTTAAAAGATGTCATAGATTGCCTTTCCAGTACAACATTAAGGTTTCACAACGTAATAAGCTGCGGTTTGTTGCTTATGCCAGAAATGATGTGGAAGATAATCATGTAATTCATGGCTTATCTTTCTTCTGCTTTGTTTCTCACCTGGGGTGCATTTACACTATGGAGTTAATGCAGATTGACACCACTTTAAGTGTCATGGTTCAAAGCTATGGGATCCTTGGATTTGTAGCCTGGTGAGACACAAACATTCTTGGCAGAGAAGGCTAAAGATCTTATAAAACTACAACTCTCAATTCTCATAATTCTATAACATTGAGCCGTGGCAGTTAGTGTCAAGCTGCATTCATTCTACAATGCAGATGCACCTTGGTTCTTTTCACCCGATTCAAGGTGAGCATCTGAAAAAACAAGCTATTATTGTGGTTTTGAATGTTTTCACAGTTTGTGATTTAAGCAAGCCAGTGTTCATAAGCCCACAAGAGTTCACGTTTGGGTTAAAAAAAAAAAACCATGGCTTCTTAGCAGTATGTGGTTAATTTGTCACAGCAAGCCAGATTTCAATCACCTGTATAAACGACTTGCCGTGCTGTGTTAATGCAATCTAGGCATTGCATTTATATGATCTTAGAAATTCACTGTATGTTGAATATTCACCATGCCATCAGACGTAAAAAAAAATTGTACCATATATACTGATGCATAAGTCAACCTTTTGTATGGTATATATTGAGGTCACATTTGGGGACCAATGTTATGGATTTGGATATTGTTTCTGGATAATTTGGGGGTCATTCTGCAGAGAGGAAAAAACACCAATGCCCAGGCTGCCGCAATTATTTCCCCGTCCATGCATTCATAAAGCCCAGAAGCGATGCAGTGATGAAGGGTTATGTGTGTCAGTATTTTGTTTAGGCTCTTCCAAAATAGACTAAGTTTTTGCCTTTTGCCATTCTATTCCGAGAAGAAAATGGTTTCTTTTTTTATTACAGTTAAGGTACAGTACTCACCTTGACCAGTGGATAAGTCAACACAATTTTGGGGGGGTTGATTTTTGACTAAATATTTTGGACTTATACATTAATAAATAGGGTAAGTGCCACTCCAGTCTTCTTTTGGAGACATGTTTTTAGAGGGAAATGTCATTGCTGCACTGCAGGTTTTTATCCAGTCTGAATCTTCTATTTATGTAAGGAAAATTGCATTCATGGCTTGTTTCATTAATGTAAATGTCTTTTGTTGTGGAGCAAAGTTGCTGGGTACACCCAGAGTGTTGATGATGCAATACTGTGCCAGTCTATTAATAAGAAAACCCTGCTAGATAGCACTTACTTTTAATTATCCTCTTAAGTATCCTCTTGCAACTTGGTGACCTACAGATATTATGGAATCCGTCTTGCAGGATCTCTCAGCATTGGCCACATTTGCTTGAGATGTCTATGTTTAGAACTGTGACTTTAAACATGCCAGTAGTGGGTTTTCCCATATATAGTGTGTCCCATTTGGCGGAAAAGAATGCTGGCTTGCCCCAAAGCTGGGAATAAGTGCATGCTTTGTAGACATATTCTCTAAGTGTCATACCTGCATTGGAAACAAAGTGATGTCTACTGTAGTGACTTCACAAAAACACTTTGTTTAGTCTTTATCATGTCATTTTAACTACTAGTCTATTATTTTTTGATTATGATGAGTAGTTTTTCCCCAACATCTTAATATGGACAGTGTTGTTTATTTTGTGTCTAGCACTGTTGAATGACTATGGTTAAATATTCCCATCTCAGGGATTTTTCCTTCAATGGATTACAAGTTTAGCAAACTTAGCATAGCCCCCTAATTTTTCCATTTGGTATTCCTCTCTGCCCCTGAGGTTTGCTTTCAGCTGACAATATAAATAAGTGACTATGTATTATCGAAAGCTTTCATGGCTGGGATCACTGGGTTGTTGTGGGTTTTTCGGGCTATATGGCCATGTTCTAGAAGCATTCTCTCCTAACGTTTCGCCTACATCTATGGCAAGCATCTTCAGAGGTTATAAGGTCATAAGTGACATTTTTGGCATAAAATGAAATTCTGCATCTGTGAATGCTAGTGCAAATGAAATTGTTTGAAAGCTGCTTGAAATGTCTCCGTATACATTCACTCTCCAAATGGAAGACCATTTGTGTGTGCCTGCTAAGAGGTTATTCATAGACTCAACATCCATGGTGCTTTGAATGCGATTTTCCTGCTTCTTCGCAGGGAGTTGGACTCGATGGCCCACCAGGTCTCTTCCAACTCTATGATTCTATCTTATTCTGAGTTACCTCAACTGAAGATTTAAAATTTTTGAGGAAATTAGATGTTTTTTGAGCTTGTTCCTAGAAAAAATGAAAATTTGATAGAGAAATTGTGGAAATTGCAATATTAGTACATGTTCAGATTGCAAGTCATCTCCTTGAAGAACATGGAAAGCATTTTGTATATTGTGGCTAGACAAAAAAGTATCATTTTTTTATATATTAACAATGCAGTTGGTTCAGGAAATAATTACAAATGAATTTACTTTTTAATTTTTCCTTTTTGATGGAACTAAAAGACCCTGAACTGTAAGGGATCTCTTTACCATTGTCAGTCGATAAGAGCTAGACTTAAACAAATCCAGTAAAAAACAAACCAGAAGAATCCATAAGCATTACTAAAACAGAGAATATTATTTTGTCAACTCTAGTTATCATCCATAGTACTAAGCAGGCATAATGCACTTATTCTAATAAAAAGAGCTGAGAAAATGAAACCAGGTTCATGAATTCCTGTGATACGTGCATAGTGTTACATAAAACATTACCTCTACATAGACTTTTAAAAATAATATCGGAAGAGTGGATACATGAGAACATTGTTTTAAATATTTATTCATCATTCTAACACAAAATATTCCTCCACTTTTTGTGGGGAGGGGTGGGAAATCATATTGCTTTCATATTGCTAATCACAACCTGAAAAAACAGGACCTGAGTGAGCCTAATGTCTTCCCACTGTTTGTATAATTAGGTTATGCTGCATGTTCATCCACACGTTTTTTGTCCTTGAGGGTCATCACTGGTGCCAGTTGGTGGACAGGGGTTCTACATATATGTATATATTACTCTTCCTCTACATCAGTGGTTTCCAACCTTTGGCCCTTCAGGTGTTTGGGACTCCAACTTCCAGGAGCCGTGGCCAATTTGTCCAAGTCTCAGGAATTCTAGGAGCTGAAGTCCAAAACATCTGGAGGACCAAAGGTTAGATACCACTACTCTACACACTGTATCATATCCCAGCATGCAATGATTGCAAGATCATTGTGAGATTTTTGGAAATGAATCCTCTCTTGTCTATCAGTGATTGCCAACAAGATTTCTTTTTCCCCGTTGTTGCTTACCACACAACATTTTTTCCACAAAAGTGGTTGGAGTTCTCTTCGCTTACAGACCCACATTGAGAGCAAATGAGAGCTGCAAACTGTTCACCTCCATACGTGTTCAGCTTCTGATTTAATTTCTCTACTCTTAACCTTTTTTCCAGCTGGCCATCCATTGCTTTTTATTTGTGCTCTGAAGAGGATAGAGAACCAGTATAATCAAGTGACAAAAAGTTGGAGTTGACACTGAGGAGAGACCCAGATTCAAATTCCCACATGGCCATAAAGCTATCTCTCTGACATTGAACAAGTTACTGTTTCTCTCAGTTTAACCTTCATCATAGAGTTTCTGTGAGGATAAAGTAGGTCAGAAACTGTGTATATATGTCACCTGCTCCTTGGAGAAGGGATTTATTTTTAAAAAGTAAATATAATTAATAGCAATGAGATTGGTCTCTGGTTGAAGGTTTACATGAAGTAGTGTTGTGCTCTGGAGTCGTGACATGGGTAGAATTTCAAGTTTGAAATTTCAAGTTTGAAGAAATGAAATAAACTATGTGTCTTTCCCCTTCACCATGGCATTTATTTGTTATCCTACCTATCTCTCCACATGGGACTCATAGCAGCTTAATAATATACAGCTAAAACTCAGATGATAAAGAAGTTTAAAAATACAATTAAATTAAGTAACATATTTAAAAACCTTAACAAAAACAATATGTAAACATTTGAAAACATAACTTAAAAGATTAAAATGCATCATGTGCTTACTCATATACACCATATGAAAATCCTTCTGCACTACCATTTAATCACAGAATTGCCTGTTAAATAAAAAGGGCTTCAATTGCTGGTGAACGGAGAACAGAAAGAGGCCAGCTTAGCCTCCTATGGGAGGGAGTTCCACGGCCTGGGAGCTGCCACCACAAAGGCCCTCTCTGATGTCCTTGTTAGATCACTCTGTGACAATGGTGGGACTAGCTGAAAGCCTTCATTCAGTAATGAGCATATAGACTTGCTTGTAGACAGGGCATGAGATTTTTCATTAGGAGATGTAGCTGTTGTTTTGCTGTTGTTGTGTTGAGGCCTTGGCCTTTGTAAGCCGCATCGAGTCCTTCGGGAGATGCTAGCGGGGTACAAATAAAGTTTAATAATTAATAACGTTTAATAATAGCTGTGCCTCCTGATAATGCGTATGTGTGTGTAGGCCTTCGTTGCCTGTGGTCTTATGATGAACCTATTAATTTCATAGGACTTCTCAGAGGTGGTTTTTCTTCACAGTCTCCCATTCGGATGCTATCTTGCAAGCACCTACCTTTTAAGTGGTATGGACTGCTTCTGGACAGTTCCATTTTGCTGGAGAGTAACTGTTCTTCTGTAGCTGAATGTACTGCAATATGCTACCATTCTCTATTAAGATGGAAATGGTTGAACTGCTTAAAAGGTAGGTTTGGGGAGGGGGAGATACAATTGTTGCATAGTTGAAAGAGACTTCCAACCTGAGCAACAACTATAAAGGTGAGTTGTGATGACAAATTTCAGGTCATTGCAATTCAAGAATTGGATGCCAACAAAGTAAAAGGGGCAGAAAGGAGGTATCTTGTAGCTGTACATAATACTGGAAGAAATTATAGTCCATTGGGTTATAATGCTAAGCATATTTATTACATTGAACTTCCTGGGGTTTATTTCTAAATAAGATACCTGGAATTTACAACATGGTTTGACAAAAGATTGTTTTTGAATTCATTTTTGTCTCATGAGTTGGAAAGTAGTCACTGTAAGGAGAAATGCTTTATTCACAGAACATTGGTAGCCTGGTCCTATCCATACTTTTGTGGTAGTAAGTAGAGTTGTGTGTGGAATTCATTTGTACCGTTTCTTTCGTGTCTTCCCTTTCTTCGGGAGCATGAAACAGGAAACCCCCTCCTCACATGAAAATCTCCTCGTCATGAAAGCCTGCTTTTGTCTGCAGTCCAACATACCTCCTTGCCTTGGAAAGAGAGTGTGTGTGTGGCATGGCATGCAGGCAGGCCCAGAAAGCACACACGCCTGCCAGTGCCTACAGCCAAGCACCTCTTACTCTAAAATAGAAACAGTGGGTGCCAGGTGAGAAGAATAAAAGTGCATTCTGGGAAGGGGAGCCAATGGGTGGGTTCAATTTTTGGGGACCCGAACCAAAAACAACCCTCCCCATTTCTGGAGGCTTTCAAAAAAACGGATCAGGACCCCAACAAAAGCCAGGACACAAAACAGGGCAAGGTTTACTCCAAAAGCACAACCTTACTAGTAAGTCCCATTCAGTCCAGTGAGGGTTGGTCTTAAATATGTGTAGGATTACATTAAACTTATTTGTTAGGGGATAAATCCAATTGAATTCTTGGGGACTTATTTCTTAATCAACGTATATAATGCTTCATTATGTAAAAGGAACCTTTCAGTTTCTTTGATTCACTACTGGATATCTTACAAGAATCGAACAGATAATTATGAGCCGGATGAAGGCTCATAATTATGCAAGAAGAAAGGAAATGACTGGCCCAAATAAGAAAAAAAAATGAAAGAGCCTTTTTGATTAATAAGTGGTGAAAGAAGGAAATAAGAATCTAATTATATTTATACTTGTATTATTTTTTTTTTGGCTTTTAGAGATGAAATTGGATTAATTCCCTGTCCTGAAGCCAGATATAACCGGAGCCCAATAGTCCTAGTAGAAAACAAACTTGGCGTCGAAAGCTGGTGTGTCAAGTTTCTTCTGCCATATGTCCACAACAAACTCCTTCACTATAGACAAAGGAAACAATGGCTCAATAAAGAAGGTAAGTTCCTCCATGAAAAGTGCATTGTCTTGTTGGTGCATGTTCCTAATTTTTCTGAGACTTGCTATAGGTAGTCTTAAAACTGAGACAAATGGAGACTGTTGAAATTGTGTCTTGCTGATGATGTCATACACATATGTTAAATAAATTGATGCTTTTGTTCATAGTCAATCATGCTCTGCCTGTACCACTAGTTGCATGGGAACTATACCTTTTATTGGGGCATTATGGGAAAGCTGCAGAAGATTATGCAGAAGATTACACATTTATGTAGGGCCTAAATACATATGCAAAGTACAGTCAGCCCTCCACATTTGTGGATTTGATTATTCATGGATTTGATTAAAATGTTCTTTCTCCATCCTCCAGTGTGACTTTATGGTCAACGTCCACTGGAAATTGATCATAGATTCATCCTAGAGGACCTAGATATTCATATTTCTAGTGAAAACCGATAATAGAGGTTTACTGGAAGACCTAGAAATCCTAGAGACATGTTAAAAAAACAGCATTCTATTATTTGTAGTTTTTCACTTTTGCGGGGGTTCTGTGATCTTAACCTGACTGAATATGAAGAGCTGACTGTATTGGCATACTTAAAGCCATTTATTTAAACATTTCTAAATTTTGCTTCATATTTAGGTCAAATACTATAATTCTGAGCATATCTAATTTAATGTAGCCTTCTTTAAAATTGATAGGATTAATTCACCATAATGTGCTTAGTGTAAGTTATGCTCATCTTGCAGACTAGAAAAGCAGCTAAGTCTCAGCTGTACACAAAGAAAGGTGACTTCATATTTTTTGGGTGAGAAGCTTAGTAACCGAAGTTTTTTATAAAGGATTTCTGCGCCCTTGTAGATATTTCCCTTTAAAAGACCCAGCTACTTTAAACTTAAGACATGTGATTTCTGGACATCATGAAAGATAGAAAGTCAGTCCAGTTTTTGCTCTCTCATTCTAATGCAATAGGCTAAAGAATATCTTGGGTCATGCGGCAGTCAGTAACCTACTTTGTGCTGAGTTTTTGCTCTAAGTGTTTTGGGATTTAGACTTTTGTGTATTTAGAATGAGTAAAGTGTACAGGCAGTTCCCAAGTTACAAACATCCAGCTTACAAATGCTTCATAGTTAAAGACAGGGTTGAGACAACGGGAAGTGAGAGATACCTACCCCTCTGAAGAGAAATTCATTCCTGAAAGAGTTATCATGGGGAAAAAGTGTCTCCATTGAAGCTTTATCTCCAGTTATTGTTTCCAATTATCAAAGGGACAAAAATTGAGGTGAAATCTTCTGAACAGGGGCACAGATAGCAAAACAAACTACACATGGGTGTTAACCCTTCCCTATGCTATCCAAAGTGTGCTCTCTCTCTCTCTCTCTCTCTCTCTCTCTATATATATATATATATACATACATACATTAGCTGTCCCCTGTCACACATTGCTGTGACCCAGTCTGGTGATCTGGAAAATAAAGTAATGAGAAAGTGTTGGTTGGCTGCAGTATGTCAGTGTGTCACACAAACGTAATGAGAAACCTCTTGAGTCTATGTGAGATAAGCAATAGATTATACATTTTAAAAAATATAAATGAAAGGTTTTTATTAGATACGTTGTGTCCCCATACAATTTGTAATTGCAATTTATGTATGCGTCCATATCTCTTATTAGCTATTTATTTATTTATTTCCCATTCTTGTACTTCACCCTTTTCACCCCGAAGGGATCTCAGGACAACCTCACAACTGGCAGGGATTGGTTTGCGAATAACACAAAATTGCTGTGTTGCCAACATAAATGTTTGGAAAGTTTGCTCCCTTGAATGTTTTAGAGCAATGGTTCTTAAAGTGTGGTCCTTGGAGCCCATGGGGCTCTGCGAAGTATACTGAGGGGCTCCTTGCTTCTGTCATCCTCCCCCCCTCCTCTTCCTCCCCCTCCAAGCATGTGCAGCAATGACTTTTCCTCCTCTTTCCTGCTTCTCTCCCACCTCCCTTGCCCCCCAAAACCTTTTCTCCTCACCTGCCTTGCTGCCAAGATCCTTTCCCCCTCACCTTGCTTGCTTCCAAAACCATATTTCCCCCCACCACTCAGGGGGTGCTTTGATTGTGCTTTTCCTGCATAGCAGAAGGGAGTTGAACCGGATGTCCTTGGGGTTTCTGCTATCATCATCATCATCATCACAAAGGTTGGGTGGTCATCTTTTTCTTTTCTTTTTTCTTTTTCTGCATGACAGAAGGTGGTTGGACTGGATGACCTCTGGAGTCATCCACTGAAATACTGTTAAGTTTATGTTGGTTAAAATAGTTCTTAATTTTAAATCTTGTGTTGTTCTTTCTTCCCCCTCCCTACTCTCCCCCCCCCCCCCCATGAACAAGATATGTGCAGTCAGTTCATACAAACAATCTCCATCCATCTGCTTCTGACCCGGCACGTGTCAAATTTTAAAACACAATGCATCAAAAAAAAATTGCCCAGGCCTGATATATATAGGTTATATATAATGTATAATATACAATATATAAACATTTATTGGGGCTCCACAAGAAACTTTTGCTTCAAAAAGGGGCTCTGCAGTTGAAAAAGTTTGAGAACCCCGTTTTAGAGTAACAAACCTGCATTCAAGAATATAACTAGGTGGTTGAAGTCACATGGGCCTAAAATCGATTGCTTTGCCCAATTAGTGTTGAACCCATTGGATCGATGACTTACCAAGGTTCTATTAATTCAGTAGCCTGTTTTGGTTGGGACTAATAATTGGATTTAAATCATGTAGTTCATTTTATATTAAGAGTGCTCAGCATGTGATAGCTCATCAGTGCTTCAGGCCATAGCTTTCGAAGTACAGCAAGCATGGGCTTGAGCTAAAGGAGTAATTGTAATGCCTCCATGAAACATTCAGATTTTCAGTGTGAAAGACAAGGCTTGGAACACTAGAGAAAAGAAATTTTGTTTGTGAGCTAGCTTAACTGGATAAGGATGTAATCATAATCACATTAACTTGGAAACAAGGTGGGCTGGAGTTTACTTCCAGGTAGCTGTTGAAATTTAAGTCTACCTGTTGAATATTTTATCAGCTTTTCTTGGAGGACTTTCTTGAAGAGGCGACTTCTGGGTTACGTGTGTTATGTATAATTTTACAAACAAGTGCATATTATTTATTCAACACACTTATGTCCAGCTTTTCAGTGATATAACATCTTAAAGTGACTTACAACAAACACACTGGTTACAAGTAGAAAAAATATTCAAAAACATTTATAATGTAGGGAGTTGAGTGCCAGGCGGCCAGGCATGTGCTTATCTATGTGTATGTGCTTAAAAGTTTGCTGTTGACTTACGGCGATGCCACAAATTTCATAATTGGGTTGCTGTAAGTTTTCTGGGCTGCATGGCCATGTTTCAGAACCATTCTCTCCTGACGTTTCACCTGCATTTATGGCTGGCATCCTCAGAGGTTGTGAGGTCTTTCATAGTGTTTCCTTGGGCAAGGAATACTCAAGATATTTCTTTTGAAATATAGCTTAGAGCACCTGGCATTCTTTGGGAATCTCCCATCCAAGTATTAATCAGGTTTGACCCAACATCATTTCCAAGAACAGGATCTAGTACCTTTAGGGTATTTAGGAATCATGTATTGACTCCTGGCTCAGGAAGACAAGTTTAAATAAAGATATTTTTAGAGTACCGTGAAAGCCATTTGATGAAATTGTACAATGCCATTATATTGCTTGTATTCTTTAATAACTACTATAGTTCCAGTCTATGTAATCCTGGGATTTGCAGTTTAGGGAAGAGAATTTAGAATTTTTAGACATCATGCACTCAGCTTCACAAAACTATATATAGGATGGAATTGTGCCAAGTAAAGTGGAATAATAATGCTATAATTGTGTAATGCGAATTCACCATTGATCTTTGCCCATTCCACTAATGGGATGAGTCTTTTGTCTATAGAAGGGATACCATGGATTAAGGGCTGTATATTTGTTTATTACATTTGCATCCTGCTG
Organism: Anolis sagrei; assembly: GCF_037176765.1. Classification (NCBI taxonomy): domain Eukaryota; kingdom Metazoa; phylum Chordata; class Lepidosauria; order Squamata; family Anolidae; genus Anolis; species Anolis sagrei. The sequence goes on along the minus strand of NC_090022.1, from coordinate 222,094,947 downwards.
TCCATCCAGGAAGATCAAGATGGCATACATTTTCTCCGCAAAGCTCTTAGGAGTTGAGATCAGGCTTGGAGAACATGGGTCCAGCTACACCAGTGGTTCTCAACCTTTTTTTAACCAAGGAACACTTTGATCAAGGACCACTCTCCTACATCAGTACCAAAAGGGTAGCGAATCAGTTGTTGGTCAACTTTAGATTCAGTTTGGTTATTTGGGGTATTGATTCAGAAAATTGCATTGGATACACCATATCATCTCTAGTTTCTGATGGAGAACATATTCCATCCAGTAGTCGCCACCTGTTCGCCCACAGAAAACCACAGAAAAATTTAGCATTGCTACAGCATTTGCACATTTTACAACATTTATCATACATTTTAAACTGCTTTTAGTTCTGCTGTTTAGCAGAAATCAAAATATGATTGTTACATATGGACTCACAGAAGAAATAAGGATGTTACTTTCCTTTATGGGTTAAAGTATCATCTTGCTCAGGTTCTTATACTTTCTGGGTCTGGGTATTCATTTATTTATTTGTCCAAAATATGATATAGTTGTGGATTATCATGAGTTACATCTTCTATTCTTATTTTGATTTCACTGAAACTAGTTCCATTGATTTCAGTGACATTTTCAGCAATTTCAGTTATTCATTGATTTATTAACTCATTTGATGATTCAGTGATTTCAAGAATGCTTTGGGCCAAACTTGAATTGACTTGCAGATGGTCTTGTATTATCTTGTTGGCCTTTAAAAATAAGGAAAAGTCACCTTTGAGGAGGAGAAAGAGGAGTAAGGGGAGAATTATTGGTTTGTTAGGTACAATAGCTTCATATATTTTAATAATGTTTTGCTTTCCACTGGTCCCATTCATTTGACTCAAAATCACACCAATCAAGCAATTGATATATTGGAAAAGCAATAGATGGTTCTGGCACAAACGTCTGCATTCTGGCTTGGTATTTCAAATAATAAATTATACTTGTCTGGCAGGAGCCCAAAACAAGCTAGAACATTCTAATTCACGACAGATAATCGATTAAGCTTGAATTTGTTTCTCCATCTAGGAGATGGATTGTCATAGTGGGTAGAAAGGGAAGGAGATTAGTTTTGAGTAATGAAATTATTCACAGATCAACATTTCAACTGAAAAAGAGTTGTTTGGTTAACCAAGTATAAAGGGGCACTGGAAACAAGAATGGTTGAATAAGGTAGAAGATGATAGGAAAAGAGGAAGATTGCATCACAGGTAGATAGGCTCAAAGTTGTTAAATTAATGCGGTTTGACACCACTTTACCTGTTGTGACTAATTTGTATGGAATCCTGGGAATTGTAGTTTGGAGAGGCACTAACACTCTTTCGACCTCATCAGACCAGGAAAGGGGGTACGTTTTGGTGGCACGCAGCAGTTTCTCTATAGTTTTACGATGGAGCCTGTTGGCTCCCATCCGAAGATGCAGAACTACTTCCGGCAGGGCTCAATCGTAAAACTATAGAGGAACCAGTGCCCTCCACCACGGCAACATGGGAGGCTTTCTGTGTTCAGTTGGAGTCAGTGGGGGAAAGCCAGCCAGTGTACGCTTCCCCCCACGGAATAAAGTGGAGGGAAGCCAAGCGATGCAGGGTGTCGGGATCCCCACACCAGGCACCACCAGATTTGCCATGATGCATGGCGATTCTGGCAGACCTGATGAGGTGCTTTGACAGAAAAGGCTAAAGACCTTGTAAAACTACACCCGCATGATTCTACATCATTAAACTATGGCAGTGAAAGTGGTGTCAAACTGTCTTAATTCTAGAGTGTAGATGCACTCTTAGTCAAGGAAGCCATGGCCCTGATTCTGCAAGATCTCAGCAGGGCTGTTCGACACATTGGTATGTAGGTCTCTTATTATTAGAGTCGCCATAAGTCAAAGCTGACTTGACAGCAATTAACAACTGGAAACATGATCTAAAAGAATTTGAAAAGCTGTTCACTGTTGCATCATTCTATATAATTAAACAGATAGTTCTGGGTTTACAGTTGTTTTTTTAAAAAATATAAGCAGATGCTATTCAAATTTGGAGAGGCTTACTTTTCTGCTAGATTTTCCTTAACCAGTGTCATCATTTTTAATTATTTTCTCCAGCTGGCTAGCCTCTACAACAGATGGTTAATATATTTGTCAACATTTTTGTTTTTCTAAAAGCTCTGTAGACTGAACTTAATGGATACACTCTAGTAGTTACTCAAACAAAGTAAAATATTTTCTTTGAAACAGCTGCTTATGCCTTGATAACAAATATAGGCCTGCCTTTGCCAGAGGAAATGGTTGCTGTAGTTGGAGATTCGACTTATGACGAATCTAAGGCAACCTTATGATGAGGTTTTCTTGGCAAGATTTGTTCAGAAGGGGTTGCCTTTATTTTCCTCTGAGGCTGAGAGAATGTGGCCTGCCAGTGGGTTTCCGTGGTCAAGCAGGGTTTCAAACCCTATTCTCTTGAGTGATAGTCCAGTGCTCAAACCACTACCCTAACTGGCTGGTATAGTCAATAAATGTGATAATAAAAAGATGACTGTGGTATATTTTCTCGCTGTGTTTGTGTGAATTTCTTGAGGACCTCTAGAAAGAATGCTTTCCTCCTTTCTACTCTGTTTAAAGTCTTTGTCATTCATACTCATGTTCTAAACTCATGTAGCTGTTTAGTCTGCTGGTTAGTACTAGTGCTGCATAGATGGCAAGTCTGATGGGTTCCGGGACAGAGGTTGACATCCAAGTTTAGGCCCCTTAGATCTTCCAGGGATTGTGCCTTCTGCCAAAAATGGAGAAATAATATTTATATAAATAGTCATGGTTTTAGTTTCTGATTTGGAAAACCCACTCCTTTTGCATTTTGAAACAATACAGGAGGGAGCCTAAGTCCAGTATAAAAGATAAATGGCTGCTCCTAAGAAGCTCCTGGTGAAGGTGGTTTACTCCTCTCTGTGGTCAGAGAAAGGTGAATCTGAAGATGTTGAGTTTTTGTACTGTGCTATGGGTGAAAAAAATCATATAGCTCCACTCCCACAATTTATTTGAAGGTTAGCAATTATGCATCCCTTCAGAGGTGATTTGATTGCAAGTCCCATCAGCCTTATTCAGTATAGCTGACAATGAGGAATACTGGGGAGTGAAGTCTAGAAACAGCTGCCAGGGTTCTTCACCTTGTTGGTCTGTCTCAAGTGCCTAGATCTGGGGAACTGGGGGTATAATTCTCCGGACTCTGATGGGCTGGATGGCTTCCCGCCCACAATGCCCAATTTTTATGATGTCTCAGAGGTGAGTATTTGAGGTTCGGTTATCTCTGAAGAGCCGTGCATTGACTGTTTTGGATCAGTGAAGCCTATCTGAAGTAATGGGTGCTCTCCTTACAGGACGTAGATTCACTGATTTGCCAACCTTCATGCCTTGCTACCTGAGACATAGTCTGTGCCTTGGCTAGGGCACCAATCCATATCTGAAGGGATCAGAATTCAGAGTCATGCCCTTTGAAATAAGGAATGCTGTTGGCACAAGAAAAACTAGTTGAGAAATGAATTAATAGGGAAGGTATTCCATAGCTCACAGACTACTTAAAAATCAACACCTCTTATAAATTGAGGTTTGTAACTAAGTTCTGGTGTGACTTCTCAACCATGATTTTGAATACATATGAGGATTTAAAGGAGGGAAGGCTGTCTTCTGATGAAAAGCAAGGGCATCCACCATAGAGACTACTTTGGCCTGAATATTCAGTATGTTAGCTCTTAATATGTAGCATTACAAAGCACACAGAAATGTTTGATTTCTTCTATATATTAATAATTTCACACACATACACAAACACAATAATCAGTATTAACAAAGCTGGCAGATAGACTAGATATCAAAGGATAGCTGCTAAGATTGGTAGTGGTTCAAAAGTATGGTTTAAGGGAATATGATTCTGAGCTAAGTATGTCTGAGTAGCACATATATGTGAGATCCCTTGTGATTCCCTAATTTTGTTCAAAATAGAGATGCCTCTAATTTTTTTAATGCAAATTTGGGAAAAGGGAATGTCTAATCAATTTTCTCAGATATATATGGGTATATGGTTTCAAATTATTTCAATATGTTTACATTGCTGAATTGTTTTAATTTGCTGTTAAATATTTAAAAATGATTTCTCATTGAAGTAATTTTTAGAATTATGTTGAAGATCATTACACTTCACTGAGATACATTTATTTACCACATTTGTACCCTGCTCTTCTTACCCCAAAGAGGACCCAGAGCGACCTCACAAATTTGATGCCATCTAATTACATATCAATAAAATAAACAAATACATTAAAAACCAAACATTTAAAAACATCAACATTAAAACATCATTAAAATCATGCAATTCCAAATGATTATCTGGGGGCGTTCCATTTGTCATTGTGTTGGTTTTGTAATCACTTATAGCACTGCTCAATACTAGCCAAAAGTTTGGTCCCAAAACTATATTTTTAGTTTTTTCCTGAAGGTCAGGAGGACAGGATACAAATATTTTGCTAAATGCTTTTTTCATTGGGTTGTATTATTTGGTGGAGCTGTCTATTGTAAACGAGTTTGACAGATCTCTACTGTGTCTGTTTCTTCTCATTTTGCAAATGTGGGTAGTATTGGAAACAGTTGTACCTCAAGTTTCTATAAGGGCCACTTTAACATTTTTATAGACTCAAGAGGGCAGCATTGCTTTGTTAGCTGAAGAAGTGTGTTTTCACTACAACCCTCACCCCATATCTTTTCACTTCATTCTCTGTTATTCTATTCTTGCCTTTTATGCCTCAAGGACACATTCTCTGTCTCTCTCTCTCTTTCTCACCTTTCTAAGTACTACTCTAAATTGTATTCGTAGTTTGGAGTGGTATTTTATTTCTACTTTACTGCACATTTCCTTTCTTCTATCTGCATTTTATAGCATGCATATGCATTTTTATCTCTTATCTTCTCAAAGGTCTTTCTGCAGTACGTTCTCTCTGAATTTAGTTTTTCCTGGATTACAAGCTTTAATATGAACATGGGTTAATTGGATGGGATGGGGGGATAATTAATGCTCACCTATGCAATCTTACACAGACGTCTGCAAAGAAGTAAATCCATATGTTCAAGGGAGCTTCCTCCTAGTAAAGTGAGCATAGATTTTAATGAGCCTGATGCCTTGCAACCTGACCCTGTATGGATACTCAGATATTATTGAATTATATGCATATATTGTATGCAATAGTATTCCCCGTAGTAACCTACGGATGTGAGAGCTGGACCATAAGGAAGGCTGAGCAAAGGAAGATAGATGCATTTGAACTGTGGTGTTGGAGGAAAATTCTGACAGTGCCTTGGACCACAAGAAGATATGACCAGTCCATACTTCAGGAAATAAAGCCCGACTGCTCATTACAGGGAAGGATATTAGAGGCAAAGATGAAGTATTTTGGCCACATCATGAGAAGACAGGAAAGCTTAGAGAAGACAATGATGCTGGGGAAAAGGAAGGAAAAAGGAAGAGGGGCCAACCAAGGGCAAGATGGATGGATGGTATCCTTGAAGTGACTAGATTGACCTTGAAGGAGCTGGGGGTGGTGACGGCCGCCAGGGAGCTCTGACGTGGGCTGGTCCGTGAGGTCACGAAGAGTCAGAAGCGACTAAACGAATAAACAACAAATGCATATCTTGTAGGGTTAATAGCTATCCACAGAGTTGTATTGGAGTACTACACTTTCAGATCAATCTATGTAAAGCCTCATTTACACTGACCATTTAATGCAGTTTGAAGCTAGCTTGAAACTGCAGTAATCAAACAACAAATTTCCTCAAAAGCATGTGAAAGAAAGCCCTTAATGTACATCAGTGCTCTGTGGTTTGTGTAATCACCACCTCGGTCTCAAACCGGTTCCAATATTTCCTATGCAATTATCTGCACAGTGCAAACACTTTAATCTGGATTTAAACTGTATTAAATGGTCAGCGCAGATGGAGCCTAAACTTCAATATCTACTATTGTCGTCGTCGTCATCGTCTTCTTCTTCTTCTTCTTCTTCTTCTTCTTCTTCTTCTTCTTCTTCTTCTTCTTCTTTGTATAGACCCTAGTTAAGTGGTGATGGAAATGTCTTTGCTACATACATAGAAGTATTAGCCACATATTCTGGAATTTACTTTTGTTAATGGATATTCTTTCCTTAATTTGGTCTTGGCATATTGAAAGGAGGGGAGGCAATGAGAATTTCCCCATAGAATGAAGGAATAGAAGAATACCGTTCTGCAAATGCACCAGAACAACAGCAAAAGTTTAGTGAAATGTTATTGGATTGTTGTGTGGAAAGAGGAACAGAGGGTATATAATCTTATGGCTTGCAGAGGTGTAGTACTTAAGTTCCCAAGAAAGGACTTAAGTACTATAGGTTTGATCCTATGTCTACCTATCTTGGTCTAAACCCCATTAAACATCATGAGCATGTACAGAATTCCACTGTACATATGTAGAGATATGAGGAGGAGGCTTTAATTGGTAAATTAAGAGAGAAGCTTTCCTATTAACTCTTTATGTAACTTATTTGTGCATACATTTGTGAAGTTTAAACTCTAGTAATGTTTAAGTAACAGACACACACACACACACAAAGAGAGAGAGAGATTGGCATATGAATATTATAGACAGAACCTGTGTGATACGTTCGGACAGGTAAAATTTGACATCACTTTACCTGCCTTGACTCAATGCGATGGAATTTTGGGAGTTGGAGTTTTGCAAGTTCTTTAGCCTTCTCTGTCAAAGAGTGCTGGTACCTCACCAAACTTCCATTCCCACAATTCTGTAGCATTGAACTGTGACAGTTAAAGTGGTGTCAAACTGCATTCATTCTGCAGTATAGATTTTTTTTTTCGTGTCAGGAGTGACTTGAGAAACTGCAAGTTGCTTCTGGTGTGAGAGAATTGGCCATCAGCAAGGACATTGCCCAGGGGATGCTCGGATATTTTGATGTTTTACCATCCTTGTGGGAGGCTTCTCTCGTGTCCTCGCATGGGGAGCTGGAGCTGAGAGAGGGAGCTCATCCACGCTCTCCCCGGATTCAAACCTGCAACCTATCGGTCTTCAGTCCTGCTGCACAAGAGTTTAACCCACTGCGCCACCGGGGGCTCCTTGCAGTATAGATGTACCTCTAGAGATAGGAAAAAGCTGTAGTAGAGGTAAGACAGTCAGCCAGGATGAAGAACTGAATAGTGTTTGGGAAGTCATGATGGATTAAATGGTTTAAGGCAGTGGTTCTCAACCTGGGGTCCCCAGATGTTTTTGGCCTTCAACTCCCAGAAATTCTAACAGCTGGTAAACTGGCTGAGGTTTCTGGGAGTTGTAGGCCAAAAACATCTGGGACCCCAGGTTGAGAACCACTGGTTTAAGGGTTGATCAAATATAGGGGGCGGGGATCCAGGTGTGTGACAGGAACCCAAGCATTTTAATTGTGGATCCTGTTAGAAGAGAGGATCTACTACAACCCACATTCTTTCTTCCCTTTTGCTTAGTTTGGTTTTTTGTAGTTTGGTTGCCAGCATTGTTAAATGAAGAAATAGTTAAATTCTGTTTACACCTTAATAAAGAGTGTTATATTGGAGTCTTGTCTGAGAACATGAGAATCACTGACTTCTATCACTTGTGATGTTGTGTTTTCCTTTTTAGAGCTGATAGATATCACCTGCACATTGCTGCTCTTGAACCCAGACTTCACTACTGCGTGGAATGTAAGGTATGTTCTGCAGATGAGCACGTAATGTCTTCTTGGACCAAGCCATAGGCCTTTTAAAGCAGTATTCAACAACCTATCAGCTGTCCTTCCAGCTGAAGTACTTTACCAAAGCTTTTAATCAGATTTCTTATCCCTGCCCTCCCCCATTATGTTACCATCTCACACACTTCACGACAGTACATTCAAGTATCAATTCACTATATCCTTCTGGTGGAAAGGATATATTTTGACGGTAGAACCATATTTGGTATTAGTCTACAATGTTTTTTCTAAATAGCAGATTTATAACATCTACCAATCGATGTGGCAAGAGAGCATGCAACATTCAGGCTTCATTATTTGAACTGTAAGGCTTTTTTCTAAGAAAATAGTTGTAGTGTATTATTAGGTGTATGCTCAGATTAAAATAATTAAAATTGTCGGTGCGTGGCACATGCATGAGTGCGTGCACATGCACACACAAAACTAGCTATGAAATCCTTCTTGCAGCTAAGCATATGGAAAGAAATTTCAATCAGTTCAGTAGACCTTAACTTTCTGATAAATAGAGCTGTAGTCTTAATCTCATTTAATCTTAGTCTCGGGAGCTCCCGGTGGCGCAATGGGTTAAAGCCTTGCTGACCGAAAGGTCGGTGGTTCGAATCTGGGGAGCAGGGTGAGCTCCTGTTTGTCAGCTCCAGCTTCTCGTGCAGGAACAGGAGAGAAGCCTCCCACATGATGCTACAACATCCAGGCATCCCCTGGGCAACATCCTTGCAGATGGCCAATTCTCTCACACCAGAAGCAATTTACAGTTTCTCAAGTTGCTCCTGACATGGAAAAAAATAACTGTTGCCTCGTTTTCCTGGCATATAAATAATGGACTGCAATCTATATATTGGCATTAATAGGAGTTTCATCAGATCTTTTTTTCTGAGTGTTTAATTTGATGTTGCTTGATTATCAAGGCCTTGCATACAGAGAACAATATTATGCAAACACAGCAATTTACCATTCCTCTCTGAATATGAATTCATATATTTAGTGGAAGTATGTCATAATTTGCATGATGTGCCAAGACATGTTTTTATAGTTGTGAACCTAACCTCTCCCCAAGCTTCCAGGCTTCCCATTCCACCTTCAGGGTTGTGGTAAGGAGGGCTTCAGAAACTCTTATTTTCATTTTTGCCACATCATCTGAATTCCAGGAATGATGGTCTGCCTGAAACAATCCTATTTCCTTTCCAACTAAGCTTTAACAAAGCTGGCTTATTTCTGTTAAATCATAGTTAAGACTAACTGCAGTTTAGGGTTCATCGCTAACATTAAATGGTGGTTATTTGAAATCCAAAGCAAATCCTTTTTGAACATCTTCTTGTGGTTTTGGTGGGGATAAGAGAGGGATGTGCACTAGGGGCTGCATGTACCCGTCTCCAATGCCTATTCTACATCCTCCACTCTTCGCTTCTGCAGTTTTTCAAGTCGCTCCTGACACGACAAAAAAAAAATCCTCCACTCACCCCAGAGTACTGCCATCACCCTCTATAAAAATGGAGATATGGAAAATGGGGTTGTGCTGTACATGGAGCAGTTGAGGCATGGCATTTGGGATTAACGTGGGCCCTCTCCACTCAACAGAATCTAATATGTGGTCAATCCCAATTTCAGTTTTTAGCTGAGAGGGAGGGAGAAATCATCCCACCTGTTCCCTAGTCACAGTCTGATGCTCAAACCATTAAGTCATGCTGGCACAATTAATTAATTGACTGTACTACACTATGAGTAAGGAAAAAAAAAACATTCATAAGGAACCAAATCTTTCATCTAACAGGATCTCCTTTTCCCTAGACTGGGAACTTTAATATTTCAGGAGCAAACTTTAATGTATTAATGTATATTAATTTTAATCCTAATTTAATGTTTGTTTTAATTGTATGTTGTTTAAGGCATTGAATAGTTGTCTGTTTGTAAGCTGTCTTGAGTCACCTTCAGGGCTGAGAAAGGCAGAGTATAAATATGGTAAATAAATAAATAAACACATAGGAATCTAAAGAAGACATTAATCATGAGTTTTGCTGTACCTAGCAAAATTCATAATAGGCACCCATTGTATCCATAAAGGGCATTTATCTAATTAAGATAAGAACTGTATTTAGGAGTATAGTTTTTCTCTTCCTCTCTCTTACCAGGTTTGTCTAGAACTGGTTTTGTAGAGGTTGAAGACCAATTAGATCAGAGAAGTTTACTAACCTTCACTAATATAAACAATATTCTTCCAGGCAATTAGATCTGAAATCCGACGGATTTTACTCTGTGATGTAACACTTGGAGACCAATTGTTCCTGGCTGTTTTTTTATTATTAGATTGCATCAGCATCTGACACTAGTAACCCTCTGCAGTCATTTGTTCCTGTTCCATTTCAAGCCATTTCTCCCTTTGTCAGATTGTTTACGATTAGATTGGCTTCCTGCCTGGAATTGGTCAGCGCCTATGCCCTCACCATTACACAGATATTCCAGCCTATATTTTACTATCTTTGTTGTGGTTTGCCTTCAAGTGATTCCTGATTTATGATGACCTTAAGGCAAACCTTTCAAAGGTGTTCTTGGCAAGATTTATTCAGAGAGGTTGCCATTGCCTTGCTCTGAGGTCAAGAGAATGTGACATGTCCAAGATCACCCAATGGGTTTCATGGCTGAGTGGAGATTCAGACTCTGTTCTCTGAAGTCATAGTTCAATACTCAGACCACTACACCACACTGACCATCACCTTTATACTTTACATTCTTTGGGCTTCAGTGGCTTAAATAATGCAAAATATTACCCAAATCAGCACTCACCCTGTAACAGGGACTAACAGTAGAATTTATGACAATAGTGGAGCCCCTGGTGGCACAATGGGTGGTTCAAAAGGTCAGCAGTTCAAATCTGGGGAGTGGGGGGAGCTCCCGTCTGTCAGCTCCAGCTTCTCATGGGGGTCATGAGAGAAGCCTCCCACAGGATGGTAAAACATCAGGGCATCCCCTGGGTAATGTCCTTGCAGATGGCCAATTCTCTCACATGAGAAGTGACTTGCAATTTCTCAAGTCGCTCCTGATATGAAAAAAAAAATGGCAATAGTAATTTCTTCCACCACACATGCGGAAGCACACGTTGATTGGTCTTATGTGGATAGATATATAGAACCTCATGATTTTAAAGCCAAAGCCTTGTAAGTAATCTTGTGCAGTGGTTCCACAAGCAAATAGCAATGAAAGGTGTTTCTGGGTTGTTTGTTTGTTTGTTTATCTATCCACTTATTAAATTTTTAGATGCTCCAGTAACAAGGCATTCTATGGATGTTCCCAAAATAAAATTTAAAAAATGCAACAATACAATAAAACACAGTGTTACAACACAGAAGAGAACAATAACAAAGCAAAGAACACAAACAGCAAAGGGGAAAAAAGTGAACGTTAACTAAGACAATTTTAAAAAGCAATCATATTTAAAAGTCCTGGGAAAGTCCTGGGAAAATGCAGACCCTTTTTATTTCTTCAAATGTGAGCTCTGACCGTTTGTTGTTCTGTTCATGTCAGAGAGGTGCAGTTTTTGTGTTCATAGATTAGCATAAATCAATTCCAATTTTCCTTCCTTCACTCAGTGAAGGTCATTTGCTTGTTCTTCCTTAATCAGATTTGCCTAATTTCTACCAGGCTCTGCTCAAGAGAGGCTCATTGTGTGTCAGCCAAACTAAGGCAGTGTACTAATACATTTCAAGTTCGAAGGGAAGAGAGGCCACAAATTTGTTCATAGAAGCATTGAAAAGTGAATGAAAGGGTATCCTTGGAATGAACTAACAAAAAAGCTGTATTAACCCTTAGCAGTGCTTGAGGGACTGTGTTTGTTTCCTAGTGAAGAATGTTTGCTAGAATTAGAGGTAGGGACTATTATGAAGAAGGAGTAGATGTTTATGCAAGAGTACTTCGTTGATCATCAAAGAGAAGAAAGTACAGTAGAGTCTCGCTTGTCCAACCTTCGCTCATCCAACGTTCTGCAGTATCCAACCCAGTCTGCATCCCACCCGGATCCACAGCTATTTCAATACATTGTGATGTTTTGGTGTTAAATTTGTAAATACAATAATTACTACATAATGTTACCGTGTATTGAACTGCTTTTTCTGTTGATCTGTTGTAAAACATGATATTTTGGTGTTTAATTTGTAAAATCATAACTTAATTTGATGTTTAATAAGCTTTTCCTTAATCCCTCCTTATTTATCCAACATTTTCGCTTATCCAACGTTCTGTCGGCCCATTTATGTTTAAGCGAGACTCTACTGTAGGTAAAAGAATATTTGAGTTCTAAATAAATCTGTGTTGGAATTGATGAAGGCAAAATTTGTAAGAAAGATCCTAACGTCACTGTGGAAGAAAAATGAGGGCCAGAATTGTTGCTGACCACAAAAGATGTTCCTTAACATATGAGCTTTTTGTGGAAAATCCTAAGCACTCTCTGTTCTTAAAATATAAAGGACCTTGTCAGATGCCACAGTCCTTGTGTAGTCCTTTTCAGCAGCTATTATGCTTGCAATCTGCTTGTTGTATGACTTTATGCTCCCATACTAGAACTTAGAATATTACCTTTTAAAGATAATATCTTACATTATTAAGAAAACTGTCCTTCAAAGTAATTTGATACAGTGTTCATGCTGTTCTTGCCGTTTTTGAAAATCATCATTGTCACTGTTTTGTCGAAGGCTTTCATGGCCGGAATCACTGGGTTGTTGTAGGTTTTTTCAGACTATATAACCATGTTCTAGAGGCATTCTCTCCTGACTTTTCACCTGCATCTATGGCAGGCATCCTCAGAGGTTGTGAGGTCTGTTGGAACTAGGAAAATTGGATTTATATATCTGTGGAATGACCAAGGTGGGAGAAAGAACTCTTGTCTGTTGGAGCTAGGTGTGAATGTTTTAACTGATCACCTTGATGAGCATTTGATAGCCTAGCAGATTTTTTGGTGTGGCTTGTTAGTGCCTGGGGGACTCTTTTGTTGAGAGGTGATTGGCTGTCCTTGATGGTTTCCTTTCTGTTGTTTTGTCACCTTTCTCATCCAGTTATTATTGTTTAGGGCTTCTTAAACATTTTCTAATCGTAACCCTTTTCCACCCAACAGTTTTTTTTTATTTGCCCCAGGTATATAGGTATATAAAATAGGCATAAAGCCCAAACATTTACTAATAATAAATCAGCGTTTGAAAGGCTTACTAAACAGGCTGATTTTCCTTTTTGTGGAATACAGCTGAAGCATTTTCTGCAGAATTCACTGTAAACACTTGGGCAGTGTAGTAATGCATTTCAAGTTCAAAGGGAAGAGAGACTACACATTTGCACGTTGTTACTGATAGATTTGTGTAAATGAATGGTGTTCAGAAAACTTTTACTGTTGCCAAATTTTCCATGACTCCAATAGTTAAGGGGACCCCATTTGAGGTAGAACCCACAGTTTAATAAGCAGTGGTTTAAGGGTCAGGTTGCATGTTCCTATTAAAACAAGATAGGTATGCAAGGTGGCAAAAAATACTTGGTTCTATTATTGCCTATACCAAGGTCCCACCTTGCTCACAGCAGTGCTAGAGCTTGACTGCTACTTCAGTGCTATTTGAAAGGAGTCTCCATTGGCATAAACTCAGAACTAGGAAGTGAAGTGATACACTGTATTCCAGAGAATCATTGAGTTGGAAGAGGCCTTGTAGGCCATCCAGTCCAACCGCTGCCAAGAAGCAGGAAAATCGCATTCAAAGCACCTATGACAGATGGCTATCCAGCCTATGTTTTAAAGCCTCCAAAGAAGGAGCCTTCAAATGACAGGCTCTTGTAACAGGTAAAAAATGTTAATTGTACAAACAGGTACTGACTTTGCTAGTAGTTGTTGCATTTAACAAAATCACTGTTGTTGAGATCCTTACCCCAAAATGTGAGAGCCAGTGAGCAGCAGCTTTGAGTGTTGGACTTGGACTCTGGAGACCAGGTTTCGATTCTGTACTTGACCATGAAACCCATTGGATGACCTTAGGTGAGTCACATACTCTCAGCCCCAGAAAACCCTGTGATGAATCAGGAATGACTTGAAGGCATACAACAACAAAATAGAAGTCTCCAAACATTATGTATTTCCAATTAGCATTGTTTCTTTTAATTTTCTGCTTCCAAGCAGTCTCTTGGAATGAGTTCTTTGTGTTAATTGGCAAGAGTACATGTAGCTCTTTAACTGTTTTCTTTTATTTCCATACATAAGCACCCTGGATTCTTTTTCACTTGTCCAGGAAGTACCCAAATAGCACATAATGATATGGGGGTTGATTCTTTAATATTATACATCCTAACATAATATTTTTTATTTCTTGCCCGCCTCTCCTCATGGCTTGAGGCAGGTTACTTACAACATTGCTAAAACACACATTTATCTGAAAACATTATTTAAAATACACATATTAAAAAACATTTACACAAAATACATATTAAAATACACAAAATAAAGATTAAACATAAGATGCAAGATTCAAATTCATCATTAAACTCCGAGTAACATTAAAATATAACATTATGTTTTATTTATTAGTTAAAATTTAAATAAATATTATCTTTTCATTGTAAGTCCCTTGATATGGCATATAGATCTGAAAAGAGTATAAACTAAGGATGGAGAAAGTGTGATTTCTGAACCCTTTAGTGCAGTGGTTCTCAACCTGTGAGTTCCTAGATGTTTTAGCTTTCAACTCCCAGAAATCCTAACAGCTGTTGAACTGCCTAGAATTTTTGGGAGTTGTAGGCCAAAACACCTAGGGACCCGCAGGTTAAGAACCACTGCTAGCAGGACCTTTTTAAAAATGTGATAGTTTTTAAAACCAAGAACAGCTCAAAAACACTGCAAAATCCAGCAGTTTTGCCCCCAGTGCCCCCACATCCATTTTTAAAAATCCATACCCAGTCATCAAGTTGACCAAAAATGAAACATGAAATGATTCACTTCTAGTTCTTTCCACTAAATGAGTGCTGTCCATGGTGGTACCTGCTCTGCATTTGTCTACCCTGATTTAAAC